>NC_086454.1:347817875-348447875 GCF_028390025.1 Pseudophryne corroboree | reverse complement strand
CAGTATACGATTTGCTAAGTGCCGACTACTAGCCTTAAGCATTTATCTGTACTGCAAGAGTAAAATATACATGTAAGCAGTTGTTGGACTGAGGCATGTAGGGCCCACCGGGGAAATGCAATGGCAGGGCCCCAACGTTAGAGGCTTGGCTAACCATTACTGCATGGGCTGGGCCCCTTGATAAATATATATAGTAAATACTGGTAGTGTGTGCATGATAAGCTACCAGATTAATAGCAGCAATGCAGTGTAGAGAAAACTCCATAGTCCTGTGCAGTATAAGGTAACATATGTATAATTTAAGTGCACAGTCTGGAACCTGATCCCTAGAGGAGGAGGTGGGCCCCCCAGCAGTTGCAGGCAGAGGGGCCCAACGGTGGTTTACCCTGTACCCCTGTGGGCCAGTCCAACCCTACATTTAAGCTATCCTTGTAAGATTTCATGGTGTTCTACAGGTCAGTATCTGTTTCTCCTTTTATTTCAGTTGACCGTAGGGGAGATAAAAGTGGAGAGAGATGTAATACCAACCAATCGTCTCCCAGCTGACTTTTTTTCAAACACAACTTGTAAAATGACAGAAGCTGATTGGCCGGTTCTTTATCTCTCTCCACTTTATCCATTGTTTGATACGTCTCCCCCTATATGTTGTTTAACTGCCTGAAACAACTCACCTGGCCCTTGCTGTGCCGAATGTTGTGCTCCAGTGGTGTAAGCCATGAGTTCTGATGTCATTTCTTATAATCAGGCACTTCTGATGTTATCACTCCAGCGACGTGTGTAAATTCGAAGTTGCCTCAGATTTCCACAACCTGTTCGGAAGCACATTATGGGCCTTATGGGCTGAAAATCAATTTAAGTAGACAAAAAACCCGATGTAAAAGGCATAAGAAAAAGTCCCAATAATTACCTGCTCATTCCTTGTCAAATACATCTCAAGATGCCTCCAGATATGCAAGTTGGGTGTACAACATTGCACATAATTGCCATAATTGTCTCCACCCCTGCAGCCAGGGCAAGATATGGCAGGGAGGGGGAGGGAAGGGTGTCTGACGATGCAGTTTGCGGTGAAACGCGTCCGTGGTCTGGTGGACCTATGTCACAAATAACGGCATTGAGGATCTGGGTGGCAGTGAGGGATATCCATGCCATCCCCCATCACATCACACCACCCACTGGACATCCCATGCAAGATCTCCAAGGGAGGACATTTAGAAAGTAGATAAATGTGTAACGTTGTTGCCCTCCGTAATATGGGGGTCATTCCGAGTTGATCGCACGCTGCTGATTTTCACTGCGCTGCGATCAGGTCTCTACTGCGCATGCGTATGCACCGCAATGCGCACGCGCGTGGTACGGGTACAATGCGGATCGTTGCTGAGCTATGGATTTAACGAAGAATCCATTCGCACAGCCGATCCCAAGGAGATTGACAGGAAGAGGGCGTTTGTGGGTGGCAACTGACCGTTTTCTGGGAGTGGTAGGGAAAACGCAGGCGTGTCTGGGCGTTTGGAGGGCGGGTGTCTGACATCAATTCCAGCACCAAATGTTTTTGTAGCGCTCGGCTGCACAGGCGTTCGCATACTTGCAAAGCGAAAATATACTCCCCCGTGGGCGGCGACTATGTGTTTGCACGGCTGCTAAAAACAGCTAGCGTGCGATCAACTCGGAATGACCCCCTATATGCAGTCATTTACTCTGTGCTACATTACTCCTGTGCGCTCTGAGACAGATTTAAAAAAAAAAGAACAGGGGCCCATCCATGATCCAATCAGTGCCCACCGCGGAATTGGCTCCCCCCGTCTTTCCATACAGTGGAGTCAGGGGTCTTCTTACGTCCTACGCCCACACAGCTGTCATACATACAGCAAAACATGTCTTTGGAAATACTAGTCCTTGACAGGATGCCAGAATAATAACAAGTAAGCCTGAACTAAAGTAATAAAACATTTATTTCACAAAACTGAAGCACTTAACACACACGCGGCGGGCGCTGATTATGTCAAACAGATGTTAAAAAATAAGCAAAACGCACATAGTAAAAAAAAATTACCTTTTTGTCGCTGGATTTCCAGATAGAAGGACATTCAATCCGGTAATAATGGCTGCATTCAGCGATACTTGATTTACGATAATACACTTATAGCCTCACATTTCATTTCTCTTTATTATATTTTTTTTCGTTCCTGGCAGATAATTTGTAAGAAAATAACAGGTGTTACAGGAAAGTCAGGGTTGTATTTAATAATGCGCTTATTTGAAATAAAAGACATTATCTCTTATGTGCCGCAAGAGTTTGTATAATGCTTTAGCAATCTTCCCGTCTCCGCTCTCATTATGTATTCCGCCGGCTAATTTACGGACTGTAACGGGACGAGAAGAAGAGAAGAAAATAGAGCGTAAACGCTGTCTCGAAAAAAGAAATAATTTAATGTACTTTTTCTTTGACTTAATCTTTTTAGAAAATATGCTGGATAATTAACATATTAATCTGTTACAAATATGAGGAGCTGCCCCCGCGATCAGCCTTCCATATATTACATGTAACATCGTTCGTGTTTTGCTCTGCGTTGCTGTCTTTTCCCCGTAGACGCGCTGCTATAATAAAAAAAAACACCTCTATGACAGGACGAGGCTGCTTAGCATCAGAAATTGACATTTTTGGATTAATTTGATTTTATTAAACAAGTGCTACGTTTTTCAGGACTGTGATTTGCATACCATTAAAAAGTTGATTGTGTTTTGCAGACAGTAAAATAGAAGAGATAATGGGACTGGAACGTGGTTTTGTCGCAAAGGTCTGGGGCAGTGTATTAAGTGACGGTTGTATTTGGAGTTTATTATTAGTGTTTTGTATAGTTATGTTTTGTAATTTCAGAACGGTTATGTAGCAACATTTAACTATTATGGTGCAAGATAAGCGAATAGTGAAGTCGGATATCTTTATGTCTTAGCTTCCAAGACAAATGTACTGTATAAGGGGCCTATTCACCATCCCTTATAGAAACGCTATTTTCCATATGTTTTAAGTCACAGAGACTTTCATTATTAATATTAGGGGCATGCAGTGGCAAACGCAGGATTTCTAGAGGGGGGTTTCCAAATGCAATACACAATCTTCCGCTCTGCGGAACATGGAATACAGTTAATAGTTAACACTATAGATGGTCTATAGTATAGGCTGTATCAAACATATTTAATATAAATAAGATAATGTAAGTGGTCAGGAAAAGGTTAAACATACCATAATAAGTAAATACACAAACATAATAGAACCAGTACTGCACTTTCTAAGCACACATTCTCCCGCCTCATGGTAAGGCTCCTGTCTCTTCTTCCTGCTAGGTACTCTCTGGTCCAGTGCACTGATTGAGGCCTCAGAAGCAGAAGAAGCTTCTACCCCAGGACATGTGCAGCAGCTTAAACTGCATGATGTGGCGGCAGCTCTAGTAATTGTATTATATACCATTGCAATTGTCATAATTTGACCCACTTGCCAAGAGGAGGGGGGTTTCCAGGCAACCGGAAACCCCCCTGCGTTTGCCTATGGCCTGATAGGGGCATCTAGTATTCAGCAACCTCAGTAAATTGTAAATTCAGATTCAGATCCCGTATTTCTGCTTCTTCCTATAGGAAGGAGGTCCGAGGTTTGTGAAGAGAGATCCGAGCGGATCCCTCCGCCGCCGCCTCACTGCGTGACCTTTGACTGTGGGTGCGTGAACTCCGGTGGGCGTAAGTATTGCTGATCATGGGGACAGCCGCTTTTCGGAGAAATGCTGAATTGCCCTGGAAATTTAGTATCCCCTGCCACATCTCATAGCGAATTGCATCATACTTGCCAATTTTTGTTGTATCTTCTCCGGGACGTGGGGGCTGGGCTTTCATGTCATCAGGCCCCGCCCCCACCATGGGAAAATTGGCATGAGTCACGCGTCCGGTTGGGAAGGGCGGGGCTTACATAACAAGCTTTACATCACTTAGCGCCGCCCCTCCATAGGGCGCTGCGATTCCCTAGTTTGGGATGCTTGATGTCAGGCATACGTGGCTGTAAGACTAGGGTGACTCCTAGTAGTAAGCCAATTAAACTCGATGGGATTATTGCAGGACATTTTGGAAAGGGTCACCACCATCATCCTGTCGTCTTCCAAATGTGGCCCCACTGCTAGGCCCCAGCGCGGTAACACCCCGGTCTGTATGTGGCCACGTGCTCGGCTTGGGTTGGATACCTTCGTATGGATATTTGGCAACCACTGCAATGGCTGTCGTGAATATACTGTATATATTGTAATAGGTCATTCTAACCAAAACACTGTATAAGGGCTGTTTTATGAGAGAGGATTTATAGTGTTCATCTCCCACCCAGAGGAGGCACTATGGAGGACTGGTGGGCCGTGGGCCCAAAGTGGTTAATACCCACACAAGCTTTCTAACCGGCATTCACTGCTCCCTGTTTTGCATTCATTTTGACAATGCTTTTTGCATTCAGAAGTATTAACATTCTGTAAAATGCAATGAGTTCTGTTTGGGCACACATTACGTACAGTAAGCTGCAAGGAGGCTCTCAGAATGCACTTCTAATGCTCTGTGCTACAGTATGTGTTAGCTTTGAACAATGGGGGTCATTCCGAGTTGATCGCTAGCTACATTTGTTCGCAGCGCAGCGATCAGGCTAAAAAAAGGCACTTCTGCTCATGCGTGACATACGGGCACAACGAACGATGTAGTTTTACACAGGGTCTAGCGAAGCATTTCAGTCAGGGAGTGTTCGAAAAAACGCAGGCGTGCCAGGAAAAACGCAGGCGTGGCTGGGAGACGCAGGGCGTGTTTGTGACGTCAAAACAGGAAATGAACAGTCTGAAGTGATCGCAAGCGCTGAGCAGGTCTGAAGCTATTCTGAAACTGCACAAAAAAATTTTGTACTCGCTCTGCGATCCTTTCGTTCGCACTTCTGCTAAGCTAAGACACACTCCCAGAGGGCGGCGGCTTAGCGTTTGCACGGCTGCTAAAAACTGCTAGCGAGCGATCAACTTGGAATGACCACCAATGCTTTTTGCATTCAGAAGTATTAACACTCAGTAAAATGCAATGAGTTCTGTTTGGACACACATTACGTACAGTATGCTGCAAGGAGGCTCTCAGAATGCACCTCTAATGCTCTGCGCTACAGTATGTGCTAGCTTTGAACAATAACCCTAGGTTGTACATTAATATTAAAGGTATCTGAAGGTGGAAGGCACCATATGATAATTCTTCAGTAGGTGTAGATGAGGTAAGAGTACCCATGTAGAGAGAAATGTAGAGAGGAATTCCTAACTACAGCGTTAGACGAGACGTGAGCGGGGCAGGCGCGGCTGCCTGCCCCATACATTCCAATGACGCAGCAGCTGTGAGCCCCATACATTCCAATGACGCAGTAGCTGTGAGCCCCATACATTCCAATGACGCAGTAGCTGTGAGCCCCATACATACCAATGATGCAGTAGCTGTGAGCCCCATACATTCCAATGATGCAGTAGCTGTGAGCCCCATACATACCAATGACGCAGTAGCTGTGAGCCCCATACATTCCAATGATGCAGTAGCTGCGAGCCCCATACATTCCAATGACGCAGTAGCTGTGAGCCCCATACATTCCAATGATGCAGTAGCTGCGAGCCCCATACATTCCAATGACGCAGTAGCTGTGAGCCCCATACATACCAATGACGCAGTAGCTGTGAGCCCCATACATTCCAATGACGCAGTAGCTGTGAGCCCCATACATTCCAATGACGCAGTAGCTGTGAGCCCCATACATACCAATGACGCAGTAGCTGTGAGCCCCATACATTCCAATGATGCAGTAGCTGTGAGCCCCATACATACCAATGACGCAGTAGCTGTGAGCCCCATACATTCCAATGATGCAGTAGCTGTGAGCTCCATACATACCAGTGACGCAGTAGCTGTGAGCCCCATACATACCAGTGACGCAGTAGCTGTGAGCCCCATACATACCAGTGACGCAGTAGCTGTGAGCCCCATACATACCAATGACGCAGCAGCTGTGAGCCCCATACATTCCAATGATGCAGTAGCTGCGAGCCCCATACATTCCAATGATGCAGCAGCTGTGAGCCCCATACATACCAGTGACGCAGTAGCTGTGAGCCCCATACATACCAATGATGCAGTAGCTGTGAGCCCCATACATACCAATGACGCAGTAGCTGTGAGCCCCATACATTCCAATGACGCAGCAGCTGTGAGCCCCATACATTCCAATGACGCAGTAGCTGTGAGCCCCATACATACCAGTGACGCAGTAGCTGTGAGCCCCATACATACCAATGACGCAGTAGCTGTGAGCCCCATACATACCAATGACGCAGTAGCTGTGAGCCCCATACATACCAATGACGCAGCAGCTGTGAGCCCCATACATACCAGTGACGCAGTAGCTGTGAGCCCCATACATACCAATGACGCAGCAGCTGTGAGCCCCATACATACCAATGACGCAGTAGCTGTGAGCCCCATACATACCAATGACGCAGTAGCTGTGAGCCCCATACATACCAATGACGCAGTAGCTGTGAGCCCCATACATACCAATGACGCAGTAGCTGTGAGCCCCATACATACCAGTGACGCAGTAGCTGTGAGCCCCATACATACCAATGACGCAGTAGCTGTGAGCCCCATACATACCAATGACGCAGTAGCTGTGAGCCCCATACATACCAATGACGCAGTAGCTGTGAGCCCCATACATACCAATGACGCAGCAGCTGTGAGCCCCATACATACCAATGACGCAGTAGCTGTGAGCCCCATACATACCAATGACGCAGTAGCTGTGAGCCCCATACATACCAATGACGCAGTAGCTGTGAGCCCCATACATACCAATGACGCAGTAGCTGTGAGCCCCATACATACCAATGACGCAGTAGCTGTGAGCCCCATACATACCAGTGACGCAGTAGCTGTGAGCCCCATACATACCAATGACGCAGCAGCTGTGAGCCCCATACATACCAATGACGCAGTAGCTGTGAGCCCCATACATACCAATGACGCAGTAGCTGTGAGCCCCATACATACCAATGACGCAGTAGCTGTGAGCCCCATACATACCAATGACGCAGTAGCTGTGAGCCCCATACATACCAATGACGCAGTAGCTGTGAGCCCCATACATACCAGTGACGCAGTAGCTGTGAGCCCCATACATACCAGTGACGCAGTAGCTGTGAGCCCCATACATACCAGTGACGCAGTAGCTGTGAGCCCCATACATACCAATGACGCTGTAGCTGTGAGCCCCATACATACCAATGACGCAGTAGCTGTGAGCCCCATACATACCAATGACGCAGTAGCTGTGAGCCCCATACATACCAATGACGCAGTAGCTGTGAGCCCCATACATACCAATGACGCAGCAGCTGTGAGCCCCATACATACCAATGACGCAGTAGCTGTGAGCCCCATACATACCAGTGACGCAGTAGCTGTGAGCCCCATACATACCAGTGACGCAGTAGCTGTGAGCCCCATACATACCAGTGACGCTGTAGCTGTGAGCCCCATACATACCAGTGACGCAGTAGCTGTGAGCCCTATACAAGTGCTTGGAAGACGGCACATAAATAGCTGCTTTTGTCTTCCGTTCACCTATTCGTCATAGACAGTGGAACATTCTGTCTGTGGCTCGCGGTGTGCTCGTTAGTGTAATGAATTCATTATTACAGGTATTCTTGCAGTACTGCTCTGTTATTGCAGCAGATGGCTGGAGACAGACATAGGGTGTGACGCTCACACGTCTGCTTCCCGTGCGCTGCCTGGTGCTTATCTCACCATACCATGGACAGTGGAACAAAAAAGAGCAATCTACTGCTCACTATATAGAACATATGAGGCTTTAATAAGCCATATGTAAGAGTGGCGTACAGTATCTATACTCATATGCTGAGTCAGAGTATGAGGCTTCCGGCTGTGCACCGCGGGCGCATATGCCCAATTTACACCCAGATACACTTATACATGACTACGGTATCTACAGTACATTGTATAAGAAAAGCAGATCAGCCACTGTGTGATAGTAAAAACGCCTGGCTGCCTGATTTTATTTGAATAAAGCAGAACCTCATTTTCCTTCTCGCGTGCGAATGCAAGTAGCAAAAATCTTAAAAAATATATCCATATAATCCTATAATATAGACACAATGTGGGTGTGCGGTAACAGCTATAATATAGAAAATATATAAATGTGTGCACTATTGTATTTGGGGGGTAATTCAGATCTCATCGCAGCAGCAAATTTGTTGGCTAATGAGCAAAATCATGGGGGTCATTCCGAGTTGATAGCTCGCTGCTGGTGAAAAAATGGCATTTATACCCAGCAATGCGCACACGCGACGTACGGGTACAAAGCCCTTTGTGGTTGTGCTCAGGTTCTAGTGAAGTTTTCAGTCGCACTGACGGTCGCAAGAAGATTGACAGGAAGGGGGCGTTTCTGGGTGTCAACTGACCGTTTTCAGGGAGTGTTTGCAAAAACGCAGGCGTGTCTGAAAAAATTCAGGTGTGGCTGGGTGTTCGCTGGGAGGGTGTATGACGTCAAATCCGGACAGGAATAGGCTGAAGTGATCGCAAGCGCTGAGTAGGTTCAGAGCTACTCAGAAACTGCACAGACTGTTTTTGCAGAGCTCGGCTGCACAGGCGTTCACACTTCTGCTAAGCTAAAATACACTCCCAGTGGGAGGCGGCATAGCGTTTGCACGGCTGCTAAAAGTAACATGTGCAGAGATAGATAGATTTGGGTGGGGTATATTGTTTCTGTGCAGGGTAAATACTGGCTGCTTTATTGTTACACTGCAATTTAGATTTCAGATTGAACACCCCCCACCCAAATCTAACACTCTCTGCACATGTTACATCTGCACCCCCCCCCCCCCCCCCCCCTGCAGTGCACATGGTTTTGCTCATTAGCCACCAAATTTGCTGCTGCGATCAGATCTGAATTAGGCCCATGGTTACATGTCAAATAAATATCCTTTATATGATCAAATATTTACTGCCTACTTTTATAGCCCTCTCTCTGAATTGTAGACCATGGAGGGCCACTTAGGCCCTCATTCCGAGTTGTTCGCTCGCTAGCTGCTTTTAGCAGCATTGAACACGCTAAGCCGCCGCCCTCTGGGAGTGTATCTTCGCTTAGCAGAATTGCGAATAGAAATTTCTTAGCAGTTTCTGAGTAGCTCGAGACTTACTCCTACACTGCAATCAGCTCAGCCCGTTTCGTTCCTGATTTGACGTCACAAACACGCCCTGCGTTCGCCCAGACACTCCCCCGTTTCTCCAGATACTCCCCCGTTTCTTTAGACACTCCCGCGTTTTTCCCTGACACGCCTGCGTTTTTTCGCACACACCCATAAAACGGCCAGTTTCCGCCCAGAAACACCCACTTCAATCACACTACGATCACCAGAACGATGAAAAATCTTTGTTAGGCCGTGAGTATAATACCAAACTTTTGTGCTAATTTACTTGGCGCAGGTGCACTGCGTACATTGCGCATGCGCAGTTTGCGACTAATCGCTCCGTAGCGGAAAAAAACTAACAAGCGAACGACTCGGAATCACCCCCTTAGTCTTCAGTGCCCCGGGTTCTCCAATAGGGCCATGGGGTAGGGTGAACCAATTGCCCTGGACCCAGGGCCGGTTCCGGGGCTTCTTGCGCCTTGGGCGGCATTAGGGGGTGTGGCTTCATACAGGGGGTGTGCTCAGTTACGCCCCCTGTACTGTAGTAGGATGTGCATTGCGCGATGACGTCATCGCGAACCGCACAGCAAAGGTCCTCTCCACGAAGGAAAACTAGACGCTATGCGTCTAGTTTCCCTTCACTGCGGGCAGCGGGGCAGCGGCAGCGGGGGGCACAGCAGCAGCGGATCTTACCATGGTGCGGCGCCCTCTGGATGGCGTCGGCGCCCTCCGGGCAAAAGTCCTGCTTGCCCATGGCAAGATCCACTACTGCCTGGACCCTGGGGTTGGCTAACCCTAATTCTGACAGCTACAAAGTTGGGAGATATACAGTGCACCTAAAAAGTTCCAGCCTTCCTAGTCATCAATGGCTCCCATAGCGACCGGTTGAAGTGAAAAGGGAACAATTCTCCCCCATCGCACAGGAACAATGCAGCTTCTGTAGACTCCGCAGAATGCAACACGGAATATTCAGGCTCCTACGATATAATTGACTTCTTGAGAATATGTGTATACAGTGACGGCGATTCCAGATGAACAAACTAACTACACTAAATAATTCCGTCCACTGGTGCAGAATCTGTTTTTGCAAACTCTTCAAGTTTCTTTTTTTTTAATGTTTTGATCCATTAAATCAATAAGATCCAACAAGATCCTCCAATTCTTCATAAACTGTAACCTCTATTTCTATTATGCATAGACAATCCCAAAACCGCGACTGTTTAACCGCACCTCTGTCTTCTCAACCATAGATATTCTGCAGAAACCATGACGACCGTGACGAAACCATTATAACCAGTTGCGTCAGTAACTAGGAGGAAACTTCCACATTTCTTTATTACATCAGAGATCTGCAAAACCAGCTTATGGGGGTCATTCCGAGTTGATTGCTCGCTAGCAGTTTTTAGCAGCCGTGCAAACACTATGCCATCGCCCACTGGGAGTGTATTTTAGCTTAGCAGAAGTGCGAACGGTTGTATCGCAGAGCGCCTGCAAAAAATGTTTGTGTTCAGAGTAGCTCAAAACCTACTCAGCGCTTGCAATCACTTCAGACCATTCAGTTCCGGATTTGATGTCACACACCCTCCCAGCGTTCGCCCAGCCACGTTTTCTCTGGCACGCCTGCGTTTTTCCGAACACTCCCTGAAAACGGTCAGTTGCCACCCAGAAACGCCCACTTCATGTCAATCACTCTGCGGCAACCAGTGCGACTAAAATGCATCGCTAGACCCTGTGCAAAACTGCATCGTTCGTTGTGCCCGTACGTCACGCGTGCGCATTGCGCCGCATACGCATGCGCTGAACTGCCATTTTTTTAGCCTGATCGCTGCTCAGCGAACAAATGCAGCTAGCGATCAACTCGGAATGACCCCCTATGTCCAGCAGAGTAAGAAACCTGTTTGTTGGTTTTACTTGTCTCCATTAACCAACTCTGTTCCTGCAGAAGGCTGCATTGCTGGAAATGGGGCATTATCCATCCCGTTTGGAGCGTCGCGGCCAATAGGACGATAGCCCTGTGTGCAGCGGCTTGTAAATAAGCCCCACGGCTTTTTGTGGCCATTATCGAGTCATAATATATCTCATCCTTGCAGCAAATTGATATACATGACTTCCATTCCATGTTCCCGGAGCTACATGCTGTGCACAGCCAGACCTCAATTAATTTACACTTTCCATCTGCTCATTGAAATGCAGGTTTGTGAGTGAAAGACAGTATGATAAAGTGACATGAAATAGGATTATAACCGGCGCTAATGCGGCAGGCAGCCTTTACTAGAGAATGTCAGCAAGAGCGTTGTTTGTCTTCTGCTCTAAGTAAAAACAGAGTTGAGTCTTCTTCGGATGCGATCACCATCAGTTGGCGCCGTCGTCCGCTCAGTAAACGCAAGAAGGATTTACGACAGGCTGCCCGCTCAAGAATCGGATGTCTGATCAATTCCTTTTTAATCACCACTTACATCAGGCCGTAAATGTCATGAAATCATTCCGTGAGCTCCCGAACATTGGAACAAAACAAATGGCGGATGCGATTAAAGGACGTAAACAGCCATTTTTCACCGGAACAAGGCGCGTGTCTCTTTCCGGCTGGGAACCTCATAGACAGAGTCATTTATTTCTGAGTAAAGAGAAGTCGCAGACATTGTATATCAAACGCACAACGAGAGGGTGAAGCGAAATATCCTGAAAGCCACATTCAGAAAAATGGCAATTATTGGCACCGTACATGTACTCCGCACAGTGACACGCACCTGGCTGCGACGCGGAAGTCCCGTATCTTGTTATTCCTTAGTGATTGTGTATGGCCGCCTGGCTGGCTTATTACATCAGAGAGTTTTGCGTGCTGTAAGTATTCCAAGCCGAAGATGTGCAATCAGAGCCTTATATACAGGGGTGTGGAGAGCACTGGCGGGCCTGGGTGCTTCTTTCAGCAGCATGGCCTAACCGTAGGAGGCGTGACCACGCCCCTTATGCAAATGAATGTGAAAAAAAATATGCTTTCAGCACCGCTTTGGGGGGCGCTATTGTGTCCCTCAGCCAGGGGGTAAATCACCACAGCCCAGCCAGCACACAGCAGCATCTGCTGGCTAAAGCAGAAGCTGCTGCTGACAGGTAAGGGGGGCGGGGAGATGGCGGTGGGGACGGCCTATCACCCTCCTTATATACCCACCAAGCCAGCGCACACCTTATATACCCACCAAGCCAGCACCTTATATACACACCAAGCCAGCACACGACACGTGACGTACTTCATGGGCTACGCACTGCCGACGTCACATGTAGGAGGTGGTCATAATAATGTGACTCGACTGTGTATAATGGTGACATTTTACTGTGGCGTTATATAAACCGCACCCACTTTTCGCTCATTAGCATACGCAGAACTGGAGGAAACAATAGATATTATGCAAAATTGAGCGCAAATAAAGATGAGTTGACACAAAATGTTCAGCCCCTCCTTTACAGCAGGTTAATTGACTACCGAGTCTGTGGTACGGACATTAGATTGTAAGCTCCTTTGCCATGGTGGGGGCTGCCGTGCCTGGATGACGTTCTCTGAAAGCACATATCTGTGTGTTGCTTATCACCGTATAAATGACAGCAATACATTAATAATAATTCCAGATATTCCTGAATATGAAGTACATGTGCTGAGGATAACAGGGGGCATACGCAGTAATAGGTAAATTATAGGCCTGTCTGTCTCAGTGGAGAATGGACGCAGAGTCCGGAAGAACAGCCCTTTAATCTGCTCTAATTTGATTATAGTCGGTGTTCTGCGATCTCTGGCCTTTAAATACAGACTGCCTTATCTCTGTCCATCTTGCGCCGGGTGTCGGAATGCTTAGTGGACTGTGAAAATATCAAGTGTGGAGCGTGCTGTGAATGATATGTGCTAATAACCATCATTAGACTATATGTCAGCTAATAATACCCCAGAATTCACTGGTGGTACATTGTAAATGACTTGTGCTTCCTGGCTGCAGCGTCTGACTGTGTCTGCACACTTTAAATGCAGCCCTGCGCAAAGGCAGAGGGCGATATATGGGGCTGACGCAGCACCCTGAGAGCGTACTTCTAAAAATAAAAAAATAGCTATTAAAACACCAGCAGCGATGATAAGGTGATAGAATCCACGTATTAAATGCAAACAAGAAGGTGCACTTCATGGTGGTCATTCCGAGTTGATCGCTCGCTAGCTGTTTTTAGCAGCCGTGCAAACGCTATGCCACCTCCCACTGGGAGTGTATTTTAGATTAGCAGAAGTGCGAACGAAAGGATCGCAAAGCGGCATGTTTTTTTGTGCAGTTTTAGAGTAGCTCAAAACCTACTCAGCGCTTGCGATCACTTCAGACTGTTCAGTTCCTGTTTTGACGTCACAAACACGCCCTGCGTTCGCCCAGCCACGCCTGCGTTTTTCCTGGCACACCTGCGTTTTTTTTTAACACTCCCTGAAAACGGTCAGTTGACACCCAGAAACACCCACTTCATGTCAATCACTCTGCGGCCAGCAGTGCGACTGAAAAGCTTCGCTAGACCCTGTGTGAAACTACATCGTTCCTTGTAATAGTACGACGCGCGTGTGCATTGCGCCGCATGTGCAGAAGTGCCGTTTCTTTGCCTCATCGCTGCACAGCGAACGAATGCAGCTAGCGATCAACTTGGAATGGCCACCCATATACGTGTGTGTGTGTGTGTGTGTGTGTGTGTGTGTGTGTGTATGTATATATATATATATATATATATATATCCGTCCAGATGGAACGGCACTCGGAGATCATGAAAACGTGAAGAGATTTTATTTCATATCATTAATGATATGAAATAAAATCTCTTCACGTTTTCATGATCTCCGAGTGCCGTTTCATCTGGACGGATATCAAACTGCTTAAACTGGCACCGGAGCAAGCTGATTCCTAGGATAGGAGTGCCGGCTAACACTGGAAGTATATATATATATATATATATATATATATTTATATATATAAAATGATCTGGACCATATCAAGAGTTTTTCTGAACAGAGTCCAAAATCTATCTGCACTACTAGTGACAACGCAACAATCATACGATACGGAAACCTTCAATTCAGCTGCCACAAGTGATTATCTGGCGATGTGGAGGTCACGTCCGACTCCCGCTCCGCCTGCGCTCGCATATATATTACCCCCCATCCTATAATTATGAATTCTACTCATGGCCTCAGTTGACATATACATAATTGTTACTTTTTCTCAGCCATTTGCATATTAATTGCTATGTACGTTTTAGTATTCATTTAATCCCTTTATCATTAGATTCTGTAATAACCTCTTAAAGTCACTTTATCCTTTTAACGATAATGTTTAGCAAACAGGAGAATAGAGCAGTAAATAGAATGAGAAGAGACAAGGTCAGGAGCGATGGCCCGTCCTTGTGTTGTGCGCGGAGAGCTGTGCGTCGGGGGTACACACACCCTCGGTGAGCGTTTGCGTCCGTGTAATTGCCTGATGCAGTCAGAATATACCACAAGATCAGTTCATTAGCTAAACAAGGACGCGTCATACTCTATATATACAATAACATGATATTTGCAGCTAGTTTTTATATATTTTATATGATTGCTGCATAATTATCTGTCTCCTGGTCTGTTGCGGTTCCTCTATATATTACGTTATGTGTGAATTTCTTATCATCTAAAATACTTATAATTAAAAGGTAATTTGCTAACTGTAAAGTACTTTGGGCCTGATTCTGTATTGGTAATAAAGTAACTTTGCACCCAGACAACACCATGCTGCACTGCAAGGGGGGCAAATACACACATTTATTTGCATGCATGATAAATACTGGCTGCTTTTGCATGTAGTCCACATGTATCGGGCAAGTCTCCTGGAGCTGGTATCCACTTGTCCGAAAGACCCCACCCACACCCCACAGTAAGTGGGCAGGGTGATGACACAATTTGCACAGAATCACGTCTTCGTAGCCCCGCCCCCTGTTTTTTAAGAGCCTATAATCTGTGCATTGTCTAGCGGGGGCGGGGCCATGATGACACGTTCGAGCCTCCACATCCCCTGCCCCGCCCACATATGCCTAAACCGCCCCTTTTTGTGCTGACCTGGCTGGGGGGCATTTCGGGGATTCCTGGGTAACACGATCCTGGTAGATCCTTTCACACCAAACCTTTGTTTCTTTAATCCCAAATCAGAATGTGGCCCTGCAGTGCGGTATATGCCGTTGTGCAACACTTTTGTAACGTAGTTTAAAAAAAAAAAAAAAAAATTGTTTCGATGAACGCAACCATCAGGTTTGTGTACGTCACTGAATCATGCCCTGAGTTCTAGTGTCTTCATATTAACTAACTATGGACTTACTCCGAATTAAAATGACCTTCTTGGAGATTTTACAGTACACTATGAAACACCTCAGTAACATAATCACCAAATGAAATGCTACTTACCACGTACTTACCTGTTATTACTTACTGCGAGGCCCGGATGCGCAAGCAGTTGTTACTATATAGAAATTCTCCAACGCTCATTTAAATGACCAATCCAGCTACATGAAATGCTGTGTTTGGAATGGGTTACTTAGAAGCATTCGCCATTTTCCCAGCTTCTGATCGGTACGCACAGATTGCGCACGTGCCACCATCCTGACCATATTATGCTCCTGCTGCAAAAACCATTCCTTTGGTGTCAAATAGTTGTCTGGTGTCGCAAAACGGCATTTGCTCTTTGCACCGTTGGAGTACGTAAAAGTGGTCTTATCATCGCAGTATTACAGTAACTGCTTTCATCTCACTTGGTGCCTAATGTAAAGGAAGCCATTTTGTGCCCCAAATGGTTACTGAAGAGTACAGTGTGCAGACTGTCCATTTTCTAAAAAGAAAAAAAATCATTGAAGCAGGGGCAGATTTGGGACATGTACTAAGCAGTGATAAACGTGAAGTGAGCCAGTGGAGAAGTTGCCCATGGCAACCAATCAGCATTGACGTAACATTCATAATCTGCATACTATAAAAGTATACAGAGCAGCTGATTGGTTGCCATGGGCAACTTCTCCACTGGCTCACTTCTCCCCTCTTATCACTGCTTAATACATGTCCCCCTAAGAGAGGAGGTGATGTGCGGGCTCCATGTGGGCCCCCTCCGCTCTGGTAGCAGCCGCAGCGCTATAAACTCTTGGCTTTGTACCAGAGTCTACTGCACATGCGCATGTCTCTGGGAACATGGTGTCTGTGCCTTATTCCCGGGGACATTTCTATTTCACATGTGAAAATCACCGGCAAAATGGCCGCATCTACATTTTCCCTGTGCTTTCTGTCTGCTGCGCCTGCGCTGCAGGACTCCGGAGGCGTAAGTATGATTATATGGATGCAGGGTGTGCAGTGTGGGCCCCTAGGAGGACCCAGGTGGCCCATGTGCACCGGACACTCTCAACCCATACTAGATATACTAATGTGTTGACACACGGGGGCTGCAGCCATTTTGTGGCATCAGAAATCTGATTGATTCAAATAAATAAAAGCTTTATTGGTTCATTAGGAAACAGAGAGTTTCCTGAGGGAATAACAAAGTGGCCATTCCGGGTGGTTGTATTCTCAAAATGGCTGCCTCCACTCTGTGTCCAGCGGGCGCACCGCCATGATTATACAGCTGTCAGACTCCAGACTTCTCTTCTAATAATCAGACTGTCCAGTTCATTATTCTCTTTATCAGAGTTTGGTAACTGATGTATAAATTTGCAGCTCCAATCGTCGGGAATATCCTGAGCTGGTGCCATATTCCATCTACTGCTGATACCGTGCCTCAGGCCTCTTCCATCTGTGGGATCGTGCTCCGCTTCGCAAATACCCTTGCAGGCATAAATGTAATATGTGACCTCGAGCAGGAGACAGCGTGTGATAAACCAACATACATGCTATGTACTAAGCATAAGACAATAATCGCCTCCTGCGTGTGGATGAGGCCTGATGCAGTCTGAAGTAGATAAGAGAAAATAAGAATTTACTCACCGGTAATTCTATTTCTCGTAGTCCGTAGTGGATGCTGGGAACTCCGTAAGGACCATGGGGAAATAGCGGGCTCCGAAGGAGGCTGGGCACTCTAGAAAGATTTATGACTACCTGGTGTGCACTGGCTCCTCCCACTATGACCCTCCTCCAAGCCTCAGTTAGGATACTGTGCCCGGACGAGCTGACATAATAAGGAAGGATTTTGAATCCCGGGTAAGACTCATACCAGCCACACCAATCACACCATATAACTCGTGATACTATATCCAGTTTGACAGTATGAAAACAACTGAGCCTCTCAACAGATGGCTCAACAATAACCCTTTAGTTAGCAATAACTATTTACAAGTATTGCAGACAATCCGCACTTGGGATGGGCGCCCAGCATCCACTACGGACTACGAGAAATAGAATTACCGGTGAGTAAATTCTTATTTTCTCTGACGTCCTAGTGGATGCTGGGAACTCCGTAAGGACCATGGGGATTATACCAAAGCTCCCAAACGGGCGGGAGAGTGCGGATGACTCTGCAGCACCGAATGAGAGAACTCTAGGTCCTCCTCAGCCAGGTTATCAAATTTGTAGAATTTTGCAAACGTGTTTGCCCCTGACCAAGTAGCTGCTCGGCAAAGTTGTAAAGCCGAGACCCCTCGGGCAGCCGCCCAAGATGAGCCCACCTTCCTTGTGGAATGGGCATTTACTGATTTTGGCTGTGGCAGGCCTGCCACAGAATGTGCAAGCTGAATTGTACTACAAATCCAGCGAGCAATAGTCTGCTTAGAAGCAGGAGCACCCAGCTTGTTGGGTGCATACAGGATAAACAGCGAGTCAGATTTTCTGACTCCAGCCGTCCTGGAAACATATATTTTCAGGGCCCTGACAACGTCTAGCAACTTGGAGTCCTCCAAATCCCTAGTAGCCGCAGGCACCACAATAGGCTGGTTCAGGTGAAACGCTGACACCACCTTAGGGAGAAACTGGGGACGAGTCCTCAATTCTGCCCTATCCATATGGAAAATCAGATAAGGGCTTTTACATGATAAAGCCGCCAATTCTGACACTCGCCTGGCTGAAGCCAAGGCCAATAACATGACCACTTTCCACGTGAGATATTTTAGATCCACGGTTTTTAGTGGCTCAAACCAATGTGATTTTAAGAAACTCAACACCACGTTGAGATCCCAAGGTGCCACAGGAGGCACAAACGGGGGCTGAATATGCAGCACTCCTTTCACAAATGTCTGAACTTCAGGTACTGAAGCTAGTTCTTTTTGAAAGAAAATCGACAGAGCCGAGATCTGTACTTTAATGGAGCCTAGTTTTAGGCCCATATTCACTCCTGCTTGCAGGAAATGCAGAAATCGACCCAGCTGAAATTTCTCTGTTGGGGCCTTTTTTGCCTCGCACCATGCAACATATTTCCGCCATATGCGGTGATAATGCTTTGCCGTAACATCTTTCCTGGCTTTAATAAGCGTAGGAATGACTTCTTCCGGAATACCCTTTCAGGATCCGGCGTTCAACCGCCATGCCGTCAAACGCAGCCGCGGTAAGTCTTGGAACAGACAGGGCCCCTGCTGTAGCAGGTCCTGTCTGAGCGGTAGAGGCCACGGTTCCTCTGAGAGCATCTCTTGAAGTTCCGGGTACCACGCTCGTCTTGGCCAATCCGGAACCACGAGAATTGTGTTTACTCCTCGCTTTCTTATTATTCTCAATACCTTTGGTATGAGAGGCAGAGGAGGGAACACATAAACCGACTGGTACACCCACGGTGTCACTAGAGCGTCCACAGCTATCGCCTGAGGGTCCCTTGACCTGGCGCAATATCTTTTTAACTTTTTGTTGAGGCGGGACGCCATCATGTCCACCTGTGGTTTTTCCCAACGGTTTACCAGCATCTGGAAAACTTCTGGGTGAAGTCCCCACTCTCCCGGGTGGAGGTCGTGTCTGCTGAGGAAGTCTGCTTCCCAGTTGTCCACTCCCGGAATGAACACTGCTGACAGTGCTAGAACATGATTTTCCGCCCATCGGAGAATTCTTGTGGCTTCTGCCATCGCCATCCTGCTTCTTGTGCCTCCCTGTCGATTCACATGGGCGACTGCCGTGATGTTGTCTGACTGGATCAGCACCGGCTGGTGTAGGAGCAGGGATTTTGCTTGACTTAGGGCATTGTAAATGGCCCTTAGTTCCAGAATATTTATGTGAAGGGAAGTCTCCTGACTCAACCATAGTCCTTGGAAGTTTCTTCCCTGTGTGACTGCCCCCCAGCCTTGAAGGCTGGCATCCGTGGTCACCAGGACCCAGTCCTGTATGCCGAACCTGCGGCCCTCTAGAAGATGGTCACTCTGCAGCCACCACAGTAGAGACACCCTGGTTCTTGGAGACAGGGTTATTAAGCGATGCATCTGAAGATGCGATCCGGACCATTGGTCCAACAGGTCCCACTGAAAGATTCTGGCATGGAACCTGCCGAAGGGAATTGCTTCGTAAGAAGCTACCATCTTTCACAGGACCCGCGTGCAGTGATGCACTGATACCTGTTTTGGTTTCAGGTGGTCTCTGACTAGAGATGACAACTCCCTGGCTTTCTCCTCCGGGATAAACACTTTTTTCTGGACTGTATCCAGAATCATACCCAGGAACAGTAGCCGTGTCGTCGGAACCAGCTGTGACTTTGGGATATTCAGAATCCAGCCGTGCTGGTGCAGCACTTCCTGAGATAGTGCTACTCCCACCAACAACTGTTCCTTGGACCTCGCCTTTATTAGGAGATCGTCCAAGTACGGGATAATTAAAACTCCCTTTTTTCGAAGGAGTATCATCATTTCCGCCATAACCTTGGTAAATACCCTCGGTGCCGTGGACAGTCCAAAACGGCAGCGTCTGGAATTGGTAATGGCAATCCTGTACCACAAATCTGAGGTACTCCTGGTGAGGATGGTAAATGGGGACATGCAAGTAAGCATCCTTGATGTCCAGGGATACCATGTAATCCCCCTCGTCCAGGCTTGCAATAACCGCCCTGAGCGATTCCATCTTGAACTTGAATTTTTTTATGTATGTGTTCAAGGATTTCAAATTCAAAATGGGTCTCACTGAACCGTCCGGTTTCGGCACCACAAATAGTGTGGAATAGTAACCCCGGTCTTGTTGAAGTAGGGGTACCTTGATTATCACCTGCTGGGAATACAGCTTGCGAATTGCCGCTAGCACCGCCTCCCTGTCTGAGAGGGCAATCGGCAAGGCAGATTTTAGGAATCGGTGGGGTGGAGACGCCTCGAATTCCAGTTTGTACCCCTGAGATACTATTTGAAGGATCCAGGGATCCACCTGTGAGCGAGCCCACTGGTCGCTGAAATTCTTGAGGCGGCCCCCCACCGTACCTGGCTCCGCCTGTGGAGCCCCACCGTCATGCGGCGGACTTGGAAGAAGAAGCGGGGGAGGACTTTTGCTCCTGGGAACCTGCTGTTTGTTTCAGCCTTTTTCCCCTACCTCTGCCTCTGGACAGAAAAGACCCGCCTTTTCCACGCTTGTTTTTCTGGGTCCGAAAGGACTGAACCTGATAAAACGGCGCCTTCTTAGGCTGTGAGGGGACATGGGGTAAAAATGCTGACTTCCCAGACGTTGCTGTGGAAACTAGGTCTGAGAGACCATCCCCAAATAATTCCTCACCCTTATATGGCAAAACTTCCATGTGCCTTTTAGAATCTGCATCTCCTGTCCACTGGCGAGTCCATAAGCCTCTCCTAGCAGAAATGGACAATGCACTTACTTTAGATGCCAGCCGGCAGATTTCCCTCTGTGCATCTCTCATATATAAGACTGAGTCTTTGATATGGTCTATGGTTAGCAGGATCGTGTCTCTGTCTAATGTGTCAATATTTTCTGACAGTTTATCTGACCACGCAGCGGCAGCACTGCACATCCATGCTGACGCAATAGCTGGCCTAAGTATAATGCCTGAGTGTGTGTATACAGACTTCAGGATCGCCTCCTGCTTTCTATCAGCAGGTTCCTTGAGGGCGGCCGTATCCGGAGACGGTAGTGCCACCTTTTTAGACAAACGTGTGAGCGCTTTATCCACCCTAGGAGGTGTTTCCCAACGTGACCTATCCTCTGGCGGGAAAGGGAACGCCATTAGTACCTTCTTAGGAATTACCAATTTTTTATCAGGGAAAGCCCACGCTTCTTCACACACTTCATTTAATTCATCTGATGGGGGAAAAACTACGGGTAGTTTTTTCTCCCCAAACATAATACCCTTTTTAGTGGTACCTGTATTTATATCAGAAATGTGTAACACCTCTTTCATTGCCTCAATCATGCAGTGAATGGCCTTAGTGGGCATCAGGTTAGACTCATCGTCGTCGACACTGGTGTCAGTATCAGTGCCGACATCTGGGTCTGCGGTCTGAGGTAGCGGGCGTTTTAGTGCCCCTGATGACCTGTGAGACGCCAGGACAGGCACGAGCTGAGAAGTCGGCTGTCCCACATTTGGCATGTCGTCAAATTTCTTATGTAAGGAGTCTATACGTGCACTCATTTCTTTCCATAAGCTCAACCACTCAGGTGTCTGCCCCGCATGGGGTGACATCCCTTCTAAAGGCATCTGCTCCGTCTCCACCTCATTATCCTCATCAAACATGTCGACACAGCCGTACCGACACACCGCGCACACACACAGGGAATGCTCCAACAGAGGACAGGACCCACAAAAGCCCTTTGGGGGGACAGAGTGAGAGTATGCCAGCACACACCAGAGCGCTATATAATGCAGGGACTAACTGAGTTATGTCCCCTATAGCTGCTTTTTCTATATAAATGTATACTGCGCCTAAATTTAGTGCCCCCCCCCCCTCTCTTTTTTACCCTTTTCTGTAGTGTAGACTGCAGGGGAGAGCCAGGGAGCTTCCTTCCAGCGGATCTGTGAAGGAGAAATGGCGCCAGTGTGCTGAGGGAGATAGCTCCGCCCCTTTTCCGCGGACTATTCTCCCGCTTTTTCCTATATTCTGGCAGGGGTATTTTCCACATATATAGCCTCTGGGGCTATATATTGTGGTATTTTTGCCAGCCAATGTGTTATTATTGCTTCTCAGGGCGCCCCCCCCAGCGCCCTGCACCCTCAGTGACCGGAGTGTGAAGTGTGTGTGAGGAGCAATGGCGCACAGCTGCAGTGCTGTGCGCTACCTTGGTGAAGACTGATGTCTTCTGCCGCCGATTTTCCGGACCTCTTCTTGCTTCTGGCTCTGTAAGGGGGACGGCGGCGCGGCTCCGGGACCGAACACCAAGGCTGGGCCTGCGGTCGATCCCTCTGGAGCTAATGGTGTCCAGTAGCCTAAGAAGCCCAAGCTGGCTGCAAGCAGGCAGGTTTGCTTCTTCTCCCCTTAGTCCCTCGCTGCAGTGAGCCTGTTGCCAGCAGGTCTCACTGAAAATAAAAAAACCTAATTTCTATACTTTCTTTCTAAAGGCTCAGGAGAGCCCCTAGTGTGCATCCAACCTCGGCCGGGCACAAAATCTAACTGAGGTCTGGAGGAGGGTCATAGTGGGAGGAGCCAGTGCACACCAGGTAGTCATAAATCTTTCTAGAGTGCCCAGCCTCCTTCGGAGCCCGCTATTTCCCCATGGTCCTTACGGAGTTCCCAGCATCCACTAGGACGTCAGAGAAAGACACAACGGACCCCTGAGGTATCTGATGGTGTATCGGAGTGTGGTGGAGCCTTGTTTTCTCTGCTGTTGTAACGGTGTGTCAGCTACCTGGTAATTCCAGTCATTGTGTGTCTATATAATACATTTTGTGATACCTATGAAAACTAGGGGAACGTAAAAGTACTGTAATCCATAGTCTTTACTTCCTAAATTCTACATTCCATCAATCCAGACTTTCTACATTTAATGCTTGCCAGGGCCACTGGCCAATCCTGCAGGGCTGGAAGCTGCGTGGGGGCGTGGCCAGGTGAAGGCGCAGAGACATCCCACCTGGTTAATTTTATATTTATATAAACTATGTGCTGATGTTTTATAGCAGCACATGGTCATGGAGCCATGGTTATGCCTCAGCAAGCCCAGGCCAACAGGGAGGCCCAGTCTTGGGCACTTTGTATTCATCCCACCTCCATCTTGGAACCTTTGATGCTTGTCCCTGGAAGATCTGAGTGGGGATGGTCCAGGTGAGGGGCTTGAGGATTGTGGTGCTGCAAACCACGTAATTGTGCCCATGCACCCCCCCCCCCCCCCCGCTGCAATCGTGCAATTCTGAATCATGGGGGTGGGGACACCATGAGCGATTCCCCACTTGTGAGATCGGGAGTGCTGCCCAAAATTTGACATTCTCCTGGACAGAGGGTAGGCAAATATGTTAACTATAAACTACAGGATATTTGTTTGATTCAGAGGTGGGTTTAATCATACATCATTGTTCCTGCGTCAGTGTGACAGGCGGCTACATGACTTCTGTGTGCTGCAGGAGGACCCTGCTCTTCCACTATCAAATATGAGTCAGTGAGGGTCACGTCTGACCTGTAAGACATACGGACTCAGTAATGCTTCTTTAGGTAGTGCAGTGTGTGTTAGTCGCTCAGTAGTGCGTGTTAGTCGCTCAGTAGTGCGTGTTAGTCGCTCAGTAGTGCGTGTTAGTCGCTCAATAGTGCGTGTTAGTCGCTCAATAGTGCGTGTTAGTCGCTCAGTAGTGCACCATCTTCTTCGTTCTTGTCAAGACATGTTGATATTGCATTTGTAATACAGGTTGTTGTTTTTTTTTAGTATTCCTCTGCAGTTTCCTCTCATATATCGTAGGTTATATTAATGCCAAAATAACGGACATAGGTAGCAAAACCTAATTAACAGTCAAGAGAAATGTGGCATCTAAAAATAATATGCCCCACTGAGATGTATAGTTTGTGCCCTGGCCAATGCATACATACGTCATGCATAAATTATCCTGGTAAATTTACTGTCCGGGCATTTGTTGCGGTGTTGCAGAGAATTTACCTCTATAAAACCGCTCGCTGTACAAATGACTGAGCCAGTTGGAAAAAAAATGGTTTTATCTGCGGATAATAAACCTTATTTAGCGTATTTATGCTGGTGAATAATGAGAATCTTCCAACAGCAGTAATTAAATCGCTAAACGGATTCAATTTGGCTACATTAATAGGAAATATGACTCTGGTTTTGTGATAACTTGAGGATTTACGATAATTGACCCCCTTTTTTCTCTGGGATGATGTGTGAAAGCCATACCAATTAAATCACAGCTTCAAGCAGAGCGCAGAACCTGGAACACAATTTCCACATTCAAGGAAATCGCAGAAAGGATTTATGTCCGTTCTGTCAGGGTCATAAAGTAGTGAATTGCTAAGCAGCTCATTATAATGAAGCTGTAACATGTTAAATAGCTGGAGTTTGCAATAAACAATGGTAAAATTACACAGCAAAATGAATTAAAGGGACACCAAATGAAGCATCGTCGCTAAATACAGGGTCACAAGTTTCTGTGGCAGGAACGTAACAAGTAAAATAGAGTTTCAGCACCAAGGACAGCGTCAACTATAGTGCTGAGACGACGGCTCAAGGCTTGGGGACATGTCACTATCCCCCACTACAAAGAGGAACGAGTATATTGCAAATGCTTTAGTGGGTCTGTACTAGGGTGGCTAATCCTGGGATCCGGATCGGCGGGATCCCGGGATTTACATCAATCCCTGGGATTTCGGGATCAGGCGGTCCTTTTGTTTTTTTAATGCCGGGCAGCGTTGAGCATCCCCTCCTTCCGGCTCACCCTGCGCAGCGTGTTGTGAAGTCAGAGGTCATGCTGCGCAGCCAGCCACCCGCCGCACGGACCTCCCCGGACTGGAGGAAGTGACCTACCCACTCTCTCAGGCACTATGGTGGTCAGTAATGTGTGCTGGGTGGGACGGGGACACAGGAAACAAACCAATCCCAGGATTGACCATTTTTCAATTTCCGATTCCCGGGATTGGCCTCCCTAGTCTGTACTCCAGGCCAACACATTTTTGGGGGGCAGTACGACGTACAGTACGGGGTGTGTAGCCACACCAGTTTGGAGGTACCTGCCCCTCCAATTCTCAGTGCCCCTACTCCATGCTGTACTGTCAAAATAGAGTTTATTTAAAAAAGAAATAAAAACTTCCAGACGGCAACACTTTAGTGACTAAGGGGGACATTTACTAAGCAGTGATAAGAGCGGAGAAATGAGCCAGTGAAGAAGTTGCCCATGGCAACCAATCAGCACTGAAGTAACATCTATAATTTGCATACTATAAAATGATACAGAGCTGATGATTGGTTGATGGGGAAATATATCCACTGGCTCACTTCTCCACACTTATCACTGCTTAGTAAATGTCCCCCTAAGGGCAGGATGGAATATGATTGAAAAAGCAACCAAAACACCCCAAAATGTGGTTTCTGAGTTTTGGCAGCTTTCCTATATATACCAAGCTACGGAATGCGATACATTCCAGAGCTTTAGTTGGCGTTACCTAATAGAAGCCTATGAGATTATTTTTGCATTCTGTCGGAGAGGGATCCAGTCTGCACCCCCACGGCTCCTGCATCCCTCTGCGCATGTGTAGACGGACTCCGGGGGCCTAATCCCAGAAGTTCCATGATCGCAAAGGATAACTCCTAATGGGAGTGCTGCCCTTTGTGATACTAATCGCATTGCTAGATACATACCGGAGAGTATTGCATTACAGAGGTGACCAGTGTCGGACTGGGGTATGAAGGGCCCACCGGGGGGATGCAGTTATAGGGGCCCATACTTAGGGGAGTGGCCATCCTACAAAAGGGGGTGTGGCCAGCCTCCGTAGAGGCTTGAAATACACAATAGTCTAGTGCAGTGTAATGCAACATATCTACCATGTATAATACAAGTGCACAGTCTGGAACCTGATCCCTAGAGGAAGGAGCGGGCCCTCAGGCAGTGGGGCCTACCGGTGGTTTCCCTGGTACCCCTGTGGGCCAGTCCGAACCTGGATGTGACGCATAGTACATCACGCCCAAAGAAACACACTCAAAGTTAGACAAAAGTAGGTAAAAGTCCAGAGTTCCTTTATTTGAGCATTTCACAAATAAATTACAAGTTTCTTTGCAACCACATCATAAATCAAAATGCTTATTTACACCTCAGGAACAGCAAGCAGCTCAGCAACTAGGGCCCGGAACCAGTGTCTCAAATCACATGTGCTCAGAAAGAAATCCAGGTTGGACGTCTGTTCTCATGGTACAGATATTGGAAAAGTAAAACAATAGCCCAAAAAGAAGAAGAAAAAAAAGCTTCAGAGAATTTACAGCGTTGCTCAGTTACATCTGGTTAAGACAAACCGTGCTTTGTACATCCCTATCTTAAACAGTGTAATAATAATATGTGTGATTTAAGTCACATTCATTAACATTTTTCATCAGCTGTTTTTGTGAGCTGGTCCAATATTCATGGAAATGCAGACTACGAATTGTTTGGGAACTTGTGGCATCACATAGGCATGAGGCACAAACTGCCTCATGCCTCAGTAATGCCACCAGGTCCTAGTGAATCCATAGTTTGAATATTGGTTCAGCTTACAAAGCGTAACCGTGATAAGGAGTCAGTTTGGTGCCCGCCATGTGTTGAAATTGTTTTAGTTCAGTTGCGTTCACCTCCTAAGCCGGCAATGCCATATCTCCAGAATAGGTGCCATTGTTTGAGGTCTGTTCCCTACGTCTCTGAGGATTGGGTCTGCACAGATAATTGCACAGCTGTTCGGGGTTAGGAAGAAACTGTGATTTCATTCATCTGATAAGGCGAGTTAATGAGGTCTCGGATTAATTGCATGAAATAGTAAACTTGTAACTTTAGGTGGCGTAAAACAGTATCATACACAGCGCCCCCTATGGGTCCATTTTGTTCTCAGTAAATATCCTTGCATAAAAAGCTGCCAGCTGGTAACATTCATTACACAAAACGTAATACTGTAAACTTGTTATTTTACTTACACTTCTATGTAGCGCAGTACATGCTACTAATCTGTTTTATCAACTATATTCTGCAAATGTGGCTAAAAGAGGCAATAATGAGATGCTAGAAAGTAGGAAATATTACCCTACGTAACACAATATCTGCACTTCTAACAAGGTACGGAAACGTTTTAGGTTTAGAGTTTCTGTAAAAGAGATGTGTACTGATAAGTGAAATGCAATATGTAAGTGGCCTGGCGGTTCAGCTGCAGCAGCAGGATGTATCTGGCAGAATCGGGGGACATGCTTGTCATGTGACTGTCACCTGGTCCAAGCCTCCCGGCCAGTTGTGTTAAATAAGGTGAATTGGGCGGTGGTATCTAGGAGGTCATTCCGAGTTGATCGCCAGCTGCCGTTGTTCGCTGCGTAGCGATCAGTGAAAAAAACAGCAAATCTGCATATGCGTATGCACCGCAATGTGCACGCGCGTCGTGGGTACGAAGTCCAATGTGGTTTTGCACTGGTTCTAGCGACGATTGCAATCGCACAGCCGAACGCAAAGGAGATTGACGGAAAGTGGGCGTTTATGGGTGTCAACTGGCCGTTTTCTGGGAGTATTTGGAAAAATGCAGGCGTGGCCGGGCGTTTGCTGGGCGGGTATCTGACGTCATTACGTGTCACTCGTCGCAGCAATCATCGCACAGGATAAGTAACTACAGGGCTGGTCTTGTTTTGCACAAAATGTGTTTGCAGGCGCTCGGCTGCACAGGCGTTCGCACTCCTGCAAAGCGAAAATACACTCCCCCGTGGGCGGCGACTATGCGTTTGCACGGCTGCTAAAAACTGCTAGCGTGCGATCAACTCGGAATGACCCCCTCTGTCTCTTTGAGGGTTCGTCATTGGGTGTTCCTCTGATCTGGTAGAAATTAAGCGTTCAGCTATAGAGTTGGTTATAATCGGGATACGGTCGGGACCCCAACAGGGATTAGGGTAAGAGAGGTGAGGGTGTAGGGGAGGGGGGAGGTTAGGGTTAGGCAGCGGGGGGGGGGGAGGTGTTTAGTGTTAGGCTGCGGGAGAGGTGGGTTAAGGTTAAAATACTTACCGCGATCCATACAGGATTTTGACATGCAGGATTTTGTACCCAACCAATTCTAGTCACATGGGCTGCTTCTAATTATAGGTGACATTTTAATGATATGCGAGATGCTCACCTTGGATGTTACTACAGCCAATGAAAAGGTGGAAAAGCATCACACGGCTAGCAGCCAGGCCCCACCCACTACCATAAATTCCAGGCAATGTGCGCATACAGTAGTGGTTGAGGATTGCGCTACGCGACCATCCATCTTCTGTGACATTCCGCCATACCTTACAGAGGAGTGCAGGAAAATCAGAGAGAGCTGCTACTGTAATTGATGGTAATGTGCACGTCTGGACATTAGGGTTAATTCATCGGAGAGCTGATATACAGAAGGAGCCACGCTCATCTATCCTTCTCTGCTGCACCTAGGCACACCAATGTTTATTAGCATAAGTATTTCATCTATTGTTCTCAGCTGCAATACAATACAGAGAGAACAGTACAGCAGGGGATTACGTCATTACAGCGGGGGATTAAGTCAGACTGCCCTGGCCAAGATAATCGTATTAAAGGGATAGATGAGCAGGGCTCCATCTGTATATATATATATATATATATATATATGGGCGTATTATGGGAGGAGGGGGCCCATAAACAGTCTCCATTTGGGACCCCTCCTGTCTATAGCTGGTAGCTAATTACTTTAAGCGTTAGTAGACTCTGACGCTGTGCCATTGCGCAGGTTTCCTAGAAGATGGCGCGATGGCCATTATCCCGGCTATCTCCCTACTGCACGCGCACAGTGATTTTGCAGCACCGCCGCTGCCAACACGGGACTCCGAAGAGGAAAGTATTTAACAAATGGGTGCGGTGTGAGCTCACTGGACCCATTATAGATACAACGCTGCACTCACAGTCGCCATGAACTCAGAGTTTTGTTCACAGCGCCATAGAGCTGTATACAGAAATAAGTAAGTAACTATGACCCTGGTCTTGTTCTACACAAAACTTTTTTAGCACAGCAGGGCTGCACAAGCGATCGCAGCCCTGCTATGCAGAAATACACTCCGCCATAGGCCGCGTCTAGTTGATCGCACGGGCAGCAAAAAGTTGCTACGTGCGATCAACTCGGAATGACCCCCCATTGTTGCTCGGGACTATGAAGCACCTTCTAGTGATTCCTATGAAGGCACCGTTGCGTTAAGTGTTATCCCCGCCAAAAGACTATGGTGGAACGGCTTTATGAGGGAAGGACACAGCAAGTGGTGAATGTGCCCTGTCCTGAGCAGCAGGAGGTGGTTACAGTCACGGAGATCACCGCTTCTTCATAATGGAAAGCAGGGCCAGCGTCGTGACCCCTATGCCGCCTCTGCGCTGAGCGCCCAGCTGCTGCGTGCATGCGTAGTCTCAGGTCACACATGCGCAGTTGGCTAGATGGGCACCGGTAAGTACCGCTGCTACGTATGTGGCGGTGTTACTGATCCTGTGGACAGCGGATGTACCACATATACAAGTGTGTCGCTCACACAAAGTGAATCTGTTTTATACGAGATAAACAAGACGCTCATTCCGATGGAGAGACTGCGGAAGAGAACGGGGGCTGCGTCAAAACAAATATTGTAAGGGACATAGGGGGACATTTACTAAGCAGTGGTAAGAGCGGAGAAGTGAGCCAGTGGAGCAGTTGCCCCATCAACCAATCAGCACTGAAGTAACATCTATAATTTGCGTACTATAGAATGATACAGAGCTGCTGATTGGGCCGCTTCTCTGCTGGCTCACTTCTCCGCCCTTATCACTGCTTAGTAAATGTCCCCCATAGTTACTAGGTTGTTACAGGTCAACTAAGCAACACAACATGTATAAGGATTTATTACTTTCCTTTCTTATACCCCAAACATCTATATTTCCGTAATTGTGACAGTGTGGGTATGCATGAAAAAAGGGGAGGTCACAATGGGGCGTGCCGTGTACCCCGGCAGCGTTTCCAACATGCTGAACTGCCCCCAAACTCCTCTCCAAAATCACCCCCCCCAATGCCACATACAACGGCCGCTGGGGCACATCACACCGGACTGGCATTTGTTAGTGAGACATGACTTCTAACCTGATCTTTAATTTGTCCAAATGTCCTGACCTGCTGGATGGCAGACTGTCCCGGAGACAGGTGGGGGGTGAGCAGAGAGTTCTGGAGAACGTCCTCACGTTAGGGCGTGTAGGAAGGAGAATATAGAGTTGTTATACGGACTACGGGCTTGATACTGAGATGGCGAAGTAACGATGTTGTACGCAGTGGAGCCATGTTTTTGCCGCTGGGCATGTGTGCAAGTAGCACTGCGTTTGTGGGAGGTAACGGGGGAGTGGTGCGTCATGTCACAGTTTGTGACCATGGTGGTCATTCTGAGTTGTTCGCTCGCTAGCAGTTTTTAGCAGCCGTGCACACGCTATGCCGCCGCCCACTGGGAGTGTATTTTAGCTTAGCAGAAGTGCGAACGAAAGGATCGCAGAGCGGCGGCAAAGTTTTTTTGTGCAGTTTTAGAGTAGTTCAAAACCTACTCAGCGCTTACGATGACTTCAGACTGTTCAGTTCCTGTTTTGACGTCATGAACACGCCCTGCGTTCGCCCTGCCACGCCTGCGTTTTTCCTGGCACACCTGCGTTTTTCCGAACACTCCCTGAAAACGGTCAGTTGACACCCAGTAACGCCCTCTTCCTGTCAATCACTCTGCAGCCAGCAGTGCGACTGAAAAGCTTCGCTAGACCTTGTGTGAAATTACATCATTCGGTGCAATCTACGACTCGTGTGCACATTGCGCCGCATACACATGCGCAGAAGTGCCGATTTTTTTGCCTCATCGCTGCACAGCGAACGAATGCAGCTAGCGATCAACTCTGAATGACCCCCCCATATGCAGTAAACATGGCTCCGGGCGTCTTACTTCTAGCGCCTTACTTCCGACAGTCATTTTACACTGCCATAAGATCCTCATTACCTATATGAGGAATGACGGGTGTGGCACCAATTTCAGGTCGTCAGTAACAGACCTCAGAGTAACTGCTTTACTTTCCAGTTCCTAATTAATAATCAGTATCTAGAACTCCTATGTCCTATTACTTACTATCCTGACACATTTACATTCCGGTAACGCTAATTAGGACACACAATTGTCCTGACGTATTGCACCCAGGGTTTGTACAGATTAAAACACTACAGTCGTTCCAAGCCTCTTGTGCCCAATGTACTATATACCTAGTATTAGACATAGGGTCTACTCCTAATTACATTGGAAATCACATCAAAAAAAATAATAATAATAATTTTCTAATTATTATTTTGCAATTATTCCTATTTTCTTTTTTTTTTAAGTTACCAAGTAAAGACTCGGCTATTTTGCAGCTTATTCTAGGTCACAAGAACACGTTTTAGGATCGGCGTGGTGCTATAATAATATAAATGTTTTTTCTGACTGTTTAACTACAAAAATAAACCTTACAGGAAACATATAACCAAGCAGGAAAAATACAATAGAAATGCATATTAAATATGTGTACAGTACAGTATCCATCTGTAACATAGCTACGTAATAATAATAATCTTGTTTTTCCTTTAAACCATTTGTCATTGAAAGATCCTTGTAGCAGAAATGGAATATATTATTACAGGATAGAACGACTGGCATAGCAACCATTCTCCGTGATCCATAGCAACCAATCAAAGATCAGGGTCATACTATGCTGCTGATACCTTCTTGGTTGCTCTGGGTTACAGCCTATTATCATTCTTTGACACCGTGTTAGTAAATAAGTCATCACGTCGTGTGTTTTAACCCTAGATACCTGTTGGAACTGTTAATTGCCCATCACTAGAACTCTTTATAAAAATTTGGTGTGAGCTTTGATGGTGTCATTTACAGGGCGTGAAAATTATATATTAATCCCATTTGTTCTCTGCTACGGACGCGCTCACGTAAAAAGAAAACTTTACCGACGCACACTTTCCAAAGACTGATAAAAATATCCTTTTTTTTTTTTTAATGTAACTTTTTTTCTCCGCGTATATAATTCTATAGACATATACCAAGGCTGATGGTGCTTTATTCATTATGATTAAGCACAAATTAGGAAAAAAAAAAAAGAAATAAAATAAAAAATACTAGCGTTTGAAGTTACTGATAGAAAACTCCCCGTGGAGACACAAAAGAGCTAAACATTCTGCAATTTCATTTGTAAGGAAATTAAATTTCACAACGTCAGTTTTGTCATCTTGCCCCGATACATTTATACATAAACCTGCTCACTTTTTGGAACGTGCATTATTTGATGTATAATTTGCATAGCTGAGAAAGCTCTAACGTGGGGATTCAGCAATAAATTAACCTGTTTGGTTGTGGGTGGGAGCTACCGCAAAGGAGGTAGGGTTTGCTGAACCAGACACCTCACCATTGGTGCACTGCGGTAGCACGGTGGTTAGCATTGCTACATCACAGCCAGGGCCCTAATGGAGTTGATTTGGTACTGTATGATCTCTCCATCTTTGCACGGGTTTCCAACCTCAATCCAAATACACACACACATATATATTGGTAGGTGTGATAAATGGACCTTAGTGTGTGTGTAAGTGGATTTAGTTGGTCATTCTGAGTTGATTGCTCGCTAGCTATTTTTTTCAGCGCTGCGAACAGATAGTTGCCGCCCATGGGGGAGTGTATTTTCGCTTTGCAAGTGTGCGATCGCATGTGCAGCCGAGCGGTACAAAAAGGTTTTGTGCAGGTTCCGTGTAGGTCTGAACTTACTCAGCCGCTGTGATCACTTCAGTCCCGAAATTGACGTCAGACAACTGCCCTGCAAATGCTTGGACACTCCTGCATTTTTCCAACCACTCCCAGAAAACGCTCAGTTGACACCCACAAACGCCTTCTTCCTGTCAATCTCCTTGCGATCGGCTGCGCGAATGGATTCTTCGTTAAATCCATCGCTCAGCAAAGATCCGCTTTGTACCCGTACGACGCGCCTGCGCATTGCGGTGCATAAGCAGTTCTGACCTGATCGCAGCGCTGCGAAAAATCCTAGCGTGCGATCAGGTCGGAATGACCCCCTTTGACTGATGTGAATGATATTCTCTACACGACCGTATGCATCATGGTGGGGACTTTATAACGTGGATAATAACCGTTCCAGGATAATTTACTGCTGTCCTTTTTTGCATCATTTCCCAGCTCAAAATCCATTTGTTGCAGGGACCCCTATTCTGATCTGTAAAATAAAAGCTGTTTACTAACATTAAAGAGAAGATGTCACCACTGTTACTACTAGGTCCTTAGGAACGTAATTAATAATCAAGGTTATAAGTGGGACTGTGGTAGTCCAGGAGAGGCCATTTATATAGTGCACTCAATCTGATTCGGCCCAACAAAGCCGGACAACTGGGGGGGCGGAGGGGGCGGCAGCCCGCCGCAGTCTCGGAGCCGTGACTGCGCAAAGTACTATATACTGTAATACACAAATAAAAGCCGCCGTGGTAATATGTTCTCTTTAACCTTGTCATTATAAAATATGTATTCGATGACTCTGTATACTATCTACAAAGCAAAGGGCGACAGACTAATGTAGCCAACTCTGGAACTGTAAGATGAGGGCGCTTCAGCCATAAAATTGCATATTATGACACAACGGCGCGCTGACCCCTGTGAGGGAATACTTTACAGACTCCAAAGCACCATAACCACTCTTTGCAGACGTTATACCCTTACGGGCAAACAGGTAGGGGTAAGGGGGGGTATAATGCATGAAATGTGTCGGCCTTGCAATCTACTGTACAACAACTTTTATAAAACACGGACCCCCCCCATTCAGACTATTTCTATAGCATTTATTTTTCTGCTGCTTTGCTGAGTAACTGATACCACGGTCGTCCGAAAAAGGACGGGGGTTAAGATACTCTAATTATATCTGACAGCCTTACAATGTGTTTAAGTGGCATCTTATTACATTTTATTTGCACCGTAGATGTATGCTTAATGTGTTATTCCGCCATCCCGGCCTCCTTGTCAAATACTGATTGGTAATCTTATTAACATGAACCCATTAAGCAATCCTTTCCTGTATTTCTCTGAAGTGTTTTGGTTCAGTGCACACAACATGCTGCCTTGAAAAACGTGTTGCTGGCAGCCACGAGGGCGTCTGGGGCGTAGGGGCGGTGGTCTGGGGTCTATTAGAATGAAGCACACGTACACACGCATCTGACAGACTGTTTTAGGTTCGGTAATCAGTACAACAGAGTAGAAATAAACGGGCGCTGTGAATGGAATCGCTGTGTTCCGCCTTCAGCACGACAAGTTCAAACAAATCTTCTCGGTGTCTTTCAGACGGGAGGAAATAGAATTCTTGTAGCGCCGGTGTCTCCAGCGAGGGTCCGTTAATACAAAGGATGCAGACTCGGAGGCTGCCGAGGACGGGCGTACCGCTTTATAGACTAATTGAGGTTGCAAATTAAACAGAAGTCTGGAGCAATTGAGGACTGGTCTTGAATGAACCGGAGACTGCAGTCTTCGCATAAACACTTTATTTTCATTTTTTTTTCTTCTCCACTCATCCTGTTGCCATGGCGATGCGGTAGCCGACGTCGACAGATCCGGGTGCTCACACACCTAAGGGAGACAAATAAACGCTGGTGGTTAAAGATGAAAAGCCGCGTTAAGCGCGTGAATGTTTCCTACAGTATGTAACAGGGATGTGCAAAGCTTTTGAGAGAGATAAAGTACGAGACAATCAGCTCCTAACTGCCATGTTATGTTACAGGCTGCGTTTGTAAAATGACAGGAGCTGATTGGCTGGTACTTTATCACCATCCACTTAATCTCTCGCCAAAGCTTAGTACATTGCGGCAGCCGCACCAAACAGCCGCCCTCTGCCAAGTCCCACGAGACTCTGCCTGCGTCAGGCATCTGTTTTTCACTGATAATATTACTTAGTCGCAACGCGATATGACGGACACACCAGGAGACTGTGCTGAGTATTGTGATATGACATTTGTATATCTGTGTGCGACTGAATCAGTGCACAAAGTGCTACAATGTAGCAGCTGCATCCTTTTCCCAATACAAGTTCTGTTCAGCTCCGTATACAGCCTCCGGCACACACAGTATACAGGTGTCATATCACATTACTCAGTGCAGTCTCCTGGTGCATCCTAGTCACATTGTGCTCCGTATACAGCCTCAGTCACACACAGTATACAGGTGTCATATCACATTACTCAGCGCAGTCTCCTGGTGCGTCCTAGTCACATTGTGCTCCGTATACAGCCTCAGTCACACACAGTATACAGGTGTCATATCACATTACTCAGTGCAGTCTCCTGGTGCGTCCTAGTCATATTGTGCTCCGTATACAGCCTCAGTCACACACAGTATACAGGTGTCATATATCACATCACTCAGCACAGTCTCCTGGTGCGTCCTAGTCACATTGTGCTCTGTATACAGCCTCAGTCACACACAGTATACAGGTGTCATATCACATTACTCAGCGCAGTCTCCTGGTGCGTCCTAGTCACATTGTGCTCCGTATACAGCCTCAGTCACACACAGTATACAGGTGTCATATTACATTACTCAGCGCAGTCTCCTGGTGCGTCCTAGTCCCATTGTGCTCCGTATACAGCCTCAGTCACACACAGTATACAGGTGTCATATTACATTACTCAGCGCAGTCTCCTGGTGCGTCCTAGTCACATTGTGCTCTGTATACAGCCTCAGTCACACACAGTATACAGGTGTCATATTACATTACTCAGCGCAGTCTCCTGGTGCGTCCTAGTCACATTGTGCTCCGTATACAGCCTCAGTCACACACAGTATACAGGTGTCATATTACATTACTCAGCGCAGTCTCCTGGTGCGTCCTAGTCACATTGTGCTCCGTATACAGCCTCAGTCACACACAGTATACAGGTGTCATACATCACATTACTCAGCGCAGTCTCCTGGCGCATCCTAGTCACATTGTGCTTTGTATACAGCCTCAGTCACACACAGTATACAGGTGTCATATATCACATTACTCAGCGCAGTCTCCTGGCGCATCCTAGTCACATTGTGCTCTGTATACAGCCTCAGTCACACACAGTATACAGATGTCATATCACATTACTCAGCGCAGTCTCCTGGTGCGTCCTAGTCACATTGTACTCCGTATACAGCCTCAGTCACACACAGTATACAGGTGTCATATATCACATTACTCAGCGCTGTCTCCTGGTGCGTCCTAGTCACATTGTGCTCCGTATACAGTCTCAGTCACACACAGTATACAGGTGTCATATATCACATTACTCAGCGCAGTCTCCTGGTGCATCCTAGTCACATTGTGCTCTGTATACAGCCTCAGTCACACACAGTATACAGGTATCATGTATCACATTACTCAGCGCAGTCTCCTGGTGCGTGCTAGTCACATTGTACTCCGTATACAGCCTCAGTCACACACAGTATACAGGTGTCATACATCAGATTACTCAGCGCAGTGTCCTGGTGCATCCTAGTCACATTGTGCTCCGTATACAGCCTCAGTCACACACAGTATACAGGTGTCATATCACATTACTCAGCACAGTCTCCTGGTGCGTCCTAGTCACATTGTGCTCTGTATACAGCCTCAGTCACACACAGTATACAGGTGTCATATCACAGTACTCAGCACAGTCTCCTGGTGCGTCCTAGTCACATTGTGCTCCGTATACAGCCACCGGCACACACAGTATACAGGAGTCATATATCACATTACTCAGCGCAGTCTCCTGGTGTGTCCTAGTCACATTGTGCTCCGTATACAGCCTCAGTCACACACAGTATACAGGTGTCATATTACATTACTCAGCGCAGTCTCCTGGTGCATCCTAGTCACATTGTGCTCCGTATACAGCCTCAGTCACACACAGTATACAGGAGTCATATATCACATTACTCAGCGCAGTCTCCTGGTGTGTCCTAGTCACATTGTGCTCCGTATACAGCCTCAGTCACACACAGTATACAGGTGTCATATTACATTACTCAGCGCAGTCTCCTGGTGCGTCCTAGTCACATTGTGCTCCGTATACAGCCTCAGTCACACACAGTATACAGGTGTCATACATCACATTACTCAGCGCAGTCTCCTGGCGCATCCTAGTCACATTGTGCTCTGTATACAGCCTCAGTCACACACAGTATACAGATGTCATATCACATTACTCAGCGCAGTCTCCTGGTGCGTCCTAGTCACATTGTACTCCGTATACAGCCTCAGTCACACACAGTATACAGGTGTCATATATCACATTACTCAGCGCAGTCTCCTGGTGCGTCCTAGTCACATTGTGCTCCGTATACAGTCTCAGTCACACACAGTATACAGGTGTCATATATCACATTACTCAGCGCAGTCTCCTGGTGCATCCTAGTCACATTGTGCTCTGTATACAGCCTCAGTCACACACAGTATACAGGTATCATGTATCACATTACTCAGCGCAGTCTCCTGGTGCGTGCTAGTCACATTGTGCTCCGTATACAGCCTCAGTCACACACAGTATACAGGTGTCATACATCAGATTACTCAGCGCAGTGTCCTGGTGCATCCTAGTCACATTGTGCTCCGTATACAGCCTCAGTCACACACAGTATACAGGTGTCATATCACATTACTCAGCACAGTCTCCTGGTGCGTCCTAGTCACATTGTGCTCTGTATACAGCCTCAGTCACACACAGTATACAGGTGTCATATCACAGTACTCAGCACAGTCTCCTGGTGCGTCCTAGTCACATTGTGCTCCGTATACAGCCACCGGCACACACAGTATACAGGAGTCATATATCACATTACTCAGCGCAGTCTCCTGGTGTGTCCTAGTCACATTGTGCTCCGTATACAGCCTCAGTCACACACAGTATACAGGTGTCATATATCACATTACTCAGCGCAGTCTCCTGGCGCATCCTAGTCACATTGTGCTCTGTATACAGCCTCAGTCACACACAGTATACAGGTGTCATATCACATTACTCAGCGCAGTCTCCTGGTGCATCCTAGTCACATTGTGCTCCGTATACAGCCTCAGTCACACACAGTATACAGATGTCATATCACATTACTCAGCGCAGTCTCCTGGTGTGTCCTAGTCACATTGTACTCCGTATACAGCCTCAGTCACACACAGTATACAGGTGTCATATATCACATTACTCAGCGCAGTCTCCTGGTGTGTCCTAGTCACATTGTGCTCTGTATACAGCCTCAGTCACACACAGTATACAGGTGTCATATATCACATTACTCAGCGCAGTCTCCTGGTGCGTGCTAGTCACATTGTGCTCCGTATATAGCCTCAGTCACACACAGTATACAGGTGTCATATATCACATTACTCAGCGCAGTCTCCTGGTGCATCCTAGTCACATTGTGCTCCGTATACAGCCTCAGTCACACACAGTATACAGATGTCATATCACATTGCTCAGCGCAGTCTCCTGGTGCGTCCTAGTCACATTGTACTCCGTATACAGCCTCAGTCACACACAGTATACAGGTGTCATATATCACATTACTCAGCGCAGTCTCCTGGTGCGTGCTAGTCACATTGTGCTCCGTATACTGCCTCAGTCACACACAGTATAGAGGTGTCATATATCACATTACTCAGCGCAGTCTCCTGGTGCATCCTAGTCACATTGTGCTCCGTATATAGCCTCAGTCACACACAGTATACAGGTGTCATATATCACATTACTCAGCGCAGTCTCCTGCTGCGTTCTAGTCACATTGTGCTCTGTATACAGCCTCAGTCACACACTGTATACAGGTGTCATATATCACACTACTCAGCGCAGTCTCCTGGTGCGTCCTAGTCACATTGTGCTCCGTATACAGCCTCAGTCACACACAGTATACAGGTGTCATATATCACATTACTCAGTGTACTCTCCTGGTGCGTCCTAGTCACATTGTGCTCCATATACAGCCTCAGTTACACACAGTATACAGGTGTCATATCACATTACTCAGCGCAGTCTCCTGGTGCGTCCTAGTCACATTGTGCTCCGTATACAGCCTCAGTCACACACAGTATACAGGTGTCACATATCACATTACTCAGCGCAGTCGCCTGGTGCGTCCTAGTCACATTGTGCTCTGTATATAGCCTCAGTCACACACAGTATACAGGTGTCATATATCACATTACTCGGCGCAGTCTCCTGGTGCGTCCTAGTCACATTGTGCTCCGTATACAGCCTCAGTCACACACAGTATACAGGGATCATATATCACATTACTTAGCACAGTCTCCTGGTGCGTCCTAGTCACATTGTGCTCCGTATACAGCCTCAGTCACACACAGTATACAGGTGTCATATCACATTACTCAGCGCAGTCTCCTGGTGCGTCCTAGTCACATTGTATTCCGTATACAGCCTCAGTCACACATAGTATACAGGTGTCATATATCACATTACTCAGCGCAGTCTCCTGGTGCATGCTAGCCACATTGCTTTGTGACTAAAATGCATTTCGGCAAGAAATAACGCCCGACGCTAGCAAAGCTGCAGGGGACCTGGCGGCTTGCTCCCATCAGCCATCTCGCGCTACGCGGCGTACTGAGGCTGGATGTATGAGGGTGCATCTGCATGAGAGGAGATATATTACAGTTTAAATACTGTATATACTGTACATTGCCAAAAAAAAACAACAAACTAGAATATATACAGTACAGTATACAAGCTTTGGGATTGGTCTTGATGGTTCTAAGCTTCGGGGGGAAAATTAATGAGGATCTGAAACTGCGCTTAGATCCCTCTGACCTAAACATACCAATTAGCCGGGGAAAAGTAATATTAGTAGTAAAAGACAGACAACACGGCACACACTGTCCGTATAACATGCCGCGTCTGTCTTGTTCAGTAACCTGTGTGTGACGTGATCTCTCCCTCATGTGATCATCGTCATACTGGAAATGCAGGATGCGTCGGTGCAGGATAGAAGCATCAATGTGCATTATATCAAGGATGCGCTGCCTCTGACATGAAACCTCTTAGCGCCGTGTCTGGGGAACATCGTGAGCGCAGCGGGGGGCCTGTTTTTCAAGTACATTAGGCAAGCAGAAAAAAAACAATTCTATTGATTCCATAACATTCTTAGCTGGTGCAGGGTTTGATGGAAGAAGGGAAAGCACTTGTCATCAGATAACGATCTGTACCGTTATAACCGCACAGCTCTCCGGCTAGGAAAACCGGGGGTGGGGGAGGTGGAGGTGAAGGTTGTTTTACGACAGCACTTTTCTCGTTTGGAGCACAGCGTCTCATGCTAGGGGGCATATTATCCAGATTTGCACAGTGCAATAGGCTCTCATGTCGCTCACGGGGATATGGGTGATGGGATTAAGCGGCAAAGCATTTTTGATGGTTCTGATCCTCATTGTGATGTCATGACTACATGTTCGTCAGGAGAGGGTGAAATATCGCCCTGTACGTAATACAATTTATTTATAAATAGTGCATTCTGATAATGTTGCGCTTATAATTGGTGAGTTTTGATGTCATCACTGCAGTGCACGTGACACAGTACTGGGGGCGGCATCTGTAAAACATTTTCCACTTCACCCACTTGTGTGAACCGTACTTATATAAATTACCATTTTCCCAGCCACTATTATACTGTATAATGGTACTTTTGGAAGCGGCACTGTATTTATTTAATTTTATTTTTCTCCCTGGATGGCAGTAGTCAACAAGCGCATTACTAGCCCCTGAAGTGCGTTCTGCACCACTCGCCGATGTGTCGGTACTTGGAAATAATTGCTAAGTGGCAAAGTGCACAACATATTTAGGAAAAATTAGACTTTCTCTGCAAAGTGCCAATTCAGATGTTTGAACTGTCTGCGTAAAAGCTCTGCACGGTGACACTGCTGTGTTAGTTTTATAATAATGAGTAATGAATTAATATCTGTAACGGCTAAGCCTGCCTTTTCCTCCAGCGGGGCGTAGTGTAAGAGTGTCTGTGCAGAGTCCTTACGGGATCTCCTGCAAACACACCTTCAGCACGTGGTACAAACAGCTCCAGTTACTGAGAAACGGATTGCTAGTATGTTCTGTACAGATTGCTTGCTCTGCTCTGGCAGAGCAAGCAACTTATATATATATATATATATATATATATATACATACACACACCAGACTGATATATGCTACAGTTATAGACTATGCTAGCACACACTACCCAAAGTTTAGCATCACTTTCCGACGCGTATCGTGGCAATTTGGAATGATTTCTTCTGGGCTATTAATATGCCAGGACACTGGCTTTGATAAGAGCATGTCCCAGTGAAGGCTAAAAAGTAGTCATCGCTAAGGCAATATTTAGGGGGATCATTCCGAGTTGATCGCTAGCTGCCGATTTTCGCAGCACAGTGATCAAGTAAAAAAATGTCAAAACTGCGCATGCGTATGCACCACAATGCGCAGGCACACCGTACGGGTACAAAGAGGATCGGTGCTGGGCGATGGATTTAGCGAAGATTCCATTCGCACAGACAAACGCAAGGTGATTGACAGAAAGGGGGCGTTTATGGGTGTCAACCGACTGTTTTCTGGGAGTGGTTGGAAAAACGCAGGTGTGTCCAGGTGTTTCTATATTTGGAGCACTCTTTTGATGATTAGATATGTGAAAAAGATGAAAACTGTCTATAATTAAAACTTAGCTTTTATTTATCCAATACTTAACTAAAATGAAATAACAGGGGTATACTAGACGTATCAATTGATTATTCCCCTTTTAAACAGTGGTAAAAATATGAATAAATCAAGAAGAGCAAATGTTATCATCTTGAAATTATTTATATATTTTGCTCAAAAATGGGTGATAAGAGAAATGATAGTAATCTATCAAACTTATCCAATAAGCAGCAGTAATCACAGAAATTAATGACAAAAAATGATAGTAATCTATCAAAAATATCCTGTGAGCAGCAGAGATGATATTGGTGATATAAAGTCTATGCAATCAGAAAGTTTATAGATAAATTCTAATTAAATATCTCATATAAGATCACATCTGATAATAGCTGTTTAGATTACACCTGGCAGATAAATGCTGCTATACATGTGAGATCAGCTTCTCCCCATATTTCACAATGTTAATCTGTGTTTTGACATCTCTTCCATGTCAAAAAGAAAGTACTCTCCATGTCTGTTAGAAAATGCATAGTTACAATTAAGTTTTACTGCAACACTCTGTCTCCAAAATGATTCATTTGTATCTTAAATGAAAGGCTGACACACTAATGTTGTTGTTAGGTATAATCTAACAAATGCAAAAAAAGAAAAAACGGAATTGTGCTGGCATGGATAGTAGAAAATTAGATAGTGACACTCTAGTCTGCTAGTCCCATCTGCTATCTAACCTCATCCATGAGCGGAGGAAAGATGAGAGTAGGACCGTCGACTGCGTCACGGAAAAAAGGTAGAACTGGCACACTGGCTAGAGACCCCAACGTGGTGTTAGATGGGCCCTGATGCTTATGAGCCTTGCAGGGTCCTAAATGCGCCACTTGGGTCCGAGCCAGAGTCCGAAAATGAAATGAAAAGAAAAGGCCCACAGTAATAGGCTAGATCACAATTGTGTTAATAAAACTGCATCACTTAAACACATTTAAATTGTGCAATGAGATTGCACAGAACAGACCTGCTCCTAATAAAAAACATGGCAGTTGCTGGAAAACAATTGATATTATCTTAATAGGCACAAATTAAAACAAAATCACAGGTATTTATTTCCACAATAATTGCGCCTTGTTTGTTGCCATGTTTTATATACGTTGGTACTTATTATTTTATCAAGATTGCATACAAGTAGCTGGTCAAATGTGAAACTATAACTCTGAAAGGCGAAAGATAGTCGGCACTCCAGTTCACTGATCACATCTGCTGTCTGACCTCATCATTGGAGCGGAGGACAGATGAGAGTGGGATCGTGGGTTGTGCCGTGGAAAGAAAGACAGCGGACGGCAGCCTGAGAAGCCGTATGTGGTGTTAGGCGAACCCTGTTGCCACTTGCCTTGCAGGGTCCGGATGCGCCACCGGAGACCAGGTGTCCGTCCGTGAAGGTGAGAGTTGACAGGAAGAGAGAGGATGTGGGGAGTGTCGGGTGAGTGAGTCTGACCCGTAGGTTATTGTACATTACCACAGGCTGCCGTCCGCTGTCTTTCTTTCCACGGCACAACCCACGATCCCACTCTCATCTGTCCTCCGCTCCAATGATGAGGTCAGACAGCAGATGTGATCAGTGAACTGGAGTGCCGACTATCTTTCGCCTTTCAGAGTTATAGTTTCACATTTGACCAGCTACTTGTATGCAATCTTGATAAAATAATAAGTACCAACGTATATAAAACATGGCAACAAACAAGGCGCAATTATTGTGGAAATAAATACCTGTGATTTTGTTTTAATTTGTGCCTATTAAGATAATATCAATTGTTTTCCAGCAACTGCCATGTTTTTTATTAGGAGCAGGTCTGTTCTGTGCAATCTCATTGCACAATTTAAATGTGTTTAAGTGATGCAGTTTTATTAACACAATTGTGATCTAGCCTATTACTGTGGGCCTTTTCTTTTCATTTCATTTTCGGACTCTGGCTCGGACCCAAGTGGCGCATTTAGGACCCTGCAAGGCTCATAAGCATCAGGGCCCATCTAACACCACGTTGGGGTCTCTAGCCAGTGTGCCAGTTCTACCTTTTTTCCGTGACGCAGTCGACGGTCCTACTCTCATCTTTCCTCCGCTCATGGATGAGGTTAGATAGCAGATGGGACTAGCAGACTAGAGTGTCACTATCTAATTTTCTACTATCCATGCCAGCACAATTCCGTTTTTTCTTTTTTTGCATTTGTTAGATTATACCTAACAACAACATTAGTGTGTCAGCCTTTCATTTAAGATACAAATGAATCATTTTGGAGACAGAGTGTTGCAGTAAAACTTAATTGTAACTATGCATTTTCTAACAGACATGGAGAGTACTTTCTTTTTGACATGGAAGAGATGTCAAAACACAGATTAACATTGTGAAATATGGGGAGAAGCTGATCTCACATGTATAGCAGCATTTATCTGCCAGGTGTAATCTAAACAGCTATTATCAGATGTGATCTTATATGAGATATTTAATTAGAATTTATCTATAAACTTTCTGATTGCATAGACTTTATATCACCAATATCATCTCTGCTGCTCACAGGATATTTTTGATAGATTACTATCATTTTTTGTCATTAATTTCTGTGATTACTGCTGCTTATTGGATAAGTTTGATAGATTACTATCATTTCTCTTATCACCCATTTTTGAGCAAAATATATAAATAATTTCAAGATGATAACATTTGCTCTTCTTGATTTATTCATATTTTTACCACTGTTTAAAAGGGGAATAATCAATTGATACGTCTAGTATACCCCTGTTATTTCATTTTAGTTAAGTATTGGATAAATAAAAGCTAAGTTTTAATTATAGACAGTTTTCATCTTTTTCACATATCTAATCATCAAAAGAGTGCTCCAAATATAGGAATTTCTTCTGTTTGGTAAGATGTGGGCTCTTCCACACCCACCAAATCATTTTGTATCTGGTACACTATTCCTGGGAGCACCTCCAACGTCAGAATAGTTGCCCATTTGGGCTTAATATATATTTTTTCTGTTTAGTTGGTTTTTTGAGATTTAGTCATTTAATACAATTAGTCTGGTGCAGGGTAAACCAAGTTTTGCCACATACTGTTTTCTGAGTTCTTTACTCAGCTCTCTACCCTAGCACAGACATAATAATTTTTCTTAGATCGGACAGACCATTCTATGAAAAACGTTCCTTAGCCGTCTATTTCTCTAATCTTGACCATTTCACCATATAATATGTCTCAGTTCAAACTTCTCTCGGAATTAACATCGAAACGCAAAATAGATGATTTGGACAGTATCTTTTCCAGCTCTGTCAGTATTTCTGAACCAGAACCAAACTGGGAAGGGGACTTTCAAAAACTAAAAAGATTGTTACAAAAACAAATCCGAACCAACTGGGACCTGACCAGTTTGGAGAATTATATTAAACACAAAATCGTCCCAAGGGGTCTACGCCCAAAAACCTTCCCGGCTTTTGAGTTAGCAACGGAAAACTTAAAACAGGAGTGGGAAAAAGCTCTCCTGAAATGTTCATCAGAACTGATCGGGATCCTTATCAAGCACGACCATTTGGCCCTTGAAGAATGCCAAAAAGAGATTAACATCCTGGGCAAGAAATTAGAAACCTGGGAACAAAACAAGAATTTTCAAAAATGCTTTGAGGACCAGAAAAAGGAACTGGAACAATACGAAGATACCATCATAGAGAGAAAGAGAACAAAGTTTGCACGAGACACAAGAGATTTTGTCAACAACAAAGTGTTCAGATGGCATAAGATATCAGATCAACAACCTAGAAGGTATAGAGAGGACTCTTGTATATCATCTGAAATTGACTCCTCAGGCAGTGAAGATACAGGTGATCACACATCTTCAAGTACTGCCAGCCATAAAGGAGTTTTGGATCAAAGACTCTCTTTTTTAGAGGACGGCAGGGCACATCGGGGACAAGCCACAAGAGGAAGACGAGACGTGGCCGCAAGAAAAACCAAAAACAGACAGAGATGGGAATCACCCCCACCGGGGAGATATCCAATTCGAACGTACAAGAAAAAATGAGCGATATCGACACACTCAATATTATTAACCTCTCTGAACGGATCCTTACAGAAGATCACATCAACATATTTAGGAAGGGCCTATCCTTTTCACCCTCTAAGCCTTTTAATAGGTTTTTGTGGGAGAAAAACCTACGCCTCTTTGGAAGGAAACTTCTTTTAAAGAAGTTCTTCTCGATGAAATTAGATGATAATCTTTCTCTTCCACATTCCTCAGGTCAGGGAATAAGCCCAGAAGAAGGGGACAATATTCCGTCATGGTCCTCTCAAGAAGAGGAAGCTCTGGAGTCCCTTGAGGAACTATCCAGGAATGAATCACAATCCCTGGATAACTCCATCACTACCAGAAAAATTTGCAAAAAAAGATCAACATTTATTCCCCAGGAATCTATTAGTCCAGAAACCACGGTCTTCCTAAATCTGGTGTCCAGAGAATTCGACAATATTTACAAGAAACCTGGACATAACAGACGGACAGGAAACCTGAATCAGAAGGAAAGATCGGCCCTAGCAGAGATAAAGGAATGGGATGATGTCATAATCAAACCCTCGGATAAAGGGGGCAACACTGTTCTGTGGCCCAAAGTCATGTACATGAGGGAAGCTTTAAGACAGCTAAATGATACAACATGCTATCAAAAACTTATACTGAATCCTACCCAAAACTATATGGAGCTGTATAACAACATGATAAACCGTGCCTTCACGAATGGTACGATCCTCAAGGAAGAACGTGATTTTCTATATATGACTAATCCAAAAATCCCAACATTTTATCTACTCCCAAAAGTTCATAAGGATTTACAGGAACCGCCAGGACGCCCTATAGTGTCCGGAATAGGTGGACTTTCGGAAAAGGCCAGTATTTTTCTGGATACCCATCTCAGAACACATGTAACACAGCTAGCCTCGTATGTAAAAGACACACCAGATGTCCTGAGAAGACTGAATGATGTCCACCTAGAGTCCAGATACATTCTGGTCAGTATGGACGTCGAGTCTCTTTATACGTGCATATCCCATGATCTTGGGATAAAAGCAGTTGAATATTTCCTACGCATGGAAGGAATGGGTGATTTTCAACTCTTTTTGCTGAAATTATTAAAATTTGTACTGCACAGAAATTATTTTGTTTTCAATGACCGCTACTACCTTCAGGTTAGAGGGACGGCTATGGGGGCGGCTTGTGCTCCCACATATGCCAACCTCTTCCTGGGGTGGTGGGAAAGAGAACATGTTTTCTCTGACAGCAATGATCAACATACACAGCATATTATCACCTGGCTGCGTTATATAGATGACGTTCTCGTCATCTGGGATGGTTCTGAAAGTGAACTGTTTGATTTCCTAACAGATCTTAATAAGAACAACCTCAATTTGAGACTAACGATGAATCATAGCAGTCAGGAAATCTCCTTTCTTGATCTAAAAATCTATAGAGATGGAGGGAACATGTTAGCTACAGAGCTACATCGAAAGGAGACAGCTACAAATAGCATTCTCCATAATTCTAGCTCACATTTCCCTCCCACTATAGCGAACATCCCCAAAGGGGAGTTCCTAAGATTAAAGAGGAATTGCTCGGATGAGGCAACCTACCGACACAAAAGCGAGGAGGTGGCGGCCCGTCTCAAGGAACGAGGCTACAGCAATAGATCCATTAAAAAGGCACGAAACTCCCTTTTGAAAACAACTAGGAATTCCCTCATTTTCCAAGAAAAGAAAGTGAAGGATCAAGATGACCTGAGATTTGTGGGAGATTTTTGTCAGGAGTGGAGACAACTTAAAGAAGGCATACAAAAACATTGGCATGTTTTGTTGTCTGACTCAGACCTAGCAACTAGCCTGGGAGACAAGGTTTCGATGAGCTGGAGAAGGTCACCCAATCTAAAGGATTATTGGGTACAAAGTCATTACCAATGACTTCCTTCCGTCTCTCCTTCAGTAAGAGGCACATACCCATGTGGGACCTGCAGGGCCTGTGATTATATGAAGTCAATACAAGAAATCACAGACAAATTTGGTAACCAACACAGGATCTCCGATTACTTCAACTGCTGTCAGATTGTGTTTGGGCTGTGTCCCCGGAGGGGGCGCTAGTGGGTCAGTGGAGGTAGATGGGAGAAAACGAGGAGGCTGGATAACGTTCCTGCGCATGAGCGCAATGGTATTTTATTTGGCAGATGATATAACACAGAATGGTAGCAGAAACAATAATAACAGATGAATAAAGTCAATCACTCAGTATGATAACTGAAAGTCTATGGCAATGGATGACAGATGACTTGAGAAAATAATATCCGGTAATATATAAACAGAAGAACAAGTGTTTGTGAAATGGTTCTGGTTTGGAAACCAGTGCAGGTTTTAAAACAGGAAACTTAGGCAGCAAGGTGTAGAATGGCAAACCTGAGCAGAGGCAGGAGTCTGACTTCACAGTGCAGGTGATGAGGCACTGGCAGCAGCAAGCTGTATCACAGGTGGAGGAATGAGACACACCTGGAGTCAGTCTTCAACTGCAGGCTGAAGCACACAAGGTGGTGATGAGTGTGAAGCCTTGTTTGCAGGTTGCAGGTATTGCTGGGCCTTGAAGTTCCACGGAGCAGTGCAGAGTAACCAGGAGTACAAGTTCTTAACCAGAGAACCAGGAACACAGGAGGAACAGGAACAGATCCTTTCACATGGGTCGCTGGAGTGACACAAAGTCCAGGATGCCTGCAGACTGATCCTGCAGTCTCTTATGTACCCCATGGTGCACAGGGATTGGATGAGTGAAGGAAAGTGGGTGCGGCCAAGCACCGGATTGGCCGCAGTATACTGGCTGTTTACAGACTGTCATGGCGGCGCCCACGCTGCGGCCTAGCAGGGACGCGGCGCGCTACATGCCCGCTGTCTCAGGAGTGTTCCCAGGCCCTTGATGATGTCCCATGGCAGGGGCATAGGTGACAGGTGACCGCAGGGAGCCAGGACGGAGTCCGCAGCGGCGGACGGATGTCAGCCTGGTAAGTCGATTCCTGACAGTACCCCCTCCTTTAGGGGTGGACACCGAACACCCACGTGGCTTGGAGGGATGAGTGCTGTGGAAGACACGGACCAACCTAGGAGCATGGACATCGGACGAATTCACCCAACTTCTCTCCACTGGGCCATAACCGGACCAATCGACCAGGTACTGGAGACGTCCATACCGACAACGGGAGTCCAGAATTTTGTTGATCTCGAATTCCACGCCCCGCTGAGTTCGAACCTTGGGACCTACTGGAAGAGTATTCTGAAAGCGGTTTAGGACTAGAGGTCTGAGGAGAGAAATATGAAAAGCGTTAGGTATACGAAGGGAAGATGGTAACTTTAATTTATAGGCCACTGGGTTGATGACTCTTTCGACAGGGTAAGGACCAATGAAGCGTGGTGCAAACTTCATGGATGGGACCCTGAGACGGAGGTTACGGGTTGATAGCCAAACCTTGTCCCCAGGTTTCAAATGGGGAACCGCACGTCTCTTGCGGTCGGCAAAGACCTTGTACCGACTGGAGGCCTTTTTGAGGGAAACGTGAATTTTTCTCCAAATAGATGAAAACTGAGTCAGAGCAGTAGTGGCAGCAGGAACATCCATATGAGGGAGCTCTTGGAAATCAGGTACACGGGGATGTTGCCCATATACTGCAAAGAATGGTGTCGTTTCAGTGGCAGTATGGTATCGAAAGTTGTGGGCAAACTCGGCCCATGGGAGCAGATCGAACCAGTCATCCTGGGAAGATGAAACATATAATCTTAAAAAAGTCTCAAGTTCTTGATTGACCCTCTCTGTCTGCCCATTCGTCTGAGGATGGTATGAAGATGAAAACTTCAGTTTGACCTGCATGGCAGAACAGAGGGCCCTCCAAAACCTCGCTACAAACTGTACCCCCCGGTCAGATATTATTTCAGAGGGTAAACCATGTAAACGGAAAATCTCCCGTAGGAAGATTTGGGCAAGTTTTGGGGCAGAAGGGAGACCCTGGAGAGGAACAAAATGAGCCATCTTGGTGAATCTGTCCACTACAACCCAAATGGTATTATGTCCTTGAGAAGGAGGAAGGTCGGTGATAAAATCCATCGACAGGTGTGACCAGGGACGACTAGGGATAGACAGTGGTTGTAACTGACCTGCTGGAGACTGACGAGGAGTCTTGTGCTGCACACATTTAGGACAGGATGCCACGAAATCCTGGATGTCCATTTTCATCTTTGGCCACCAATATGTAGCAGAAAGGAACTTGAAGGTCTTCAGGACCCCAGGATGACCAGTGAACTTGGATTGATGGGCCCAAGATAGCAACTTGGGACGGAGATCTGGGGAAACAAAAGTCTTACCAGGAGGAGGAGCTGGGGAGACTTGAGATGCAGCGAAAACCACGGGACTCAGGATGGAATGTGGCACTGAGTCAGATGTTCCTTCTTCAGATTCCATGGATCGGGATAACGCGTCAGCTTTCACATTCTGCGAACCTGGGCGGAAATGAAGCTTGAAATTAAAACGTGAGAAAAACATAGCCCACCTGGACTGGCGAGGGTTAAGGCACTGAGCTGCCTTTAAATATAGCAGGTTTTTATGATCCGTGTAGATATTAAACGGATGTTTGGCCCCTTCTAGGAGATATCTCCATTCCTCGAGAGCCAGCTTGATCGCCAGTAGTTCTTGATCTCCCACGGAGTAGTTAGCTTCTGCAGGAAGAAACTTTCGAGAATAAAATCCACAAGGGTGGACTTTCCCATCGGATCCCTTCTGGGAGAGAACAGCTCCAACCCCAACTGTAGAGGCATCTACCTCCAACTCGAATGGTCTGTTGACATCTGGCTGAGACAGCACTGGAGCAGACATAAAGGCTAGCTTGATCTTCTGGAAGGCTGCCAAGGCTTCTTCTGACCAGTTGGAATGGTCTGCCCCTTTCCGAGTCAGGTTGGTAATAGGAGCGATGAGAGTGGAGAATCCTCGAATAAATTTTCTATAGTAGTTGGCGAAACCCAGGAATCGCTGGATAGACTTGAGAGAGTTTGGAATGGACCAATTGGCTATAGCTTCCAATTTTGTCGGGTCCATCTGAAGATCCGATCCGGAAATTATATAACCCAGGAAGGGTATAGAGGGAACTTCAAAGGTGCATTTAGATAGTTTCCCGTAGAGCCGGTTCTCACGAAGACGTCGGAGAACTTCACAAACTTGTAGACGATGAGATGGAAGGTCTTGGGAGAAGATAAGGATATCATCTAAGTAAACAACGAGGTACTTATACAGGACATCACGAAAGATTTCGTTCACAAAGTGTTGGAACACTGCTGGGGCATTACACAACCCAAATGGCATTACCAGGTATTCATAATGGCCATCTCGAGTGTTGAAAGCTGTCTTCCACTCGTCACCACTCCGGATTCTGATGAGATTATAGGCACCGCGGAGATCTAACTTGGTGAAGATGCGGGCTCCTTTAACTCTGTCAAATAATTCGGTAATGAGTGGTAATGGATAACTATTCTTGATAGTAATGTCATTGAGACCCCGATAGTCAATGCACGGACGCAGTCCTCCATCCTTCTTTTTAACAAAGAAGAAACCTGCACCAGCGGGAGATGATGACGGACGGATGAATCCCTTCTGAAGATTCTCTCTGATGTAATTACTCATCGCCTCAGTTTCAGGAACAGACAACGGGTAGGTGCGCCCCCTAGGTGGCTTCTTGCCAGGAAGGAGATCGATGGGACAATCCCATTCCCTATGGGGCGGCAGGATATCAGCAGCCTTTTCACAGAAGACGTCTGAGAAGTCTTGATAAGCTGCTGGGAGACTTGACTGTGTCTTTACTTCGGTAGACTTAATGGGACACACTTGGGCTAAGCAGGATTGATGACAATGTGAACCCCATGAGGTAAGCTGCAACGTTGACCAGTCAAACTGTGGATTATGTAGCTGGAGCCAGGGCATGCCCAAGACAATCTCCTGGGTGGCTTGAGGGATGACCAGGAACTTGATCAGTTCAGAATGGAGAAATCCAACTCCCAGAACCACTGGAACAGTTTGATGAGAAATGTTCCCCTTGGAGATTCGACTACCATCCACAGCAGTAATGTAAACTGGACAAGAAAGTTCACAGGTAGATAGGCAAAATTTATTTACCGCAGCTTGGGTGATAAAGTTTCCTGCAGCACCGCAGTCCACTAATGCTGACGCAGACTGGAGCCCAACTGGAGTCTCTAGCATCACTGGAAGGATGAGGTCTTGTTGAGAAGGAGCTTGACTGAAAGATCCTAACTTGACTCCTCCCTTACAAGTCAGGATCTGGCGTTTCCCGAACGCACCGTGCAGGAGTTAATCTGATGGCCCGCAGCAGCACAGTATAGGCAGAGTCTCTCACGTATTCTTCTTGCCCGCTCTTCAGGAGTTAGGCGGGACCTATTTATCTGCATAGGCTCGTCAGAAGAGGGAGACTGGAACTGTACAGAAGGTATGAACCTTGATCTGCGTGGCTCACTCCGAGCGCGTTCATTATTGCGTTCGCGGATGCGAGAGTCCAACTTAATGCACAGGGAGATCAAATCAGACAGTTGAACAGGAATGTCACGGGTCGCCAGTTCATCCTTGATCCGATCCGAGAGTCCGTGCCAGAAAGCTGCTACCAGAGCTTGGTTGTTCCACTGAACCTCTGCAGCCAACGTCTGGAACTGGATGACATATTGTCCCATGCTTCGGGTACCTTGACGAAGTTGGATCAGGTCTGCCGAAGCTGATGTCGCACGACCAGGCTCGTCAAAGATCCGTCTGAAGGTTGACACGAAGTCTGTGTAGTTGTTAATCAGAGGGTCAGCACGTTCCCACAGAGGAGACACCCAACTCAGAGCAGATCCAGAGAGTAAGGAGATGATGTAGGCAACCTTGGATCTTGGCGTGGGGAAATTATGTGGCAATAACTCAAACTGTATTTCACATTGATTGAGAAACCCGCGACATAACTTAGGACTGCCATCATACTTGCTCGGCACGGGCAGATGCAGACGTGACACTGGAGCTGATGCAGCCGGCATAGAAGAACTCACAGCACTGGCAGGTGCTGGAGTAACAGAAACAGTAGGAGAGAGTACACTAGGCAGGGATTGCTGTAGTGTATCTAATCGGGAGGACATCCCTTGCAGGAATTGAAGCATCTGCTGCTGCGCAACCTCTTGACCATCCAGACGAGAGACCAGATTTTGCAAGGCCTCTGACCCCACACTCCGTCCACCATCCGAGTCCATAGATCCTGGACTTACTGTCAGATTGTGTTTGGGCTGTGTCCCCGGAGGGGGCGCTAGTGGGTCAGTGGAGGTAGATGGGAGAAAACGAGGAGGCTGGATAACGTTCCTGCGCATGAGCGCAATGGTATTTTATTTGGCAGATGATATAACACAGAATGGTAGCAGAAACAATAATAACAGATGAATAAAGTCAATCACTCAGTATGATAACTGAAAGTCTATGGCAATGGATGACAGATGACTTGAGAAAATAATATCCGGTAATATATAAACAGAAGAACAAGTGTTTGTGAAATGGTTCTGGTTTGGAAACCAGTGCAGGTTTTAAAACAGGAAACTTAGGCAGCAAGGTGTAGAATGGCAAACCTGAGCAGAGGCAGGAGTCTGACTTCACAGTGCAGGTGATGAGGCACTGGCAGCAGCAAGCTGTATCACAGGTGGAGGAATGAGACACACCTGGAGTCAGTCTTCAACTGCAGGCTGAAGCACACAAGGTGGTGATGAGTGTGAAGCCTTGTTTGCAGGTTGCAGGTATTGCTGGGCCTTGAAGTTCCACGGAGCAGTGCAGAGTAACCAGGAGTACAAGTTCTTAACCAGAGAACCAGGAACACAGGAGGAACAGGAACAGATCCTTTCACATGGGTCGCTGGAGTGACACAAAGTCCAGGATGCCTGCAGACTGATCCTGCAGTCTCTTATGTACCCCATGGTGCACAGGGATTGGATGAGTGAAGGAAAGTGGGTGCGGCCAAGCACCGGATTGGCCGCAGTATACTGGCTGTTTACAGACTGTCATGGCGGCGCCCACGCTGCGGCCTAGCAGGGACGCGGCGCGCTACATGCCCGCTGTCTCAGGAGTGTTCCCAGGCCCTTGATGATGTCCCATGGCAGGGGCATAGGTGACAGGTGACCGCAGGGAGCCAGGACGGAGTCCGCAGCGGCGGACGGATGTCAGCCTGGTAAGTCGATTCCTGACAACTGCAAAACAACCAATGTGGTGTATTGCCTACAGTGCCTATGTGGCAAAAGATATGTGGGAATAACCACACGTATGTTTAAACAACGGATTCTGGAACATGCAGGAACAATCCGGAATGTGGATAGGGATATGCAGAACTTCCGACAAATAACCACGGTGGCCAGACATTTCCATCTCCATCACAATGATAACACCCATCGAATGCAAGCTTTTGGCCTGGAAAAGGTCAAACTTGGAATCAGAGGGGGTGATGTAATGCAGGAATTACTCAAAAAGGAGAGCCAGTGGACTTACCTATTGGGAAGTTTAGCTCCATCAGGTCTCAACGAACACATAAACTATACGGTGTTCCTATGATTATCTACATGTGATATTGAGACACGCCACTTAGATCCCTTTCTTAATTTGACCTTTCCTTAGGCTCCAACAAATTCGTATCACCCCGGCCTGTAATACATACTTTTATTACATGCTGTGCATCAGGCCAATTTTCATTAGAATTTATCAACATAATAACTGTAATAGCAAATCAAATTATCAGCATATCTCAACAATACACAACTATCACCTTATTTTTAACTCACTTCCCTTTCGGTGACCTCCTTGACTCACCGTCCCTTCCCTCTCCTTCCCACTTTTACTAGTTTTATTTATCTTTATAATTCATATTATTTTTCATATTCACCAGCATCCTCATTTATTCATCATATATATATTTTTTTAGACATTTTTTGAACAACAACTAGGTACACTTCTTGACATTACCTATTAAGGTGACATCTTTATCACCAACAAACATTTGTTTTGTGTTTTTTCACATGTGCACAATTAATTTTTATGTGTATTGTCACTTATTTTTATTAATGTCACTTTAGTAACACACTTTTTATTTCTGACATCACAATCATTAGGTCTTAGTTACATCTGCTCGATGAATTTTGAGCAGACTTACATATAGAACCTAAATTGATCACCTGCAGTCAAATTTTACACAATCAGGTTTTATAACACTCACAATACAGATTATTAACACTAACGACACATATCAACTAAACAAGCCTCCCCTGCACTGTAGTCACCCATTTCCCATTATCTCACACACATATATATTTTTTTTTTTCCCATTCCGTCATCCCTTTCCCCTTCCTCTCCAATTTTCCCTTCCCTCACTCATACCCCTTTTTCCCCCCCTTTTTTTCCCCCTCCCTTTCCCCTTTGGTCCCTCCATACTCACCTTTTTTCTTCCCCCCCCTTTCCCCCCCCCCTTCCCCCCCCCTTTTTTTATATTTAGGTTTATTTATATAATTTTTAATTTTTAATTTTCAATTTTTATTTTTATTTTTAATTTTATTTATTTTTATATTTATATTTATTTCATATTTATTTACAGTTATTATTATTTTATTTTTATTTATATTCTCTTCCCCCTTCATCTCCCCAAATTTCAAACTCTTATTCATCAGTGCATAAATTTTACTTTATACGGACTCTGACGGGAAAGCCTAAACTCTAAGGTTATATTATTACGGAGGAATATTCGGCGAGGATAGTGCAAAATATTTCCATCTCTAGAACAAGATTAGTTCTTTTAATAGACTCTTATTTATTTATTATCTTTTACAACCGTTTATCAATTTGTAAACCACAGTCACTTTTATCTTACTTACGATGATTGGGTCACTAACCTCTGTCACTGGTATTTTTTGACTATTAGGTCGGTTACGATTATGTTTATTTTTATTTCTTATTTTTTATTTTTTATTATTATTCTCATTATTATTATTAGTATTATCATAGGAGATATTTCCTCTTACTAATCAATTAATTTCTGCATTAATAAACTTATAGCTTAAATTTTTGAAATATATTGTTTATTCTAATTATTTTAAGTGAATGTCTAGAAAGCGCAAATTGATTTTGTTTTGTGTTTTTTTAACCTTACTTTCTGTTGGATATCTCAGCTCATATAATTCTGATTGGATTAACCATTATCCTCCTTTAAAATCTCGCTTATTAATTAAACGTTTATTCGATATTTTTGATTTAATACACCATATGCTTAGAATATTACTTTAATTGACACCATTGTGATTCACATATATTAACTATTATTTATGGAGGTTTAATAGAATAAGCACTGCCTGGTGGATAGAATTGTTTAACAAACTTATGCCATAATTAGTGATCCACGAATACTAACTATCATTTATGGAGCTTCAATAGAATAAGCACTGCCAGGTGGATGGAATTGTTGAACAAATTATGCCACAATTAGGTAATTAAGATCTCAGGAAAGGGATTGGCTGATGATCCCCTTTTTAAATGCACCATCTGAACACCACTATAGGCTGCCAGGTGAGCAAGCCCAGGTGGTGAAACGTACGTCAACTAACGGCCTCACGCACGGACTCCTCACTGCAGGAGGAGCCGTGACCAACAGCAGTTATTCAGAACGGCTGAGCGGCACTGATCCATCGAGTTCGGGGAGATCGCGAGTGGTAATGTACAATAACCTACGGGTCAGACTCACTCACCCGACACTCCCCACATCCTCTCTCTTCCTGTCAACTCTCACCTTCACGGACGGACACCTGGTCACCGGTGGCGCATCCGGACCCTGCAAGGCAAGTGGCAACAGGGTTCGCCTAACACCACATACGGCTTCTCAGGCTGCCGTCCGCTGTCTTTCTTTCCACGGCACAACCCACGATCCCACTCTCATCTGTCCTCCGCTCCAATGATGAGGTCAGACAGCAGACCGCAGACCGCAGACAGCAGATATGGAGTGGTCTCTGCATACGGGGAAAGGGGTCCCATGTGTAAACATGGGACCCCTTTCAGTCCGGCTGGATCGGGTATTCGTTGTTTTTTTTTTTGCCAAGTACGAGGATTACAATAACCGGACACTGGATCAGGTGAGTATAAATTTTATTTGCAGGTACCCCGGACGTCGGCATTGGAGACGTGGACAGTCGGCGTGTCAACATAGGTAAGTATGTATGTGTCGGCATGTATGTAATAAAGTTGTACTTACAAGGTGTCTGTGTCCTGTTTTTATTTGGGTATTTTTTTTCCAGAACAATTACAGGTACCAGTGGGCCCGTTTCCCCCCCGCATGCTGGTACTTGTGGTTCTCCAAGTACCAGCTTGCGGGGGAGGATTGCTGGGACTTGTAGTTCTTCTGCAAAAAACAATATTCAATCTTTTTACTCAAGGCTATCAGCCCCCCATCCGCAGCCCATGGATGGGGGGGACAGCCTCGGGCTTCACCCCTGGCCCTTGGGTGGCTGGGGGGGACCCCTTGATTGAAGGGGTCCCCACTCCTCCAGGGTACCCCGGCCAGGGGTGACTAGTTGGATATTTAATGCCACGGCCGCAGGGAGCGGTATAAAAGTGTCCCCCGGCTGTGGCATTATCTGTCCAGCTAGTGGAGCCCGGTGCTGGTACAAAAAATACGGGGGACCCCTACGCTTTTTGTCCCCCATATTTTTTGCACCAAGACCAGGCGCAGAGCCCGGTGCTGGTTGTTAAAATACGGGGGATCCCCTGTCATTTCCCCCCCCCCCGTATTTTGGCAACCAGGACCGGCTCAAAGAGCCCGAGGCTGGTTATGCTTAGGAGGGGGGACCCCACGCAATTTTTTTTCGGAATATTAACCCATTGCATAAAAAAAGAAAAAAATATTTAAAAATATATATATAAATAATACTTGTGGCTCCTAAAAAGAAAAACCAAGTACCTAATCCCTTCTAATATAAATAGATATGCTATTAGCACAAAAAAAAACACACAAAAAAACATGTTTAAATTTTTTTTTTATTACATTCCGCCAGCAAAGTGAGGCGGAATGAAATTGACGAATTTACTGTCGAAAAGCACTGTTGTCGAATCGTCAAACTTCAATTGAATATACTTTTGTCGAATTGACGCATTTTTAACAGTGCAGACATGTCGAATTTGAGAAAAGTCGAATTTCAAACGTCCGTTTTTTTGTCGAAAAGTCCTGTATTGCATTGTCGAATCCAATTCGACATGTTTTTTGTGTCGAAAACGGCCCGTTTTTCAACTTTTCAGGCAATTCGCCGGCAATTGCATATACCCCTATACCTGTACTGTAGAGGGGGTTCCAGGGTCTAGTTACACCTACAATATAATTCGATTTTTGCACATCTATGGTGGCTCAGGCCATAGTAAAATATTAGTCACTGATAAGCTCTATGAAGGATGCAGTCACCATGTCAACATGCTGACGTGTCGATATGTTCACAGTGTTGACATATAGAATGCAGAGGGTTAGGCTGCCGGGGAAGGGTTAGATATAGAGGTTTGCTGGAACTCTGTATCTCCTGACGCTGCCGGACCCAGATGGAGCTTAATGGAGGTAGATGGTCACTGCACTGCCAGGACAAATGTCGGCGTTTCATCAGTGTCAACATGGTCAGTCGACATGATGAACATTGATAAAACATACCGCCAGCCCCCCCATCATCTCCTAAAACAGTGTAATGTGCGGATGAGGTAAATTTGATGGATGAAGAGGAGCCGTCAGTGTAAGGTTATGATATCACTCTCCCTATTACAGCCCATTGTCCTCTACCAGTACAATATCAGAGTGTAGCATACCTATAGCATACCTCCCAATAATATAAAACGGAGACTCTGGGATCTCTCGGCACCCGAAAAGGGGGAATGGCCTCGGCAAAAGGGGTGTTGCTTTGCTGGAATGCCAGAGTCTAATGCACCGCCTGCGCTCGGGGCCCCTCCTCTCTTAAAGTGCCTTTGGCTGCTTAATAAGTATTCTCACCATTCATGTTTTAAAGTGATGATTCCTTCAAGTAGCTGTTCTTCGGAAGAATGGACGCTATGTTCTGATACTGTACACTGTGATGCGCGGTGCGGTATTGTCTGGCAGAGTATAGCTCTCTGTACATAATGCGTTGTCACACTACTCTGGAGCACAAGTGCCCGGGCTGCGTGACGGCGGCTGCCTCTGATACTGTACACTGTGCGGTATTGTCTGGCAGTATATACCTCTCTATACATAATGCGTTGTCACACTACTCTGGAGCACCGGTTTCCCGGCTGTGTGACGGCGGCTGCCTCTGATACTGTACACTGTGCGGTATTGTCTGGCAGTGTACACCTCTCTGTACATAATGCGTTGTCACACTACTCTGGAGCACAAGTGTCCGGGCTGCGTGACGGCGGCTGCCTCTGATACTATACACTGTGCGGTATTGTCTGGCAGTGTACACCTCTCTGTACATAATGCGTTGTCACACTACTCTGGAGCACAAGTGCCCGGGCTGCGTGACGGCGGCTGCCTCTGATACTGTACACTGTGCGGTATTGTCTGGCAGTATATACCTCTCTATACATAATGCGTTGTCACACTACTCTGGAGCACCGGTTTCCCGGCTGTGTGACGGCGGCTGCCTCTGATACTGTACACTGTGCGGTATTGTCTGGCAGTGTATACCTCTCTATACATAATGCGTTGTCACACTACTCTGGAGCACAAGTGTCCGGGCTGTGTGACGGCGGCTGCCTCTGATACTGTACACTGTGCTGTATTGTCTGGCAGTGTATACCTCTCTGTACATAATGCGTTGTCACACTACTCTGGAGCACAAGTGTCCGGCCTGCGTGACGGCGGCTGCCTCTGATACTGTACACTGTGCTGTATTGTCTGGCAGTGTACACCTCTCTGTACATAATGCGTTGTCACACTACTCTGGAGCACAAGTGTCCGGGCTGTGTGACGGCGGCTGCCTCTGATACTGTACACTGTGCTGTATTGTCTGGCAGTGTACACCTCTCTGTACATAATGCGTTGTCACACTACTCTGGAGCACAAGTGTCCGGGCTGCGTGACGGCGGCTGCCTCTGATACTGTACACTGTGCTGTATTGTCTGGCAGTGTACACCTCTCTGTACATAATGCGTTGTCACACTACTCTGGAGCACAAGTGCCCGGGCTGCGTGACGGCGGCTGCCTCTGATACTGTACACTGTGCGGTATTGTCTGGCAGTGTACACCTCTCTGTACATAATGCGTTGTCACACTACTCTGGAGCACAAGTGTCCGGGCTGCGTGACGGCGGCTGCCTCTGATACTGTACACTGTGCGGTATTGTCTGGCAGTGTACACCTCTCTATACATAATGCGTTGTCACACTACTCTGGAGCACAAGTGTCCGGGCTGTGTGACGGCGGCTGCCTCTGATACTGTACACTGTGCGGTATTGTCTGGCAGTGTACACCTCTCTGTACATAATGCGTTGTCACACTACTCTGGAGCACAAGTGTCCGGGCTGTGTGACGGCGGCTGCCTCTGATACTATACACTGTGCGGTATTGTCTGGCAGTGTACACCTCTCTATACATAATGCGTTGTCACACTACTCTGGAGCACAAGTGCCCGGGCTGCGTGACGGCGGCTGCCTCTGATACTATACACTGTGCGGTATTGTCTGGCAGTGTACACCTCTCTGTACATAATGCGTTGTCACACTACTCTGGAGCACAAGTGCCCGGGCTGCGTGACGGCGGCTGCCTCTGATACTGTACACTGTGCGGTATTGTCTGGCAGTGTATACCTCTCTATACATAATGCGTTGTCACACTACTCTGGAGCACCGGTTTCCTGGCTGCGTGACGGCGGCTGCCTCTGATACTGTACACTGTGCGGGATTGTCTGGCAGTGTATACCTCTCTGTACATAATGCGTTGTCACACTACTCTGGAGCACAAGTGTCCGGGCTGCGTGACGGCGGCTGCCTCTGATACTGTACACTGTGCGGTATTGTCTGGCAGTGTACACCTCTCTGTACATAATGCGTTGTCACACTACTCTGGAGCACAAGTGTCCGGGCTGCGTGACGGCGGCTGCCTCTGATACTGTACACTGTGCGGTATTGTCTGGCAGTGTATACCTCTCTGTACATAATGCGTTGTCACACTACTCTGGAGCACAAGTGTCCGGGCTGCGTGACGGCGGCTGCCTCTGATACTGTACACTGTGCGGTATTGTCTGGCAGTGTATACCTCTCTATACATAATGCGTTGTCACACTACTCTGGAGCACTGGTTCCCCGGCTGCGTGACGGCGGCTGCCTCTGATACTGTACATTGTGCGGTATTGTCTGGCAGTGTATACCTCTCTATACATAATGCGTTGTCACACTACTCTGGAGCACCGGTTTCCCGGCTGCGTGACGGCGGCTGCCTCTGATACTGTACACTGTGCGGTATTGTCTGGCAGTGTATACCTCTCTATACATAATGCGTTGTCACACTACTCTGGAGCACCGGTTTCCCGGCTGCGTGACGGCGGCTGATTCTGAAGCAAGCTGAGCCGGGTGATAAATGTGTCTCATTGGAGAGCAGGGCAGAATAACTTTGATATAAGGTACTTGGCTAGTGTCTGTGGCATCTCTTCTATACAGCTATACAGTAAAAATGCAATTTATATTAATGAATCTGTACGAGAGCCACTTACGCGCTCACCAGTTGTCTGGCTTCTTTTGATGTCAGAACTTCTGAAATTTACTCCACGGTTCTAACATCAAAAGAATACAGATCAGCAATAAAAGGCCTTGAAAGGAATCCTAAACACACACTGGCATCTAGGTTCTAGGAGTAAGCAAAATAAGTAGATGCTCTCGGGTCCCCCCGAGACTTCAAGCTCTTCTAAATGTGCTGACACATCCGTACGTCGGCATTCATCCTAATTCACTATTAACCCAACGCAGGGATTTTATTATCATACGAAGTGCAGCATCTTCAGGACTGGCGTCTGGGTGAGCTAGGACGGTGCAGGGGATGATTTGAAGAAACACAGGGGTTGGCTGTCTGTAGCACTACAGTTGCTGTGGAACTACACATCCCAGCATGCCCTGTCGCAGCACTAGCATGTCCTAACGGCAAAACTGTGACATAGCATGCTGGAATGTGTAGTTCCCCAGCAGGTGAAGTATCACAGATTGCCTACGCCTGGGCTTTATGTATCCTAGAACGGATAACATGATGGTGCAGGTAGCTAGTCTGAGGAGTATAGAGAAAGCAGCACCTGCCTTTATGACTATGACACCTGTCCAATCAGGTGGGACCTTCACAACATCAGCTGCACTGATACACATGCAAACACTTAGGGTGGGTTTCCCATTGCCCAGAATCGAGCCATCGCTCTTTTCAGAAATGAAGTATATGTGACACATCTGTAAATCCTTACATTTTCCCAATTACATTTTTAATAGCATGCGTCATGATGTGCTTCTCTAACCCGTCATCTCGATAAGGTAATTCTCTGTCCCACTCTTCATTATTACTATTCTGTATTTGCCGTCATGTACACATATCCGTATTAATATACACTCCACTGCTGTCTATTATAGGATGATTAAACATGAAATAACAATTCAGTAGTCACTAAACATCCCGACGACCCGGCCACACCTCCTATGTAACCGTGAGCATTTATCTAAGAGCGCATTAATAAATGCGTAAGCCTTGCCTTCTGGTAACAAACAATGGGACTGTGCCTGGAAAAATTGGGACTTTGGGGGGCGGGGGGGTGGTGGTGTTATAATCGTGATATGTTAGTTTGGATTACAGGCAGGAATGCAGGAGCATCTATATACTGTACATACATCTATAGTGTATATATATATATATATATATATATATATATATATAGGTGCCGATAGTTGCACAGCTCTATGGCAGTGGAATGAACTATTCTCAGGAGAACTAGAGAATATTCACATTTATTCCCTGACATTGTATTCTGATGTCGCACAGTGTGGCCCAGAATATAGAGTGCTTGGAAAACATGTCAATCTGTCTTAGTTCATTTCTTAACCAGCTGTTGTCTACACCATGACGCTATTAATGGTCCCCATATATGAATGTACTATCTGCGGCGGCATTTGGAGATTTCTCCCCAGAAAGCAGGTTAGTAGGAAACTATATGCCATGTAAAGTAAAAAAAAGGTACAATAAAGGCTAAGGTGGCCTCTCCTGGCTGTGTAATAACACCCTGCATTATGGCCGTATACCTACCCCTGCATAGCAGCAGAGCCGCCCTTAGGCATAGGCAAACTAGGCAAATGCCAAGGGCATTTGGTATGCTTAGGGGCACCAGCAGCTTCTGCTGATTAAAATGATATGCGGCATGCCTATATTCTGTGTGTGACTGCGGCTATATCTGCATACGAAAATGCTACGATACAGTGTATTCCTGCAAATCACTGCAATGTAGCATTTTGTATGCAGATACAGCCGCAGCCGCACACAGAATATAGGCATGCTGCATATCATTTTAATCAGCAGAAGCTGCTTGTGCATCCTAGCCACATAGTAATGCAAATAAGATGCATTTTCATAAACAAAAGGCGCCCGACGTTGGCAGAGCTGCCAGCTGACTCATGCCAGGCATCTCCTGCAGAACTAGTGGCGGTGCTAGGGGGCACCAGCCAAAATCTTGCCTAGGGCATCATATTGGTTAGGGCCGGCTCTGCATAGCAGTCACCAGGATATGTGAGATCCAGCTCAGGAAAATATTCAGGTTAATGTTACGTCCTCTGTATGTTCCATCTACTGTAACACGTCTTATCTGCCGGTATAAAATTGGCATTTGTCAGATTAGTTCCCTATCATCGTAAATACTGCAATGTATTGTGTACTATAGTAATCCTATTTATCCTGGTTTTGCATTCTCGCTATAATGTTTCCAGCTATGTAAAATGTGCGCTCCATTCTTCTAGTAACTGTGGTCTATGTGCTGGAGACTTTTATCAGCAAAATTAGACAAGATTTCTTCCCAGCAGCGTTGCATTGCACCGGGGCCCTCCGCTATAAAGGGCCCGCAGCAGGCAACGTTAGTAGTACTAATAAGAAGTCTGAGTGATTCATTACAGTATGCTGGCCGGCCGGTCACCAGGGTTGCTACCCGTCCGGGATTACTCTGGACTGGCCAGAAATCAGGCAGCATTCGGAAATCCACTGGCCTGTGTATGACAGATGTCAGCTCTGTGCTGTGTGTAAGACCTGTGTATGACAGGCATCGGGTCAGCTCTGTGCTGTGTGTAAGACCTGTGTATGACAGGCATCGGGTCAGCTCTGTGCTGTGTGCAAGACCTGTGTATGACAGGCATCGGGTCAGCTCTGTGCTGTGTGTAAGACCTGTGTATGACAGGCATCGGGTCAGCTCTGTGCTGTGTGCAAGACCTGTGTATGACAGGCATCGGGTCAGCTCTGTGCTGTGTGTAAGACCTCTGTATGACAGGCATCGGGTCAGCTCTGTGCTGTGTGCAAGACCTGTGTATGACAGGCATCGGGTCAGCTCTGTGCTGTGTGCAAGACCTGTGTATGACAGGCATCGGGTCAGCTCTGTGCTGTGTGTAAGACCTGTGTATAACAGATGTCGGGTCAGCTCTGTGCTGTGTGCAAGACCTGTGTATGACAGGCATCGGGTCAGCTCTGTGCTGTGTGTAAGACCTGTGTATAACAGATGTCGGGTCAGCTCTGTGCTGTGTGTAAGACCTGTGTATGACAGGCATCGGGTCAGCTCTGTGCTGTGTGTAAGACCTGTGTATAACAGATGTTGGGTCAGCTCTGTGCTGTGTGCAAGACTTGTGTATAACAGATGTCGGGTCAGCTCTGTGCTGTGTGTAAGACCTGTGTATAACAGATGTCGGGTCAGCTTTGTGCTGTGTGTAAGACCTGTGTATAACAGATGTTGGGTCAGCTCTGTGCTGTGTGTAAGACCTGTGTATAACAGATGTTGGGTCAGCTCTGTGCTGTGTGTAAGACCTGTGTATAACAGATGTTGGGTCAGCTCTGTGCTGTGTGCAAGACCTGTGTATAACAGATGTCGGGTCAGCTCTGTGCTGTGTGTAAGACCTGTGTATAACAGATGCCGGGTCAGCTCTGTGCTGTGTGTAAGACCTGTGTATAACAGATGTCGGGTCAGCTCTGTGCTGTGTGTAAGACCTGTGTATAACAGATGTCTGGTCAGCTCTGTGCTGTGTGCAAGACCTGTGTATAACAGATGTCGGGTCAGCTCTGTGCTGTGTGTAAGACCTGTGTATAACAGATGTCGGGTCAGCTCTGTGCTGTGTGTAAGACCTGTGTATAACAGATGTCTGGTCAGCTCTGTGCTGTGTGCAAGACATGTGTATAACAGATGTCGGGTCAGCTCTGTGCTGTGTGTAAGACCTGTGTATAACAGATGTCGGGTCAGCTCTGTGCTGTGTGTAAGACCTGTGTATAACAGATGTCGGGTCAGCTCTGTGCTGTGTGTAAGACCTGTGTATAGCAGATGTCGGGTCAGCTCTGTGCTGTGTGCAAGACCTGTGTATAACAGATGTCGGGTCAGCTCTGTGCTGTGTGTAAGACCTGTGTATAACAGATGTCGGGTCAGCTCTGTGCTGTGTGTAAGACCTGTGTATAACAGATGTCGGGTCAGCTCTGTGCTGTGTGTAAGACCTGTGTATAACAGATGTCGGGTCAGCTCTGTGCTGTGTGTAAGACCTGTGTATAACAGATGTCGGGTCAGCTCTGTGCTGTGTGTAAGACCTGTGTATAACAGATGTCGGGTCAGCTCTGTGCTGTGTGTAAGACCTGTGTATAACAGATGTCGGGTCAGCTCTGTGCTGTGTGTAAGACCTGTGTATAACAGATGTCGGGTCCGCTCTGTGCTGTGTGTAAGACCTGTGTATAACAGATGTCGGGTCAGCTCTGTGCTGTGTGTAAGACCTGTGTATAACAGATGTCGGGTCAGCTCTGTGCTGTGTGTAAGACCTGTGTATAACAGATGTCGGGTCAGCTCTGTGCTGTGTGTAAGACCTGTGTATAACAGATGTCGGGTCAGCTCTGTGCTGTGTGTAAGACCTGTGTATAACAGATGTCGGGTCAGCTCTGTGCTGTGTGTAAGACCTGTGTATAACAGATGTCGGGTCAGCTCTGTGCTGTGTGTAAGACCTGTGTATAACAGATGTCGGGTCAGCTCTGTGCTGTGTGTAAGACCTGTGTATAACAGATGTCGGGTCAGCTCTGTGCTGTGTGCAAGACCTGTGTATAACAGATGTCGGGTCAGCTCTGTGCTGTGTGTAAGACCTGTGTATAACAGATGTCGGGTCAGTTCTGTGCTGTGTGTAAGACCTGTGTATAACAGATGTCGGGTCAGCTCTGTGCTGTGTGTAAGACCTGTGTATAACAGATGTCGGGTCAGCTCTGTGCTGTGTGTAAGACCTGTGTATAACAGATGTCGGGTCAGCTCTGTGCTGTGTGTAAGACCTGTGTATAACAGATGTCGGGTCAGCTCTGTGCTGTGTGTAAGACCTGTGTATAACAGATGTCGGGTCAGCTCTGTGCTGTGTGTAAGACCTGTGTATAACAGATGTCGGGTCAGCTCTGTGCTGTGTGTAAGACCTGTGTATAACAGATGTCGGGTCAGCTCTGTGCTGTGTGTAAGACCTGTGTATAACAGATGTCGGGTCAGCTCTGTGCTGTGTGTAAGACCTGTGTATGACAGATGTCGGGTCAGCTCTGTGCTGTGTGTAAGACCTGTGTATAACAGATGTTGGGTCAGCTCTGTGCTGTGTGTAAGACCTGTGTATAACAGATGTTGGGTTAGCTCTGTGCTGTGTGCAAGACCTGTGTATAACAGATGTCGGGTCAGCTCTGTGCTGTGTGTAAGACCTGTGTATAACAGATGTCGGGTCAGCTCTGTGCTGTGTGCAAGACCTGTGTATAACAGATGTCGGGTCAGCTCTGTGCTGTGTGTAAGACCTGTGTATAACAGGCATCGGGTCAGCTCTGTGCTGTGTGTAAGACCTGTGTATAACAGATGTCGGGTCAGCTCTGTGCTGTGTGTAAGACCTGTGTATAACAGATGTCGGGTCAGCTCTGTGCTGTGTGTAAGACCTGTGTATAACAGATGTCGGGTCAGCTCTGTGCTGTGTGTAAGACCTGTGTATAACAGATGTCGGGTCAGCTCTGTGCTGTGTGTAAGACCTGTGTATAACAGATGTCGGGTCAGCTCTGTGCTGTGTGTAAGACCTGTGTATAACAGATGTCGGGTCAGCTCTGTGCTGTGTGTAAGACCTGTGTATAACAGATGTCGGGTCAGCTCTGTGCTGTGTGTAAGACCTGTGTATGACAGGCATCGGGTCAGCTCTGTGCTGTGTGTAAGACCTGTGTATAACAGATGTCGGGTCAGCTCTGTGCTGTGTGTAAGACCTGTGTATAACAGATGTCGGGTCAGCTCTGTGCTGTGTGTAAGACCTGTGTATAACAGATGTTGGGTCAGCTCTGTGCTGTGTGTAAGACCTGTGTATAACAGATGTTGGGTCAGCTCTGTGCTGTGTGTAAGACCTGTGTATGACAGATGTCGGGTCAGCTCTGTGCTGTGTGTAAGACCTGTGTATAACAGATGTCGGGTCAGCTCTGTGCTGTGTGTAAGACCTGTGTATAACAGATGTTGGGTCAGCTCTGTGCTGTGTGCAAGACCTGTGTATGACAGGCATCGGGTCAGCTCTGTGCTGTGTGTAAGACCTGTGTATAACAGATGTCGGGTCAGCTCTGTGCTGTGTGTAAGACCTGTGTATAACAGATGTCGGGTCAGCTCTGTGCTGTGTGTAAGACCTGTGTATAACAGATGTCGGGTCAGCTCTGTGCTGTGTGTAAGACCTGTGTATAACAGATGTCGGGTCAGCTCTGTGCTGTGTGTAAGACCTGTGTATAACAGATGTCGGGTCAGCTCTGTGCTGTGTGTAAGACCTGTGTATAACAGATGTCGGGTCAGCTCTGTGCTGTGTGTAAGACCTGTGTATAACAGATGTCGGGTCAGCTCTGTGCTGTGTGTAAGACCTGTGTATAACAGATGTTGGGTCAGCTCTGTGCTGTGTGTAAGACCTGTGTATAACAGATGTCGGGTCAGCTCTGTGTGTAAGACCTGTGTATAACAGATGTCGGGTCAGCTCTGTGTGTAAGACCTGTGTATAACAGATGTCGGGTCAGCTCTGTGCTGTGTGTAAGACCTGTGTATAACAGATGTCGGGTCAGCTCTGTGCTGTGTGTAAGACCTGTGTATAACAGATGTTGGGTCAGCTCTGTGCTGTGTGTAAGACCTGTGTATAACAGATGTCGGGTCAGCTCTGTGCTGTGTGTAAGACCTGTGTATAACAGATGTCGGGTCAGCTCTGTGCTGTGTGTAAGACCTGTGTATAACAGATGTTGGGTCAGCTCTGTGCTGTGTGTAAGACATGTGTATGACAGGCATCGGGTCAGCTCTGTGCTGTGTGTAAGACCTGTGTATAACAGATGTCGGGTCAGCTCTGTGCTGTGTGTAAGACCTGTGTATAACAGATGTTGGGTCAGCTCTGTGCTGTGTGTAAGACCTGTGTATAACAGATGTCGGGTCAGCTCTGTGTGTAAGACCTGTGTATAACAGATGTCGGGTCAGCTCTGTGTGTAAGACCTGTGTATAACAGATGTCGGGTCAGCTCTGTGCTGTGTGTAAGACCTGTGTATAACAGATGTCGGGTCAGCTCTGTGCTGTGTGTAAGACCTGTGTATAACAGATGTTGGGTCAGCTCTGTGCTGTGTGTAAGACCTGTGTATAACAAATGTCGGGTCAGCTCTGTGTGTAAGACCTGTGTATAACAGATGTCGGGTCAGCTCTGTGTGTAAGACCTGTGTATAACAGATGTCGGGTCAGCTCTGTGCTGTGTGTAAGACCTGTGTATAACAGATGTTGGGTCAGCTCTGTGCTGTGTGTAAGACCTGTGTATAACAGATGTTGGGTCAGCTCTGTGCTGTGTGTAAGACCTGTGTATAACAGATGTTGGGTCAGCTCTGTGCTGTGTGTAAGACCTGTGTATAACAGATGTTGGGTCAGCTCTGTGCTGTGTGTAAGACCTGTGTATAACAGATGTTGGGTCAGCTCTGTGCTGTGTGTAAGACCTGTGTATAACAGATGTTGGGTCAGCTCTGTGCTGTGTGTAAGACCTGTGTATAACAGATGTTGGGTCAGCTCTATGCTGTTTGTAAGACCTGTGTATAACAGATGTTGGGTCAGCTCTGTGCTGTGTGTAAGACCTGTGTATAACAGATGTTGGGTCAGCTCTGTGCTGTGTGTAAGACCTGTGTATAACAGATGTCGGGTCAGCTCTGTGCTGTGTGTAAGACCTGTGTATAACAGATGTCGGGTCAGCTCTGTGCTGTGTGTAAGACCTGTGTATAACAGATGTTGGGTCAGCTCTGTGCTGTGTGTAAGACCTGTGTATGACAGGCATCGGGTCAGCTCTGTGCTGTGTGTAAGACCTGTGTATAACAGATGTTGGGTCAGCTCTGTGCTGTGTGTAAGACCTGTGTATAACAGATGTCGGGTCAGCTCTGTGCTGTGTGTAAGACCTGTGTATAACAGATGTCGGGTCAGCTCTGTGCTGTGTGTAAGACCTGTGTATAACAGATGTTGGGTCAGCTCTGTGCTGTGTGTAAGACCTGTGTGTAACAGATGTTGGGTCAGCTCTGTGCTGTGTGCAAGACCTGTGTATAACAGATGTCGGGTCAGCTCTGTGCTGTGTGTAAGACCTGTGTATAACAGATGTTGGGTCAGCTCTGTGCTGTGTGTAAGACCTGTGTATAACAGATGTTGGGTCAGCTCTGTGCTGTGTGTAAGACCTGTGTGTAACAGATGTTGGGTCAGCTCTGTGCTGTGTGCAAGACCTGTGTATAACAGATGTCGGGTCAGCTCTGTGCTGTGTGTAAGACCTGTGTATGACAGATGTTGGGTCAGCTCTGTGCTGTGTGTAAGACATGTGTATAACAGATGTCGGGTCAGCTCTGTGCTGTGTGTAAGACCTGTGTATAACAGATGTTGGGTCAGCTCTGTGCTGTGTGTAAGACCTGTGTATAACAGATGTTGGGTCAGCTCTGTGCTGTGTGTAAGACCTGTGTATAACAGATGTTGGGTCAGCTCTGTGCTGTGTGTAAGACCTGTGTATAACAGATGTCGGGTCAGCTCTGTGCTGTGTGTAAGACCTGTGTATAACAGATGTCGGGTCAGCTCTGTGCTGTGTGTAAGACCTGTGTATAACAGATGTCGGGTCAGCTCTGTGCTGTGTGTAAGACCTGTGTATAACAGATGTTGGGTCAGCTCTGTGCTGTGTGTAAGACCTGTGTATAACAGATGTCGGGTCAGCTCTGTGCTGTGTGTAAGACCTGTGTATAACAGATGTCGGGTCAGCTCTGTGCTGTGTATAAGACCTGTGTATAACAGATGTCGGGTCAGCTCTGTGCTGTGTGTAAGACCTGTGTATAACAGATGTTGGGTCAGCTCTGTGCTGTGTGTAAGACCTGTGTATAACAGGCATCGGGTCAGCTCTGTGCTGTGTGTAAGACCTGTGTATAACAGATGTTGGGTCAGCTCTGTGCTGTGTGTAAGACCTGTGTATAACAGATGTTGGGTCAGCTCTGTGCTGTGTGTAAGACCTGTGTATAACAGATGTTGGGTCCGCTCTGTGCTGTGTGTAAGACCTGTGTATAACAGATGTCGGGTCAGCTCTGTGCTGTGTGTAAGACCTGTGTATGACAGGCATCGGGTCAGCTCTGTGCTGTGTGTAAGACCTGTGTATAACAGATGTTGGGTCAGCTCTGTGCTGTGTGTAAGACCTGTGTATAACAGATGTTGGGTCAGCTCTGTGCTGTGTGTAAGACCTGTGTATAACAGATGTCGGGTCAGCTCTGTGCTGTGTGTAAGACCTGTGTATAACAGATGTTGGGTCAGCTCTGTGCTGTGTGTAAGACCTGTGTATAACAGATGTTGGGTCAGCTCTGTGCTGTGTGTAAGACCTGTGTATAACAGATGTTGGATCAGCTCTGTGCTGTGTGTAAGACCTGTGTATAACAGATGTCGGGTCAGCTCTGTGCTGTGTGTAAGACCTGTGTATAACAGATGTTGGGTCAGCTCTGTGCTGTGTGTAAGACCTGTGTATAACAGATGTCGGGTCAGCTCTGTGCTGTGTGTAAGACCTGTGTATAACAGATGTTGGGTCAGCTCTGTGCTGTGTGTAAGACCTGTGTATAACAGATGTTGGGTCAGCTCTGTGCTGTGTGTAAGACCTGTGTATAACAGATGTTGGGTCAGCTCTGTGCTGTGTGCAAGACCTGTGTGTGTGTAACCATCGCTGCAAGAGATGATCTGCTGAAATCCCATTTATTCTGCTCCGGCAGATGTCACCTTTCTTATTTCATAGCCAGTAAGATGCAGCGTGTGTAACCGGCTCCTTCTTGAGGAAATGACACCGCGGCTGATGCGCCACATTAGCGGTTACTGAACACGTCTGGAGGTTACTAGAAAGACAAGCCTATATAAAATAATGAAGAGAGCAGTAAACGTTTCATATGCTGGGCTTGTAGGGACACGAATACTAATTGCCTTAAAACATCAGTAATCCGTTTATTTAACAACTCTAAGAAAGTGTTGCCGTACAGTCTGGGCGAGACGGGATGTGGCCGCCTGCTGTAAGGTGTCAGGAATAACGTGGGAGAAATAATGATTGTGTTTAGTCAGTATAGCGTGATATCTGCCAATCTGCGACTGCAGCTGTGTCGTCTGTACGAGATCCAATGTTATTCTGGGAGTTGTAGTTCTGTGATGGCTAGAGAGCTACTAATTGTCTATGGGGGTAATTCAGACCTGATCACAGCAGCAAATTTGTTAGTTAATGGGCAAAACCATGTGTACTGACGGTGGGGCAGATGTAACATGTGCAGGGAGAGTTAGATTTGGGTGGGGTGTGGAGTTGGGGCAGATGTAACATGTGCAGAGAGAGTTAGATTTGGGTGAGGTGTGTTCAAACTGGAATCTCAACTGCAGTGTAAAAATAAAGCAGCCAGTATTTACCCTGCACAGCAACAATATAACCCACCCAAATCTAACTCTCTCTGCACATGTTACATCTGCCCCACCTGCAGTGCCCAACAGCTAACAAATTTGCTGCTGTGATCAACTCTGAATTACCCCCCCACGTGCACTGCAGGGGGGGCAGATGCAACATGTGCAGAGAGAGTTAGATTTGGGTGGGTTATATTGTTTCTGTGCAGGGTAAATACTGGCTGCTTTATTTTTACACTGCAGTTGAGATTCCAGTTTGAACACACCTCACCCAAATCTAACTCTCTCTGCACATGTTACATCTGCCCCACCTCCACACCCCAGCCAAATCTAACTCTCTCTGCACATGAACGACTGATAACTAAAGCTTCGGCTCGGCTGCGTTGTGACATCATGATGTCTGTATGCAGTCATACAGCTGACGCTCACTGTGTCGGCACCAGAACGTTGACAGTTTTGATGCTAACATAATTAAAATGCCCACATGATAAATGTCAACACCTGGAAAAATGCTGACTTATGATTTGTCAACATTAGCATTGGGGATACTGCAAAAATAGATTATCGCCATGTCAACCTAACGTACCAAACGCGTAATGTCATGACGAGTGCCATACTGGCCAAACCGGTAGTCACGGGTCTGGTGTTGCCTAGAATGGTCCTCTACAAGAGAGTGTTGGATGCCGATGAGGAGTGAGACCTCGTCAGTCTCAGAGGGGTCAATTTACTAAGATGGGAGTTCTATTTAAGATGGAATGTTGCCCATAGCAACTAACCAGATTCTACTCATTCATCTAGCACAGGCATGTCAAACTCATGGTCAACCAGCTGTTGTGAAACCACAAGTTCCAGCATGCTTTACCAGCTGATCAGTGGAAGGTATGCTGGCAAAGCATGCTGAGACTTGTAGTTTCACAACAGCTGGAGGGCCACGAGTTTGACATGCCTGATCTAGCACCTTCTAGAAGATGATACCTGGAATCTGATTGGTCGCTATTGGCAACAACCCATCTTAAATAGAACTCTCATCTTAGTAAATTTACCCCATACTAGGCATGAAAACCAAGAGTGGAGTAAGGAGAGTTTCATGACGTAGTAGAGTTCATGCATTGGAGAATCTTTTCTAGTCTTTGGTAGCTATGGGGGGAGATGTACTAAACAGTGAAAAGAGTGGAGAAGTTGCCCATGGCAACCAATCAGCAGTGAAGTAACATTTCTAATTTGCATACTATACAATTTTACAGAGCAGCTGATTGGTTGCCATGGGCAACTTCTCCACTCTTATCGCTGCTTCAGGAATAGACCCCTAAGCCTGCGGGACGGTCTATAATGGTTATCCAGTCGGCCATCTGAAAAACCGCCGTGATGTAATCTGGCTACTTATCTTTGTGTCCAAAGTGCTTTCTGTACAATCTGCACCAAATGATGTGACGTGTGTGGGTGACGTTCACCATACGTGCCCTCAGTGGAATGAGTGACAGGAAGCGCCACCTCCCTGCATGTACCGTAGCTGCGTAGCATGCGCGGTAACGCTGCCGGTAGCCGTGAGGCGGACATGTGGTTTCCATCCGCTACTGGGGTCAGTAGGGACTGTTTTGGCTCAGAGATGAATCAGGGAGCCTGGGGTTTAAGGCCTGCGTTAAGCACGGTTCCCAACAGGCAGTAAATTTACCAACAATAAAACATTCATCGCATTTTTTATTTGCCAGTCAGTGAGAAAAAATACAACTGACCCCATAATGACTGTATTAAGACACATAAAGCAGTCACAGTAATAATGACTTTGTGCATGAACACAATAAGCCCCATTGTTCTGTAGTGCTGATAACATTGCTATCTGACGCACTATAAAATAGGGATTTTTGTTTACTTACCGTAAAATCTCTTTCTCTGATTCCATCTGGGGGACGCTGCGACGTTACTTGTGGGTTAGAGGTGTGTGGTTGTGGAGTTTGGCACAGAACTATTAAGAACTGACCCCTCCCCCCTCTAACCCCTCCCATCTCCTTCCTGCCCAGCCAGCACCTCAGTTAACGTTTAGCCAAGCCAAAGGAGATAGACCGCAAAAATTTACTGGTTAAACCAGACAACCATATGGGAGGGATCGCAGCGTCCCCCAGATGGAATCAGAGAAAGAGATTTTACGGTAAGTAAACAAAAATCCCTATTTCTCTTTCATCCATCTGGGGGACGCTGCGCCGTTACTTGTGGGATTTCCCAAAGCAAGCTAATGAGAGGAGGGAGAAGTAGACGGCATAGCCGTCCGTAAAATTTTGACGCCCAACAGAGGCAGTTTCCAAATTGAAAATATGAAAAAAACGGTAAACCCTTTTTGAACCGTATGCACAGACGACCAAGTCGCTGCCCTACATAGCTGCTCAATAGATGCATTCCCGCGAGCAGCCCAAGAAGCTCCAACTCGAATGAGCTGGAATCGATTCAGAAACTGAAATATCAGAAAACTGTTTTTATGGCGAAATCACCCAACGAGCCACTGTGTTCTTGGAAGCCGGCCAATCTCGTTTTGGGCGCATCAATTAAAAACTAACAATGCAGCCGTACGACAGACAGGATTTGGACAAGATAAATAAATCCGTAAGGCCCTAAGCATATCTAAGAGAGCCAAATGGGAATCCTCCCCGGAAGGAGAAGGAGTAAACGCTGGAAGGACAATGTCCTAATTTAGATGAAACGCTGACACAACTTTCGTAAGGAAGGAAGGTTTTTGTTCGCAGAATCACCCGGCTATCATGAAACCTCAACAAGGGTGGTCTGCAAGAAAGAGCTGTCCATGCAGACACTCGTCCTGCGGAGGCAATTGTCAATAGGAAGACAACTTTTGAACGTTAGATACCGCAATTTTACAGATTCCAAATAGTTCAAATGGAGAATACTGAAGAGCCGTAAAGACTAAGTTACAGTCCCAAGCAGGAACCAGAGGAACAAAAGGTGGCTGAATCCGAAGAACTCCCTGAAGGAACGTCTGAACTTCTGGAAAGATAGCCAGTCTCTTTAGAAAGAAAGAACCGATAAGTCAGAAACTTGACCCTTCAGTGAAGAAGTCTTAGCCCCTTATTGAGACCCTCCTGAAGGAAGTATAACCGACGAGGAATACGAAACAAATCCGGTGTTAAACCACGCTTTTCACACCAATCAAAGTAAATACGCTACACTCGGTGGTATACTCTAGAAGTCACCGTTTTGTGTTTTTTTTTTAGCCTGAGTCATCGTTTACACAACAAGACGAGAAAAAAACCCTTTTCCCTTAAAAGGTTGGGTTCAAGAACCAAATCGTCAATGCCAGCCGACCCAACCTGGGTGGTGACCTGGTCCTTGAATCAGAAGATCCGGACACAGAGGGAGTCGGAAAGGTTCCTCGACGACCATATTGTGACGAAGAATGTACCACTGTCAGCGTGGCCAAGCTGAGGCTACCCAAATGATTGGGAGACCTTCTTACTGAATGTGTTTAAGCAGACGTGGAATCAGTGGAAATGGTGGAAACACATATCCCAGTTGAAAGTGCCACGGTGCTGTCAGTGCATCGATTAGAATTGCTTGAGGGTCCTGAGTACGCGACCCGTAGAGAGGAAGATTATTATTGAGACGAGACGCCATCAGATCCACATCGGGCAACCCCCACCGGGCTACTAGAGTCAGAAACACCTCCTGGTGAAACTCCCACTCTCCCGGATGCATCGTGTGACGGCTTAAGAAATCCGCTTCCCAGTTCTCGATTTCTGGAATATGAATCGCGAATATGGCCAGGAACCAATGTTCCGCCCATGTGGGAGTCTGAGCGACTTCGTTCATTGCGGATCAGCTTCGAGTACCTCCTTCCTTGTTTATGTAAGCAACTGCTGATGCGCTGTGGGACTGAATCCGCACTGGATGACCTTGAACCATGGTTTGAATCCGAAGTAGTGCATACCGGATTGTCCTTAACTCCAAGATGCTGATCTGCAACTTTAACTCTTGACTGGTCCAGAGTCCCTGAAAGTGATGAGTCTGAAACACCGCCCCCCAACCTCTGAGGCCGGTGTTTGTGGTGACCATCACCCAAGACCAAATTGTGAACGGAACTACTTTGGTCAAATTGTATCTGTGAAACCCCCAGCGAAGCGACTGACGAGTCTGTACAGACACGCGGACCAACAGTAATTCGAGATGAGGCCCTGTCCGAGTCCAACAGTTGAGAATCTGAGTCTGAAAAGGGTCGAGTCTGAAACGTGGCATATGGAACTGCCTTGAAGGTTGCCACCATCTTGTCTCACTTGCATGCAACGGAGAACCGAAACCACCGGTAAATGTAGCCGTGTTCGAATTCTGGACTGTATGTCCTGAATCTTGTCCTGAGGAAGAACCACTGTTCTGGTTGTTGGTGTCGAATAAAAGTCCCAGAAACATCATCTTCCGGGAAGGAAGCAAAGATGACTTCAGACAATAAATTATTCATCCGAATGACCGCAGAGACTCCATAGCGAGACGCAAGTTCTGATGAAGAATCCACCCTGCCTTGATCAACAGATTACCCAAATACAGAATAATGTTGATTCCCTGCCTGAAACTGAAAATGTCAAGGCCGACCGCGAATCTCAGAAGAGATTGATGACCCGTCCAAATAGAAACAAGCAGATAGGCGTCTTACGTCCAATTAGGCCAAATATCCCCGTTTCCTTGGCGACAATAACCGAGAGGATGGATTCCATTTTGAACTTCTGGGTTGCAATGAACCCTCCAGTTTGTCCACGAGTAAAATCCCGACCTCTCTGCCGAGCGGGACCTAGAAGAATTACTTCATTTCGTAAGCAAAATGGCTGTTGCATGATGAAGAGCTCGACGTCCGAAGGAACCATATGAAAGTGGTGTGATGAACACCCGATATGGGACTGGTTCCTCGTGATCTAACAAATATTCTCTGGATATGACCTCCGTCACCCACCGATCTGGTCTCGATAGGAACCACCCTTCTTTGAACTGTAGTAACCGAGTCTCAACCGTCACTGACTCCTCCGAGGATCGTGAACCGTCATGCAGTAGGTTTGTTGGCAGGTTTACGTCTACCTCTGAATGCCTCCCTTCGTGGGTATCCCCTGTATATGAAAGTACCGAAACCTTGTAGAATTCGGTTTCGGAGGAGCAACTGGAAGAAAGGGGTTCCTTCTGTAGAATGTGAGATAATCTTCTTTGATTCCGACCTAAAGAGTACTCACCTTCAAAGGGTACCGCCGACAAGGTCTGTTTGGAGTCAAAATCGTCATTCCAAACCCGAGACCAAAGAGACCGTCTTGTTGTCACGGTCAAGGCAGAAATACGGGATTGTAGTGCAGCAGGATCAACCAAGGCCTCACCCACATAAGTAAGAACCTTCTGAAATCTGTTCTGTTAACTGAATGGCTTCCGATGGATCGTTAGACTACCTTCCAGAGATGACCTGTGCTAGTCAGTCATCCGCGGCCTTGAGGACCCAAGCGCCAGCTAAAAGTGGGTGAAGAGAAACACCTGATAAAGAAAACAGATTTAGGCATTGCTTCAATCTTCCTATCTGTAGGATCTTTCAACGTCACAGACTGTACAGAAGGAATAACCGTAGTTCCTGCTAAATTTGAAATGGGAACGTCTACCTTTTGGCCTGTTTCCCAAAATCTGATATCCTCCCTCTGTAAAAGGATATTGAAATTTTTATGCCGTAGGGGCTTGGAAACGAGAATCCGGCTTAAGTCAGGCTCCTTTAAAATATCCCTGTTATTAAGGTGACGGATGGAGTCTATCAGCAATCTAACAGCTGAGCTAGTAGAAAAGTCATCTTCCCAGACCGAAATCTCGCCCCACTCTGGGTCTACTTCCCCTTTTTATAAAAACTACACCTGAACATTGTTCTAGGTGCATGCAGACAGCACATGCGCTGTGTCAATCAGAACCTCCAATGGGAATTACTCCAACTCCTCCCCCAGAAAGTTATAGCGGTAACGGCTATGGCCGTTTTGTAGCAGAAGAACTGCCGGCAGAGTTTACAAACTTGTTTTGGGATTGAATTAAATCAGCAAGACATCTGCCCACATTTTAAGCCCACACCAGATGTGTCTGGCCCAAGCAGACATAGACTGATCCGCGGAACCTCCCTGTTGGATCACCACAGATGCACCAGAGCATGAAGCACAGAGGGTATCAGCATCCGCTTTACCCTTAGCTAGTCTTGACTCACATTGTAAGCAGAAAAATAACCACCGAGGATGTCTTTCCTCTTTGTAGATCCGTCTGACGTATTGACATAATTAAACTTTATTTATTCTTTATTTTATTTTTATTTTTTTATTTTTTTTAAACAAGTGCACTACAAACGAACTATAAGCTCAGTAGAGTAATTTGTGCAAAAATTAAATCTGTTAACTCTCATTACAAGTGTAGAGTAACACTATGCCCCCAAAGTATACTTGCTGTTAGGTGTGTGCTGCACAGCGCCCCTCGTACTGTCTCCGTAGAAGATGGCGCCCGGTGCTTTGCAGACGCTGGCCGGGAGGGCGCGCAAGGCAGTGCAGGGCGGGAATCCGTCCTTTTGAAGTAAGCGCCGCGTCCCCCTGCTATAGCCGGAAGCCTGCGTCTCCTGCTCACTGCTACATCCAGCGGCTCCCCAGCGGCTCTGATCGGGCAGTGGCTCCCGCACACCGCTATATACAGCGGCTCTGTGCGGGCAGCCTCTAGCGATCCCCCGGAGAGTGACTCACCACTCTCTTCCCCTTTCCTTCAGTCAAAACACAGTGGAATATGTTACTGCACTCCAACGCTCACCTCCAGAGAGAGAGCGGAGGGGGGGGGGGGGGGGGAGAGGCACACAAGTATAAATATAAATATGAAGGACATAGTAATAAATATATATTCTATATTATATATAGGAAGGATAGACCAATACTGTCAGACAGATTGTGTCTATCCTGTACCTCCTCACTGCCGACTTCTTAGGAACAGGAATCCAGCCCCAGTGACCGAAGTGTGGTGGCTTCCAGCGGCAGAACAGAGTGGGAATCTCTAGCTAACCCCACTCTAGTAGCACCTGTCACCTGTATACAGGGACTAGGCACTCCAAGTGATAAAATAATAAAATACCTAACTAAAATCTTCAGAGAGAAAAATCTGTGTCTGTACTCCACAGGCACAAAACTAAAACTGAGGTGCTGGCTGGGCAGGAAGGAGATGGGAGGGGTTAGAGGGGGGAGGGGTCAGTTCTTAATAGTTCTGTGCCAAACTCCACAACCACACACCTCTAACCCACAAGTAACGTCGCAGCGTCCCCCAGATGGATGAAAGAGAAACTGCGTGAACGCTGAGTCAGTCCAAAACAGTAAATCCGTAACAATGATATTAGTCTATATACAGTATATATTTATGTATGTTGGTGTTAGCAGCCTTCCTTTTGCTCCACAGCGTTCATACTGCCATCTGCAGTACGGCGCCGTCACTGCACCCTCCACCAAGGCGAATGCGGTGGCATCGGATCTAACTGTATTCACAGTGAGAGCTGCGCTATTTGGAATTCACAATGCTGAACATACTAAAAATACTTCTGCCGGCCTGGGGCAGTTCAGGAGAGGGGGGGGGGGGCTTGGGTGGCGGGGTGTGTTTGGCTCCCCCCTCTCTCACTTGGTAGACTATGGCGTAGAGCTAGTCTCCTGCCTGTGCACAAATTTCTGGGGAGCGAGGCAGTAGCGCCAGACTGCGGAGGGATAAGTAAGTACGAGTATAATGCATCGGAGCCTACTCTCCCAGAAGTTGTGGGAGACTCCCAATTGTTCGGGTAGACCCCTGCACCCCCAGAAAAATAGGCAGCTCTACCGCATTCCGCCCACTTCCTAGTGACGCCAGCAGGATGGGGGGATAATTACGGAAGTTGCAGCACCGTATGGAGGGGCAGGGCTAAATGATGCGAATTGTCATTTAGCCCCACCTGCCAACCCGCACATTTTGCCATGGTGGAGGCGGGGCCTAATGATGTGAGAGCCCAACCCCACATTATTAGAGGTTTTTATTGTGTTATACTGGATATTGAATATTATTAGAGGTTTGTTTACTGTGTCATATTGTATATTGGCCCTCATTCCTAGTTGTTCGCTTGTTATTTTTCTTCGCATCGCAGCGATTTTCCGCAAACTGCGCATGTGCAATGTTCGCACCGCGCCTGCGTCAAGTAAATTTGCTAAGAAGTTTGGTATTTTACTCACAGCTTAATGAAGAAATTTCTTCGTTCTGGTGATCGGAGTGTGATTGACAGGAAGAGGGTGTTTCTGGGCGGAAACTGGCCATTTAATGGGGTTGTGTGAAAAAACGCTACCGTTTCTGGGAAAAACGCGGGAGTGGCTGGAGAAACGGGGGAGTGTCTGGGCGAACGCTGGGTGTGTTTGTGACGTCAAACCAGGAACGAAAAGGACTGAACTGATCACAGCTACTCGGAAACGGCAAAGAAATTTCTGATCGCTATTCTATTCGCTATTTTGCGAATCTTTCGTTCGCTAATCTGCAAAGCTAAGATTCTCTCCCAGTAGGTGGCTGTTTAGTGTGTGCAAAGCTGCTAAAAGCAGCTAGCGAGCGAACAACTCAGAATGAGTGCCATTGTGTATTATCAGAGGTTTGTTATTGTCATACTGTATATTATTGTGTATTATTAGGTTTGTTCTTTTGTCATACTGTATTATTAGGGTTTTGTTATTCTCTCATACCGTATAGTATATTATTGTGTATTATTAGAGGTTTGTTATTGTGTTATACTGGATAGTGTGTATTATTAGAGGTTTGTTATTGTCATACTGTATATTATTGTGTATTATTATGTTTGTTCTTTTGTTATGCTGTATTATTAGGGTTTTGTTATTCTGTCATACTGTATAGTATATTATTGTGTATTATTAGAGGTTTGTTATTGTCATACAGTATATTATTGTGTATTATTAGGTTTGTTCTTTTGTTATACTGTATTATTAGGGTTTTGTTATTCTGTCATACCGTATAGTATATCATTGTGTATTATTAGAGGTTTGTTATTGTCATACAGTATATTATTGTGTACTATTAGAGGTTTGTTATTGTGTTATACTGGATAGTGTGTATTATTAGAGGTTTGTTATTGTGTCATACCATGTAGTATATCATTGTGTATTATCAGAGGTTTGTTATTGTCATACTGTATATTATTGTGTATTATTAGGTTTGTTCTTTTGTTATACTGTATTATTAGGGTTTTGTTATTCTCTCATACCGTATAGTATATTATTGTGTATTATTAGAAGTTTGTTATTGTCATGCTGTATATTATTGTGTATTATTAGGTTTGTTCTTTTGTTATACTGTATTATTAGGGTTTTGTTATTCTGTCATACCGTATAGTATATCATTGTGTATTATTAGAGGTTTGTTATTGTCATACAGTATATTATTGTGTACTATTAGAGGTTTGTTATTGTGTTATACTGGATAGTGTGTATTATTAGAGGTTTGTTATTGTGTCATACCATGTAGTATATCATTGTGTATTATCAGAGGTTTGTTATTGTCATACTGTATATTATTGTGTATTAGGTTTGTTCTTTTGTTATACTGTATTATTAGGGTTTTGTTATTCTGTCATACCGTACAGTATATCAGTGTGTATTATTAGTGGTTTGTTATTGTCATACAGTATATTATTGTGTATTATTAGAGGTTTGTTATTGTCATACAGTATATTATTGTGTATTATTAGAGGCTTGTTATTGTGTTATACTGTATATGTTTCTTTTTAATCCCCTTTATGAGAACGCACAGTCTGGATGGGCTCTGTAACATTATCATCTGTTTAAGAATAATCTATAATTCTGAACGTAGAGAATTAGATAACTATGCTAAAACATTATTATAGTAATTAGGGGTTGTGTTCTGAGACACGATTGTCGTCCTATTACAGAACAGGGAGAGAAGGTATGGCATGTGAATAATGACCTATCATTACGGTGTGTCCTGTCTCCATCATCCAATGAGAAGTAAACCCACATGTAATCGCCGTGCCCCGTATCAGCGCAGCGGCGCCATTCCACTGGTTACACAAGTATATAAAATTGTGGTTACCGTTTAGTGTTTTATTACAGCCTGCTTTATATTTCCCTATACAATCATTATACTTTGCCGGCTGTTAGTTACTGTTTAGTGGTTTGGATGAGACAGAATTCATGTGTTTCTCTATTATAGTCACAGTTATTTCTTTTTGTAGCACAACCCCCAGTGTGCGAGGAGTTTGTTAGAGGATATTAGCGGTGGCGGCCTCCTACCAGGCTTAATTAACAACTTGTAATCTCTCATGACCCTGTACATACATCTCTGTGCGTCACGGGTCATCTGGCTGGCCGGCCGCTAATTAAACACATCACATCAACAGGCGTAAGAGCTTTCAGTACCTGTAGTTACACAGACACAGGCGTATAAATGTCAATTAGTGGATCATCTTACAGTCCTCAGATTTGTTTTAATCGTTCCAAAGTATTAAAAGAAGGGGAGGGGCCTGTGTGCAGTTTCTGAGTCGGCCCCTCCCACTGTGTCGGCGCATGGTAGACCCTGGCGCTGTGTCATGCACATTCCTCCAGGAAAATTGCCCCACCTTCCAGGTGATTTCTCTATTGCACATGTCTCTGGGAAAATGGCGTCAGCAACATTTTCCTGGACGTCTCTTCTGAGGCAGCTGGCGCAGCAGGAAAGTATATTGGAATGGGTGCGGTGTGGGCCCTCTGGACCCAGGGTCCTATGTGCACCTATTATAGAGGGCACTGTAATATGGCATTATCTTAAGTAAGCCCTGCAATGTGCCAACACTACAATGTGGCATAATGTGAACTAGGGCACTACTGTGGAGCGTAACGTTAACTAGGGCACTACTGTGGGGTGTTACAGTAACTAGGGCACTACTGTGGAGCGTAACGTTAACTAGGGCACTACTGTGGGGTGTTACACTAACTAGGGCACTACTGTGGAGCGTAACAGTAACTAGGGCACTACTGTGGGGTGTTACAGTAACTAGGGCACTACTGTGGAGCGTAGCGTTAACTAGGGCACTACTGTGGAGCGTAGCGTTAACTAGGGCACTACTGTGGAGCGTAGCGTTAACTAGGGCACTACTGTGGGGAGTAACAGTAACTAGGGCACTACTGTGGAGCGTAGCGTTAACTAGGGCACTACTGTGGGATGTAACAGTAACTAGGGCACTACTGTGGAGCGTAATAGTAACTAGGGCACTACTGTGGGGCGTAATAGTAACTAGGGCACTACTGTGGGGCGTAATAGTAACTAGGGCACTACTGTGAGTCGTAACAGTAACTAGAGCACCCCTATGGGGCATAACAGTAACTAGGGCACTACTGTGGGATGTAACTGTAATTAGGGCACTACTGTGGGGCGTAACAGTAACTAGGGCACTACTCCGGAGCGTAACAGTAACTAGGGCACTACTGTGGAGCGTAACAGTAAATAGGGCACTACTGTGGGATTTAACTGTAATTAGGGCACTACTCAGGGCCGTCTTTACGTATGGGCTCAATGGGCTCTTGCCCAAGGGCCCCAGGAGTATAAGGGCCCTAGGCTGATAGCTGAGGGTCCCCTCTTTTCAGGGGTACCAGATTTTTGAAAATCGGCCCTGGGGAACCGGAGATATTCAACGTGAAAGCAGTGGTCCCCATCCGAGCCTGTTAATTGCTCTTCCCAGCCAGATATCTCAGGTTCTGTCTGACATAGAGTTTTTCTGAGGGTATAATTCAAAAGCTGGGACTCTCCCCTTCTGGTGGACACTGGCAGCTTGTCTCTACTATGCTCAGCCTTCCAGCAGCTGGTCCCTGCTCCAGATCCACACGCCTGGTATACAGTTTTATATATTCATTGGAGGATTGCTCTGGCTCCTGACCTCTGATCCCCAAGTTCCCAGAACCTTCTGAAAGGTGGGACTCTCTAGTTTTTTTATCCAATTCAAAGCTAAGAAATATATTTTCAGGAACTTGAGATATCTGCAGTCAAGCAAGCTGCCCTCCCACCAGAAAATGATGAATATTAAGCCCACTCCATTATCCACCACTCCCCTATGTATTAAACACCCCCTACCACCCCGGAAGTCATGTACCAGGGCTTCTTTATTCAGCCCAATGGCCCCTCTACAGTTTAGTACCATCTGTGCAGTAAAGGAGTAATTAGCAGAGATTACTGCTCCAGGTCCTACATGCTGAGCGGAAGATAGATCACCCCCCTTCCGCCCGTGGGACATCAAAGCTGCCACTGATAGCACACCCCACCCCTACCGCTGGAGGATGGGTAGGGGGCCCAATGCATTGCTGTGCCCAGGGGCCCACACTGCTGTTAAGACAGCCCTGATCTGCTGCATTATGAGATGCTAAAAGGGAGGCGTTCTACTAATGGGGAAAGACCTTTATGCTGATCATTAAATGCCTAGAAAAAAACCCTGAAAATTAGACCAGTCCACAAAGCATACAGTAAAACATTACTTCCAGTCACTAAGCGGTTTGTTCACTCTTCACTAGATCTAAAGTACGTCTCTCATCCACACTCATTACTCGCTCCCACTCACAATTGCAGGACTTTCATCGGGCTGCACCAACTCTGTGGAATGCCCTCCCACGCACAATAAGACTCTCCTCTAGTCTCCAAACTTTCAAGCGTTCCCTGAAAACTCACCTCTTCAGACAAGCCTATCAAATTCTGGAACCATCCAATTATATCCCGTCTGTACAGTACACACATAGAATCTCATATATTTTGTCTTTATTCACTTGTACACCCTCCTGGTCCTAGGCCAGCATTGCTGGGTGACCACATCATACAGCCCACCAAGAACCTTTACAATCTGACAGGACCATTATGTAACAGGTAGCACCTATCCTTGTGTATCTATGCCTATTTCCCTATAGAGTGTAAGCTTGTGAGCAGGGCCCTCCTACCTCTGTGTCTGTCTGTAATTACCCAGTTTTAGTTTTATCACTGTAGTTTCCAATTGTAAAGCGCAATGAATATGCTGCGCTACATAAGAGACTGTTACTAAATAATAATGAGACATTTACTATAGAGCTGCGCTATGCACCAATATTCCTGCATCAATTGCTCAGGTGCCTCCCACGTCACTTCCCTGCGCTGTTGCTCCCATTCCCCTCATAATGCCAGGATACGGTTTCTATCACGTGCCGGGGCCGGTTTATAAAGAGACCTGTCTGTAATAGTAAGACTGAGTTTTTTTCAGTCTATCCATAATTGCAGATTTTTTTTTAAAAAAAATACTGTATCGAACTTTTTTATGTCGAACATTTTTCACGTCAACCTTTTCAAGTGTCAACATTTGCCATGTCAACCATTAGTGGTCAACTTAAAAACTGTCGACCCAGTGGTCCATACCCGCCACACACTGCATAGACCAGTAGTACTAGCGCTACAGAAAGAATGGACGGAGCTGAAGGTGACTTAGATAAACGCGGGCACTATGATTCAGTCAGATGCCAGCTTGGCATACAAAGCTATTGGACGGCACCTACGCCAGATTAAGGGCCACATGAGCCCTGGGGGTGAAGGGCCTATTAGGAGAAGTGGATGAGGTGCGGCCGGAGCATGTGGGCGTGTCCACCCGTACGCCCCTCAGCCCCAATGTCTCTCTAAATACGTACAGAATGGAAAAATTACAGCATTTTGTGTGGAAAATCTAAAATACAATTTTATTTTATATGATCTGCGGCCGGCCGTGTACTGGTCATCATCATGGTTTCATGAAAGGGTCCTATTCTTATGTGGCGGCCGTCCCATTGTTATTATACGGCCCTGGAGGGCACACAGGAGCAAATCATTTAAGCCACCTGAAGCCGATACACAGAACTAAGCGAGTAACTTACAGAACAGACTGTAGAGTGTGAGAAGGAGGGCGGCGGCCATGTTGAGGTGGGGGGCGCTGGCTGAACTGCAGTCCACTTTGCCTTTCTTGCAGGAGCACACTTGGATCATCACATCCGTGCTGTACGTCAACGGAGGCTTCCCGGCGTCCGTCACCACCACCGGCAGATTGTAATTGGCTTTCTTCAGGTTGTGAAGGAGGCTGACTTGCGCATGGGTATCTGTAAAAAATCCACAGGAACGGCGTTAACGGAGCAGCAGACAAAGCAAATACAAAGGCTGGAAACTTTATACGTTCTCCGCTTTCCAACATAACTTTATCTATACAGAAGCGCGGAGAGGCCTCACAGAAAGTTCCGTCAGTGTTTATCTCTTATCTGAGGGCATTACTTTTCTGTCCTTTTCCCCGTCGTATTATACAGGATACAAAAGGAAATATTAAATTGACGGAATTGCACAACAATGGATGCCAGGGACCGAGCGCAAAGTGTCTAGCATGTGGTCACGTGTTCCTAAGAAATACACCTTCACCTCTCCCCGCGTAGAGAACCGGGAGTTCAGCTCGCTCTGTCTCTTCCTCTACAGGAGTTTTAATTGACGAGAGTGTCTGTGACTTATCGCTATACTTAAGTGAGAGCAAGACTGTAAAAAAAGTTTATAAAAAAGAAGGAGAAAAAAAAGAACACCCACAAAAAATAGACTATAACTAAACTGCTTTATGTAACCAGAGACTCAATTCCCGGGCAGATTAAAAATGACTTTCTGTAGTATTGATCAAACGTCAGTGTGTATCCAACTAGTTCTACTTTACATTTAAATCACTCATCAATTCATATTACAATTCATTCAGTACGCTTCAAGGTATACAGTCCTAGGGAAGGCTTCTGATGCGCTAAATGTTTTTGGAAGTGGTGGTTTAAGAGAGGAGAGGGCTCCAGGCCCTAAACTCGCTGACATGCGCAGGTCTTCGGGAACCTAGTGCGTATGTAAGGTGATCAGTTGCCACCGCTCCTGTCTCTAAGTCGCGCTGTGCACGTGACGCAATGGCCTTGCGGCGCCAGTTGCAGAGAGGATTTATCCACAAAGTAATTGACAGTAAAAGACTGTATATGGGAGGTAACAGGATTGGCAACCGAAACGCAGGGTGTATCACAGCTCGCAACTGCGATCCCATATACGTTTTTACAATGGCTTCAGCTGCGCTTCCATTCAGTTACTCCGAATATCGAGGTTTGACCGATTTGCGTCCGATGGTTCCATCCTGGTGCACAAGTGCCAGATCAGAGACTCCTTCAGTGGTCAATACAAATCCCAGCAGCCGCTGCGTTTACATATTTCCGATGATGCCTACAAATTCGCAGCTGCGACGGCATTTGCGTACAACACTGAATTAGGCCCTCAGTGCGCTCATTGGTTCCTACCGCACCAAAAGGCTGCATTCCACCCCGCTGCCTGTACGCAGGTGTACGGCAGAGCACCGTGCATACTGTTACATGAGGTGTAGATGTACGGGTACACTCACTGTTCAGCTGGGTTATTTTCCAGGCTTTGTCCGATCCCGCTTGTTTGCCCAAGTCAAATTTAAATGGGTCGGAGTTCGGATGCAGGTCTCGGTCCCATGCCCCCAAGGTAATGACGTTGAGATCTTTCGTGTCTTCGCACATTTTCGCTGAGGTCGGGTAGATGATTGGTGCGTTGTCGTTGACGTCTTCTAACGTGATCTGTAATGTCCCTGTGCCGGTAGCTGGTGGAGTGCCTGGGAAAACAGCGGTACGTGTTATTAGAAGGCGCTGATACATGCATTAATATTAATATTTTATGTTGCATACAACAAACTGCACAAGATGTGGCACAGAACGCAGCGACCGGCCTACCGGTACGTTCTGCCCATCTGCATTAAAGCACCTTGCGCCGAGTGAATATAAGCCGCACAATGGACGCAATTGCACATTGTACCCAAGCCAATCAAATCAGTTGCTGCACACAATACCCACCCCTGTAACAGTTGGTTCATCCGCCCGGTCTGACAGTGGTCTCAGGGGTACTAGGTAGGGAGCGGAGTGCAATATAATATAACGGGGGGTGCTGACTGCATTATCAGTTTATCCAATTTTTAATTACGCTTGGAAGAAGAAAGAAAATCCGCTTTTCTGCCGAGATATTTGAGCGTTGGGGTGATAGCGCGTCATTATAAATCGGGCAGTAAATGAACAGCAGACTAAACTGCCATAAAACACGCACACAAAAACAAGTTGATATGACAAGCGATAGCACCGGTGACACTTCATCCATTTTAATCAGCCGAGCGGAGAACACCGTCTGCTTCCTATTGTGTCTGAAACTTCCCGACCAAACTCCGCTCCCCGAATCTCTTTAATGAAAAATAAATTATTTTCCACTTTTGATTGGACTAATTGAGTCTGTAATAGAAATCCAACGCGTTCTTGGATCTTGATGTATTATTAGGAAAAGTCACGAGACGGAATGGATGAAAACACAATGGAGTATTTGAAATATGATCACAAAAGTCAGCCTTTCATGCATTTAATTAAAATCGCTGTCTTTGGTTCTGCGAATGCGTTATTTCCAGGGCGTACTGATAGTGTCGGAAAGTGGCATTATCTATTATTTTCTTCTGAGCTACAGTAGTGATATTAAAGAGAAAATAAGACAAAAAATAAAATCATCATTGTTAGAATTAGGGAACTGGTAGCGGAAGGACCGGTCTACATTCCCTGCGCCGTGTCATGTACGGTTATCTCTGAGAGAGAGACAATGGTCTGTAGTCAGCCATTATATATTCCTTCAATTGCAGCACTTACTCTTTTTTTCATGGGCAGATTTTAGGAAATGTTATCTAAATTATTGTTTGTACGCAAAAGTAATAATAATTCATCCACAATGCGCTAATGTTCATCGCAGTCGCTTTCATATACTGTCCATTCTGTAATCTGCATTTGTCGTATTATTGAATTTGTAATGCCGGATTTTCATGTCTTTTATGGATGGCTGTGCTCCTTTTAACTTTATTTTGCAACGTTATTTTGTGTATATATATTTGGAACCATTGGGATATAAATCTTTCAGTGGTTGGATACATCTTCTAGCCACTGGCGTATCTATATTGGGTGCAGGGAGGGCTCCCCCCCACCCCCCACTCAGTGGCAAACGCAGGATTTCTGGAGGGGGAGGGGGGGTTCCCAAGTGCAATCCCCAATCTCCCGCTGTATGGGACATTGCAGAGTCTGGGGGAACAGCAGAAGAACATGGTAACGACCCCGGACATTAATGTACACATTGGTCTTTTTATACACTGGATAGTGTATGGAATGCAGTATTAATAATTAACACTATAGATGGTCAATAGTATAGGAAACATATTTAACGAATTTAAATAAAATAAGTGGTCAGGAAAAGGTTACACATCCCATATTAGATAAATACACAAACATAATAGAACCAGTAGGAGACAGAACTACACTTTCTAAGCACACATTCTCCCACCTCATGATAAGGCTCCTGTCTCTTCTTATTGGCAGCTGCTCTCTGGTCCAGTCCACTGATTGAGGACTCAGATCCATACGCACAACAAACTTGGTAGAAGAAGCTGCTACCACCGAGCCATGTGCAGCAGCTCCATCCCTTAATTTGGTGGTCGCAGCTATAGTAATCATATTAAATACTATTGCTATTGTCATAATTTGTGCCACTGGCCAAGAGGAGGGGGGGTTCCCGTGCAACTGGAAACCCCCCCTGCGTTTGCCTATGCCACTGCACACACTACACCCATTTTTTGAATACTGCTCTGTAGCCCCGCACCGGCATCAACAGTGCTATTAAATCACCATGAAAATGGTGCGGCGGCCATTTTCACGGAGTTCTGCGCATGCACAGTAGAGAAATCACTGAGAAAATGGCCGCTGTGCCATTTTCCTGGAGATTTGGCCATGCGTAGTAAAGTTTGAGTCCTCTAGTGCACAGACTCTCATCTTTTCCGGCATAGAGGAGTGGTCACAAACGAAGGAGGCTACCCACGGGTCGCCGCCTCTCTTAAAGTGCCCCAGTATATAGAGGAGAAGACTCATCTGACTTTAGTTGGGAGGGCTGCATAATCCCTGCCCCCATTAATATAACGGGCCAGCAAGTTTGAAATCCACAGTGTCAGAACCAACATTAGCCTGAAACACAGAAACAAGTCAGCAATGAGCTTTTATCTGTCCATTGCACGTTACACATGAAAGCAATAGTCTCATTGGTTGTTAAGGTATACAGCAAATCTTACATCTAATGTAATGTCTATTAGTGAAAGATCCCTAGATTACACAGTCACTGGTATATTCCTCTCACACCCAGCCTTGGAAACAGGAAAAAGCTGAGTAAACCCAAATCATGTGTCGGTGGGAATGGGCCGACTCAGGTTATGTGGGACAAGTCCACAACCCTGGTCCTGACCCAGGTTATTCCCGAGTCTGAGCCAGATATGTGAAAATGAGGATTCAGGTTACTCTAACTGGGTTATATTTAAGGATATCTCAATGAGCTCATTTTAACATAACCGGGGAACAGCCTTTAAGACTGCAACAAAAAACCCCGGGGATGACCCGGCCACATAATCCTGTTCACCCCATTCACACAATCTAGGGGTTTTATTGGGGTCCTTACCTCGTTGTGAAAGGGGTATCAACATGGGCTGAAACTGCATTCATTATACCGGATTGGAACCAGCATTTGGGCGTAAAAGGGGTATTAGATACAATATAGGCATGTATATATATATATTATATACACAAAAAAGTTCATATAGGTAGATAAACAATTATAAAGATTTTTAAATCATATGTGACGTAGCCAAATTTTCAATGCATGTGATATGATTTATACTGGAAATAGGTCAGAAACGCAGCAATCGTACGTACACGGAACACACGATCTTTAACGTGATAGAACGTTGCACTAAAAGCCGGGATTATACACACTGTAATAGCATGTCCTGTGTTAAACCTCCACACAAATGAATATACACAGCTGATAGTGCTGTAATTTAGATGGGAAATCTGTATTAGCGCTAGTAATAAGCGCTGAAGCTCAGCAGCTGTACTACACACTGATTTCATCACTTTAATTTTTAATCAAGACTGTGTGATGACATATTAAAGCAATATTTTGCCTTTCATTTATATGATTAAAATAGCAAAAAGATGCATCTGGAGCAGAGTTCCTAATTATTGCACTGGCGAGTACAAGATAAGAGAATTAATTGTGTTGCTATCAAAACTAATTGTCTGTTTTCTACCAAATTAGGCAGAAGCAGAATGTGGCGATTAATCTGCATTCAGAGTGCTATGGCTGGTGGAGTCAGAGTGATACAGTATCCGGTGACTGGTGTTATGTCACATATAGGGGTCTCTATATGGCTGGTGGAGTCAGAGATACAGTATCCGGTGACTGGTGTTATGTCACATATAGGGGCCTCTATATGGCTGGTGGAGTCAGAGTGATACAGTATCCGGTGACTGGTGTTATGTCACATATAGGGGTCTCTATATGGTTGGTGGAGTCAGAGTGATACAGTATCCGGTGACTGGTGTTATGTCACATATAGGGGCCTCTATATGGCTGGTGGAGTCAGAGATACAGTATCCGGTGACTGGTGTTATGTCACATATAGGGGCCTCTATATGGCTGGTGGAGTCAGAGTGATACAGTATCCGGTGACTGGTGTTATGTCACATCTAGGGGCCTCTATATGGCTGGTGGAGTCAGAGTGATACAGTATCCGGTGACTGGTGTTATGTCACATATAGGGGCCTCTATATGGCTGGTGGAGTCAGAGTGATACAGTATCCGGTGACTGGTGTTATGTCACATATAGGGGTCTCTATATGGCTGGTGGAGTCAGAGATACGGTATCCAGTGACTGGTGTGATGTCACATATAGGGGCCTCTATATGGCTGGTGGAGTCAGAGTGATACAGTATCCGGTGACTGGTGTTATGTCACATATAGGGGTCTCTATATGGCTGGTGGAGTCAGAGATACGGTATCCAGTGACTGGTGTGATGTCACATATAGGGGCCTCTATATGGCTGGTGGAGTCAGAGATACAGAATCCAGTGACTGATGTTATGTCACATATAGGGGTCTATTTATATGGCTGGTGGAGTCAGAGATACAGTATCCGATGAGGGGTCAGTGACGCAGCGCGAGGTGTACAGGGGTCAGTGACGCAGCGCGGGGTGTAGAGGGGTCAGTGATGCAGCGCAGGGTGTAGAGGGGTCAGTGACGCAGCGTAGGGTGTAGAGGGGTCAGTGATGTAGGGTAGAGGAGGGTGCAGAGAGGTCAGTGATGTAGGGTAGAGGAGGGTGTAGAGGGGTCAGTAATGTAGGGTAGAGGAGGGTGTAGATGGGTCAGTAATGTAGGGTAGAGGAGGGTGTAGAGGGGTCAGTGATGTAGGGTAGAGGGGTCAGTGATGCAGCGCAGGGTGTAGAGGGGTCAGTGATGTAGGGTAGAGGAGGGTGTAGAGGGGTCAGTGATGTAGGGTAGAGGAGGGTGTAGAGGGGTCAGTGATGTAGGGTAGAGGAGGGTGTAGAGGGGTCAGTGATGTAGGGTAGAGGAGGGTGTAGAGGGGTCAGTGATGTAGGGTAGAGGGGTCAGTGATGCAGCGCAGGGTGTAGAGGGGTCAGTAATGTAGGGTAGAGGAGGGTGTAGAGAGGTCAGTGATGTAGGGTAGAGGAGGGTGTAGAGGGGTCAGTGATGTAGGGTAGAGGGGTCAGTGATGCAGAGCAGGGTGTAGAGGGGTCAGTAATGTAGGGTAGAGGGGTCAGTGATGTAGGGTAGAGGAGGGTGTAGAGGGGTCAGTGATGTAGGGTAGAGGAGGGTGTAGAGGGGTCAGTGATGTAGGGTAGAGGAGGGTGTAGAGGGGACAGTGATGTAGGGTAGAGGAGTCAGTGATGCAGCGCAGGGTGTAGAGGGGTTAGTGATGTAGGGTAGAGGAGGGTGTAGAGGGGTCAGTGATGTAGGGTAGAGGAGGGTGTAGAGGGGTCAGTGATGTAGGGTAGAGGAGGGTGTAGAGGGGTCAGTGATGTAGGGTAGAGTGGGCAGTGATGCAGCGCAGGGTGTAGAGAGGTCAGTGATGTAGGGTAGAGGAGGATGTAGAGGGGTCAGTGATGTAAGGTAGAGGGGTCAGTGATGCAGCGCAGGGTGTAGAGGGGTCAGTGATGTAGGGTAGAGGAGGGTGTAGAGGGGTCAGTGATGTAGGGTAGAGGAGGGTGTAGAGGGGTCAGTGATGTAGGGTAGAGGAGGATGTAGAGAGGTCAGTGATGTAGGGTAGAGGGGTCAGTGATGCAGCGCAGGGTGTAGAGAGGACAGTAATGTAGGGTAGAGGAGGGTGTAGAGGGGTCAGTGATGTAGGGTAGAGGAGGGTGTAGAGGGGTCAGTGATGTAGGGTAGAGGAGGGTGTAGAGAGGTCAGTGATGTAGGGTAGAGGAGGGTGTAGAGGGGTCAGTGATGTAGGGTAGAGGGGTCAGTGATGCAGAGCAGGGTGTAGAGGGGTCAGTAATGTAGGGTAGAGGAGGGTGTAGAGGGGTCAGTGATGTAGGGTAGAGGAGGGTGTAGAGGGGTCAGTGATGTAGGGTAGAGGAGGGTGTAGAGGGGTCAGTGATGTAGGGTAGAGGAGGGTGTAGAGGGGTCAGTGATGTAGGGTAGAGGAGGATGTAGAGGAGACAGTGATGTAGGGTAGAGGAGGATGTAGAGGAGACAGTGATGTAGGGTAGAGGAGGTTGTAGAGGGGACAGTGATGTAGGGTAGAGGAGGGTGTAGAGGGGTCAGTGATGTAGGGTAGAGGAGGGTGTAGAGAGGTTAGTGATGTAGGGTAGAGGAGGGTGTAGAGGGGTCAGTGATGTAGGGTAGAGGGGTCAGTGATGCAGAGCAGGGTGTAGAGGGGTCAGTAATGTAGGGTAGAGGAGGGTGTAGAGGGGTCAGTGATGTAGGGTAGAGGAGGGTGTAGAGGGGTCAGTTATGTAGGGTAGAGGAGGGTGTAGAGGGGTCAGTGATGTAGGGTAGAGGAGGGTGTAGAGGGGTCAGTGATGTAGGGTAGAGGAGGGTGTAGAGGAGACAGTGATGTAGGGTAGAGGAGGTTGTAGAGGGGACAGTGATGTAGGGTAGAGGAGGGTGTAGAGGGGTCAGTGATGTAGGGTAGAGGGGTCAGTGATGCAGCGCAGGGTGTAGAGGGGTCAGTGATGTAGGGTAGAGGAGGGTGTAGAGGGGTCAGTGATGTAGGGTAGAGGAGGGTGTAAAGGGGTCATTGATGCAGCGCGGGGTGTAGAGGGGTCATTGACGCAGCGCAGGGTGTAGAGGGGTCATTGACGCAGAGCAGGGTGTAGAGGGGTCATTGAAGCAGCGCAGGGTGTAGAGGGGTCATTGATGCAACGCAGGGTGTAGAGGTGTCAGGGATGCAGCGCAGGGACTAGGGGGGTCAGGGACGCAGAGCAGGGATGCAGCACAGGGTGTAGAGGGGTCAGGGACGCAGCGCAGGGTGTAGAGGGGTCATTGATGCAGCGCAGGGTGTAGAGGGGTCATTGACGCAACGAAGGGTGTAGAGGGGTCAGGGAAGCAGTGCAGGGTGCAGAGGGGTCAGGGACGCAGCGCAGGGTGTAGAGGGGTAAGAGACACAGCGCAGGGTGTAGAGGGGTCAGAGACACAGCGCATGGTGTAGAGGGGTCAGGGACGCAGCGCAGGGTGTAGAGGGGTCAGACACAGCGCAGGGTGTAGAGGGGTCATTGACGCAGTGCAGGGTGTAGAGGGGTCAGGGACGCAGCTCAGGGTGTAGAGGGGTCAGGGATGCAGCGCAGGGTGTAGAGGGGTAAGAGACACAGCGCAGGGTGTAGAGGGGTCAGAGACACAGCGCAGGGTGTAGAGGGGTCAGAGACACAGCGCAGGGTGTAGAGGGGTCAGAGACACAGCGCAGGGTGTAGAGGGGTCAGGGACGCAGCACATGGTGTAGAGGGCGCAGGGACGCAGCACAGGGTGTAGAGGGGTCAGAGACACAGCGCAGGGTGTAGAGGGGTCAGGGACGCAGCGCAGGGTGTAGAGGGGACAATAGTGAAGTACGGTGCAAACGGTAATTTCCACATTGGGCTTCACTTGGTCTAGAACCAGCCCTGAATGCATAACCAGTAAAAGAGGGGAATACAGTCAGGACAGTTTTTGGAGTTTTCCCATGTAGGGTTATAGCCTCACCCTATACACTCCTGACAACACTCCAGAATTTCTTTGGACTGATCCCATACTGTCAAGGGTTGACATACTGGTGGGCAGGGCTTTGTTGGAGATGGGCGTGGCTTATTGTGTCGGGAACATTTGCACTGGAATAATGTCAGGTATGGGACCCTTCTGAGAAGACATGCACAGTGCGGAGAAGGCATGTGTCACTGTATGTATACTATGACGTCCACAGCTAATCCTTATAATGACCACACAATACTGTCCACAGGCTGACTATCTGACACGTGTATCAAAATTCCAAATTAAATGTTATACAGAAATCTAAATCCTGTCGCTCTTATGTAATCTCTTCATTTATTATTCATTGCCTGCAGCTGACTGATTTTTTAAATAATTAATCATCCTGCGCTAAACCATGCAGTCATTTGGGAATGCAGGAGGTACTTGAAAGTAGCAAGTGCTGCACCTGTGCGTAAGTTCATTAATCAAGTTCTAAATAGGACTAGAGCCTTCTACATGCCTCTTCCGTGAGGGGGAACTACTGATCCATGGCGGATAGAGAGGCGTGCTGCTGGATGTTAATGGTTAACACCGCCAAACTAGCGGGACTTAAAATAGAAGCCACCAATAGCAAAGGTTGCTATTGCAAAGCCGCCATGCTTTGGAAACCTACTCTCCTACCACAGTATACTCTGCGCCACCCTATCCGGTCTTTCGAGGCAACAGCCGGTACTCACCATTGTCTATTGCTAGGATCAGCGAGGTGTACGTGTTGTTATGGACAAACATGGACTCTCGGTCGAGCGGGCCTGTTGTGTTGACTGTCCCATTCACTGGGTTAATGGAGAGCCAGCCAGCGTCATCCTTCAGCATGGAGAACCTAGAAGATAAGATCATAGAGTCAGATGTATCACACAAGGCGCATAGGGTCTAATTCAGATCTGATCGTTCACTAGGAGTTTTTTGCAGCACTGCGAGCAGATAGTCGCCGCCCATAGGGGAGTGTATTTTCGCTTTGCAAGTGTGTGAACGCCTGTGCAGCCGAGCAGTACAAAAATGTATTGTGCAGTCTCTGAGTAGCCCAGAACATACTCAGCCGTTGCGATCACTTCAGCCTGTCCGGGCCCGGAATTGACGTCAGACACCTGCCCTGCAAATGCTTGGACACGCCTGCGTTTTTCCAACCACTCCCACAAAACAGTCAGTTTCCACCCACAAACGCCTTCTTCCTGTCAATCTCCTTGCGATCGCCCGTGCGAATGGATTCTTTGTACAATCCATCGCCCAGCAACAATCCGCTTTGTACCCATACGACGCACCTGCGCATTGCGGTGCATGCGCAGTTGTGACCTAATCGCAGCGCAGTGAAAAATCCTAGCATGCGATCAGGTCTGAATGACCCCCATAGTCCTACTGATGTAGCATCTGGTAATAGCTCATCTTGTGTATCACAGAGGAAATGCAGTACGAAACACGTACGGGGCACAGCATATTATTTAGCTGCGGTCTGCTTAGTAGATCGAGTCCACCTTTGTAGGGTTCCCGTAGAGGAGAGTAAGGAGATCTGAAGCACCTGCCTCTTATGGGGTGTTGGTAGCTAATAAATAAGCCCCAATAACTGGTCATCTGACTCCATTTAAGCCAGCATCTCACAGGAACCCACCAACATAACAGAGGTGAAGCTGTTTTGGACTGAGGGATGGAGTAAAATCCTCCAAGCCGATGTTCACAACTAGTCAACAATTACTGGAAACGTTTACATGCAGTTATTGCTGCACAAGGGTCAGACCGGATACTGAAAGCAAAGGGTCACATACTTTTATCACAGATATGTAATATTGCATCATTATCCTCAATAAACAAAAATGATCACATCTAATGTTTTTGTCTGATTTGTTTGATCTGGTTCTTTATCTACCATTAGGACTTGTGTGAAAATCTGAGGTAGTTTTAGGCCAAATTTCAGCAGAAATATAGAAAATTCTGAAGGGTTCACAAACTTTCAAGCATCACTGTTAAACGTGGCTGCATTACATACTGGCCATTTGGTGTTATGTATTAAGCTGGACAACGTTATTAGAGGTGGGAAGAGAATCAGGGATGATTGAACATAATGTAACACGAAGAGAAGGAAAGCAATATAAAAACATAATGAAAAAATTAGACAGTCTACAAAAAGCAGAGAACTTACCATCTATGGGGGTCATTCCTATTTGATCGTAACTGTGCTAAATTTAGCACAGCTACGATCAGGCACTCACACATGCGGGGGGACGCCCAGCACAGGGCTAGTCCGCCCTGCATGTCAGTTTCGGCCCCCCTGCAGAAATGCAAAAGCATCGCACAGCGGCGATGCTTTTGCATTTGAGGAGTAACTCCCGGCCAGCGCAACTCCTGCGGCTGGCCGGGAGAACCTTTTCGCTGCACGGGTCGCAGCGGCTGCGTGTGACGTCATGCAGCCACCGCGCCCCCCCCCCCCCCAACAGTCCGGCCATGCCTGCGTTAGCCGTCTGGCTTGTGCCGGCGCATGCGCAGTACTGACCCAATCGCACTGCTGCGATAAACTGCAGCGTACGATCGTGTCAGAATGACCCCCTATATCGCTCTCTCTTTGCTATAACTTTTGGGAAGTTCCTAATTCTATTAGGCTGCGGGTTTCATAACACTTCTTTAATAGCCACCTCCATTATTCTTAAGGTAATTGCTTTGTTGGCACTGGTCACAATTCTCTCTTCATGATGCTAATTATCAAGGGCCCGTTGGCCCCCAATAATTACGTTTTAGATTTGATACCAGGTGCTAGAGCAATTCATCATTGCGCCGGCACACGGACAGCTGATCCGAAAATCAGCTGTCCACCCAAATCTTGGCACTTCCAAGTTTGACCTCGGCAGTGCTACTGCACATGCGTGATTGTGGGTTCACGCTTGCATGACCTCTGGCAGTGGTGGAGAAATACGAACGGATGCCTCTTTGCACCCATTGTCCGAGAACAGATTACATCTGGAGATGGTGAATGTTCTCGCAGTCAAGCTCCATAAATATTGTACTTATCCATCATGCAGTACCATCAGGGAGGCGTCCGATTGGCTCCAAATTTATTCTGCAGCAGGACAACGACCCCAAACATACAGCCAATGTCATTAAGAACTATCTTCAGCGTAAAGAAGAACAAGGAGTCCATGAAGGGATGATATGGCCCCCACAGAGCCCTGATCTCAACATCATCGAGTGTCTGGGATAACATGAAGATACAGAAAGATCTGAGCAAGCTACATCCACAGAAGATCTCCAAGATGTTTGGAACAACCTCCTGCTGAATTCCTACAAAAACTGTGTGCAAGTGTACCTAGAAGAACTGATGCTGTTTTGAAGGCAAAGAGTGGTCACACCAAATACTGATGTGATTTACATTTCTCTTCTGTTCAGTCACTTTGCATTTTGTTAATTGATAAAAAAATAAACTATTAACACTTCTAGTTTTGAAAGCATTCTTACTGTGCAGCATTTTTTACACACCTGCCTAAAACTTCTACACAGTACTATATATATAATAAGAATTTACTTACCGATAATTCTATTTCTCGGAGTCCGTAGTGGATGCTGGGGTTCCTGAAAGGACCATGGGGAATAGCGGCTCCGCAGGAGACAGGGCACAAAAGTAAAGCTTTTACAGGTCAGGTGGTGTGTACTGGCTCCTCCCCCTATGACCCTCCTCCAGACTCCAGTTAGGTACTGTGCCCGGACGAGCGTACACAATAAGGGAGGATTTTGAATCCCGGGTAAGACTCATACCAGCCACACCAATCACACCGTACAACTTGTGATCTAAACCCAGTTAACAGTATGATAACAGAGGAGCCTCTGAAAGATGGCTTCCTAAACAATAACCCGAATTAGTTAACAATAACTATGTACAAGTATTGCAGATAATCCGCACTTGGGATGGGCGCCCAGCATCCACTACGGACTCCGAGAAATAGAATTATCGGTAAGTAAATTCTTATTTTCTCTATCGTCCTAAGTGGATGCTGGGGTTCCTGAAAGGACCATGGGGATTATACCAAAGCTCCCAAACGGGCGGGAGAGTGCGGATGACTCTGCAGCACCGAATGAGAGAACTCCAGGTCCTCCTTTGCCAGGGTATCAAATTTGTAAAAATTTACAAACGTGTTCTCCCCTGACCACGTAGCTGCTCGGCAGAGTTGTAATGCCGAGACCCCTCGGGCAGCCGCCCAAGATGAGCCCACCTTCCTTGCGGAATGGGCCTTAACAGATTTAGGCTGTGGCAGGCCTGCCACAGAATGTACAAGTTGAATTTTGTTACAAATCCAACGAGCAATCGACTGCTTAGAAGCAGGTGCACCCAACTTGTTGGGTGCATACAGTATAAACAGCGAGTCAGATTTTCTGACTCCAGCCGTCCTTTAAATGTATATTTTTAAGGCTCTGACAACGTCCAACAACTTGGAGTCCTTCAAGTCGTCTGTAGCCGCAGGCACTACAATAGGCTGGTTCAGGTGAAACGCTGATACCACCTTAGGGAGAAAATGCGGACGCGTCCGCAGCTCTGCCCTATGTCGAATGGAAAATTAAATAAGGGCTTTTATAAAACAAAGCCGCCAGTTCAGATACTCTCCCGGCCGAAGCCAGGGCCAGTAACATAGTCACTTTCCATGTGAGATATTTCAAATCCACATTCTTTAGTGGTTCAAACCAATTGGATTTGAGGAAATCTAAAACTACATTTAGATCCCACGGTGCCACCTTAGGCACCACAGGAGGCTGTATATGCAGTACTCCTTTGATAAAAATCTGGACCTCAGGGACTGAGGCCAATTCTTTTTGGAAGAATATTGATAGGGCCGAAATTTGAACCTTAATAGATCCCAATTTGAGACCCATAGACAATCCTGATTGCAGGAAATGTAAGAAAAACGACCCAGTTGAAATTCCTCCATCGGAGCACTCCGCTGCTCGCACCACGCAACATATTTTCGCCAAATACGGCGATAATGCTTCGCGGTGACTTCCTTCCTTGCCTTTATCAAGGTAGGAATGACTTCTTCTGGAATGCCTTTTCCTTTTAGGATCTGGCATTCAACGCCATGCCGTCAAACGCAGCCGCGGTAATTCTTGAAAAAGACAAGTACCCTGCTGAAGCAGGTCCCTTCTCAGAAGTAGAGGCCACGGATCGTCCGTAACCATCTCTTGAAGTTCCGGGTACCAAGTCCTTCTTGGCCAATCCGGAGCCACTAGTCTTACTCCTCTTTGCCGTATAATCCTCAATACCTTTGGTATGAGAGGCAGAGGAGGAAACACATATACCGACTGGTACACCCAAGGTGTTACCAGCGCGTCCACAGCTATTGCCTGCGGATCTCTTGACCTGGCGCAATACCTGTCCAGTGTTTTGTTGAGGCGAGACGCCATCATGTCCACCATTGGTTTTACCCAACGGTTTAATAGCATGTGGAAAACTTCTGGATGAAGTCCCCACTCTCCCGGGTGAAGGTCGTGTCTGCTGAGGAAGTCTGCTTCCCAGTTGTCCACGCCCGTGATGAATACTGCTGACAGTGCTATCACGTGATTCTCCGCCCAGCGAAGGATCCTGGCAGCTTCTGCCATTGCCCTCCTGCTTCTTGTGCCGCCCTGTCTGTTTACATGGGCGACTGCCGTGATGTTGTCCGACTGGATCAACACCGGTCTTCCTTGAAGCAGAGGTTCCGCCTGGCTTAGAGCATTGTAGATTGCTCTTAGTTCCAGAATGCTTATGTGACGAGACTTTTTCAGGCTCGACCACACTCCCTGGAAATTTCTTCCCTGTGTGACTGCTCCCCAGCCTCTCAGGCTGGCCTCCGTGGTCACCAGGATCCAATCCTGCATGCCGAATCTGCGGCCCTCCAATAGATGAGCCTCCTGCAACCACCACAGAAGGGATACCCTTGTCCTCGGCGACAGGGTTATCCGCAGGTGCATCTGAAGATGCGACCCTGACCATTTGTCCAACAGATCCGTTTGCATGGAATCTGCCGAAAGGGATTGCTTCGTAAGAAGCTACCATTTTTTCCCAGGACTCTTGTGCATTGATGTACAGACACCTTTCCTGGTTTTAGGAGGTTCCTGACCAGGTCAGATAACTCCTTGGCTTTTTCTTCGGGAAGAAAAACCTTTTTCTGAACTGTGTCCAGAATCATCCCCAGGAACAGCAGACGAGTTGTCGGCATTAATTGGGATTTTGGAATATTCAGAATCCATCCGTGCTGCTTTAGCACCTCTTGAGATAGTGCTAAACCCATCTCTAGCTGTTCTCTGGACCTTGCCCTTATTAGGAGATCGTCCAAGTATGGGATAATTAATACGCCTTTTCTTCGAAGAAGAAATATTATCTCGGCCATTACCTTTGTAAAGACCCGAGGTGCCGTGGACAAACCAAACGGCAGCGTCTGAAACTGATAGTGACAGTTTTGTACAACGAACCTGAGGTACCCCTGGTGTGAGGGGTAATTGGAACGTGGAGATACGCATCCTTGATGTCCAAGGATACCATAAAGTCCCCTTCTTCCAGGTTCGCTATCACTGCTCTGAGTGACTCCATCTTGAACTTGGACTTCTTTATGTACAGGTTCAAGGACTTCAGATTTAGAATAGGCCTTACCGAGCCATCCGGCTTCGGTACCACAAAAAGAGTGGAATAATACCCCTTCCCTTGTTGTAGAAGAGGTACCTTGACTATCACCTGCTGAGAATACAGCTTGTGAATGGCTTCCAAAACCGTCTCCCTTTCTGAGGGGGACGTTGGTAAAGCAGACTTCAGGAAACGGCGAGGTGGCTCTGTCTCTAATTTCAACCTGCACCCCTGAGATATTATCTGCAGGATCCAGGGATTTACCTGCGAGTGAGCCCACTGCGCGCTGTAATTCTTGAGACGACCGCCTACCGCCCCCGAGTCCGCTTGCGAAGCCCCAGCGTCATGCTGAGGCTTTTGTAGAAGCCGGGGAGGGCTTCTGTTCCTGGGAAGGAGCTGCCTGTTGCTGTCTCTTCCCTCGTCCTCTGCCTCGTGGCAGATATGAATAGCCCTTTGCTCTCTTATTTTTAAAGGAACGAAAGGGCTGCGTTGAAAAGTCGGTGCCTTTTTCAGTTGGGGAGTGACTTGAGGTAGAAAGGTGGATTTCCCGGCCGTAGCCGTGGCCACCAAATCCGATAGACCGACCCCAAATAACTCCTCTACGCATCGCCTGTCCACTGTCGTGTCCATAAAGCTCTTCTGGCCGAAATGGACATAGCACTTACCCGTGATGCCAGTGTGCAGATATCTCTCTGTGCATCACGCATATAAAGAAATGCATCCTTTATTTGTTCTAACGACAGTAAAATATTGTCCCTGTCCAGGGTATCAATATTTTCGATCAGGGACTCTGACCAAACTACCCCAGCCCTGCACATCCAGGCAGTCGCAATAGCTGGTCGTAGTATAACACCTGCATGTGTGTATATACCTTTTTGGATATTTTCCATCCTCCTATCTGATGGATCTTTAAGTGCGGCCGTCTCAGGAGAGGGTAACGCCACTTGTTTTGATGAGCGTGTTAGCGCTTTGTCCACCCTAGGAGGTGTTTCCCAGCGCTCCCTAACCTCTGGCGGGAAAGGGTATAAAGCCAATAACTTCTTTGAAATTAGCAGTTTTTTATCGGGGCACCCCACGCTTCATCACACACGTCATTTAATTCTTCTGATTCGGTAAAAACTACTGGTAGTTTTTTTACACCCCACATAATACCCTGTTTAGTGGTACCTGTAGTATCAGCTAAATGTAACATCTCCTTTATTGCCAAAATCATATAACGTGTGGCCCTACTGGAAAATACGGTTGATTCGTCACCTTCACCACCGGAATCAGTGCCTGTGTCTGGGTCTGTGTCGACCGACTGAGGCAAGGGGCGTTTTACAGCCCCTGACGGTGTTTGAGGCGCCTGGACAGGCACTAATTGAGTGTCCGGCCGCCTCATGTCGGCAAACGACTGCTTAAGCGAGTTGACGCTATCCCGTAATTCCACAAATAAAGGCATCCATTCTGGTGTCGACCCCCTAGAAGGTGACATCCTCATATTTGGCAATTGCTCCGCCTCCACACCAATAACGTCCTCATACATGTCGACACACACGTACCGACACACAGCAGACACACAGGGAATGCTCTATACGAAGACAGGACCCACTAGCCCTTTGGGGAGACAGAGGGAGAGTCTGCCAGCACACACCAAAAAGCGCTATATATGACAGGGATAGCCTTATGATTAAGTGCTCCCTTATAGCTGCTTTTATATTAATATATTGCCATTTATTTTGCCCCCCCTCTCTGTTATACCCTGTTTCTGTAGTGCAGTGCAGGGGAGAGACCTGGGAGCCTTCCTGACCAGCGGAGCTGTGACAGAAAATGGCGCCGTGTGCTGAGGAGATAGGCCCCGCCCCTTTTCCGGCGGGCTCGTCTCCCGCTATTTAGTACATTTAGGCAGGGGTAAATATCACCATATAGCCTCTGGGGCTATATGTGAGGTATTTTTAGCCTTTTTAAAGGTTTTCATTTGCCTCCCAGGGCGCCCCCCCCCCAGCGCCCTGCACCCTCAGTGACTGCCGTGTGAAGTGTGCTGAGAGGAAAATGGCGCACAGCTGCAGTGCTGTGCGCTACCTTAAGAAGACTGCAGGAGTCTTCAGCCGCCGATTCTGGACCTCTTCTTGCTTCAGCATCTGTGAGGGGGCCGGCGGCGTGGCTCCGGTGACCATCCAGGCTGTACCTGTGATCGTCCCTCTGGAGCTTCATGTCCAGTAGCCAAGAAGCCAATCCATCCTGCACGCAGGTGAGTTCACTTCTTCTCCCCTCTGTCCCTCGTTGCAGTGATCCTGTTGCCAGCAGGAATCACTGTAAAATAAAAAACCTAAGCTAAACTCTCTAAGCAGCTCTTTATGAGAGCCACCTAGAATTGCACCCTTCTCGGCCGGGCACAAAAATCTAACTGGAGTCTGGAGGAGGGTCATAGGGGGAGGAGCCAGTACACACCACCTGACCTGTAAAAGCTTTACTTTTGTGCCCTGTCTCCTGCGGAGCCGCTATTCCCCATGGTCCTTTCAGGAACCCCAGCATCCACTTAGGACGATAGAGAAATATATATATATATATACACACACTATATATATATATATATATATATATATATAGCAGAGGAGGCGGCACTCTGTAATGACGACAAAGCACTGCAGGTTACCATAACAACGGTATCCTATACAAAAGACCGCTGCTACATATTAAAAACAAATGAAATACTGCACAGAGCAATCAACAAAAAGTAACATTACATTTATACAATATCATATGCACAGAAAGGACACACATATATTGTATCATATTCTGTGCGTATGATATTGTATAAATGTAATGTTACTTTTTATTGATTGCTCTGTGCAGTATTTCATTTGTTTTTAATATGTCAGTCTTATATGTACGTTATGTCTTTTTCACTGTATATGGTATATTGTGGTAGCCGTCTTTTGTACAGGATTGCCAGACGATCCACATACAGTGTTTAGTGTTGCTATGTATGTTGAATGCACTAGTGGGTTGTTGTAACCGGTTGCCCGGACGGCGAGGCGAGGAGTGTTGACGTCATTAGAGGGCGCCTTCATCCCGGACCTGCGTCAGAGCACGTTTGCACAAAGTGCGGACCGTTATATGGTATGTTCACTTTTGCATGTATTGTAACCTGAGGACGAAGTAAAAACTTTGAAACGTTGTTACTGTAACCTGCTGTGCTTTGTCGTTATTACCCAGTGCCACCTCTACTGCCATATGTTGAACCTGTAGTGTTCATTCTAGCACCCTGCACCTTTTAAAACCTGAGTAGTTCCTCTTTCCTACCTAGGGTGTCGCTCTCTCTACTGTGGTGCTTCTAGCATACTCTCTGGTCTGTAACACTGAGATACAGACCAGAGAGTATGCTAGACTCCCCACAGCAGAGAGTGACACACCAGGCAGAAAAGAGGTACTGCATGGGTTTTGAGAGGTGCAGGGTGTTAGAATGAACACTAACAATATATATATATATATATATTTATTTTACACACACACACTGTATACAGTGCATATAAAAGGGCACTCACGGATAGTGGGAATATTGCCGGGGGGCTATCTTTGACAATTATAGAAGGTAGGTATCCTCAAATGAAGCACCAGGTGGACTTTTATATAAATAGAAGGACATTTATTTTTATTTATGTGTCTCTTTCTTGATTGGAGTGGCAGCCTGGCTGCTGGAACCTAGGGATACGTCTTCAAACATTCGCTGCTCAGCTCCTACAATGCTCATCCCGGTATATGGGTGGTACAGGAGAACTGGAATCCGAACTCCCGCGCTGCCTTCCCTGAACACGCACTGTATTATTATGTAGTGAAAACATCAATGAAGGGTAATGATCGCACTATAACACCACAAATCATCTGTCCTGGAGCAGCACAATATTACAGAGTAACCTTTTGACTGAATATATTATAAGTAATGTTAGGACTCAGACTCCATAAATCTTCTATGCAGTGTGCAGAGCGTAATTACATATATATAGTGAGGAAAGGTCGGCTGTTCTTGGAAGGACCTGCCTGAGATTATTCAGACTGGCATCATAGTGTTCCCATCATACAGTGACTGGGATCCTCAGTTACAATGCGCCAATACACGCCTGCAGCGAATCAGGCCCAACACAGCCTAATTGGTGTAGTATCTACGGACGCTTTCAGTGTTACATATGGAAACTACTGATCAACTATGTTGTGTCCTGTTAAATACTTTTTTAATCACTTGTTTCCTTGTTGCATGAAGTAAGAGATTGAACTGAATCCAGCTTAATAAAACAATTCATTATTTATTTGAAAGACCAAGTCCATATACAGGCCGAGAGGCTTGACGGGAACCTATAGTGTTCATTCTAGCACCCTGCACCTTTTAAAACCTGTGCAGTTCCTCTTTCCTGCCTGGGGTGTCACTCTCTCTACTGTGGTGCTTCTAGCATACTCTCTGGTCTGTATCACTGAGATACAGACCAGAGAGTATGCTAGACGCACCACAGCAGACAGTGACACACCAGGAAGAAAAGAGGTCACATGACACTGACAATTTGAACATGGCGGTACACTTATTTTTATAATACTTTGTTACACCCAATTCTCTTAACACACCCACTGATCTCGGTATCCGGTCTCTAGGTCAACCACACTTAGGCCGACAATGTCTAGGTCGACCACTATTGATCGACAGTACTTCAGTCGACATGTACTAGGTTGACATGACAGAAGGTCGACATGAGTTTTTCCCAAATTTTTTTTACTTTTTCATGCTTTACGATCCACGTGGACTACGATTGGGAATAGCAACCTGCCCGAAGCAAGGGAATGCGGTACACTAATTAGGGTTCCCTGTGCTCTGATGGCGAAAAAAACACCCAAAAAAAATAAAAATGTTGTGTTGTGCCTTTCATGTGTCGACCTTTTCACTGTCGACCTATTGATTGTAGAGCATCCTACTGTAGATCTGTTGAACTATATATATATTGCTTCGCTCGCCATGCCAGGGGACACGGTGCACTAATTGGGGTTCCCGGTCACTGTACGGACAAAACAACACCAAAAGATAAATTAAAAAACATGTTGACCTTCTGTCATGTCGACCTAGAACATGTCAACCTACTTACTGTTGACCAATAGTGGTCAACCTAGACACTATCTACCCTATGAGCCACACCCCTGATCTCATACGTTCTAGAAGAATCTCTCTAAACTTTTCTGTTCGTATTAGGACTAAAGGGCCCTACACATTTAACGATCGGCCGCCGAGCTGCCCGACGGCGGATACGGGCGACCCGGCGGTGGGGGGCAGTGACGGCATAGAAGTGCAGGCAAATATGGACGAGATTGTCCATATTGGCCTGCATGCACAGCCGACGGGGCACCAGCGATGAACAAGCGTGGGGTCGAGCATCATTCATCGCTGGTGCCTACACACTGAAAGATATGAACGGTATCTCGTTCATTAATGAACGAGATCGTTCATATCTTTCAGTCAGATTGACCAGTGTGTAGGGCCTATTACTATCCTTGGTAACAAGCTAGAAGCTGGTCAGCCTCATTTGGGGCCAATTCCAATTCTATCACACACAAATTGAGCCACACTGAGCCTGCTGATGTGTTGTATAAAATCTGTTAAAGGAACATGCATCTTATAAGTGAACTAATGTGTGTATAAAAGTCACATACAGGTGGAGCCACGCTAGGCCCTCACTAAGGTCCTCATTCGTTGTTCGCTGCGTAGCGATCATTTAAAAAAATGGCAAAACTATGCGTGCATATGAGCCGCAATGCGCACGTGCGGCATACGGGTACAAAGAGCATCAGTGTTTTGCACTGCTTCTAGCGACGATTCCATTCGCACAGCCGAACGCAAGGGGATTGACAGGACGAGGGCGTTTGTGGGTGTCAACTGGCCGTTTTCTGGGAGTGTTTGGAAAAACGCAGGCGTGTGCAGGCGTTTGCAGGGCGGGTGTCCGACATCAATTCCGGGACCTTCGTCGCAGCAATCATCGCACAGAATAAGTAACTATAGGGCTGGTCTTGTTCTGCACAAAATGTGTTTGTACCGCTCGGCTGCACAGGCGTTCGCAGACTTGCAAAATGAAAATACACTCCCCCCGTGGGCGGCGACTATGCGTTTGCACGGCTGCAAAAAGTAGCTAGCGAGTAACCAACTTGGAATGAGGGCCTAAATCTTTAGTTATAAAAATAACCAATACCTTTTTTGACGCAAGTTGAAGAAATGGGGAAACGGATATTGCTACAAATGCTTTACATGGCACACGCAGAATACCTGGGGTCACACATCTGATGAGGCAGCTGTAGGGTGTCAGATATTACAAATGAAATAACTGGCAAATTTAAAATTCGTATTCTAAATGATTTAATCTGGTGCAGTTAAAATCCACCGCAACCAGTTAGCCCCCAGGGATTGCAGTGGTTTCCTATTGGAAGAACTATCTGCTAATCACATGCTGGACTGTGATTGGCAGATAGCGCTTCCAATGGGAAGCTTTTTTGACAGCTCTAAAGTGCTTCTAGGGCTGTAGCCGATGCACTGTAGTCCCTAGAAGCAGTAGGGAAGAATAGGACTGCATGCTGCAGCAGATGCACTGTAGTACCTAGAAGCAGCAGGGAAGAAGAGGACTGCATGCTGCAGCCGATGCACTGTAGTCCCTAGAAGCAGAAGGGAAGAAGAGGACTGCATGCTGCAGCCGATGCATTGTAGTCCCTAGAAGCAGCAGGGAAGAAGAGGACTGCATGCTGCAGCCGATGCAGTGTAGTCCCTAGAAGCAGAAGGGAAGAAGAGGACTGCATGCTGCAGCAGATGCACTGTAGTCCCTAGAAGCAGCAGGGAAGAAGAGGACTGCATGCTGCAGCTGATGCACTGTAGTCCCTAGAAGGAAGAGGACTGCATGCTGCAGCCAATGCACTGTAGTCCCTAGAAGCAGCAGAGAAGAAGAGGACTGCATGCTGCAGCCGATGCACTGTAGTCCCTAGAAGCAGCAGGGATGAAGAGGACTGCATGTTGCAGCCGATGCCCTGTAGTCCCTAGAAGCAGCAGGTAAGAAGAGGACTGCGTGCTGCAGCCGATGCACTGTAGTCCCTAAAAGCAGCAGGGATGAAGAGGACTGCGTGCTGCAGCCGATGTACTGTAGTCCCTAGAAGCAGCAGGCAAGAAGAGGACTGCGTGCTGCAGCCGATGCACTGTAGTCCCTAGAAGCAGCAGGGATGAAGAGGACTGTGTGCTGCAGCCGATGCACTGTAGTCCCTAGAAGCAGCAGGCAAGAAGAGGACTGCATGCTGCAGCCCATAGAAGCCAATGTGGGTTTTTCTTTCCTCTCTCCCAACACTGACTGCAGCTTTTTACTTGCATGCGCAAGCCTGATTTTATTTTATTTTTTATTCCCCCTTCCATTTCTGCAGTACAGTGGGCGGCACAATGGCAGGCTATGGGCAGAGCAGCGGGAGAGGCTAGCAGCCTGCCTGAAGATGGTAGGTAGTAGCCGCCACTGGTGAGGAGGGGCTGCAGGTCAGTTCAAATTTCAAATAGGGGAGCCATGCAAACTGTCACCAACTGTCATTTCAAACTGACTCACTGGCAGTTGGTGCGGCTTCCTTATTTGAATTTTTAACTGGGCTGCAGCCCCTCCTCTGGAGCCGCCCTTGGCCGCCACTAATCTGGACAGTTCCGGGGGGTTCTTATTTGTCTCCTGGGAGATCACAATTTTTGGACTGGTTCAGTTTGCTGCACCTGAATTTCCACTGGAGATTCAAACTTGTAGTTTAACTCCTTATAACCCCTTGTCCATTTAAAAGAACATTGTTAAAAAATGTATTGCGTGGACTGTATTGTGATGACGGTTGTCATTTAAAACACAACGTCCATTTAAATGTACGAAAATACTGTGAAAAGTTTCCGGCAGATGCTAGAGTATCAAAATATCGAATTAGAACCACTTGCAATGTTTTGGCGTACAAGCTACAATGCTTTTTGTACTAAAAATTAAAGTGACAAAACCATATATTTTTGGGGGTTACTTAGGGCTTCATTCATCTACTTTACCAGTGTCATCACTGGGATAAATCGGAAATATGCAATGGGTCATAAAGGGTTAAACAACAACTTTACAATGCTAGTTTAGCTACGTTATAATTCTAGCTCAAATTCGTTGGCATGCAAAAACATTACACGCAATCATCTCCAAACCTGTGGATATGTAGATCTGCAGGAGAGGACGTGTCGTAATGGAGGGTCTATGCAGACCTGCTCCCCTCCCCCAATAACAAATACTAACCCCCCATTCCCCCAGCCACACACTGATTGCCTTTAGGTAACTTGTTTAGTCCATAAACCATCTGAATTTATTGCAAATTCTCTGGGTTTCACTAACAGATTTGAGAACCACTTTGTAATAAATGTCAGCATCTCTAGTTATTATTTAGGTGCGGTAACTATACTTTGAGTTTTCCACTTTCATGTTTCACCTTGGAAGACTGAGGAGGGGTATTCAATTAGCTCCGACAAATGACGGAGCTATCAAATTTACCCCCTTGCGTATTCAATTGCAGGCCATTTTCGCCCGTTTTTTAAAGCATTTTCAGGAATGCCTTTTCACTTCTTTTTCTTTTAGTGAAAAGGCATCAGTGAAAAATGCCTCTAAACCAATGAAAACGGGCCCCGTTGTAGTCGGCACAGGTGCAAAAACATGTGGATTCGCCAATCCACGTGTTTCTCGCTCCTGCAGAATATTTCGCCTAGGCGAAAAACCTGGCCCTGCTATTGCATAGGGCAAATCCCCATTCACCCTAAAAAAATAGGGAAAAGTGTAGGCGAAAAATCAGCACTAATTGAATACCCCCCTGAATCTCACAACAATCCAAAAGATGCTTACACAACACTGTATATCACAAATGTTGCGGTCTACAGATTAGTCCTGTAGCGACCATGTAACATAATTGTCGCTGATTTCTTCATTATTTGTCTGGTCGGAATTCTACTAGCGCACAATAATAACGTGCATTAAAGAATGGAAATCGTTTCTTGCCTTGTAGTGTAATTACCTAGGCAAAGAAGCCTAGCCTAACTGAATGACAGATGAACGTCGCGAGTGGTATTCTGCTGGTTCACAGGATATCACAAAGATGGACGCTAGACTTCTGCCATAAGGTCAGAGAATAGTGCCCAGACTGCCAGGCGAAAGCCCAGAAACCAATCATGGTTTTACATTTCAGAGAGAGGAACGTGCCAGGCACATCCTATATTAGGACATCAGGCTTGGCTGGAACGTTGGAATAAGGGAGCGGGTGGTAGAGGGGGAAAGAGACGGCAAAATGAAACATATTGAACATATTGAGTTCACCAGCAATAGGGCGAATTATTGCAGAGATAACAGGCATTTGCCAATTTCATTGTCAGCCCGTCCAGAGGAGAAACCGATTCTCTTATTTACAGCTGGGGGGTTTATTGTGGAGAACAGAAGACCGAATCTGCGGCCACTTACAGGCATGAAAGTGAGCTACAAGAAATCGGCTTAGTGCTGGTCCAGCTGCAAATCACTGTGAAGAGAGAGTGCACGCCGCAGATAAAGGCAGTTTGATAAATTCTGTGTATAATATGCCAATGTATTTGCAGAAAGAACACAATGGAGAGATGCAGCTTGGACAGAAGATAAAGCACATCCATTGCTTTCACACAGTGGGTGCAGGCAATCTGTGGACTGTCACAATAGAGTAGTAGTTTATCCATTCTCTAGAAACCAGGGGCCTAATTCAGACCTGATCGCTGGGCTGCTAACTTTGCTGTCCTGCGATCAGACAGTCGCCGCATCCAGGGGGAGTGTATATCCGCCGTGCAAGTGTGCGATCCCATGTGTACGCCGAGCTGCAAAAATCCACTGTTAGGTCTCTGCGCAGCCCAGGACTTACTCCTCCAGTGCGATGAGAACAGGCTGATCGGGGCCGGAGCTGACGTCAGACACCCTCCCTGAAAACGCCTGGACACGCCTGCGTGTTTCCGGACACTCCCAGTAAACGTTCAGTTTACTGCCCACAAACGGCCTCTTCCTGTCAGTCACTTTGCGATGGCCCGTGCAAACGGAATTTTCGCACCATCCCGACGCTGACCGGCGATTCCTGTTGTTGTCCGATGAGTCTGCGCATTGTGGTGCATACGCATGCGCAGTTTGGACCTGATCAGGTCTGAATCAGGCCCCAGATATATTACTGCGAAAGCATCCAAACGGAGGCAGCTAGTGGAGATATGGGTTCCATTGAAAAACTTGCTTCACCTGTAGGGGGAGCAAGAGCTATAGTAGTCTAGGTAGCCTGCCATAAGCTAAAGACGGGAGGGGGGGGGGGATAGCTACGCAATGTCTGTTGCTTTAGAGACATGCCTCCCTCTGCTACCTGCACAGCACGCGGAGGTGTCTGGGAGGCAACTTCAGGGACACGGGCAACTGGGATTCAGAAAATGGTTCAACAGTGGTTCCCTGGAAGAGGAGAACCCAGCTGACAAGCCATAGTGTGAGTCTGTGGAAGCAACCCCTGAAGCCCCATTATGGCTGGGTGAGATAACATATATGAGGTATGTCAGTATCAGATGAGGGCATGAGCAGCGGAAGGATTTTATTTGAAGCTTCCTGGAAACAGGGCTGGAATCCTTGGGTGACAAAGGGTAAGAGGTCCTTGGAGAGGGCACGGGGTGAGGACCCTGCAAATTGTGTCGGAATCTGGTAAAATTTCAAGGACATCAGATAATAAAACAAATTGGCATCAAACAGATGCGACGTAAGAGCAGTTGAGGGACAGAAAGATCACGTGGTTGCAAATTGGGTGCAATTCCACCTTGAAAATTCATAACCTGGGTGAAATGTAGCGTTCCTTAGTGCTGAGGGACATACACAATAATGTAAGAGCCAAAAAAGCCAGTTTTCATTTTGCAGGAAGAGGTAATTTAATGACCTGGAAGGGGATGAAACATTGCGTGCATACGGAGGCTTACTGAATTGTGCAGCGGGTTTTAATGAAGGTCCATAATACATGTAAATCCCGGCGGTCAGGATGGTGTCAGTGGCATCATGATGGATCCAGGTAAGTAGTTTAACCCTAACCCTCCCTCTAGTACTGAACCTTAACCCCCCCCCGTACTTACCGGCAGGATTCTAACCACCTGGATCCCGCTGACCGTATTCTGACTGTCGGGAACCTGACCGCATCCGGTATATTGGGAGGAATAGTGGATAGGGTGTATTCCCATATATATGAGGTCGGCCCCCAACATGGTTGCCTGCGCGGTCTCATGTCTGCGACAACACCAGCAGATTTCCTATTGTTTTCCATTCCCAGTGTTTTGGCAGCACAAACTGCTACCGTCTGGGAAACAGCATAATGTATTCTTTGTCTGTGTGTTAAAGACTGCGATTATCATTATTTGGTGGCAAAGTTATCTTGTCTTCAAAGCATCCTGAAACAATGCCCAATTATTCTCTCAAAACCCGTCCTTGAAAAAAAAAAAATGTTAAAGAAAAAACAAGCCATACATAATGCAGACACAACAATGGTAAGCACGCGGGTGTCGGGCGCAGACGCTGTCCTGTACAACGGCTGCCAGACGCACAATAATCACTTTGTGTCACTGTTTGTTTCCGATGACATGTCAGCTAACAGGACAGTATTCACTTTCCATTCTTCCATTCATTTATTGCAATGTACGACTGAAGACCATTTATAGCAGGTATTTGGTAACAATGCGGATTGGCATGTAAGGGTTAAAAGCCACAAATACTCTGTGCTGCATAGTCTCTGGGCAATTTATACTGTTGTAGTAAAACAGGTGACACTATCAGGCTCAAATATAAAGTGGCAGAATGGGGCGGATTTGGAAGCTGGGCGCTACTGTTGTCGCTGCAGCGTTAGTGTCGGCGGTGGTGATAGTGAAGAGACAGAAGGATCTGAGCAAGCCTACATCCACAGGAGATCTGTGGTTAGTTCCCACCTCTGATGCTGCCCTGCTCAGTGCTGTAACTGCTGGTGCTGAGGGGAATAATCCGCCTCCTTCTCTGCCCCGTCCCGCCTCTGATGCTGCCCTGCTCAGTGCTTTACATGCTGGTGCTGAGGAGAATAATCCTCCTCCTTCTCTGCCCCGTCCCGCCTCTGATGCTGCCCTGCTCAGCGCTGTACATGCTGGTGCTGAGGAGAATAATCCTCCTCCTTCTCTGCCTCGTCCCGCCTCTGATGCTGCCCTGCTCAGTGCTGTAAATGCTGGTGCTGAGGAGAATAATCCTCCTCCTCCTCTGCCCCGTCCCGCCTCTGATGCTGCCCTGCTCAGTGCTGTAACTGCTGGTGCTGAGGAGAATAATCCGCGTCCTTCTCTGCCCCGTCCCACCTCTGATGCTGCCCTGCTCAGCGCTGTACATGCTGGTGCTGAGGAGAATAATCCTCCTCCTTCTCTGCCTCGTCCCGCCTCTGATGCTGCCCTGCTCAGTGCTGTAACTGCTGGTGCTGAGGAGAATAATCCTCCTCCTCCTCTGCCCCGTCCCGCCTCTGATGCTGCCCTGCTCAGTGCTGTAACTGCTGGTGCTGAGGAGAATAATCCGCGTCCTTCTCTGCCCCGTCCCGCCTCTGATGCTGCCCTGCTCAGGGCTGTACATGCTGGTGCTGAGGAGAATAATCCTCCTCCTTCTCTGCCTCGTCCCGCCTCTGATGCTGCCCTGCTCAGTGCTGTAACTGCTGGTGCTGAGGAGAATAATCCGCCTCCTTCTCTGCCTCGTCCCGCCTCTGATGCTGCCCTGCTCAGTGCTGTAACTGCTGGTGCTGAGGAGAATAATCCTCCTCCTTCTCTGCCCCGTCCTGCCTCTGATGCTGCCCTGCTCAGTGCTGTAACTGCTGGTGCTGAGGAGAATAATCCGCCTCCTTCTCTGCCTCGTCCCGCTTCTGATGCTGCCCTGCTCAGTGCTGTAACTGCTGGTGCTGAGGAGAATAATCCTCCTCCTTCTCTGCCCCGTCCCGCCTCTGATGCTGCCCTGCTCAGCGCTGTACATGCTGGTGCTGAGGAGAATAATCCTCCTCCTTCTCTGCCTCGTCCCGCCTCTGATGCTGCCCTGCTCAGTGCTGTAACTGCTGGTGCTGAGGAGAATAATCCTCCTCCTTCTCTGCCCCGTCCCGCCTCTGATGCTGCCCTGCTCAGTGCTGTAACTGCTGGTGCTGAGGAGAATAATCCGCCTCCTTCTCTGCCCCGTCCCGCCTCTGATGCTGCCCTGCTCAGTGCTGTAACTGCTGGTGCTGAGGAGAATAATCTACCTCCTCTGCCCCGTCCCGCCTCTGATGCTGCCCTGCTCAGTGCTGTAACTGCTGGTGCTGAGGAGAATAATCCGCCTCCTTCTCTGCCCCGTCCCGTCTCTGATGCTGCCCTGCTCAGTGCTGTAACTGCTGGTGCTGAGGAGAATAATCCGCCTCCTTCTCTGCCCCGTCCCGCCTCTGATGCTGCCCTGCTCAGTGCTGTAACTGCTGGTGCTGAGGAGAATAATCCGCCTCCTCCTCTGCCCCGTCCCGCCTCTGATGCTGCCCTGCTCAGTGCTGTAACTGCCAGTGCTGAGGAGAATAATCCGCCTCCTTCTCTGCCCCGTCCCACCTCTGATGCTGCCCTGCTCAGTGCTGTAACTGCTGGTGCTGAGGAGAATAGTCCGCATCCTTCTCTGCCCCGTCCCGCCTCTGATGCTGCCCTGCTCAGTGCTGTAACTGCTGGTGCTGAGGAGAATAATCCGCCTCCTTCTCTGCCCAGTCCTGCCTCTGATGCTGCCCTGCTCAGTGCTGTAACTGCTGGTGCTGAGGAGAATAATCCGCCTCCTTCTCTGCCCCATCCCGCCTCTGATGCTGCCCTGCTCAGTGCTGTAACTGCTGGCGCTGAGGAGAATAATTTGCATCATTCTCTGTCCCATCTCGCCTCTGATGCTGCCCTGCTCAGTGCTGTAACTGCTGGTGCTGAGGAGAATAATCTACCTCCTCTGCCCCGTCCCGCCTCTGATGCTGCCCTGCTCAGCGCTGTACATGCTGGTGCTGAGGAGAATAATCCTCCTCCTTCTCTGCCTCGTCCCGCCTCTGATGCTGCCCTGCTCAGTGCTGTAACTGCTGGTGCTGAGGAGAATAATCCTCCTCCTTCTCTGCCCCGTCCCGCCTCTGATGCTGCCCTGCTCAGTGCTGTAACTGCCAGTGCTGAGGAGAATAATCCGCCTCCTTCTCTGCCCCGTCCCACCTCTGATGCTGCCCTGCTCAGTGCTGTATTTGCTGGTGCTGAGGAGAATAATCCGCATCCTTCTCTGCCCCGTCCCGCCTCTGATGCTGCCCTGCTCAGTGATGTAACTGCTGGTGCTGAGGAGAATAATCCGCCTCCTTCTCTGCCCCGTCCTGCCTCTGATGCTGCCCTGCTCAGTGCTGTAACTGCTGGTGCTGAGGAGAATAATCCGCCTCCTTCTCTGCCCCATCCCGTCTCTGATGCTGCCCTGCTCAGTGCTGTAAATGCTGGCGCTGAGAATAAGCCACCTCCTTCTCTGTCCCGTCCCGCCTCTGATGCTGCCATGCTCAGTGCTGTAACTGCTGGCGCTGAGGAGAATAATTTGCATCATTCTCTGTCCCGTCCCGCCTCTGATGCTGCCCTGCTCAGTGCTGTAAATGCTGGTGCTGAGGAGAATAATCCTCCTCCTTCTCTGCCCCATCCCGCCTCTGATGCTGCCCTGCTCAGTGAGTGCTGTAAATGGTGGTGCTGAGGAGAATAATTCACCTCCTCCTCTGCCCCGTCCCGCCTCTGATGCTGCCCTGCTCAGTGCTGTAACTGCTGGTGCTGAGGAGAATAATCCGCCTCCTTCTCTGCTCCGTCCCGCCTCTGATGCTGCTGCGCTCAGTGCTGTAAATGCTGGTGCTGAGGAGAATAATCCGCCTCCTTCTCTGCTCCATCCCGCCTCTTATGCTGCCCTGCTCAGTGATGTAACTGCTGGTGCTGAGGAGAATAATCTGCCTCCTTCTCTGCCCTGTCCTGCCTCTGATGCTGCCCTGCTCAGTGCTTTAAATGCTGAGATGACAGGCCAAGCTCCACCCGCTGTATGTTACATATGTAAGGTTTGCAGGGATAGGCTGACTCTATAACAAAGGGCCCTAGGTCTCCTTGCTTAGCTTCTCACTCTCCTTAGGGCTCCTCTTTGAGGTAAAAAGGTAAAGATTTTCGCACAACACTTAAGGTCACTGGGAGAGCTGCCGCTGCCCTTTACTGAGTTGATAACTATCAAGCTTTCCTTTAATACGTTTAAGAGTCAGAATATCTATATCTCCTTTCCTTCTATTGCTCTCTGAGAGGTTCAGGAATGTTTAGTTCAAGTGACAGGTTAACCTCTGATAATTGAGACACTATCCTCTCCTGACTGGAAATAGGTTGGTTAGGTAGTTAGATCTGAAATCTACTGTATATAAAAGGCAAATACCACTGACTCATCACAAAATCTCCTGAACCATAAGGCTGGCCTTCCTTGCCAGTGGCAGTTGCAGAGCAGTATATTATTAAAATAGGGGAGCCACACCGAGCGATGTTTGACAGTGTTTAGGGGTGGCAGCTGATGTGGCTCCCCTATTTGAATAATGGGCTGTTCTGCAGCTGCCACTGGCAAGGAAGTCCAGGAATTCCCAATAATCATCTCACCCCTTTTGTGGATGGAATTTTGAAAAATCCCTTCTTAGTGGGTGCCTAGGTCACAAAAGCAAGCTACTGTCCAAATACCCGGAGCACTACTGTAGCCCATTCTGGAGTATTACTGTTGGACGCCATCGGCATGGCTGGTGTCCACTAAGTACTGGTGTTCCCACCAATCCCCTTTGCTTTCTGACTACACTTTGCAAACATCACTGAGTTCTTAATACCCACCAACAGGTGGTGGTAGAGCTTGTAGTGTTGTTCGTTCATAATAAGAGGACCTGTCTATGATCTCATGTTTTATAAGGCACCACAGATAGTTTTATTCAGTGGTCTATATAACTCATCAATAACTCTCTCCTGTGTTTTATAGTTTATTTTCAGGTTTCCTGCATTTATCTCCTAGCTGCTAATTAAGAGCATTGGAAGCGGGAGACTATTTTAAAATCTGCCCTTACTGTGACTTATCTTTATATAGACACACTGCAAATTTGGGATAATTATAGTTCATGACAAAGAGTGTTAATGAACACTAATTAACCACTCGCCAATTGAATATTTTTTTTTGTATTCCGTTTATTGTGTGAATACATTGAATGACGAGTAATGTGGAGCAGAATTTATTTTGGTGGTACTAATTCTCCTCGGTGAGCAATGCTTCCACCTGCCGCAGACAAAAGAATTGGTAGGAACACAATATTGTGCTCTAATCTAAAAATTAAAAAAAACGAGTCTTCCTGTGTGGTGATGTAAAAATGTCAGCGCAGGACGAGCTGTAATAACGAGCTATCCTTATCAGCGACGACCAAAGGCAGATCAGCGCTGATAACATTGATTATTGCAGCCTAACTGAAATGGAAACGCAAGATTGGAAATAATTTTCCATTGTAAAACAGTCCAGCATTATTGCAGTGGAATTTATTGTTTGCTAGTATGTCTGGAGAACAGGTGCTCGTGGACTCACAGTAACCGCGTTCTCTGTGGAGAGGGGGAAGGGGGGGGGGAATCGCCTTCTCATAATCCACGTATTTTCTCTGCATACAGAGCTAATATAACACTATGCAATGGGCAGCTTTCATTACTCATATATTCCTAGCTGCTGAACGTGCAGGTTATGCCCAATTCTTTGATAATAGTACTTAAATGACCGCATTAATACTAAGGGGCATATTTAGCAATTATCAGGGTTTCAGATCTGACAACTCTAGTCTCTTACCGCGGCTATTTGCGACCAGTTGGCGTTGTGCATCTTGCGTAAAAGTCTGAACATGCCAAGAATAGTGTAGCATGCACCTGTGTCAATGCAGATTTACGGGATTCTTGCACTTATGCCTGATTGGGTGGAACGGGGCGAAAAGGGGTGGGGCATCCGGACTTAGGCCAAGTACGATAAAAGCAGATACACTTGGGAAAGCTGTATTATAAGCGGGGCACGATGATGACAGCCCATCGTCACTAGCAAACCGCTTGTTATTGTTCATTTGCAAATCCAGCGCTGACACAAATTGGCATTTCTTTGTCCTTAGGTCGCAGATTACACTTTTGTGAATGTGGATTTGGGCCGAAATTTCCTATTTCTGCCTGCAAGTTTTTCAGTCGGAAACGACACAAATTTGGTCGCCAACTGTGAATAAGCCCCTATGGCCATAATCGCCATCTCCCGCTAAGTACAAGTTTTAAAAATTTTCCCGACTTCTGGAAACATTCCTATTTTTTTTTAAATAAAATGAATTGAGCAGCAGCACAGCGCGGCTTCCATTATTCTACCCACTGAAGCCATTTATACCATCTATCATCTATTCATGTTCTCTGGAATTTCAGTTTATATTGAAGATGAGAGGTTAAAACTAAAAAAAAAAAAAAAAATTACCAAAACTGATTAAGCTGTTAATGCTTTCTGACCCTTTGCAACAAGAATATACTGATGTATGTTAAATGATCACTTTACATGTGTCATGATAGGTACACAGGGTGGTTCTGGGGCTCGGTGATCACAGGTACCTGTGGCTATCACTGCAACAACTTATACTATGAAGAAATGTTTGATAAAGGAGGCGGAATATGGGGGTGGGCATAATCAACCCACTGGTTATTTGCTGTACTTGTCCCACGACATTATACAATTATTGTTCTAAACCATGTTATTAAATGTAAGTTAACATATAAAAACATTTTCATCTCTCCAGATAAGCCTAGGAACCAAACTGGTCAGGCAGGAGATAAATGATATATGCATACAAGAATATGTGCATCTCCGCATGTGCACCACCCTCAGTTTACCATGCCTATCATCCAAGAATATGTGCAACTTCGCATGTGTACCACCCCCTCAGTATACCATGCCTATCACCCAAGAATATGTGCAACTCTGCATGTTTACCACCCTCAGTATACCATGCCTGTCATCCAAGAGTGCATGCAGCTCCACATGTGCACCACCCTCAGTATACCATGCCTGTCATCCAAGAATATGTGCAACTCTGCATGTTTACCACCCTCAGTATACCATGCCTGTCATCCAAGAGTGTGTGAGGCTCCATATGTAGTGTACACCACCCTCAGTATACCATGCCTATCATCTAATAATACGTGCAACTCCGCATGTGTACCACCCTCAGTATATCATGCCTGTCATCCAAGAGTACATGCAGCTCCGCATGTGCACCACTCTCAGTATACCATACCTGTCATCAAAGAGTATTTGCAGTTCCGCATGTGTACCAGCCTCAGTATATCATGCCTGCCATCAAAGAATATGTGCAGCTCCGCATGTGCACCACCCTCAGTATACCATGCCTGCCATCAAAGAGTATTTGCAGCTCCACATGTGCACCAAACTCAGTATACCATGCCTGTCATCAAAGAGTATTTGCAGTTCCGCATGTGTACCACTCTCAGTATACCATGCCTGTCATCCAATAAGATAGGTTATGTGCTTCCTGTAGCACTAGCAACCTGAGTAGACATACATTAGGGGGGAGATGTATCACACCTTCAAAGAGGTCAGGCAAAGAAGTTGTCCATAGCAACCATCAGCTTCAAGCTATCATTTTATGGAATGTATTAGATACATGATAGCTAGAAACTAATTTGTTGCTTTGGGTAACTTCTCTACTTATTCTTTTTATAGGGTTTGATACATTCCCCTCAAAGTCCGCTCTCCTGCGGGTGGGAAATACTATATAAATAACTTAGCATGGACCTGTGAGGGTTGGGGACATAGAATAGTGTTTTTCAAGTATCATAAACCAATTACTTTCTATTTACTTCTTTTCTTTTCTTTTTTTTCATTTCTCTGAAGCCTCTTCAAGATTTAAAGAAGTTTGCTCAGACAATATTCTACAGGCTAAACTTTGCACCTTTGTAGGTGAGTGGAATGGTTTAGTATGAGGCACATATTTCATGTGTATACAGGGCCGGTGCTAGGGTGTTCGGCGCCCCCCTGCAAACTATAAATTTGCGCCCTTCCATACTTTACAAATGGACAGCGCACGTCGAAAAAGGGATGTGGTCTCACAAGGAAGGGGCAAGGCCATACAATTGTACCCCCATTTAAAAAGCCGCCAGTAGTGGCACTGCTTACACATACTGTAACACCGCAGTTGTAGCACAGCTTACACATAACGCCCCAGTAGTAACGCCCCAGTAGTAATGCCCCAGTAGTAGCGCAGCTTACATATAACGCCCCAGTAGTTATGCCCCAGTAGTAGCGCAGCTTACATATAACGCCCCAGTAGTAACGCCCCAGTAGTAGCGCAGCTTACATGTAACGCCCCAGTAGTAGCGCAGCTTACATGTAACGCCCCAGTAGTAGCGCAGCTTACATGTAACGCCCCAGTAGTAGCGCAGCTTACATGTAACGCCCCAGTAGTAGCGCAGCTTACATGTAACGCCCCAGTAGTAGCGCAGCTTACATGTAACACCCACAGAAGTGCAGTTTATTCACACACCCCCTCCCCTGCACACATAGATAAATACACATACATACATACATATACACACACATACACACACTTTCTCACTCTCCCTAGCTGGCAGGATCTGGAAGAGCATGTCCTTCTCTGTGGCACTGCAGTCTGATGGTCCCATGTAGCCCCGCCCCGCCCCCTCTGTCTGTTTAGCTCCGGCCCCTCCATCCGTGTAGCTCCGCCCTCTCCATCCAAGCTGTCACAGGAGGGGAGGGGGAGAGGAGGCTTTCAGCTGCCGGCGCCGCTGCCTGTCATGCAGTGACAGGACAGCGCCGGCAGCAGCAGGGGGCCCAGGCGCAGTAGCTGGGATGCAGAGCAGGTACAGCGCCTCTCCTGCCTGGCGCCTCCCTGCTCTGCATCCCTTTGCTGAGCGGGTAGCGCCGGGCCTGTGTGTATAGTACCCAATAATAAACAACACGCACCCCCTAATCAGCCTAGCAGTGTATATACTGTAGATGAATAAGGAAAACATGCAGTAACTGCTGCTTTGTATATAAAATAATGCCGCACTTGGTGTCTTGGGAAAATAGACACCTCCTGCCGGCTTCTGTGATCCGATGTTGCGTCTGCAAACACAGCATTGTATCATATGTGAAAACATCGTTCACTTGAGTGACCCTCGGGTTACGCAGGATGGCCAGTGCCCTGTCGGGGCCAGGAAATCTGCACCAGAGGACTCAACATTCTGTAAAAGGCCGCCGCCATCCTGCCCCCAAACGGCCGCAGCATGTCAGTCATTCTAAGGTTTGGGGTCACTGTGAGCGATCTTGCAGCAGGAGAGCTGTATATGCGGAGTACGGGTCCTGCGTATGTGAGATCTGTCACCATCAGTGGGTACAACGCTGAATCAGGCCCAGAGACAGGAAAAAGGATGTAGGGGTCTGTTTGTTAAGCTATGGAGAGAGATAAAGTGGAAAGAGATAAAGGGGTCTATTTGTTATGCCTTGGAGAGAGATAAAGTGCTGGAGATACCAGCCAATCAGCTCCTAACTGCCATGTTTGAAAAATTAGCTGGTCGGCTGGTACTTTATGTCCGTACACTTTATCTCTCTCCCTAAGGCTTAGTAAATAAACCCCAAAGTACCAACCAACCAGCTGCTAACTGCCATTATTCAAACACAGCCTGTAACATGACAGCTAGGAGCTGATTGTTTGGCACTTTATCTCTCTCAAAGGCTTAGATCCTAGACCCCAATCCCCCTATTCCATCCCCTCTGCTAGACTGCAGCCCTGCCTCTGGCCTCACAGAGGTACTTCTCCTTTAATCAGTCCATTCATTATCCTGTAAATAACACTGAAGACAGACACATGAGATATATCTTACTATATCCCGCAATACAGCGAAATAGAATATTCTACTTCTTACAAATATTTTATGACTTGAAAGCCGAGTTTTGCAGATCACTGGGGAAGTTTCAACAGGGTAAAAATAATTGAGAAATGGAAAACAAGAATTTCATGTGCTGGTTGGATCAATAGGAAAGGAGAAGGATAGCGGGTGAGACGGCCGGGGGTAAGGGTGTGCGCGGCTGGGGAGCAGATAAATTCTCCTCCGGTCTTTCCTGCTCTTTGTAGACTGGTAGGGAGAGAGCTGGGATAGATGCATCCCGCACAGGGAGAGGAGTAAGGTGTAGTGGGAGGAAAGAAGAGGACGTTATACGATCGGACGCATTACAGTGACTTGCTGCTGGATGTGAAGGGACACACTGGAAAGGGGAGGTGGCCAAGATCCCGCCGGACCAAATCCCGGCGGTCGAAATACCGACGCCGGAATCCCGACCGGCACAATCCAGACATATTCTCCCTCTGTGGGTGTCCACGACACCCATAGAGGGAGAATATAATACTGTGCCGAGCGTAGCGAGGCACCGTGCCCGCAAGGGGCTGCGTTCCGCTCGCCACCCCTGTCGGTATTGTGTGGTCGGGATTCCGGCGTCGATACTTCGACCGCTGGGATCCCGTCCAGCGGGATTTAGTACTGATCCCCTGGAAAGGACGTGATGTTCCCTGGACAGCAGGAAAGAACAAAGGGTAAATGTACAAGCTACAAGAATCAGGGCTAGGAAGCACAATATGCACTTGGATCAAAAACTGGTTAGATAATAGGGAGCAGCGCGTTGTGGTTAATGGATCTTTTTCAACTTGGACTGAAGTGCTAAGTGGTGTGCCGCAAGGCTCAGTATTAGGACCGCTATTGTTCAATATTTTCATTAACGACCTAACAGAAGGTCTAAAGAGCATGGTGTCAATTTTTGCAGATGATACCAAATTGTGTAAAGTTATAAATGCGGAGGGGGATGCTGAGTCGCTTCAGAACGACTTAGTTAAATTAGAAGCATGGGCAGCCAAATGGAGAATGCGCTTCAACACAGACAAGTGTAAGGTAATGCACTGTGGTAACAAGAACAAAAATTACACCTACCTACTAAATGGGGTAAAATTAGGGGATTCTGAACTGGAAAAGGACTTAGGTGTCCTCATAGATAGCAAACTAAGCAGTAGTACCCAAAGTAGGACTGCAGCAAAGAAGGCTAATAAGATATTAGCATGCATAAAACGGGGTATTGATGCTAGGGACGAGAGTATTATACTCCCGTTATATAAATCACTAGTGAGGCCACACCTTGAATACTGTGTACAATTCTGGGCACCGTACTACAAAAAGGATATCCTGGAGCTTGAAAAGGTACAGAGGAGGGCAACCAAACTAATCAAGGGCATGGAGACGATGGAATACAAGGAAAGGCTTGAAAGGCTAGGCATGTTTACATTGGAAAAGCGGAGACTAAGAGGGGATATGATCAACATCTACAAATATATAAGGGGATAATACACAGAGCTTGCGCGGGACCTGTTTTTGGTTAGATCAACACAGAGGACTCGTGGACACTCGCTCAGGTTAGAGGAGAGGAGATTCCGCACAATACGGCGTAAAGGCTTTTTTACGGTAAGGACAATACGTGTTTGGAATTCCCTGCCTGAGGGAGTTGTAATGACCGACTCAGTCAACACCTTTAAGAATGGGTTAGATAAATTCCTAATGGATAAGGATATCCAGGGGTATGGTGCATAGTCATGCATTATAGTTACTATAAATAAGGATAAAATGCAACGGCTGACAGCAGCATCAGTCAGAAATTTTAGTCAAATCATCATGCATAGGAGACCACAAATAGGTTGAACTCGATGGACAATTGTCTTTTTTCAACCTCAGATACTATGTTACACCGGTAGAGGCGCAGTGTGCAGCGGCCGTATGATGCCCATAGAGGTGTAGCGTCTAATGCCGGATAGTCTTTGTTAAATAGACCCTTCAATTCTATGGATAGTGTAGATTTTCTCTCGTTGCTTAGCGCAGCAATAGGAAATCTATCACCATTGCAACTTCGGCTGGGACAGCTGCAAAGTTCTACCGACTCCCCGGCCAAGTGTGGAGGCGAATGCTGACCCCTATGAGAGAACCACTACAGGCCTTCACTAATGGAACGGCTGCATACACATGGATTTTGGTTTATCCCATAGTACGCAGTGCCGGACTGGGCTACAGGGGAAATCCCCAGTCGGCCGCACCTCTTCCTCTAATGTCAGGTTCCAAACAGTGCACTCATATTATACATTGTTACTCTATTAGAGGGTCTTTTAAATGGTCTGTAATGGCTGACGAAGCCTCTGTGGGTGCTGGCTCCAACCCATGGTAACCTCATACATAGGTCCGTACCGCTGAAGTCCCCGGTGGGCCGTACGTGCCCCAGTCCGACGCTGGTAGTACAGCAGCAACCACAGTGTTAGGCAGAAGGTGCAATTTAAATAGGGAATTATAATGAAAATCTAACCTATATCTAACCTGATATTATCCTGCTTCTGCACACGCACCAAGCACAAGCCCCCGTTCAGACTGTCAACACTGACAGGAGGTCAATATGTCAAATGTCGACACTCAGATAATATCAACAATGCCATGATGTCAACAGTCAGCATATCAACTATGCAATTTTCCATAGATGGCTTCACTAACCCTAATCGTAGCCTAACCCTGACTAAAATCTACTGTTGACGTTGTCTGTCGACATTATATCAGTCAACGTGTTTGAATGTCAACAATCTGTCCCTGTTGAAAATTGTGAATATGAGGAATCTGAAGGCTCCATCTACTGTGGAGTAAACTTACTAAGGTGGGAGGGTTTTTTAGAACTGGTGATGTTGCCCATAGCAACCAATCAGATTCTACTTAACATTTATCAAGCTGCTTCTAGAAGATAATAGATAGAATCTGATTGGTTGCTATAGGCAACATCACCAGTTCTAAAAAAAAAACCTGTGTTGGCCAGGGAAACAAATACCTGGCTGCAAGACCTCCTGGAACCATAGAAGATTTATGGGAGTACAAACACCTGCGTTACAGACAAGAGGCACGAGGTAAGGCTGTATAACAGTGCTACCCCTCCCCCCATGCCTCCCCCCTCCCCAACAAGGCTTTGCACAAGCTGCTAGTTAATTTTCTTCACGGCTTGTTAAACGGATATAAGTGAAATTGAGTCGGCACAAACTAAAGAGATTTCTGAGGATGGGAAACTCTTCAAAGGAAAAAAAGATGACTTGGTTGCTGAGATAATGAAGTTTAAATCTCTCATTGGCCTTAAGGCATGCCATTCTTGTAAGCGGAAGTTACCCATAACGAAGTGGCCTCCGTGAAGACCTTGAAATCGTCGTATTATCCAGGAATGACCATGATACGCCTATTTGCAGGTATGTGCAATACCGATAGATATTGTGACTCTCTGAAAGGCCTAACAGATAAGATCTCGTATGGTGTTTCGTTACGCCAGCTGTATATAAAATCCATCCTTTTCATATCCTATTATAAAGGCCCGTGATTTGTGCATGTAATAGGATTAGCCGGCTGTCCACTGTGGCTGGACCTACAACAATATATATATACTGTATATATATCCTGGGCAGGGCCGGCTCCAGGCCTACTAGCACCCTGAGCGAGAAAATGTAAAAGCGCCCCCCCCCCCCCCCCATGCGCGCGACGAAGGCGCGCGCGCTCCCGGAAAAGTGGGTGTGGCCTCTGGAAAAGTGGGCGTGGACTCGTAACTTCATATCATCAAACTGTAAAAATATTTTCACACAATTAGCAGCCTTACACATAGCCACAGTAGTGTTCCTTACACACAATGTCTCCAGTATAGTGCCAGATACACATAATGTGCAGTGCCAGATAGACATGACATGCCTCCCAGCAGTGCCAGATAGACATGACATGCCTCCCAGCAGTGCCAGCTACACATGACATGCCCCGCAGCAGTGCCAGCTACACATGACATGCCCCGCAGCAGTGCCAGCTACACATGACATGCCCCCCAGTAGTGCCAGCTACACAGGATAGTGTTCACTTTTTAGGGCATGGTGCTGATCACAGGGAGGGCACATTTTTAAGTTAGGAGGGCAAAATGATGTACATACTGCTTGTTGTTCCCACACCTATATGTCAAAGCATGGACAGTGCGCGCCGAAGGCGCGCAGCAAAAATTAATGGGAGTTACTTCGTGGGGAAGGTACGTGGCCACATAATAGTGGCAATTTGCATTACACCACACAGTAGTGCAGCTAATACACACTGCACCAGGTAGAACCTCCTATACACTTTGCGCCAGGCACAGCACTGAGACACATTGCCTAGCCACAGACGCCTAGCGGGAACACTACATGACATGCCCCCCAGCAGTGCCAGCTACACGTGACATGCCCCCCCGCAGTGCCAGCTACATAAATGGCCACACAGTGCCAGATATGCACCCACAGTTCAGATACATAAATGCCCCCAAAGTGCCAGATACATAAGTGCCTCCACAGTGCAGATATGCCCCCCACAGTGCCAGATACATGATGCCCCCGCAGTGCCAGATACATAAGTGCCCACACAGTGCCAGATATAAAAATGCCCACACAGTGCCAGATATGTCCCCACTGTGCCATATATAAAAATGCCCGCACAGTGCCAGATATGCCACCACAGGGCCAGATACATAAATCCCCCCAGTGCCAGATACATAAATGCCCACATATTGCCAGATGCATAAGTGCCCACACAGTGCCAGATGCATTATTGCCCCCCACAGTGTCAGATACATTAATGCCCCCAGTGCCAGATATGCCCCCACAGTGCCATATACATAATGCCCCCACAGTGCAGATATGCCCCCACAGTGCCAGAAACATAATGCCCCCACAGTGCAGCTATGCCCCCACAGTGCCAGATATATAATGCCCCCACAGTGCCAGATATATAATGCCCCCACAGTGCAGATATGCCCCCACAGTGCCAGATACATAATGCCCCCACAGTGCAGATATGCCCCCACAGTGCCAGAAACATAATGCCCCCACAGTGCAGCTATGCCCCCACAGTGCCAGATATATAATGCCCCCACAGTGCAGATATGCCCCCACAGTGCCAGATACATAATGCCCCCACAGTGCAGATATGCCCCCACAGTGCAAGAAACATAATGCCCCCACAGTGCAGCTATGCCCCCACAGTGCCAGATATATAATGCCCCCACAGTGCAGATATGCCCCCACAGTGCCAGATATATAATGCCCCCACAGTGCAGATATGCCCCCACAGTGCCAGATATATAATGCCCCCACAGTGCAGATATGCCCCCACAGTGCAAGAAACAATGCCCCCACAGTGCAGATATGCCCCCACAGTGCCAGATATATAATGCCCCCACAGTGCAGATATGCCCCCACAGTGCAAGAAACAATGCCCCCACAGTGCAGCTATGCCCCCACAGTGCCAGATATATAATGCCCCCACAGTGCAGATATGCCCCCACAGTGCCAGATATATAATGCCCCCACAGTGCAGATATGCCCCCACAGTGCAAGAATCAATGCCCCCACAGTGCAGCTATGCCCCCACAGTGCCAGATATATAATGCCCCCACAGTGCAGATATGCCCCCACAGTGCCAGATATATAATGCCCCCACAGTGCAGATATGCCCCCACAGTGCCAGATATATAATGCCCCCACAGTGCAGATATGCCCCCACATGAATAAACATAATGCCCCCACAGTGCCAGATATATAATGCCCCCACAGTGCAGATTTTAACTTACATGGCATTGTCACTGCGGACTGCGGTGCTGGGAGCCGGGAGGGGGAGTACTGCTGTGGGCCCAGGCAGGCAGGCAGGCAGGCGGGCGGGCGGCTGGACGGATGAACGATTCCGTCTGCGCTGCGCGGCGCCGGCGTCTAACGTCAGACGCCGGCGCCGCACAGCGCGCTGCGCGCACACACACACAGTTTGAAGGCTGGCTCCAGGCAGGAATATGGCGGCCGCAGCGTGCGGCGCCCTAAAAGAGTGGCGCCCCGCGCGGCCGCTCCAGTCGAACATGCCTGGAGCCGGCCCTGATCCTGGGGCTAATTTTCCTTCCACATGCAGCCAATGAGCCGTCCTCTGCCCACTACATCATGACGGATTTGAAGTTGTTTATTAGTGTCACCCAACTAAGGTAGAAGGATCTTATATCCAGAGAACCGAGAAAAAAGTAGAAAGCACTACCACGTACTCTAAGTAGCATTGCTGAGTGAGAGCTGCCATGATGATTCTGTGCCGGACACGTGCAATAGCAATGCAGCAATAGCATACTGCAAAACCAGGGCTGGCACTGTATTGGTGCACAGGCCTAGATGGAGAAATGCATGAAGGGCAGCGCCCACACTCTCTGTGCCCCATCACCCCCCCCCCCCCTTCCCCCACGCCAACTGACTTCCTATATTGTGTGGAGACGGGAGTAGGGGGAATCTTCTCTTCTTGGAAGAGTACAGTTGGGCTGTGACTGCATCTCCAACACCAACATTGTGAAGCGTAAGCTGGCAGTCGATGCCCCTTCATGCTCAGACTGGTAATAAAGATGGTGAATGACATCACGTCACTCATTCACTGTTTCATAAACTGTGCTGCCTTAGACCACTGCCTAGCTCCACCTGACGGTGGCACCAGCCCCGGTTGCCGCCTATATTTCAGTCTTTGGAGATTCCACACAAACTAAGAGTATGCTTAGTATTGCTGGGATGCTGAACTATGTAAAGAAGAGCGGAGAGCAGAATATGACGGAACACCACATGGCTGGATTGGGTGGCCGAACGTGTCCAACATGTATGGCTTAATGGCTTTAAGATCTAGAACCCTACTGGTAAGCATCTCTGTGATCTTCCCGTCCTCCCCACCAATTTTTCTCTTCTTGTCTTTCTTTCTCGTGTTATTGTGGTTTGCTGGACGTTGGCTATTTTAGGTGTGCGGGACAGCAGGGTGGGTCAGGGAGAAAGTCTGGATGCTAAGTACAAATTTATATTTGTCTTATGGTGCACTTACCTTGGTAACCATTGTGTAGCTGCAACACCTGTAACGGGGGAGCAGCAAACACCTCCCTTCTGGGTTTAGAAGGAAGAATTGGATACCCATGTTATGGTTGTTTGTGCCCCTTGTTGGTATTGGAGTACAATGAGGGTATATTAGGATAGTAGTACAATGTAGGTTTTGTTGTGTTCTAGACCATCTTTTCTGTCCACAAAAAGTTTCTTTAAATCTCTTATATTCAACTTTAAATTGTTAATTAAAGAAATAGCTAACCTGGATTGAACCCAATTTTCAGTGACCGTATGTTTATTTTTAGAATAAATGAATGTTATGGCATTCACTTATATGGTTGACAAGAGGGCCGCTGTTATCTGCCAATAGTCTGTTTATGCCAAAGTCCAACCTCCTTTAACTTTACTACCAACCTTTTCTGTTCAGTCCCCCCCTCCCCCCAAAAAAATACTGCACAGTTTAGCCCCATCCACGACACTGCGAGTCCGTTACATGTGGAACCTAGGGGGGTCATTCCGAGTTGATCGCTAGCTAAAAATGTTCGCTGTGCAGCGATGAAGCAAAAAAAGGCACTTCTGCGCATGCGTATGCAGCGCAGTGCGCACGCGCGACCTACTTTCACAACAACCGATGTAGACACAAGGTCTAGCGAAGCTTTTCAGTCGCACTGCTGGCCGCAGAGTGATTGACATGAAGTGGGCGTTTCTGGGTGTCAACTGACCGTTTTCAGGGAGTGTTTGAAAAACCGCAGGCGTGCCAGGAAAAACGCAGGCGCGGCTGGGCGAACACAGGGCGTTTGTGACGTCAAATCAGGAAATGAACAGTCTGAAGTGATCGCAAGCGCTGAGTAAGTCTGGAGCTACTCTAAAACTGCACAATTTTTTTTTGTAGCCGCTCTGCGATCCTTTCGTTCGCACTTCTGCTAAGCTAAAATGCACTCCCAGAGGGCGGCGGCTTAGCGTTTGTACGGCTGCAAAAACCAGCTAGCGAGCGATCAACTCAGAATGACCCCCTAAGTTATAACATTGTACAATGGGATCCAATCACCACCATCTTACAGCTGGCGCAGTATTCGTGCAGAACGAAGTCTAATCCTACCAGCGACGTCTGTAACATTATCCACAGTCTTGTCATATATATTAATATCAAATATTTGCCCATTTAACACAGTAATTGCACATTCTGTCTTTTATTATTGTATATCCCATTTATAATGATCGGCCTATATTCTGTCTCTAGTCACTATTTTCTTCATTGCCAACAGCAGTAAGGAAGCAGATTGCTAAACAGGTCCAAGAGACCCGGTCAGTGCGCCCAGCTAGACAGCTGCCATGCTACAGCTCACAGGAGACGTGCCCCGGTGCATGCTGGGAATCTCCCAAAGTCTTGAGCGGATGTCACATTGTAGCAAAACTAATATACAAGTCTATAGTAATGCTGTAAGTTCTATCGTTGACAAAACGTGTAACTGTGCATGTTAGAGAGATCACTGGTTAATGACTTACAGTTACCATGGCCATATTCATAATGTCAGCAGGGCTGGATTAAGCCTTGGAGGTGCCCGGGGCACTTAAGACAGGGGGGCCCCGGTGGAAGGTGGGGGGTGTATATTAGATTGTACATACCTCCCAACATGACCCATTCCAGGAGGGACACAAATGCTCTCTACCTGGACTTCCCTCTTAATACAGTATATGATTGGCGTCACCTGTGTTGAACTATTTAATTGATAAGAAAGGTGTTTCATCACAGGTGATTGCAATCATAAATTAAGAAAGAAGTCCAGGTAGAGAGCGTTTTGTCCCTCCTGGAATGGGTCATGGTGGGAGGTATACATTGTGTATATTAAATTTAAACCAATGGTGTATATTAGTTTTAAACTAATAGTGTAACAATGCCTGGGTACTGTTTATAGCTCCACCTAATTGAAAGACAACTATTTTATAAAATGTTCCAGTAGTGGAACAAAGACAACTTAAACAACCTTAAAACACATAGAAAAATTAAATAATTTATCTTGTCACATGCAAGAATAGCAGCAGCCTGTGTACTACTTACACACTGGGACAGGACTCAGGAGGACTCCGTGTGTGTGTGTGTGTGTGTCTCTATCTCTAGATCCAAATGGTTTAGTTGCATAAACGTTTACACAGGACTCAGACCAGGGACGTGCAGCCAGGGGAGGCAGGGGAGGTAGGAGGCAGTGCCTCCACTGTCATTAATGATTAAAATACTATAAAGAAATTACTTATGACACATAGTCTGTGTCATAAGTAATTTCTTTATATTATGCTACCCATTTCAGTACTTAAAATGAGTTTGGGAGGCACTGAGAGCAGTTTACAATGTGAACAGGTTAAAGCGGGGGGCGGGGCAAACCACTGGGCTGTAAAGGCCCATTAAAAAACAGTGGGAAAAGCGGCACTTATACAAGTGCCTCGTTGACAGGAACACCACGCCCCTGTCATCATGACAGATGTGACTGGACAGAGGATCCAGTGCTGGATCCGCTGGTCCAATCACTCACACCCGGCGGGGTGAAGAGGCTGCGGGACCCGGCGCTACTGTGGAGCTGTTACTACAGTAGCGCGGTGGGGTAAAGAGGCAGCGGGACCCGGCGCTAATGTGAAGCGTCACCCCCGTAGGCAGCAGGAACCAAAGAGCTGGAGAGCTTGCGGAGGCGGCCAGAGCTCTTACCGCTCCTTCCTCCTCATCTACCCTCCTGACCAGCAGCATCTCCGGAACCTACACTCTCCCAGGACCACCCAGGTTAGAGAGGGGTGGGGGGGGGGGCATTTGGGCTGGGTGGGAAGTGACTGGGCAGCCACGATGTGAAGTAACAAGACCCCTGATGGCGTGTGCACACCACGTCGTGATGGCTTCAGTGGGGTCTCTATCTCTCAATGCTATTTAAGGTAGGATTCTTATATGTACACTTGTATGTCCTGAGGAAATGTTATTTTATTAGAATAAAACGTTGACCAGCCTTACATTGTCACACTATGACTATGATAATAGTCATGTGAGTCCTGCAAGTGCCGTAGCCCCTCCTTATCGCTATCTGCATACTTCTGGGGGCACCCAGCAGGGACGGACTGGGGCTTCTTTCCGGCCCTGGCATAAATGCGCGCACGACTACAAAGGAGTGCGCGGACACTGCAAATGGGGGCGTGCCACGAGTCAGAGGGCGTGGACTTGCGGCACGCACCCATATTGCTTAGCAATGGGGCACTATGTGCGGCAGCAGGGGACAAAGCAGGGAGCTGCGCTGCACGCGGCCTTCCCAGCTCTCTGTGGACTGGACCGGCCCACCAGTCCATCAGCCCTTCTGGCATTTGCCAGAAGAGCCAGATGGGCAGTCCGGCCCTAGCACCTAGGCTATGAATGTCGGCACTAGAATGTTTACATAATTCAACATGTCGACATGTTTACAATGTTGCCATGTGAAATATCGACATGTCACGTTTAGGCACCACCGGGGGGTGGTTAGGGCTAGCCACTAGCGAGAGGGTTAGGATTTGGGAGCGTAGGGTTGGACACTAGGGGGAGGGTTAGTGTTCGGCTGCCGGAGGGTACGGTGAGGGTTATGCTGCAAGGAGGGGAGGGTTGAAGTAATGGAATAGCTACTGGCAACTAACCTGGGAGCTAAAACCCTGCGGTAAGTCCCGTGGTTTAACCGGGAGTGTGTACCTGTGACCTTACCCCAAGCGATGTGCGGAGGATGTATCTGGTTATACTGTATGCTACCGTGACAGGGAAGATCACAGCGCTGGGATGTGGCACTGATCATAATCATCCAACAATGTCGCCTCCTACAGTCACTGTAAGGAGATCTGCTAAACAGCTGAGAAATAGACACTGTGCAGAGACACAAATCCCAATCTAGAGGATTATATGGACACTGTGAATCGGATTCTGAGTTGAGAGCACCTGGACTTTGTACCCGGACAAACCATGTTGCGCTGCCAGGCCTGCAAATGCTTTCATTAGTTCTGCATGCAGGGTAAATACTGGCTGCTTTTACATGTAGCTCACACATGTTTGGCAGCTTTATTCTCACACTGCAATGTAGCTCTGAGTTAGGACACGTCCCTCCCACACCTATCTCTCTGCACATGTTACATGTGCCCCCCTGCAGTGCAGCATGATGTTACGCAGGTGCCCAGTTACTGTCTGCTTCTCTGCACATGTTACACGATCTTCCCCACCTGCAGTGCAGCATGGTATTACCCAGGTGCTCAGTTACTGTCTGCTTCTCTGCACATGTTACACGATCTTCCCCACCTGCAGTGCAGCATGGTATTACCCAGGTGCTCAGTTACTGTCTGCTTCTCTGCACATGTTACACGATCTTCCCCACCTGCAGTGCAGCATGGTGTTACCCAGGTGCTCAGTTACTGGCTGCTTCTGCACGTAGCCCACACATGCTGGGCAGCTTTATATCTACACTGCAATGTAGAACATGACCCTCCCACACCTACATCTCTGCACATGTTACATGATCTGCCCCACCTGCAGTGCAGCATGGTTTCTCCAAGGTGCAATGTTACTTTTTGCTTCACAACAATTCTCTTTAATGGAGCACATACTGTATATACGTAAACGGCGTGCGACTTGCGAGCTCCTGTGACTGCAGCACGGTACAACGTAACACTCCCGGATCACATCTCTGTCGCTGTGAATCACTGAGCACTGGCTGGCGGGAGAGCTCTACCGAAGAAATTAAACTCCAATGTCTGCCCCCGGGAACTGCTTAATTAAACACAGTGTAAACAATTAACAATATACGCCAAACTGCAGGAATGAGTAGGAAATAATGAATAGACAGAAGCTAATGTAACTTACTGGCATACATCCCGAAAACGACCTTCACACGCCCATCGCTCATCCCAAAAATGCCCCTGCATGCCCCTCACTTGCTCCAAAAGTTTTCCACATGCCGCATAATGGCCCATTTGCCATGAAAAGCCCAATACATGCCCTCAGATCGCACATGTACCCCAGAACTTCCCCAGGTGCACCCCGTTCTCTCCTAGTGCTACTCTGATCTCCCACCACCTATCCAATCTATATAGCTTTAGTCATGAATGTATCTTTACTCTGAGGCCGGCTGTGGCGCAGAATATTCTGCGCTCCCTCCTCTGATTGGATGTTCTGCAGCGTACACAGGTGGTCACGTGACATGGAAGCTGCTGGGAACTGTTCTCTTTCTCCTAAAGCAGACAACAGGACTGAGTAGGGGGGGTCCAGTCTCACTCGCTGCTTTATAAGAAAGGAGAGAAGTATCAGTGGCAAAGGCAGGATTTCTAGAGGGGGGGGTTTCCAAATGTCAGTCCACAATCTCCCATTCTGAGAAACATCGGAGCAAGTGCGGGAGTCTGGGGGAGCAGTAGAAGAACCTAGTACCGACCCTGGACATTAATGTACACATTGGTCTGTTTATACACTGGATATTGTATGGAACCTACAGTATGAATAGATGGTCATTAGTATAGGCTGTATAATACATATTTAAATAAATACAATAAATAAGTGGTCAGGAAAAGGTTAAACAGCCCATAATGAATAAATCACTGTGAACCCCTTAAAGTCATACATTGCGGCATTTATGCAAAAGTTTGTACTGTTTTAGGGGTCTCGGTTACCCCAACGTTTCACAACATGGGTGAGCGGTAAGTACCTGTCGGTGGTCACTAATGCAATGGAGAAATCTGTATATTATGTTTTATTAGCGGTGCTCTCACGCCATCTGATTAGACTTTCCTGAAGCTGAGGAGAGTTATACAGTGTTAGTAATGGTATATAACACCTAGCAGCGAGGTGCGTGGCCTGTTCCCACAAGCCGCAGAAATCAATTACGTCCCTGTGCCTGAGGTGAGACTCCGGTCACGTATGGGAATACAGTGCGCCATGAAACATTTGCAGGAAAGGGCTTGAACACAGTTCTCCAGGGACAGCTGGTGCTCACAGGTCCATGCCACTCCATCAGTACATCTCACACTGCTGTGCATTGTGCAGCAGAGGTGTGAGAACTTGTTTTCCTATTCATATACCGCTTCAGACGCCGTGGAACAGATCTCAGGTAGAAGACGCCAGTCACGAACATAACCCATTCTGGCCATCCGTAGAGGTCTGTATATGCGGTCATACCCTATATGGCGTACAGTATACCGGCGCCGGAATCCCGACACCTTTTCTCCCTCTTGGGGGTCCACGACCCTCCTTGAGAGAGAATAGATTGCGTGGAGCACGTAGCACGCCACCGTACCCGCAGCGTGGCGAGCCCAAAAGGGGCTCATTTGCACTCGCCCCGCTGTCGGCAAGCCGGCGGTCGGGATCCTGGCGCCGAGGACCCGGAGGCCAGCAACTCATACTACACCCCCCTATATAAAGGGTCTTCTGGGTTTCATTACATGCTAAATGAGACGTACAGTATAGACACAAAACTGCATTTTAATATACAGTACAGAAAACCACCTGTATTTCAGTTTTTCAGTAAATGAACATGAATGTAATGGAGCTCTGTGCCTCGTGCCTCATGATAGCTGTAAGAGGCATCATTAATTTCAGGTATAATTGTACCCACCATTTGCTCTTTATTATTATGCTGTATAATGAAGCACGTGTGCGTTTTAATAAAATAAAACCTAAACTAGATGCTCTAACCCTTCTCCGTGATGGACACGACATACACCGAGGTCCAAATGAAACCTGGTTTAGACGAGTGTCAGGCTAGCACTCCAATAACTACACCCAGGAAGGTGGTGGGGGGGATGGTCTCCTCCAAACGACATAAAATCCATTTAATATGACTATAGAGGAGTTACAGGTTCGTCTCTTCAAAGATAAAGATGTATTAAACTCTGCGGATGATTCAATGAATAAACCTGTCTATTTTTGACTTTCCGAAAGGAAGAAAATATATATATAATATATAACTGGAAAAGATGGTCGGCTTTCTGCTCACAATAAGTGCCACTTATCTGTACTGGTCATTAGTATTCATGAATTATCTGCGCTGATAAAACTCCAGACGATCCATCTGGGGAATATGATGAGCCGTCACTGGCGTCAAACTGCTATCAAAACGGAGCGGCCAAATGAAGACGTAAAGGCTAGGCCTGAGAGTTATCTGATTGGAAAGATGCCACAGTGTGAGTGACACGTTGAGGTCAACGCTCGAGAGATCTATCGGGGGTCATTAAAATAATACCATTAATAGGAATTGTTGTTTCCACTTAACCAAGGAAGATATGAAATGAAAGGCGATCAGCCGTATGGCCATTCACCTATGTGATATTTTACTATTCCGTTTTATTATTATTATTATTATAACACAAGATAAAGTATCAGCCAATCAGCTCCCAACTTCCATGTTACAGGCTGTGTTTGAAAAATGACAGTTAGGAGCTGATTGGCTGGTACTTTATCTCCATCCATCTCTATCTGCATCAAAGGCTTAGTAAATAGACCCCTACGTCTGTTGTTAATCTGCTAATTGACCAGGGCCAATGCTGCGCTCTGATTGGTTAAAAGATTACATTTTCTCCCCCTTGCTAATCTGGTTGGGACTCTCAGCTATAGTGATACACAGATCCAGTGATGAGGCGATTGTGAGAAACACTATGGTAGCTGTATAAGGCACCACACTTTTGTGGGGCAGTAGTGACTGCAAAATGTAAGTAAATTAACTGGAAATCAAAATTTCTTTCCGCACGGGTGTATGTATAGTTTGTGACTATGAGGATGTGATGACTATTTGTGCTTTACACTCAACACAAATGTTTATTGAATCCCAACAACACTGTAACTATACAAAATTAGCTAACGCCACCAGATTTAGCGTTACGCTATTATATCTCTATTTCCTTGTTTTTACTGACTACTTAAAGGTGGACTGGTTAGCATTAGGGCACCATAATCCCTAGAGCTACTCAGTTAGTGGCGACATCCAGCTGCGGTGTTTGACTGCGCACATCACCGCTTATACAGGTAAGTCAACATCACACTCCTATGGGACGTGAGGTAAAATCTGGGATGTTGGTGGCCTGTATATAGGGCCTAATTCAGACCTGATCGTGGCCCTGCAAAATTTTGCAGGGCTACGTTCAGGCACACTGACATGCGGGGGGACGCCCAGCACAGGGCTACTCCCCCCCGCATGTCAGGCCCCCCCGGCGATGCTTTTGCACTTCAGGAGTAGCTTCCGGCCAGCGCAGCTTTTGCGTGCTGGCTGGGGGCTACTCGTCGCTGCCCGGGTTGCAGCAGCTGCATGTGACGTCACACAGCCGCTGCAGCCCGCACGGTCCAGCCACGCCTGCGTTGGCCGGACTGCGCCCACAAACTGCGGCCAAGCGCTGCTAGCCCGCCCCATCCCGCCTAGCGACCGCCTCTGCCTGTCATTCTGGCAGAGGTGATCGCTAGGCAACGACAGCCGGCGCCTGTCCTGATCACTGCGCTGCAATGAACGTCAGCCTGCAATCAGGTCAGAATGACCCCCATAGTGTGGACGGGGAGCTATTGCAAATGTAAAAAAAAAAACCTGTGTGGTAAATACATAATTTATTACATGATTACTCAACATATTCCTTTTCTGTGGTGTAGATATATTGTAATTAATATTTTAGATAAGTTACGGTCTTTGACATCCCACAGCCGCCTCCGAATGTCAGTAAATTCACATTTCTCTATCCCTGTACGTGTATATAACTCATCTGCTTTTTCTATGGCGGAGAAAACTCCCCTTGGAAAAGCTCAATGTCACTCAGTCACATTTGGCACCGCGTCGATGAGTTACGGTTGATCTGCAATTACTTCCCGGAATAAACAGCAATTCCACACGCAGCACATCTTGCACACAGTTAGTCTGCCGCGACAACATGCCGCACTCATTAATAAAACACAAGTTTGTTGCAACAACATACAACACCCATTAATAAAAAACACAACATGACTGTTTGAACAATATACAACACCCATTAATCACCGCAGCGCTACCGTCTGTCTCCGCTACATCTGCTCAGTCATATATCACCTTGTGTATTTTATATTTCTTAAATAAATATCACATTACACAGAAGTAATTTAATGGCTTAATTATTAAATATGCCTTTTTCAAAGCTGCACGCGGAAATGGGTGATGATAATTGGGAAGGGGGTTTGCCCCGCAGTGTATCTACAGTACAGCAGTGTGTCTGTAGTGCAGGGTAAAGGGAGACACAGGGGGCAAGACAGTAGTGTCCTGCTACTGCTCTATAATTCCAAGGGTAAGGGAAGATCTTCCCCGTCCTTACTTTTATTTACGCAGGGGCGCCCTTGTCTGAAAGAGGGAAGTCCCCTCTTTCAATTTATGATGCCAAATGTGCAGAGATTTAGGTTTTGGCGGTAGAGTGTCACAGCTCAAATCTACTGTATATTGCAGTGTAAAACATGATGTGTGGGCTATATCATGCAAAAGCAGCCAGTATTTACCCTGCATGCAGAAACAAGAAATGTATGCGTCTTGTTGCAATGAAACCCGGTTTGTTCCAAGAGGACATTGCTCATTTTTGTATGTTCTGCAAACTCTGAATTAGGCCTTTAATGCATTTAGTTTAAGGGGGGAATTCAATTTGCCCTGATAACTTACAGAATGTTAAAAAGGGTGATAGTATCGGGCTTTAACGCCTGGGACTATTCAGTTAGAGACTTTTTTTCTTACAAGGTAAATTAATCTGTTTTGGGGCATTAACACATAGGTCTGGGAAGTCATTGTGGATTCTATGTGCTACCGTGGTTGTGGCACCCAAATACAGGCCATTTATCAGGGATTTCTTTTGAAGCCTACTCAGACTAACAATAAATAAATCCCTGTTAACTGCAGCCTGCGTGCTGCCTTCTGGGCTAATTGAATAGCACCAGAGATCAATAAGCCCACAGTAAATTACCACGTCCGATTGAATTACCACGCCCCAAAACAGGTTCAGCACATTGGGTGAGCAAAGCTTCAATAGCAGAAGTATTATAGAGTTTATTAATAGACTAAAAAGTGCATTAGTAGAACACCATGATTAATCTATCTCTACATTCAAAACATATTCGTGAACATCTGCCAGATAGATTCTCAGTTCCTATTTATTACAGTATATATAATTATTACCTGATAAATAACTTTGGAATTTGCTTTGGTAGCCCCAATTGTTCCTAGCTATTTATCAAGCAACCAACCAGCATTCAGCCTGATAAATTGCCCCAGTTAACAATTTTGGCAACTGCAGTCATCAGGGTTGGTTTGCCTAAAGATGGGCATAGACTATACAATTATCTGTCAGATAATCTGCCAGATCTGGCTGGTTGGAATGAAAACCTGGTAATGGATGAGAACAAATGACAATCGACCAATTGCTCCCAAACACTGGAAAATGGACAAAACCTGTTGTTCATACAAATTGGTTGAATCACGGCTTTAACCAATTTACATGAAAAACTGTTTTTGTCTATCTTTCAGTGTTTGGCAGCAAATGTTCGATTGTCATTTGTTCTCATTACCAGGTTTTCATTCCAACCAGCCAGATCTGACAGATAATTGTATAGTCTATGCCCAGCTTTATACAGGAGATATCTTGGATACCTCATGCTTAAAATTGTCTAAACCACGTCGGAACCAGTCATTTACTGTATGCATGGTGTTAAGGGCCCTACAGACTGGGCGACCCGCCGCCGAGCTGCCCGACCTCCGATACGGCAAATGGGCGACCTGGCGGCGGTGGGGGGACAGTGACGGGGGGAGTGAAGTTTCTTCACTCCCCCCGTCACCCGGCGCTATAGCAATGCATGCTAATTTTGACAGTCTCGTCCATATTGGCCTGCATGCATAAGCGACGGGGCACCAACGATGAATGAGCACGGGGCCGCACATAGTTCATCGTTGGTGCCTACACACTGCACGATATGAACGCGTTCTCGTTCATTAATGAACAAGAATGTTCATATCGTGCAGGGTGATCTGCCAGTGTGTAGGGCCCTTTAGGCTTCATAAATAGACCCGTTACTAATATGGCTGCACGTGCAAAAAAGTACCACAACCCCAAAAATAATCAGTGCAATAATATTTGCATACACCAGCAATGCACAATGGGGGTCATTCCGAGTTGATCGCTAGCCAAAAATGTTCGCTGCGCAGCGATGATGCAAAAAAACAGCACTTCTGCACATGCGTATGCGGCGCAGTGCGCATGCGCGACGTACTTTCACAACAGGCGAAGTATTTTTACACAAGGTCTAGCAAAGCTTTTCAGTTGCAATGGCAGCCGCAGAGTGATTGACAGGAAGAGGGCGTTTCTGGGTGTCAACTGACCGTTTTCAGGGAGTGATCGAAAAAACACAGGCGTGCCAGGAAAAATGCAGGCGTGGCTGGGCGAACGCAGGGCGTGTTTGTGACGTCAAAACAGGAACAGAACAGTCTGAAGTCATCGCAAGCACTGAGTAGTTCTGGAGCTACTCTAAAACTGTACAATTTTTTTTTGTAGCCGCTCTGCGATCCTTTTGTTCGCACTTCTGCTAAGCTAAGATACACTCCCAGAGGGCGGCGGCTTAGCGTTTGCACGGCTGCTAAAAACAGCTAGCGAGCGATCAACTTGGAATGACCCCTAATGAGCAGTGTGACCTGTTACTCAGTAGTGCTGTCATGGATTGTGCAGAATTATCACCATAAAATGCATCGCCGGCGCCAGGGATTGACAATTCCGGTCATTTCTCATCTGTCCGGAATATGGATACGCACTGTTAAAATTGTTAGCTCTGCTATAATTTCCACATTGACGTAAAAACGGGACTGAAGAGAAGCAAGCTAGTTCTTAGCACCAATAATTATTCTCATGTTTAATTAAGATCTACAGTTATTCATATAGTTTGCCATATTTGGTCTTTCTTAATTTCCCTGGGTGCGAGACTTTATTAAACATACCCCTATCACTTTCTGCTGACATACAGAGTTAGAACCGCTAATTATAATTTCTAAGGTGGCAAAAAAAAAGCACCTAATATTAAAGTCTTAAATCTGACCCCGTATATGCAAGATGACTTCTAATTATTCAGTCAAAATTCATAAAACGTTCTTACGAGTCTATTAATACGTTATGGCTTCTATGCGATGGGTAGTTAATTTTCCCGGCTAGAAACATGAACCTAGTCACACCAGAGCCATATCTCTCTCTTTAAGTTGCTAGAAAATATTTGGGTTCTATGCCCCCTCATTAGGAGAAGAGGGGGACAGGACAGGGGGAGGTTGGAAAGAACTAGTAGAGTAGCTACAAGTGTGGTGGCCATAAAATAAATGGCGTTTCAAAAGCACTATCCAATCATAAAATGAAGGCTTTGTGAATATAAGTCAGATTGCTCTCTACACATAAAATACGTGATGACACTTCTTAAACCTGGTGCACAGGATAAAAGTGCTATAGCACAATTAAACTGATGTTTGCGTTCATATTTTGCTAATTCCTGGTAAATTGATAGGCGGAATATTGGTTTAGCCCTAGACATAGCGGTTTCACCATCTATAAATTACGAGTCCACTCTAATTTAAAAAGTAATGTCAATTTATATGTGTAAGGCTATCGTTCACTGAAATATCATATGCTCATGCTATGTAACATATAAGTCACCGCCTCCCCCCCCCCCCCCCCCCATGTACCGTGAGGAAAAATGTTTGAGCTACTTAGGAAAACATTTATTACTTGAAGAGAAATCAATTATTATCAATAGTACAACTTAACTGAAAGTTTCAAAGACATGAGTAAAGATTAGTTCAGCACCCTGGACAGCGGCACTGAAGCTTATGGACTTCTACCATAAAGGAAAGAACAAGCTACAACACAGCCACATAAAGAGGAGGATTTCCTCACGTTTTGGCCCATAATCTCTCCCGGTCCCTATCATCTCCCTCATTGATTATTGTAATAGTCTCCTGACCGGTCTTCCCAAACATAGGCTCTCACCACTACAATCCATTCTGAATGCAGCTGCAAGGCTAATCGTCCTCACTAGACGTTCATCGTGTGCAGATCCGCTCTGTCAGTCCCTCCATTGGTTACCGGTATTCTACAGTATTCAATATAAAATACTTTTACTCACACACAAGGCCATTACCCAAACTACACCTATATACATCTTTTCTCTTATCTCAAAATATCTCCCAACCCGACCTCTCCGCTCTGCACAAGACCTGCGTCTCTCATCCACACGCATTACTTGTTCACACGCAAAATTACAGGACTTTATCTGGGCTTCACCCATTCTGTGGAATGCCCTCCCACGCACAATAAGACTCACTTCTAGTCTCCAAACCTTTAAACGTTCCCTGAAAACTCACCTCTTCAGGCAAGCCTTTCAAATTCCAGACCCACCCACATAACCTTCAGTGCTTCCCTATCTAATTACATCCTCTCTGTACAGTCCACATGACATCACATATCTTGTCTTTCTTTACTCTCACACCCTCCTGACACTTTGCCAACATTGCGGGGTGATCATATCATACAACACATTAAGAACCTAGCAATCTGGTGGACCATTATGCAATAGGTAGCATCTATCCTTGTGTATCAATGCCTATTTCCCTATAGATTGTAAGCTTGCGAGCAGGGCCTCCCTACCTCTGTGTCTGTCTGTTTTTTTACCCAGTTTTGTTCTATTACTGTTGTTCTAATTGTAAAGCGCAACGGAAAATGCTGCGCTATATAAGAGACTGCTAATAAATAAATAAATAAATAATAATAATGTGGTAATATCACATTAGACCTCTGTATGGCCAATATAAAGTTTACAACCCACTGTTAGCTTCACAAAGAAAAAACTTAATAGACTCTTAAAGTCAATTTGTATTCTGCGTGAAAAGCTTATTAAGTGGAGAAAATGGGGTCATATTTATATGTGCAAATTGCTCCTGTATATCCTGGCTCACCGATCGCCCAGTCCGTGCTGCATTTTCCCAGTTACCCCATGGAGTAAACGCCACGCAGTTCCCTCTATCCACCTGTCTTTCGACGGTGGCAAATTGTGCAATTTGTCCTATTTTTCAATATGTATTTTCACTCAAGATATAATAGCACCTTCCTGCATTGTGGCACAGTATTACGTATTGCTGTCTGGGACAACTAGTGACAAAGGTGGAATATAGACGCTTTCCTATGTCCAATTAGCTCCTCCATTCTACTAGCACAAACTCCATACTCCACCTCAGAGGGCATTGCATCCGGCCCAGTATTATTACATTATGCTTACGAAAAACCACTTGTGACAGTAACTATATAAGACTGCTTGAAAAGTTTTGGGGGATATCGGTGGCTTACATATACAAAACTATTTAAGGACTATAATGGTAGAGCACATGTATCTTCACGATCCTCTTAAGAAATTACAAGGTTGTTTATGTTTATAAACATTTTAATTGTTTTTTTGATTATTTTTATCTAGAGTAACACTGTAGACCGCCTTCCATTCCACCACGCATGCTAGAACCTGTAGTACAGGTTACAAATACATTTTTGCATCCATATTGACGTATGCAACAATGCAAGAAGACAACCAGCGTGCCTGGGCAGCCAAACAGCTGATGCCAACTTCTATTGGTAAATGACTGCTACATATCCTCTATTGCTGTAATAGTCAGCAATAGAAAATCATTACTACTGCCCCCTGCCGGACATTGTGTCGGCCGGGATAGCCCTATGCTGTGCGTCCCCCCGCATGTCAGTGTGAATGATCGTAGCTGTGCTAAATTTAGCACAGCTACGATCATCTCGGAATGACCCCCAATAGCTACTGAGGGCTGCAACATTTGAAACAGTGGACCCCCATCTTTCAAATGTGGGTGTCCCACACTGTAGTCCAGCATAAGAGAGGTACGGCGCACGCTCAGCATCCTGTAGCTGGAGATACAGTTTTGTTATAATGCAGCTCCCGGCACGCATGATGCAGGAGGTAAGAAGGGAAAGTGCCGGCGGCACGGAGCAGAAGAAAGCAGATTGTGCGAGAAGAAAACCTGAGCCTGGAGCTTGCTGCCTCTTCCAAACCCTCCCCAAGGATTAAGGTGGGAAGAAAAAAAAAAGGAAGGCTGGAACAGATGAGCGAGAAAGACATCTGCTACTAAGCCAGTTATTAACACTAAGAGTTCCAGAATACAGCGCTTAGTGTGCAATGAAACAGTGTCGCCACTCAGGCCAGGCCGCCTGCTGCAGTGTCGCTACTCAGGCCAGGCCGCCCGCTGCACGAGGGCGGATATTACTGTACAGTATAAAGGGCCTAATTCAGACCTTATCACGCCACCGGGATTGGATAGTCGCTGCCCAGAGAGAGTTAAAAACCACCCCATGCAAGTCTGCACGCTGCGCAAATCTGTTCGCAACTCACTCACCAATTAAAGATGATTTTTCCAGTCTGTGCGCAGTCCAGGACTCACTCCTACAGTGCGATAGAATCAGGCTGATCGGGGCCGGAGCTGACGTCACACACGCTCCCTGAAAACGCTTGAGAACGCATACGTTTTTTCCTGACACTGCCAGTTACCCCCCAAACGCCCGCTTCCTGTCACTCAACCTGCGTTCACCTAGCAACCAAAAAAAGACGCAGAATTTTTTTGCAGTTTGGCCTCGCGCCTGCGCATTACATTCCATGCGCAGTCGTTCGATAATTCGCCCGCTGGGCGATTTCGCGCAACAGCGATCAGGTCTGAATTAAGATGTGGGTAACAGCGGCATATCTATAATAAGAGCATGTTGTGGGGTGCAGAGTCATACAAACCCAGAGCCAAGGCGGACATTCGCTGGATACCCTGCACCCAGGTGTGACGCCATATTTGCAAATAAATTGCCAGAAACACGACTATAGTAAATATCCTGGCGCTGTGACAGAGATTACGCTACGTTCAATGGTAAAGCGCAACGGAATTTGCTGCGTTATATAAGAAACTGTTAATAAATAAATAAATATTTTATGTTCCGTGCAGCCACCATAGAGGTCTCTTCGTTATGCATTAATTTCTACAAAATTAACATTTGTGCATACTTTTGTAGAAATGAAGTATTGGGGCCATTCAGTATAAAGGTAACGCAGGTGATGGCGAGTTGGATACTAAAGTAGCACTACTGAGCCCAGCAACATCGTCTCCTACTGTACACTGACAGCATTATTTGCTTTAGTGGCGATAGGAAAGATTCTTTATGGCAGTGAGGTGCGGGGAGATCAGTGGCTGCGGAGGCACTGGCTAGTATATCAGAGCCAGATATGATCTACCCTCTCCGCACGTTACTGTGCTATGGTAAGAATAGAAGAGCTTGTATCACCGCCATTAATGACACGTCCCGAGGGAAGCCGAGGGATACTTAGCTCTCCACCGACGCTCCTTGGAAGCGGTACAAGGACTCTTACCACTCTGCCCGTCAGTACTGCAAGTGTCTGTGATTTGCCGACTCACACTTGCACAGCATTAAAAATAAATATATAAAAATAAGCAAAAAATATATTGGAAAAAAAAGTATTTTAATATATTTAATCAACAAATGGCTTATTTAAATGATGCAGAATTTCTTTTCTTACAAGGATCCTCTGCTATCGCCATCCTGAGACTGCGGCAGCGGCCGCCATTTTCTTTGTTAAATCCCAGTAATGTAATGTTGAGATATAAACCAACATAATATAACATACAGTCTATAGGGCTCATTCCGAGTTGTTTGCTCGCTAGCAGTTTTTTGCAGCCGTGCAAACGCTATGCCGCCTCCCACTGGGAGTGTATTTTAGCTTAGCAGAAGTGCGAACGAAAGGATCGCAGAGCGGCGGCAAAGTTTTTTTGTGCAGTTTTAGAGTAGCTCAATACCTACTCAGCGCTTGCGATCACTTCAGACCATTCAGTTCCTGTTTTGATGTCACAAACACGCCCTGCGTTCTCCCAGCCACGTCTGCATTTTTCCTGGCACGCCTGCATTTTTTTTCGAACACTCCCTGAAAACGGTCAGTTGACACCCAGAAACGCCCACTTCATGTCAATCACTCTGCGGCCAGCAGTGCGACTGAAAAGCTTCGCTAAACCCTGTGTGAAACTACATCGTTCGTTGTAATAGTACGCATGCGCAGAAGTCCCATTTTTTTTGCTTCATCGCTGCACAGCGACCGAATGCAGCTAGCGATCAACTCGAAATGACCACCATTGTCCAGTGTCAACTTCACTGCAGCGCTGTTACAAAGAAATGCATTATGGTTCTCATTCCGACGGGACCGCACGCTGCACTTCCTCGCAGCTGTGCGATCGGGTATGGCGTGCGCAATGCACACGCACGTCATTGCCCGGCGGTAGCTGTCGCCGGGCAACAACGCTGACAGCGGCGACCGCAAGAAGATTGACTGCAGGAAGGCGTTCCGGGGTGTCAACTGACCGTTGGAGACCGTTTTCGGAGAGTGGTAAGAAAAACGCAGGCGTGTCCAGGCGAACGGAGGGCAGATGTATGACATCAAAGCCGTGACCATCATCGCTGGACCCGTCGCACAGGGTAAGTATGTCCAGGGCTGGTCTTGATTTGTGAGAAACTTTGTTAGCATAGCAGGACTGCACAAGCGATCGCACCCCTGCTATGCTAAATTACACTCCCCCATAGGCGGCGTCTAGGTGATCGCACGAGCAGCAAACATTTTCTACGTGCGATCAACTCGGAATGAGGGCCCATGTGTGCACTCCATTACAGATGGCTGAAGCTCCTCTTATATACAGGACTACCTAACTGTACTCTGTAGTTGATGCAGATCAAAATGTGGAGACTGCAGTCAGTTGAGCTGCTGTGACTTTACTAGCCCTGGTCATGTGCACCCAATAACCAATCAGCAGATGGCATTTCTGCAAAGCAAGTTTGCCGATCTCTCAGATTGTGTACGAGTCTCCGCTGATTGATAAAGGTGAGCTTCTATATGACAGTGCATGGAAATGCAGAGGGATTAACACATTATAATAATAACTCTGACACACCTCCTCCAGGATCTCAGCTCAGGGAATAATAATCAGATGTCAGGAAATTAGCTTTGTAATTGATTTTTTTTTTCTATTCTTAAATATATGTACACGGCAGCATTCCATAACCTGCGCTGTTCCCTGTTGGAACAACATGTAAAATGCAATTAACAAAGACTGATGTGCGCTATCTGCTCGTTAGTAGATAATAAAGATCACGCTTTATTGTCCTTTCTTTAAAAAATTTTACGACAGATTTCTTTTTGTTATGAAACATTTAAAATATTTTAAAAACAATAGTTATCGCTTGGTAAAAGAATAGCAGCCTTCCGCCAGTTTCCATTACCCGCCAACTCGTATACTTGTGTAAAAACGTGCATCTTATTTGCATGATTGAAACACATAGAAGCGACAAAACTACACACGGAGCCTGGAGAGAGGCAATTACTCTGGCGCTCCCCGCACCCCTACCCCAGCAAACAGCAACCCCCCTTCTCCCCGGGGCATCCTGCTCTGAAGACAGCACAGCGGAGGGCGCTAAAGGGCTGCGCAGCCAAGACTTTCAGTGCTCAAAACGGCCAAGAAGGGCCAGGGTCATATTTTTTGTGATGGAAGTGGGGGAGGGGAGGAATAGTTCTTCCGTCTGCAGAAAATACAAGGAAATGAGCAGGATACGGCGAAAGCTCATGATCTGATCAACCACCAACTCTTATGCCCACAGCCAGTGTTAGACACAAAGACACACTCCATGTGTGACAGAGGAAATGGTGTAAAAGTGTACGAAGATTAAGGTTTGCAGCATTTTATACCATCCAAAGCAGCCATCATCATTCATTTCTCATTGCATGACCACCTTGCGGTAACTCACTGCCAGGACATCCACTGAGCAATCTGCATACACAAGGCAGAAATGCCGCAGGTATTGCACAGATATTGTTGTACGTACATAGAATCACTGCCAGTCTCTATCTATGTTACCTTCACAGAGTTTGTCTTCAGCTCTCAGTACAGAAGAAGAGACGGAAGCTGCCCTGATGTTATCAGCTGTAACGGAGAGCGTCGTCTACTTTCCAGCACAACCTACGGAGCGTCTGACACTATTTAAGCTACGTATGGAACGCCTGATTCCATAGGAGGTACAGATGTGTCAGTTTTTACTGCTGCTCAAGTCACGCCAAACAGCATATCTCAGTGCCAGGGCTTGTGCGACTTGGCTGCACTGAGGGGGTCATTCCGAGTTGATCGCTCGCTAGCTAGTTTTAGCAGCCGTGCAAACGCTATGCCGCCGCCCACTGGGAGTGTATTTTAGCTTAGCAGAAGTGCGAACGGTTGTATCGCAGAGCGGCTACAAAAAATTTTTGTGTAGTTTCAGAGTAGCTCAAAACCTACTCAGCACTTGCGATCACTTCAGACTATTCAGTTCCGGATTTGACGTCACACACCCGCCCAGCATTCACCCAGCCACGCCTGCATTTTCCCTGGCACGCCTGCGTTTTTCCACACACTCCCTGAAAACGGTCAGTTGCCACTTAGAAACGCCCCCTTCATGTCAATCACTCTGCGGTAACCAGTGCGACTGAAATGCATCGCTAGACCTTGTGTGAAACTACATCGTTCATTGTGCCCGTACGTTGCGCGTGCGCATTGCGACGCATGCGCAGAACTGCTGATTTTTAGCCTGATAGAATGACCCCCTGAGTGTCTTTGTGTGCGTCTTATTCACATAATTAAAAAACATAAAAGTGACAAAACTGCATTGCTAGCATACACTGATGTGCGACATTTGTATATCTGTGAGCGGCTGGGTCTGCACCGGTGTAAGACGGGCTCAGATGCAGTAACCCCAGCTTTACCTCTCACCCAAGTTCTGTTATGCTTCACCTGCAACTTTGTACAATAAAAGTATGGTCCGCTCTTCGTCTCTGCACCTCTCAGTAGCGCAGAGCATCTTGCGTCATGGCGTACGGACAACCAGTGAGTGAGGTAACATTTATCCCATAATAGACTGTATTTCAAAAATCTAGATTTCTGTTAACATGCTGCGTGCAATGCACAAATATCAGCCTGCCATATTACTGTGGGGGTAATTCCAAGTTGATCGCAGCAGGAATTTAGTTAGCAATTGGGCAAAACCATGGCCCTCATTCCGAGTCGTTCGCTCGGTATATTTCATCGCATCGCAGTGAAATTACGCTTAGTACGCATGCGCAATATTCGCACTGCGACTGCGCCAAGTAATTTAACAATGAAGATAGTATTTTTACTCACGGCTTTTTCTTCGCTCCGGCGATCGTAATGTGATTGACAGGAAATGGGTGTTACTGGGCGGAAACACGGCGTTTCAGGGGCGTGTGGTTAAAAACGCTACCGTTTCCGGAAAAAACGCAGGAGTGGCCGGAGAAACGGAGGAGTGTCTGGGCGAACGCTGGGTGTGTTTATGACGTCAAACCAGGAACGACAAGCACTGAACTGATCGCAGATGCCGAGTAAGTCTGAAGCTACTCTGAAACTGCTAAGTAGTTTGTAATCGCAATATTGCGAATACATCGGTCGCAATTTTAAGAAGCTAAGATTCACTCCCAGTAGGCGGCGGCTTAGCGTGTGTAACTCTGCTAAAATCGCCTTGCGAGCGATCAACTCGGAATGAGGGCCCATGTGCACCGCAGGTGTGGCAGATATAACATTTGCAGAGAGAGTTAGATTTGGGTGGATTATTTTGTTTCTGTGCAGGGTAAATACTGGCTGCTTTATTTTTTACACTGCAATTTAGATTGCAGATTGAACACACCACACCCAAATCTAACTCTCTCTGCACATGTTATATCTGCCTCCCCTGCAGTGCACATGGTTTTGACCAACTGCTAACAAAAATCCTGCTGCGATCAACTCAGAATTACCCCCTGTGTACGTTCAACTATCAGCTAATAATTCACCAAGTAATGCAACAAACCAAAGCTCTTGCCTGCATACTGATAAACAAGACACACTAAGGCATCACTTGAAGGGCTCGTTCACCAAGGCAGTAAGACTATGGGGGAATATTGTTGCAATATCTAAATGAGTGGATTGTGCCTTAAAAACAAGTCTGATAATGACAAAAATGACAATGTATTGGTCTAATATACCAACACAAATGTTTTTGTAAGATAGATGACACCGTGGGGGTAATTCAGAGTTGATCGCAGCAGCAAATTTGTTAGCAGTTGGGTGAAACCATGTGCAGTGCAGGGGGGGTCAGGTGTAACATGTGCAGAGAGATTTCGATTTGGGTGGGTTATTTTGTTTCTGTGCAGGGTAAATACTGGCTGCTTTAATTTTACACTGCATTTTAGATTTCAGTTTGAGCACACCCCACCGAAATCTGTCTCTGCACATGTTATATCTGCCCCACCTGCAGTGCAGTTTTGCCCAACTGCTAACAAATTGCTGCTACGATCAGGTCTGAATTACCCCCCATGTCACTTCCCACCTTACAGCCAATATATCATTAATGTCCATCCTTGATCCCGGAGTCCAAACATAACCAGATCTCTGTAATACACAGGCAAACAGTCTAGAACAGAACCGCAGCTGAAGCCTGACCACATTATCAAATGTCAGCACAAGAAACCGCCAACTCACCGCATAGACTGGTGCTGCAAGGTGTCTGGATCTGTAGCGCTCACTGTGAACAACGTGGATCCGACCGGAATGTTCTCCTGCGTCAACACTTTCATCGGGTCGGGTTGGAATACGGGGCCCTCATTCACGTCTAATACGTTGATCTGAACGGTCGCCGTTGAGCTGGACCCATAGCCCACATCTGGTATAAGAGGATCTTCGTTTTCAACTTTGATTAGCAGGGTGTGAAACGCCAAAATCTCACAGTCCAGAGGCTGAAACGCAGAAAGGCAGCACCATGTGAATGTGTCAGTGTTACCCGCCCGCTGTTATATCACAGTCCAGAGGCTGAAACGCAGACAGGCAGCACCATGTGAATGTGTCGGTGTTACCCGCCCACTGTTATATCACAGTCCAGAGGCTGAAACGCAGAAAGGCAGCACCATGTGAATGTGTCAGTGTTACCCGCCTGCTGTTATATCACAGTCCAGAGGCTGAAACGCAGAAAGGCAGCACCATGTGAATGTGTCAGTGTTACCCGCCCGCTGTTATATCACAGTCCAGAGGCTGAAACGCAGAAAGGCAGCACAATGTGAATGTGTCAGTGTTACCCGCCCGCTGTTATATCACAGTCCAGAGGCTGAAACGCAGACAGGCAGCACCATGTGAATGTGTCAGTGTTACCCGCCCGCTGTTATATCACAGTCCAGAGGCTGAAACGCAGAAAGGCAGCACAATGTGAATGTGTCAGTGTTACCCGCCCGCTGTTATATCACAGTCCAGAGGCTGAAACGCAGACAGGCAGCACCATGTGAATGTGTCAGTGTTACCCGCCCGCTGTTATATCACAGTCCAGAGGCTGAAACGCAGACAGGCAGCACCATGTGAATGTGTCAGTGTTACCCGCCCGCTGTTATATCACAGTCCAGAGGCTGAAACGCAGAAAGGCAGCACCATGTGATTGTGTCAGTGTTACCCGCCCGCTGTTATATCACAGTCCAGAGGCTGAAACGCAGAAAGGCAGCACCATGTGAATGTGTCAGTGTTACCCGCCCGCTGTTATATCACAGTCCAGAGGCTGAAACGTACAAAGGCAGCACCATGTGAATGTGTCAGTGTTACCCGCCCGCTGTTATATCACAGTCCAGAGGCTGAAACGCAGAAAGGCAGCACCATGTGAATGTGTCAGTGTTACCCGCCCGCTGTTATATCACAGTCCAGAGGCTGAAACGTACAAAGGCAGCACCATGTGATTGTGTCAGTGTTACCCGCCCGCTGTTATATCACAGTCCAGAGGCTGAAACGCAGAAAGGCAGCACCATGTGATTGTGTCAGTGTTACCCGCCCGCTGTTATATCACAGTCCAGAGGCTGAAACGCAGAAAGGCAGCACCATGTGAATGTGTCAGTGTTACCCGCCCGCTGTTATATCACAGTCCAGAGGCTGAAACGTACAAAGGCAGCACCATGTGAATGTGTCAGTGTTACCCGCCCGCTGTTATATCACAGTCCAGAGGCTGAAACGCAGAAAGGCAGCACCATGTGAATGTGTCAGTGTTACCCGCCCGCTGTTATATCACAGTCCAGAGGCTGAAACGCAGACAGGCAGCACCATGTGAATGTGTCAGTGTTACCCGCCCGCTGTTATATCACAGTCCAGAGGCTGAAACGTACAAAGGCAGCACCTTGTGAATGTGTCAGTGTTACCCGCCCGCTGTTATATCACAGTCCAGAGGCTGAAACGCAGAAAGGCAGCACCTTGTGAATGTGTCAGTGTTACCCGCCCGCTGTTATATCAAAGTCCAGAGGCTGAAACGCAGAAAGGCAGCACCATGTGAATGTGTCAGTGTTACCCGCCCGCTGTTATATCACAGTCCAGAGGCTGAAACGCAGACAGGCAGCACCATGTGATTGTGTCAGTGTTACCCGCCCGCTGTTATATCACAGTCCAGAGGCTGAAACGCAGAAAGGCAGCACCATGTGAATGTGTCAGTGTTACCCGCCCGCTGTTATATCACAGTCCAGAGGCTGAAACGTACAAAGGCAGCACCATGTGATTGTGTCAGTGTTACCCGCCCGCTGTTATATCACAGTCCAGAGGCTGAAACGCAGAAAGGCAGCACCATGTGATTGTGTCAGTGTTACCCGCCCGCTGTTATATCACAGTCCAGAGGCTGAAACGCAGAAAGGCAGCACCATGTGAATGTGTCAGTGTTACCCGCCCGCTGTTATATCACAGTCCAGAGGCTGAAACGTACAAAGGCAGCACCATGTGAATGTGTCAGTGTTACCCGCCCGCTGTTATATCACAGTCCAGAGGCTGAAACGCAGAAAGGCAGCACCATGTGAATGTGTCAGTGTTACCCGCCCGCTGTTATATCACAGTCCAGAGGCTGAAACGCAGACAGGCAGCACCATGTGAATGTGTCAGTGTTACCCGCCCGCTGTTATATCACAGTCCAGAGGCTGAAACGTACAAAGGCAGCACCTTGTGAATGTGTCAGTGTTACCCGCCCGCTGTTATATCACAGTCCAGAGGCTGAAACGCAGACAGGCAGCACCATGTGAATGTGTCAGTGTTACCCGCCCGCTGTTATATCACAGTCCAGAGGCTGAAACGCAGACAGGCAGCACCATGTGAATGTGTCAGTGTTACCCGCCCGCTGTTATATTACAGTCCAGAGGCTGAAACGCAGAAAGGCAGAACCATGTGAATGTGTCAGTGTTACTCGCCCGCTGTTATATCACAGTCCAGAGGCTGAAACGTACAAAGGCAGCACCATGTGAATGTGTCAGTGTTACCCGCCCGCTGTTATCTCACAGTTCAGAGGCTGAAACGCAGAAAGGCAGCACCATGTGAATGTGTCAGTGTTACCCGCCCGCTGTTATATCACAGTCCAGAGGCTGAAACGCAGAAAGGCAGCACCATGTGAATGTGTCAGTGTTACCCGCCCGCTGTTATATCACAGTCCAGAGGCTGAAACGTACAAAGGCAGCACCATGTGAATGTGTCAGTGTTACCCGCCCGCTGTTATATCACAGTCCAGAGGCTGAAACGCAGAAAGGCAGCACCATGTGAATGTGTCAGTGTTACCTGCCCGCTGTTATATCACAGTCCAGAGACTGAAACGCAGAAAGGCAGCACCATGTGAATGTGTCAGTGTTACCCGCCCGCTGTTATATCACAGTCCAGAGGCTGAAACGTACAAAGGCAGCACCTTGTGAATGTGTCAGTGTTACCCGCCCGCTGTTATATCACAGTCCAGAGGCTGAAACGCAGAAAGGCAGCACCTTGTGAATGTGTCAGTGTTACCCGCCCGCTGTTATATCACAGTCCAGAGGCTGAAACGCAGAAAGGCAGCACCATGTGAATGTGTCAGTGTTACCCGCCCGCTGTTATATCACAGTCCAGAGGCTGAAACGCAGACAGGCAGCACCATGTGAATGTGTCAGTGTTACCCGCCCGCTGTTATATTACAGTCCAGAGGCTGAAACGCAGAAAGGCAGAACCATGTGAATGTGTCAGTGTTACTCGCCCGCTGTTATATCACAGTCCAGAGGCTGAAACGCAGAAAGGCAGCACCATGTGAATGTGTCAGTGTTACCCGCCCGCTGTTATATTACAGTCCAGAGGCTGAAACGCAGAAAGGCAGCACCATGTGAATGTGTCAGTGTTACCCGCCCGCTGTTATATCACAGTCCAGAGGCTGAAACGTACAAAGGCAGCACCATGTGAATGTGTCAGTGTTACCCGCCCGCTGTTATCTCACAGTCCAGAGGCTGAAACGTACAAAGGCAGCACCATGTGAATGTGTCAGTGTTACCCGCCCGCTGTTATATCACAGTCCAGAGGCTGAAACGCTGAAAGGCAGCACCATGTGAATGTGTCAGTGTTACCCGCCCGCTGTTATATCACAGTCCAGAGGCTGAAACGCAGAAAGGCAGCACCATGTGAATGTGTCAGTGTTACCCACCCGCTGTTATATTACAGTCCAGAGGTTGAAACGCAGAAAGGCAGCACCATGTGAATGTGTCAGTGTTACTCGCCCGCTGTTATATCACAGTCCAGAGGCAGAAACGCAGAAAGGCAGCACCATGTGAATGTGTCAGTGTTACCCGCCTGCTGTTATATCACAGTCCAGAGGATGAAACGCAGACAGGCAGCACCTTGTGAATGTGTCAGTGTTACCCGCCCGCTGTTATATCACAGTCCAGAGGCTGAAACGCAGAAAGGCAGCACCATGTGAATGTGTCAGTGTTACCCGCCCGCTGTTATATCACAGTCCAGAGGCTGAAACGTACAAAGGCAGCACCATGTGAATGTGTCAGTGTTACCCGCCCGCTGTTATATCACAGTCCAGAGGCTGAAACGCAGACAGGCAGCACCATGTGAATGTGTCAGTGTTACCCGCCCGCTGTTATATCACAGTCCAGAGGCTGAAACGTACAAAGGCAGCACCATGTGAATGTGTCAGTGTTACCCGCCCGCTGTTATATCACAGTCCAGAGGCTGAAACGCAGACAGGCAGCACCTTGTGAATGTGTCAGTGTTACCCGCCCGCTGTTATATCACAGTCCAGAGGCTGAAACGCAGAAAGGCAGCACCATGTGAATGTGTCAGTGTTACCCGCCCGCTGTTATATCACAGTCCAGAGGCTGAAACGCAGAAAGGCAGCACCATGTGAATGTGTCAGTGTTACCCGTCCGCTGTTATATCACAGTCCAGAGGCTGAAATGCAGAAAGGCAGCACCATGTGAATGTGTCAGTGTTACCCGCCCGCTGTTATATCACAGTCCAGAGGCTGAAACGTACAAAGGCAGCACCATGTGAATGTGTCAGTGTTACCCGCCCGCTGTTATATTACAGTCCAGAGGCTGAAACGCAGACAGGCAGCACCATGTGAATGTGTCAGTGTTACCCGCCCGCTGTTATATCACAGTCCAGAGGCTGAAACGTACAAAGGCAGCACCATGTGAATGTGTCAGTGTTACCCGCCCGCTGTTATATCACAGTCCAGAGGCTGAAACGCAGACAGGCAGCACCTTGTGAATGTGTCAGTGTTACCCGCCCGCTGTTATATCACAGTCCAGAGGCTGAAACGCAGAAAGGCACACACCATGTGAATGTGTCAGTGTTACCCGCCCGCTGTTATATCACAGTCCAGAGGCTGAAACGCAGACAGGCAGCACCATGTGAATGTGTCAGTGTTACCCGCCCGCTGTTATATTACAGTCCAGAGGCTGAAACGCAGAAAGGCAGCACCATGTGAATGTGTCAGTGTTACCCGCCCGCTGTTATATCACAGTCCAGAGGCTGAAACGCAGACAGACAGCACCATGTGAATGTGTCAGTGTTACTCGCCCGCTGTTATATTACAGTCCAGAGGCTGAAACGCAGAAAGGCAGCACCATGTGAATGTGTCAGTGTTACCCGCCCGCTGTTATATCACAGTCCAGAGGCTGAAACGCAGAAAGGCAGCACCATGTGAATATGTCAGTGTTACCCGCCCGCTGTTATATCACAGTCCAGAGGCTGAAACGCAGAAAGGCAGCACCATGTGAATGTGTCAGTGTTACCCGCCCGCTGTTATATCACAGTCCAGAGGCTGAAACGCAGAAAGGCAGCACCATGTGAATGTGTCAGTGTTACCCGCCCGCTGTTATATCACAGTCCAGAGGCTGAAACGTACAAAGGCAGCACCTTGTGAATGTGTCAGTGTTACCCGCCCGCTGTTATATCACAGTCCAGAGGCTGAAACGCAGAAAGGCAGCACCTTGTGAATGTGTCAGTGTTACCCGCCCGCTGTTATATCAAAGTCCAGAGGCTGAAACGCAGAAAGGCAGCACCATGTGAATGTGTCAGTGTTACCCGCCCGCTGTTATATCACAGTCCAGAGGCTGAAACGCAGACAGGCAGCACCATGTGATTGTGTCAGTGTTACCCGCCCGCTGTTATATCACAGTCCAGAGGCTGAAACGCAGAAAGGCAGCACCATGTGAATGTGTCAGTGTTACCCGCCCGCTGTTATATCACAGTCCAGAGGCTGAAACGTACAAAGGCAGCACCATGTGATTGTGTCAGTGTTACCCGCCCGCTGTTATATCACAGTCCAGAGGCTGAAACGCAGAAAGGCAGCACCATGTGATTGTGTCAGTGTTACCCGCCCGCTGTTATATCACAGTCCAGAGGCTGAAACGCAGAAAGGCAGCACCATGTGAATGTGTCAGTGTTACCCGCCCGCTGTTATATCACAGTCCAGAGGCTGAAACGTACAAAGGCAGCACCATGTGAATGTGTCAGTGTTACCCGCCCGCTGTTATATCACAGTCCAGAGGCTGAAACGCAGAAAGGCAGCACCATGTGAATGTGTCAGTGTTACCCGCCCGCTGTTATATCACAGTCCAGAGGCTGAAACGCAGACAGGCAGCACCATGTGAATGTGTCAGTGTTACCCGCCCGCTGTTATATCACAGTCCAGAGGCTGAAACGTACAAAGGCAGCACCTTGTGAATGTGTCAGTGTTACCCGCCCGCTGTTATATCACAGTCCAGAGGCTGAAACGCAGACAGGCAGCACCATGTGAATGTGTCAGTGTTACCCGCCCGCTGTTATATCACAGTCCAGAGGCTGAAACGCAGACAGGCAGCACCATGTGAATGTGTCAGTGTTACCCGCCCGCTGTTATATTACAGTCCAGAGGCTGAAACGCAGAAAGGCAGAACCATGTGAATGTGTCAGTGTTACTCGCCCGCTGTTATATCACAGTCCAGAGGCTGAAACGTACAAAGGCAGCACCATGTGAATGTGTCAGTGTTACCCGCCCGCTGTTATCTCACAGTTCAGAGGCTGAAACGCAGAAAGGCAGCACCATGTGAATGTGTCAGTGTTACCCGCCCGCTGTTATATCACAGTCCAGAGGCTGAAACGCAGAAAGGCAGCACCATGTGAATGTGTCAGTGTTACCCGCCCGCTGTTATATCACAGTCCAGAGGCTGAAACGTACAAAGGCAGCACCATGTGAATGTGTCAGTGTTACCCGCCCGCTGTTATATCACAGTCCAGAGGCTGAAACGCAGAAAGGCAGCACCATGTGAATGTGTCAGTGTTACCTGCCCGCTGTTATATCACAGTCCAGAGACTGAAACGCAGAAAGGCAGCACCATGTGAATGTGTCAGTGTTACCCGCCCGCTGTTATATCACAGTCCAGAGGCTGAAACGTACAAAGGCAGCACCTTGTGAATGTGTCAGTGTTACCCGCCCGCTGTTATATCACAGTCCAGAGGCTGAAACGCAGAAAGGCAGCACCTTGTGAATGTGTCAGTGTTACCCGCCCGCTGTTATATCACAGTCCAGAGGCTGAAACGCAGAAAGGCAGCACCATGTGAATGTGTCAGTGTTACCCGCCCGCTGTTATATCACAGTCCAGAGGCTGAAACGCAGACAGGCAGCACCATGTGAATGTGTCAGTGTTACCCGCCCGCTGTTATATTACAGTCCAGAGGCTGAAACGCAGAAAGGCAGAACCATGTGAATGTGTCAGTGTTACTCGCCCGCTGTTATATCACAGTCCAGAGGCTGAAACGCAGAAAGGCAGCACCATGTGAATGTGTCAGTGTTACCCGCCCGCTGTTATATTACAGTCCAGAGGCTGAAACGCAGAAAGGCAGCACCATGTGAATGTGTCAGTGTTACCCGCCCGCTGTTATATCACAGTCCAGAGGCTGAAACGTACAAAGGCAGCACCATGTGAATGTGTCAGTGTTACCCGCCCGCTGTTATCTCACAGTCCAGAGGCTGAAACGTACAAAGGCAGCACCATGTGAATGTGTCAGTGTTACCCGCCCGCTGTTATATCACAGTCCAGAGGCTGAAACGCTGAAAGGCAGCACCATGTGAATGTGTCAGTGTTACCCGCCCGCTGTTATATCACAGTCCAGAGGCTGAAACGCAGAAAGGCAGCACCATGTGAATGTGTCAGTGTTACCCACCCGCTGTTATATTACAGTCCAGAGGTTGAAACGCAGAAAGGCAGCACCATGTGAATGTGTCAGTGTTACTCGCCCGCTGTTATATCACAGTCCAGAGGCAGAAACGCAGAAAGGCAGCACCATGTGAATGTGTCAGTGTTACCCGCCTGCTGTTATATCACAGTCCAGAGGATGAAACGCAGACAGGCAGCACCTTGTGAATGTGTCAGTGTTACCCGCCCGCTGTTATATCACAGTCCAGAGGCTGAAACGCAGAAAGGCAGCACCATGTGAATGTGTCAGTGTTACCCGCCCGCTGTTATATCACAGTCCAGAGGCTGAAACGTACAAAGGCAGCACCATGTGAATGTGTCAGTGTTACCCGCCCGCTGTTATATCACAGTCCAGAGGCTGAAACGCAGACAGGCAGCACCATGTGAATGTGTCAGTGTTACCCGCCCGCTGTTATATCACAGTCCAGAGGCTGAAACGTACAAAGGCAGCACCATGTGAATGTGTCAGTGTTACCCGCCCGCTGTTATATCACAGTCCAGAGGCTGAAACGCAGACAGGCAGCACCTTGTGAATGTGTCAGTGTTACCCGCCCGCTGTTATATCACAGTCCAGAGGCTGAAACGCAGAAAGGCAGCACCATGTGAATGTGTCAGTGTTACCCGTCCGCTGTTATATCACAGTCCAGAGGCTGAAATGCAGAAAGGCAGCACCATGTGAATGTGTCAGTGTTACCCGCCCGCTGTTATATCACAGTCCAGAGGCTGAAACGTACAAAGGCAGCACCATGTGAATGTGTCAGTGTTACCCGCCCGCTGTTATATTACAGTCCAGAGGCTGAAACGCAGACAGGCAGCACCATGTGAATGTGTCAGTGTTACCCGCCCGCTGTTATATCACAGTCCAGAGGCTGAAACGTACAAAGGCAGCACCATGTGAATGTGTCAGTGTTACCCGCCCGCTGTTATATCACAGTCCAGAGGCTGAAACGCAGACAGGCAGCACCTTGTGAATGTGTCAGTGTTACCCGCCCGCTGTTATATCACAGTCCAGAGGCTGAAACGCAGAAAGGCACACACCATGTGAATGTGTCAGTGTTACCCGCCCGCTGTTATATCACAGTCCAGAGGCTGAAACGCAGACAGGCAGCACCATGTGAATGTGTCAGTGTTACCCGCCCGCTGTTATATTACAGTCCAGAGGCTGAAACGCAGAAAGGCAGCACCATGTGAATGTGTCAGTGTTACCCGCCCGCTGTTATATCACAGTCCAGAGGCTGAAACGCAGACAGACAGCACCATGTGAATGTGTCAGTGTTACTCGCCCGCTGTTATATTACAGTCCAGAGGCTGAAACGCAGAAAGGCAGCACCATGTGAATGTGTCAGTGTTACCCGCCCGCTGTTATATCACAGTCCAGAGGCTGAAACGCAGAAAGGCAGCACCATGTGAATGTGTCAGTGTTACCCGCCCGCTGTTATATCACAGTCCAGAGGCTGAAACGTACAAAGGCAGCACCATGTGAATGTGTCAGTGTTACCCGCCCGCTGTTATATCACAGTCCAGAGGCTGAAACGCAGAAAGGCAGCACCATGTGAATGTGTCAGTGTTACCTGCCCGCTGTTATATCACAGTCCAGAGACTGAAACGCAGAAAGGCAGCACCATGTGAATGTGTCAGTGTTACCCGCCCGCTGTTATATCACAGTCCAGAGGCTGAAACGTACAAAGGCAGCACCTTGTGAATGTGTCAGTGTTACCCGCCCGCTGTTATATCACAGTCCAGAGGCTGAAACGCAGAAAGGCAGCACCTTGTGAATGTGTCAGTGTTACCCGCCCGCTGTTATATCACAGTCCAGAGGCTGAAACGCAGAAAGGCAGCACCATGTGAATGTGTCAGTGTTACCCGCCCGCTGTTATATCACAGTCCAGAGGCTGAAACGCAGACAGGCAGCACCATGTGAATGTGTCAGTGTTACCCGCCCGCTGTTATATTACAGTCCAGAGGCTGAAACGCAGAAAGGCAGAACCATGTGAATGTGTCAGTGTTACTCGCCCGCTGTTATATCACAGTCCAGAGGCTGAAACGCAGAAAGGCAGCACCATGTGAATGTGTCAGTGTTACCCGCCCGCTGTTATATTACAGTCCAGAGGCTGAAACGCAGAAAGGCAGCACCATGTGAATGTGTCAGTGTTACCCGCCCGCTGTTATATCACAGTCCAGAGGCTGAAACGTACAAAGGCAGCACCATGTGAATGTGTCAGTGTTACCCGCCCGCTGTTATCTCACAGTCCAGAGGCTGAAACGTACAAAGGCAGCACCATGTGAATGTGTCAGTGTTACCCGCCCGCTGTTATATCACAGTCCAGAGGCTGAAACGCTGAAAGGCAGCACCATGTGAATGTGTCAGTGTTACCCGCCCGCTGTTATATCACAGTCCAGAGGCTGAAACGCAGAAAGGCAGCACCATGTGAATGTGTCAGTGTTACCCACCCGCTGTTATATTACAGTCCAGAGGTTGAAACGCAGAAAGGCAGCACCATGTGAATGTGTCAGTGTTACTCGCCCGCTGTTATATCACAGTCCAGAGGCAGAAACGCAGAAAGGCAGCACCATGTGAATGTGTCAGTGTTACCCGCCTGCTGTTATATCACAGTCCAGAGGATGAAACGCAGACAGGCAGCACCTTGTGAATGTGTCAGTGTTACCCGCCCGCTGTTATATCACAGTCCAGAGGCTGAAACGCAGAAAGGCAGCACCATGTGAATGTGTCAGTGTTACCCGCCCGCTGTTATATCACAGTCCAGAGGCTGAAACGTACAAAGGCAGCACCATGTGAATGTGTCAGTGTTACCCGCCCGCTGTTATATCACAGTCCAGAGGCTGAAACGCAGACAGGCAGCACCATGTGAATGTGTCAGTGTTACCCGCCCGCTGTTATATCACAGTCCAGAGGCTGAAACGTACAAAGGCAGCACCATGTGAATGTGTCAGTGTTACCCGCCCGCTGTTATATCACAGTCCAGAGGCTGAAACGCAGACAGGCAGCACCTTGTGAATGTGTCAGTGTTACCCGCCCGCTGTTATATCACAGTCCAGAGGCTGAAACGCAGAAAGGCAGCACCATGTGAATGTGTCAGTGTTACCCGCCCGCTGTTATATCACAGTCCAGAGGCTGAAACGCAGAAAGGCAGCACCATGTGAATGTGTCAGTGTTACCCGTCCGCTGTTATATCACAGTCCAGAGGCTGAAATGCAGAAAGGCAGCACCATGTGAATGTGTCAGTGTTACCCGCCCGCTGTTATATCACAGTCCAGAGGCTGAAACGTACAAAGGCAGCACCATGTGAATGTGTCAGTGTTACCCGCCCGCTGTTATATTACAGTCCAGAGGCTGAAACGCAGACAGGCAGCACCATGTGAATGTGTCAGTGTTACCCGCCCGCTGTTATATCACAGTCCAGAGGCTGAAACGTACAAAGGCAGCACCATGTGAATGTGTCAGTGTTACCCGCCCGCTGTTATATCACAGTCCAGAGGCTGAAACGCAGACAGGCAGCACCTTGTGAATGTGTCAGTGTTACCCGCCCGCTGTTATATCACAGTCCAGAGGCTGAAACGCAGAAAGGCACACACCATGTGAATGTGTCAGTGTTACCCGCCCGCTGTTATATCACAGTCCAGAGGCTGAAACGCAGACAGGCAGCACCATGTGAATGTGTCAGTGTTACCCGCCCGCTGTTATATTACAGTCCAGAGGCTGAAACGCAGAAAGGCAGCACCATGTGAATGTGTCAGTGTTACCCGCCCGCTGTTATATCACAGTCCAGAGGCTGAAACGCAGACAGACAGCACCATGTGAATGTGTCAGTGTTACTCGCCCGCTGTTATATTACAGTCCAGAGGCTGAAACGCAGAAAGGCAGCACCATGTGAATGTGTCAGTGTTACCCGCCCGCTGTTATATCACAGTCCAGAGGCTGAAACGCAGAAAGGCAGCACCATGTGAATATGTCAGTGTTACCCGCCCGCTGTTATATCACAGTCCAGAGGCTGAAACGCAGAAAGGCAGCACCATGTGAATGTGTCAGTGTTACCCGCCCGCTGTTATATCACAGTCCAGAGGCTGAAACGCAGAAAGGCAGCACCATGTGAATGTGTCAGTGTTACCCGCCCGCTGTTATATCACAGTCCAGAGGCTGAAACGTACAAAGGCAGCACCTTGTGAATGTGTCAGTGTTACCCGCCCGCTGTTATATCACAGTCCAGAGGCTGAAACGCAGAAAGGCAGCACCTTGTGAATGTGTCAGTGTTACCCGCCCGCTGTTATATCAAAGTCCAGAGGCTGAAACGCAGAAAGGCAGCACCATGTGAATGTGTCAGTGTTACCCGCCCGCTGTTATATCACAGTCCAGAGGCTGAAACGCAGACAGGCAGCACCATGTGATTGTGTCAGTGTTACCCGCCCGCTGTTATATCACAGTCCAGAGGCTGAAACGCAGAAAGGCAGCACCATGTGAATGTGTCAGTGTTACCCGCCCGCTGTTATATCACAGTCCAGAGGCTGAAACGTACAAAGGCAGCACCATGTGATTGTGTCAGTGTTACCCGCCCGCTGTTATATCACAGTCCAGAGGCTGAAACGCAGAAAGGCAGCACCATGTGATTGTGTCAGTGTTACCCGCCCGCTGTTATATCACAGTCCAGAGGCTGAAACGCAGAAAGGCAGCACCATGTGAATGTGTCAGTGTTACCCGCCCGCTGTTATATCACAGTCCAGAGGCTGAAACGTACAAAGGCAGCACCATGTGAATGTGTCAGTGTTACCCGCCCGCTGTTATATCACAGTCCAGAGGCTGAAACGCAGAAAGGCAGCACCATGTGAATGTGTCAGTGTTACCCGCCCGCTGTTATATCACAGTCCAGAGGCTGAAACGCAGACAGGCAGCACCATGTGAATGTGTCAGTGTTACCCGCCCGCTGTTATATCACAGTCCAGAGGCTGAAACGTACAAAGGCAGCACCTTGTGAATGTGTCAGTGTTACCCGCCCGCTGTTATATCACAGTCCAGAGGCTGAAACGCAGACAGGCAGCACCATGTGAATGTGTCAGTGTTACCCGCCCGCTGTTATATCACAGTCCAGAGGCTGAAACGCAGACAGGCAGCACCATGTGAATGTGTCAGTGTTACCCGCCCGCTGTTATATTACAGTCCAGAGGCTGAAACGCAGAAAGGCAGAACCATGTGAATGTGTCAGTGTTACTCGCCCGCTGTTATATCACAGTCCAGAGGCTGAAACGTACAAAGGCAGCACCATGTGAATGTGTCAGTGTTACCCGCCCGCTGTTATCTCACAGTTCAGAGGCTGAAACGCAGAAAGGCAGCACCATGTGAATGTGTCAGTGTTACCCGCCCGCTGTTATATCACAGTCCAGAGGCTGAAACGCAGAAAGGCAGCACCATGTGAATGTGTCAGTGTTACCCGCCCGCTGTTATATCACAGTCCAGAGGCTGAAACGTACAAAGGCAGCACCATGTGAATGTGTCAGTGTTACCCGCCCGCTGTTATATCACAGTCCAGAGGCTGAAACGCAGAAAGGCAGCACCATGTGAATGTGTCAGTGTTACCTGCCCGCTGTTATATCACAGTCCAGAGACTGAAACGCAGAAAGGCAGCACCATGTGAATGTGTCAGTGTTACCCGCCCGCTGTTATATCACAGTCCAGAGGCTGAAACGTACAAAGGCAGCACCTTGTGAATGTGTCAGTGTTACCCGCCCGCTGTTATATCACAGTCCAGAGGCTGAAACGCAGAAAGGCAGCACCTTGTGAATGTGTCAGTGTTACCCGCCCGCTGTTATATCACAGTCCAGAGGCTGAAACGCAGAAAGGCAGCACCATGTGAATGTGTCAGTGTTACCCGCCCGCTGTTATATCACAGTCCAGAGGCTGAAACGCAGACAGGCAGCACCATGTGAATGTGTCAGTGTTACCCGCCCGCTGTTATATTACAGTCCAGAGGCTGAAACGCAGAAAGGCAGAACCATGTGAATGTGTCAGTGTTACTCGCCCGCTGTTATATCACAGTCCAGAGGCTGAAACGCAGAAAGGCAGCACCATGTGAATGTGTCAGTGTTACCCGCCCGCTGTTATATTACAGTCCAGAGGCTGAAACGCAGAAAGGCAGCACCATGTGAATGTGTCAGTGTTACCCGCCCGCTGTTATATCACAGTCCAGAGGCTGAAACGTACAAAGGCAGCACCATGTGAATGTGTCAGTGTTACCCGCCCGCTGTTATCTCACAGTCCAGAGGCTGAAACGTACAAAGGCAGCACCATGTGAATGTGTCAGTGTTACCCGCCCGCTGTTATATCACAGTCCAGAGGCTGAAACGCTGAAAGGCAGCACCATGTGAATGTGTCAGTGTTACCCGCCCGCTGTTATATCACAGTCCAGAGGCTGAAACGCAGAAAGGCAGCACCATGTGAATGTGTCAGTGTTACCCACCCGCTGTTATATTACAGTCCAGAGGTTGAAACGCAGAAAGGCAGCACCATGTGAATGTGTCAGTGTTACTCGCCCGCTGTTATATCACAGTCCAGAGGCAGAAACGCAGAAAGGCAGCACCATGTGAATGTGTCAGTGTTACCCGCCTGCTGTTATATCACAGTCCAGAGGATGAAACGCAGACAGGCAGCACCTTGTGAATGTGTCAGTGTTACCCGCCCGCTGTTATATCACAGTCCAGAGGCTGAAACGCAGAAAGGCAGCACCATGTGAATGTGTCAGTGTTACCCGCCCGCTGTTATATCACAGTCCAGAGGCTGAAACGTACAAAGGCAGCACCATGTGAATGTGTCAGTGTTACCCGCCCGCTGTTATATCACAGTCCAGAGGCTGAAACGCAGACAGGCAGCACCATGTGAATGTGTCAGTGTTACCCGCCCGCTGTTATATCACAGTCCAGAGGCTGAAACGTACAAAGGCAGCACCATGTGAATGTGTCAGTGTTACCCGCCCGCTGTTATATCACAGTCCAGAGGCTGAAACGCAGACAGGCAGCACCTTGTGAATGTGTCAGTGTTACCCGCCCGCTGTTATATCACAGTCCAGAGGCTGAAACGCAGAAAGGCAGCACCATGTGAATGTGTCAGTGTTACCCGTCCGCTGTTATATCACAGTCCAGAGGCTGAAATGCAGAAAGGCAGCACCATGTGAATGTGTCAGTGTTACCCGCCCGCTGTTATATCACAGTCCAGAGGCTGAAACGTACAAAGGCAGCACCATGTGAATGTGTCAGTGTTACCCGCCCGCTGTTATATTACAGTCCAGAGGCTGAAACGCAGACAGGCAGCACCATGTGAATGTGTCAGTGTTACCCGCCCGCTGTTATATCACAGTCCAGAGGCTGAAACGTACAAAGGCAGCACCATGTGAATGTGTCAGTGTTACCCGCCCGCTGTTATATCACAGTCCAGAGGCTGAAACGCAGACAGGCAGCACCTTGTGAATGTGTCAGTGTTACCCGCCCGCTGTTATATCACAGTCCAGAGGCTGAAACGCAGAAAGGCACACACCATGTGAATGTGTCAGTGTTACCCGCCCGCTGTTATATCACAGTCCAGAGGCTGAAACGCAGACAGGCAGCACCATGTGAATGTGTCAGTGTTACCCGCCCGCTGTTATATTACAGTCCAGAGGCTGAAACGCAGAAAGGCAGCACCATGTGAATGTGTCAGTGTTACCCGCCCGCTGTTATATCACAGTCCAGAGGCTGAAACGCAGACAGACAGCACCATGTGAATGTGTCAGTGTTACTCGCCCGCTGTTATATTACAGTCCAGAGGCTGAAACGCAGAAAGGCAGCACCATGTGAATGTGTCAGTGTTACCCGCCCGCTGTTATATCACAGTCCAGAGGCTGAAACGCAGAAAGGCAGCACCATGTGAATATGTCAGTGTTACCCGCCCGCTGTTATATCACAGTCCAGAGGCTGAAACGCAGAAAGGCAGCACCATGTGAATGTGTCAGTGTTACCCGCCCGCTGTTATATCACAGTCCAGAGGCTGAAACGCAGAAAGGCAGCACCATGTGAATGTGTCAGTGTTACCCGCCCGCTGTTATATCACAGTCCAGAGGCTGAAACGCAGAAAGGCAGCACCATGTGAATGTGTCAGTGTTACCCGCCCGCTGTTATATCACAGTCCAGAGGCTGAAACGCAGAAAGGCAGCACCATGTGAATGTGTCAGTGTTACCCGCCCGCTGTTATATCACAGTCCAGAGACTGAAACGCAGAAAGGCAGCACCATGTGAATGTGTCAGTGTTACCCGCCCGCTGTTATATCACAGTCCAGAGGCTGAAACGCAGAAAGGCAGCACCATGTGAATGTGTCAGTGTTACCCGCCCGCTGTTATATCACAGTCCAGAGGCTGAAACGCAGACAGGCAGCACCATGTGAATGTGTCAGTGTTACCCGCCCGCTGTTATATTACAGTCCAGAGGCTGAAACGCAGAAAGGCAGAACCATGTGAATGTGTCAGTGTTACTCGCCCGCTGTTATATCACAGTCCAGAGGCTGAAACGCAGAAAGGCAGCACCATGTGAATGTGTCAGTGTTACCCGCCCGCTGTTATATCACAGTCCGGAGGATGAAACGCAGACAGGCAGCACCTTGTGAATGTGTCAGTGTTACCCGCCCGCTGTTATATTACAGTCCAGAGGCTGAAACGCAGAAAGGCAGCACCATGTGAATGTGTCAGTGTTACCCGCCCGCTGTTATATCACAGTCCAGAGGCTGAAACGTACAAAGGCAGCACCATGTGAATGTGTCAGTGTTACCCGCCCGCTGTTATATCACAGTCCAGAGGCTGAAACGCAGAAAGGCAGCACCATGTGAATGTGTCAGTGTTACCTGCCCGCTGTTATATCACAGTCCAGAGGCTGAAACGCAGAAAGGCAGCACCATGTGAATGTGTCAGTGTTACCCGCCCGCTGTTATCTCACAGTCCAGAGGCTGAAACGTACAAAGGCAGCACCATGTGAATGTGTCAGTGTTACCCGCCCGCTGTTATATCACAGTCCAGAGGCTGAAACGCAGAAAGGCAGCACCATGTGAATGTGTCAGTGTTACCCGCCCGCTGTTATATCGAGTCCAGAGGCTGATACGCAGAAAGGCAGCACCATGTGAATGTGTCAGTGTTACCCGCCCGCTGTTATATTACAGTCCAGAGGTTGAAACGCAGAAAGGCAGCACCATGTGAATGTGTCAGTGTTACTCGCCCGCTGTTATATCACAGTCCAGAGGCTGAAACGCAGAAAGGCAGCACCATGTGAATGTGTCAGTGTTACCCGCCCGCTGTTATATCACAGTCCAGAGGCTGAAACGCAGAAAGGCAGCACCATGTGAATGTGGCAGTGTTACCCGCCCGCTGTTATATTACAGTCCAGAGGCTGAAACGCAGAAAGGCAGAACCATGTGAATGTGTCAGTGTTACTCGCCCGCTGTTATATCACAGTCCAGAGGCTGAAACGCAGAAAGGCAGCACCATGTGAATGTGTCAGTGTTACCCGCCCGCTGTTATATTACAGTCCAGAGGCTGAAACGCAGAAAGGCAGCACCATGTGAATGTGTCAGTGTTACCCGCCCGCTGTTATATCACAGTCCAGAGGCTGAAACGTACAAAGGCAGCACCATGTGAATGTGTCAGTGTTACCCGCCCGCTGTTATCTCACAGTCCAGAGGCTGAAACGTACAAAGGCAGCACCATGTGAATGTGTCAGTGTTACCCGCCCGCTGTTATATCACAGTCCAGAGGCTGAAACGCTGAAAGGCAGCACCATGTGAATGTGTCAGTGTTACCCGCCCGCTGTTATATCACAGTCCAGAGGCTGAAACGCAGAAAGGCAGCACCATGTGAATGTGTCAGTGTTACCCACCCGCTGTTATATTACAGTCCAGAGGTTGAAACGCAGAAAGGCAGCACCATGTGAATGTGTCAGTGTTACTCGCCCGCTGTTATATCACAGTCCAGAGGCTGAAACGCAGAAAGGCAGCACCATGTGAATGTGTCAGTGTTACCCGCCCGCTGTTATATCACAGTCCAGAGGCTGAAACGCAGAAAGGCAGCACCATGTGAATGTGTCAGTGTTACCCGCCTGCTGTTATATCACAGTCCAGAGGATGAAACGCAGACAGGCAGCACCTTGTGAATGTGTCAGTGTTACCCGCCCGCTGTTATATCACAGTCCAGAGGCTGAAACGCAGAAAGGCAGCACCATGTGAATGTGTCAGTGTTACCCGCCCGCTGTTATATCACAGTCCAGAGGCTGAAACGTACAAAGGCAGCACCATGTGAATGTGTCAGTGTTACCCGCCCGCTGTTATATCACAGTCCAGAGGCTGAAACGCAGACAGGCAGCACCATGTGAATGTGTCAGTGTTACCCGCCCGCTGTTATATCACAGTCCAGAGGCTGAAACGTACAAAGGCAGCACCATGTGAATGTGTCAGTGTTACCCGCCCGCTGTTATATCACAGTCCAGAGGCTGAAACGCAGACAGGCAGCACCTTGTGAATGTGTCAGTGTTACCCGCCCGCTGTTATATCACAGTCCAGAGGCTGAAACGCAGAAAGGCAGCACCATGTGAATGTGTCAGTGTTACCCGCCCGCTGTTATATCACAGTCCAGAGGCTGAAACGCAGAAAGGCAGCACCATGTGAATGTGTCAGTGTTACCCGTCCGCTGTTATATCACAGTCCAGAGGCTGAAATGCAGAAAGGCAGCACCATGTGAATGTGTCAGTGTTACCCGCCCGCTGTTATATCACAGTCCAGAGGCTGAAACGTACAAAGGCAGCACCATGTGAATGTGTCAGTGTTACCCGCCCGCTGTTATATTACAGTCCAGAGGCTGAAACGCAGACAGGCAGCACCATGTGAATGTGTCAGTGTTACCCGCCCGCTGTTATATCACAGTCCAGAGGCTGAAACGTACAAAGGCAGCACCATGTGAATGTGTCAGTGTTACCCGCCCGCTGTTATATCACAGTCCAGAGGCTGAAACGCAGACAGGCAGCACCTTGTGAATGTGTCAGTGTTACCCGCCCGCTGTTATATCACAGTCCAGAGGCTGAAACGCAGAAAGGCACACACCATGTGAATGTGTCAGTGTTACCCGCCCGCTGTTATATCACAGTCCAGAGGCTGAAACGCAGACAGGCAGCACCATGTGAATGTGTCAGTGTTACCCGCCCGCTGTTATATTACAGTCCAGAGGCTGAAACGCAGAAAGGCAGCACCATGTGAATGTGTCAGTGTTACCCGCCCGCTGTTATATCACAGTCCAGAGGCTGAAACGCAGACAGACAGCACCATGTGAATGTGTCAGTGTTACTCGCCCGCTGTTATATTACAGTCCAGAGGCTGAAACGCAGAAAGGCAGCACCATGTGAATGTGTCAGTGTTACCCGCCCGCTGTTATATCACAGTCCAGAGGCTGAAACGCAGAAAGGCAGCACCATGTGAATATGTCAGTGTTACCCGCCCGCTGTTATATCACAGTCCAGAGGCTGAAACGCAGAAAGGCAGCACCATGTGAATGTGTCAGTGTTACCCGCCCGCTGTTATATCACAGTCCAGAGGCTGAAACGCAGAAAGGCAGCACCATGTGAATGTGTCAGTGTTACCCGCCCGCTGTTATATCACAGTCCAGAGGCTGAAACGCAGAAAGGCAGCACCATGTGAATGTGTCAGTGTTACCCGCCCGCTGTTATATCACAGTCCAGAGGCTGAAACGCAGAAAGGCAGCACCATGTGAATGTGTCAGTGTTACCCGCCCGCTGTTATATCACAGTCCAGAGACTGAAACGCAGAAAGGCAGCACCATGTGAATGTGTCAGTGTTACCCGCCCGCTGTTATATCACAGTCCAGAGGCTGAAACGCAGAAAGGCAGCACCATGTGAATGTGTCAGTGTTACCCGCCCGCTGTTATATCACAGTCCAGAGGCTGAAACGCAGACAGGCAGCACCATGTGAATGTGTCAGTGTTACCCGCCCGCTGTTATATTACAGTCCAGAGGCTGAAACGCAGAAAGGCAGAACCATGTGAATGTGTCAGTGTTACTCGCCCGCTGTTATATCACAGTCCAGAGGCTGAAACGCAGAAAGGCAGCACCATGTGAATGTGTCAGTGTTACCCGCCCGCTGTTATATCACAGTCCGGAGGATGAAACGCAGACAGGCAGCACCTTGTGAATGTGTCAGTGTTACCCGCCCGCTGTTATATTACAGTCCAGAGGCTGAAACGCAGAAAGGCAGCACCATGTGAATGTGTCAGTGTTACCCGCCCGCTGTTATATCACAGTCCAGAGGCTGAAACGTACAAAGGCAGCACCATGTGAATGTGTCAGTGTTACCCGCCCGCTGTTATATCACAGTCCAGAGGCTGAAACGCAGAAAGGCAGCACCATGTGAATGTGTCAGTGTTACCTGCCCGCTGTTATATCACAGTCCAGAGGCTGAAACGCAGAAAGGCAGCACCATGTGAATGTGTCAGTGTTACCCGCCCGCTGTTATCTCACAGTCCAGAGGCTGAAACGTACAAAGGCAGCACCATGTGAATGTGTCAGTGTTACCCGCCCGCTGTTATATCACAGTCCAGAGGCTGAAACGCAGAAAGGCAGCACCATGTGAATGTGTCAGTGTTACCCGCCCGCTGTTATATCACAGTCCAGAGGCTGATACGCAGAAAGGCAGCACCATGTGAATGTGTCAGTGTTACCCGCCCGCTGTTATATTACAGTCCAGAGGTTGAAACGCAGAAAGGCAGCACCATGTGAATGTGTCAGTGTTACTCGCCCGCTGTTATATCACAGTCCAGAGGCTGAAACGCAGAAAGGCAGCACCATGTGAATGTGTCAGTGTTACCCGCCCGCTGTTATATCACAGTCCAGAGGCTGAAACGCAGAAAGGCAGCACCATGTGAATGTGGCAGTGTTACCCGCCTGCTGTTATATCACAGTCCAGAGGATGAAACGCAGACAGGCAGCACCTTGTGAATGTGTCAGTGTTACCCGCCCGCTGTTATATCACAGTCCAGAGGCTGAAACGCAGAAAGGCAGCACCATGTGAATGTGTCAGTGTTACCCGCCCGCTGTTATATCACAGTCCAGAGGCTGAAACGCAGAAAGGCAGCACCATGTGAATGTGTCAGTGTTACCCGCCCGCTGTTATATCACAGTCCAGAGGCTGAAACGCAGACAGGCAGCACCATGTGAATGTGTCAGTGTTACCCGCCCGCTGTTATATCACAGTCCAGAGGCTGAAACGTACAAAGGCAGCACCATGTGAATGTGTCAGTGTTACCCGCCCGCTGTTATATCACAGTCCAGAGGCTGAAACGCAGACAGGCAGCACCTTGTGAATGTGTCAGTGTTACCCGCCCGCTGTTATATCACAATCCAGAGGCTGAAACGCAGAAAGGCACACACCATGTGAATGTGTCAGTGTTACCCGCCCGCTGTTATATCACAGTCCAGAGGCTGAAACGCAGAAAGGCAGCACCATGTGAATGTGTCAGTGTTACCCCTCCGCTGTTATATCACAGTCCAGAGGCTGAAATGCAGAAAGGCAGCACCATGTGAATGTGTCAGTGTTACCCGCCCGCTGTTATATCACAGTCCAGAGGCTGAAACGTACAAAGGCAGCACCATGTGAATGTGTCAGTGTTACCCGCCCGCTGTTATATTACAGTCCAGAGGCTGAAACGCAGACAGGCAGCACCATGTGAATGTGTCAGTGTTACCCGCCCGCTGTTATATCACAGTCCAGAGGCTGAAACGTACAAAGGCAGCACCATGTGAATGTGTCAGTGTTACCCGCCCGCTGTTATATCACAGTCCAGAGGCTGAAACGCAGACAGGCAGCACCTTGTGAATGTGTCAGTGTTACCCGCCCGCTGTTATATCACAGTCCAGAGGCTGAAACGCAGAAAGGCACACACCATGTGAATGTGTCAGTGTTACCCGCCCGCTGTTATATCACAGTCCAGAGGCTGAAACGCAGAAAGGCAGCACCATGTGAATGTGTCAGTGTTACTCGCCCGCTGTTATATCACAGTCCAGAGGCTGAAACGCAGAAAGGCAGCACCATGTGAATGTGTCAGTGTTACCCGCCCGCTGTTATATCACAGTCCAGAGGCTGAAATGCAGAAAGGCAGCACCATGTGAATGTGTCAGTGTTACCCGCCCGCTGTTATATCACAGTCCAGAGGCTGAAACGTACAAAGGCAGCACCATGTGAATGTGTCAGTGTTACCCGCCCGCTGTTATATCACAGTCCAGAGGCTGAAACGCAGACAGGCAGCACCATGTGAATGTGTCAGTGTTACCCGCCAGCTGTTATATCACAGTCCAGAGGCTGAAACGTACAAAGGCAGCACCATGTGAATGTGTCAGTGTTACCCGCCCGCTGTTATATCACAGTCCAGAGGCTGAAACGCAGAAAGGCAGCACCATGTGAATGTGTCAGTGTTACCCGCCCGCTGTTATATTACAGTCCAGAGGCTGAAACGCAGAAAGGCAGCACCATGTGAATGTGTCAGTGTTACCCGCCCGCTGTTATATCACAGTCCAGAGGCTGAAACGCAGAAAGGCAGCACCATGTGAATGTGTCAGTGTTACCCGCCCGCTGTTATATCACAGTCCAGAGGCTGAAACGCAGAAGGCAGCACCATGTGAATGTGTCAGTGTTACCCGCCCGCTGTTATATCACAGTCCAGAGGCTGAAACGCAGAAAGGCAGCACCATGTGAATGTGTCAGTGTTACCCGCCCGCTGTTATATCACAGTCCAGAGGCTGAAACGCAGAAAGGCAGCACCATGTGAATGTGTCAGTGTTACCCGCCCGCTGTTATATCACAGTCCAGAGGCTGAAACGCAGAAAGGCAGCATCATGTGAATGTGTCAGTGTTACCCGCCCACTGTTATATCACAGTCCAGAGGCTGAAACGCAGAAAGGCAGCACCATGTGAATGTGTCAGTGTTACCCGCCCGCTGTTATATCACAGTCCAGAGGCTGAAACGCAGAAAGGCAGCACCATGTGAATGTGTCAGTGTTTCCCGCCCGCTGTTATATCACAGTCCAGAGGCTGAAACGCAGAAAGGCAGCACCATGTGAATGTGTCAGTGTTACCCGCCCGCTGTTATATCACAGTCCAGAGGCTGAAACGTACAAAGGCAGCACCATGTGAATGTGTCAGTGTTACCCGCCCGCTGTTATATTACAGTCCAGAGGCTGAAACGCAGAAAGGCAGCACCATGTGAATTTGTCAGTGTTACTCGCCCGCTGTTATATCACAGTCCAGAGGCTGAAACGCAGAAAGGCAGCACCATGTGAATGTGTCAGTGTTACCCGCCCGCTGTTATATCACAGTCCAGAGGATGAAACGCAGACAGGCAGCACCTTGTGAATGTGTCAGTGTTACCCGCCCGCTGTTATATTACAGTCCAGAGGCTGAAACGCAGAAAGGCAGCACCATGTGAATGTGTCAGTGTTACCCGCCCGCTGTTATATCACAGTCCAGAGGCTGAAATGTACAAAGGCAGCACCATGTGAATGTGTCAGTGTTACCCGCCCGCTGTTATATCACAGTCCAGAGGCTGAAACGCAGAAAGGCAGCACCATGTGAATGTGTCAGTGTTACTCGCCCGCTGTTATATCACAGTCCAGAGGCTGAAACGCAGAAAGGCAGCACCATGTGAATGTGTCAGTGTTACCCGCCCGCTGTTATATCACAGTCCAGAGGCTGGAACGCAGAAAGGCAGCACCATGTGAATGTGTCAGTGTTACCCGCCTGCTGTTATATCACAGTCCAGAGGATGAAACCCAGACAGGCAGCACCTTGTGAATGTGTCAGTGTTACCCGCCCGCTGTTATATCACAGTCCAGAGGCTGAAACGCAGAAAGGCAGCACCATGTGAATGTGTCAGTGTTACCCGCCCGCTGTTATATCACAGTCCAGAGGCTGAAACGCAGAAAGGCAGCACCATGTGAATGTGTCAGTGTTACCCGCCCGCTGTTATATCACAGTCCAGAGGCTGAAATGCAGAAAGGCAGCACCATGTGAATGTGTCAGTGTTACCGCCCGCTGTTATATCACAGTCCAGAGGCTGAAACGTACAAAGGCAGCACCATGTGAATGTGTCAGTGTTACCCGCCCGCTGTTATATTACAGTCCAGAGGCTGAAACGCAGACAGGCAGCACCATGTGAATGTGTCAGTGTTACCCGCCCGCTGTTATATCACAGTCCAGAGGCTGAAACGTACAAAGGCAGCACCATGTGAATGTGTCAGTGTTACCCGCCCGCTGTTATATCACAGTCCAGAGGCTGAAACGCAGACAGGCAGCACCTTGTGAATGTGTCAGTGTTACCCGCCCGCTGTTATATCACAATCCAGAGGCTGAAACGCAGAAAGGCACACACCATGTGAATGTGTCAGTGTTACCCGCCCGCTGTTATATCACAGTCCAGAGGCTGAAACGCAGACAGGCAGCACCTTGTGAATGTGTCAGTGTTACCCGCCCGCTGTTATATCACAGTCCAGAGGCTGAAACGCAGAAAGGCAGCACCATGTGAATGTGTCAGTGTTACTCGCCCGCTGTTATATCACAGTCCAGAGGCTGAAACGCAGAAAGGCAGCACCATGTGAATGTGTCAGTGTTACCCGCCCGCTGTTATATCACAGTCCAGAGGCTGAAATGCAGAAAGGCAGCACCATGTGAATGTGTCAGTGTTACCCGCCCGCTGTTATATCACAGTCCAGAGGCTGAAAAGTACAAAGGCAGCACCATGTGAATGTGTCAGTGTTACCCGCCCGCTGTTATATCACAGTCCAGAGGCTGAAACGCAGACAGGCAGCACCATGTGAATGTGTCAGTGTTACCCGTCCGCTGTTATATCACAGTCCAGAGGCTGCAACGTACAAAGGCAGCACCATGTGAATGTGTCAGTGTTACCCGCCCGCTGTTATATCACAGTCCAGAGGCTGAAACGCAGAAAGGCAGCACCATGTGAATGTGTCAGTGTTACCCGCCCGCTGTTATATCACAGTCCAGAGGCTGAAACGTACAAAGGCAGCACCATGTGAATGTGTCAGTGTTACCCGCCCGCTGTTATATCACAGTCCAGAGGCTGAAACGCAGACAGGCAGCACCTTGTGAATGTGTCAGTGTTACCCGCCCGCTGTTATATCACAGTCCAGAGGCTGAAACGCAGAAAGGCAGCACCATGTGAATGTGTCAGTGTTACCCGCTCACTGTTATATCACAGTCCAGAGGCTGAAACGTACAAAGGCAGCACCATGTGAATGTGTCAGTGTTACCTGCCCGCTGTTATATCACAGTCCAGAGGCTGAAACGCAGAAAGGCAGCACCATGTGAATGTGTCAGTGTTACCTGCCCGCTGTTATATCACAGTCCAGAGGCTGAAACGCAGAAAGGCAGCACCATGTGAATGTGTCAGTGTTACCCGCCCGCTGTTATCTCACAGTCCAGAGGCTGAAACGTACAAAGGCAGCACCATGTGAATGTGTCAGTGTTACCCGCCCGCTGTTATATCACAGTCCAGAGGCTGAAACGCAGAAAGGCAGCACCATGTGAATGTGTCAGTGTTACCCGCCCGCTGTTATATCACAGTCCAGAGGCTGAAACGCAGAAAGGCAGCACCATGTGAATGTGTCAGTGTTACCCGCCCGCTGTTATATTACAGTCCAGAGGTTGAAACGCAGAAAGGCAGCACCATGTGAATGTGTCAGTGTTACTCGCCTGCTGTTATATCACAGTCCAGAGGCTGAAACGCAGAAAGGCAGCACCATGTGAATGTGTCAGTGTTACCCGCCCGCTGTTATATCACAGTCCAGAGGCTGAAACGCAGAAAGGCAGCACCATGTGAATGTGTCAGTGTTACCCGCCTGCTGTTATATCACAGTCCAGAGGATGAAACGCAGACAGGCAGCACCTTGTGAAGGTGTCAGTGTTACCCGCCCGCTGTTATATCACAGTCCAGAGGCTGAAACGCAGAAAGGCAGCACCATGTGAATGTGTCAGTGTTACCCGCCCGCTGTTATATCACAGTCCAGAGGCTGAAACGTACAAAGGCAGCACCATGTGAATGTGTCAGTGTTACCCGCCCGCTGTTATATCACAGTCCAGAGGCTGAAACGCAGACAGGCAGCACCATGTGAATGTGTCAGTGTTACCCGCCCGCTGTTATATCACAGTCCAGAGGCTGAAACGTACAAAGGCAGCACCATGTGAATGTGTCAGTGTTACCCGCCCGCTGTTATATCACAGTCCAGAGGCTGAAACGCAGACAGGCAGCACCTTGTGAATGTGTCAGTGTTACCCGCCCGCTGTTATATCACAGTCCAGAGGCTGAAACGCAGAAAGGCACACACCATGTGAATGTGTCAGTGTTACCCGCCCGCTGTTATATCACAGTCCAGAGGCTGAAACGCAGAAAGGCAGCACCATGTGAATGTGTCAGTGTTACTCGCCCGCTGTTATATCACAGTCCAGAGGCTGAAACGCAGAAAGGCAGCACCATGTGAATGTGTCAGTGTTACCCGCCCGCTGTTATATCACAGTCCAGAGGCTGAAATGCAGAAAGGCAGCACCATGTGAATGTGTCAGTGTTACCCGCCCGCTGTTATATCACAGTCCAGAGGCTGAAACGTACAAAGGCAGCACCATGTGAATGTGTCAGTGTTACCCACCCGCTGTTATATTACAGTCCAGAGGCTGAAACGCAGACAGGCAGCACCATGTGAATGTGTCAGTGTTACCCACCCGCTGTTATATCACAGTCCAGAGGCTGAAACGTACAAAGGCAGCACCATGTGAATGTGTCAGTGTTACCCGCCCGCTGTTATATCACAGTACAGAGGCTGAAACGCAGACAGGCAGCACCTTGTGAATGTGTCAGTGTTACCCGCCCGCTGTTATATCACAGTCCAGAGGCTGAAACGCAGAAAGGCACACACCATGTGAATGTGTCAGTGTTACCCGCCCGCTGTTATATCACAGTCCAGAGGCTGAAACGCAGACAGGCAGCACCTTGTGAATGTGTCAGTGTTACCCGCCCGCTGTTATATCACAGTCCAGAGGCTGAAACGCAGAAAGGCAGCACCATGTGAATGTGTCAGTGTTACTCGCCCGCTGTTATATCACAGTCCAGAGGCTGAAACGCAGAAAGGCAGCACCATGTGAATGTGTCAGTGTTACCCGCCCGCTGTTATATCACAGTCCAGAGGCTGAAATGCAGAAAGGCAGCACCATGTGAATGTGTCAGTGTTACCCGCCCGCTGTTATATCACAGTCCAGAGGCTGAAACGTACAAAGGCAGCACCATGTGAATGTGTCAGTGTTACCCGCCCGCTGTTATATCACAGTCCAGAGGCTGAAACGCAGACAGGCAGCACCATGTGAATGTGTCAGTGTTACCCGTCCGCTGTTATATCACAGTCCAGAGGCTGAAACGTACAAAGGCAGCACCATGTGAATGTGTCAGTGTTACCCGCCCGCTGTTATATCACAGTCCAGAGGCTGAAACGCAGACAGCAGCACCTTGTGAATGTGTCAGTGTTACCCGCCCGCTGTTATATCACAGTCCAGAGGCTGAAACGCAGAAAGGCACACACCATGTGAATGTGTCAGTGTTACCCGCCCGCTGTTATATCACAGTCCAGAGGCTGAAACGCAGACAGGCAGCACCTTGTGAATGTGTCAGTGTTACCCGCCCGCTGTTATATCACAGTCCAGAGGCTGAAACGCAGAAAGGCAGCACCATGTGAATGTGTCAGTGTTACTCGCCCGCTGTTATATCACAGTCCAGAGGCTGAAACGCAGAAAGGCAGCACCATGTGAATGTGTCAGTGTTACCCGCCCGCTGTTATATCACAGTCCAGAGGCTGAAATGCAGAAAGGCAGCACCATGTGAATGTGTCAGTGTTACCCGCCCGCTGTTATATCACAGTCCAGAGGCTGAAACGTACAAAGGCAGCACCATGTGAATGTGTCAGTGTTACCCGCCCGCTGTTATATCACAGTCCAGAGGCTGAAACGCAGACAGGCAGCACCATGTGAATGTGTCAGTGTTACCCGTCCGCTGTTATATCACAGTCCAGAGGCTGAAACGTACAAAGGCAGCACCATGTGAATGTGTCAGTGTTACCCGCCCGCTGTTATATCACAGTCCAGAGGCTGAAACGCAGAAAGGCAGCACCATGTGAATGTGTCAGTGTTACCCGCCCGCTGTTATATCACAGTCCAGAGGCTGAAACGTACAAAGGCAGCACCATGTGAATGTGTCAGTGTTACCCGCCCGCTGTTATATCACAGTCCAGAGGCTGAAACGCAGACAGGCAGCACCTTGTGAATGTGTCAGTGTTACCCGCCCGCTGTTATATCACAGTCCAGAGGCTGAAACGCAAAAAGGCAGCACCATGTGAATGTGTCAGTGTTACCCGCTCACTGTTATATCACAGTCCAGAGGCTGAAACGCAGAAAGGCAGCACCATGTGAATGTGTCAGTGTTACTCGCCCGCTGTTATATCACAGTCCAGAGGCTGAAACGCAGAAAGGCAGCACCATGTGAATGTGTCAGTGTTACTCGCCCGCTGTTATATCACAGTCCAGAGGCTGAAACGCAGAAAGGCAGCACCATGTGAATGTGTCAGTGTTACCCGCCCGCTGTTATATCACAGTCCAGAGGCTGAAATGCAGAAAGGCAGCACCATGTGAATGTGTCAGTGTTACCCGCCCGCTGTTATATCACAGTCCAGAGGCTGAAACGCAGAAAGGCAGCACCATGTGAATGTGTCGGTGTTACCCGCTCACTGTTATATCATGGGTATATATTGCAGGAACTTACAATATAAATTCTGAGGGGTCTTTTTACCATTGCCCTGTGATTGCAGCAGTACTTATCGCAGCGATATAATGTGTTGTGCGGTTTGCAGTGAGTTGGGGGAGGGGGATGTTCATGCGAAATAGCATTCCCCAGCGGGGAGCTCCGTGGTCTACACTAGGCTACAGGGCAATCAAGTATCATCTAGAGAAGTTGCGTATTCCCATTGAAATTAATTCCATTTATCACCAGTAAAGATGTATCCTATGAAATGTAATGCGCCAGTATGTGAAGTGAAGTTTCCGTATGCTCAGAACCTCTGTAGATGGCGTTAGGTAACTGTGAAACGCTGAACCTCTCAAAGGTTAATAAATTGCACCTCTGAATTCCCCATTGCAGATTATGAGTTGGATGTTGCAGTGTCCGTGTTTTGACCCTTTTTGTTAACTTGGGGCACTATAACATGGCATACTATGAACTGGGTGCACTGTATGGTATAACGTGAACTAGGGCACTACTATGGGGCATAACAGTAGCTAGGGCACTACTATGGGGCATAAAATGAACTAGGGCACTACTATGGGGCATAACATGAACTAGGGCACTATTATGAGGCATAACAGTAACTAGGGCACTATTATGGGGCATAAAAGTAACTAGGGCACTACTATGGGGCATAACAGTAACTAGGGCACTATTATGAGGCATAACAGTAACTAGGGCACTACTATGGGGCATAACAATAACTAGGTCACTACTATGGGGCATAACAGTAACTAGGGCACCACTATGGGGCATAACAGTAACTAGGGTACCACTATGGGGCATACCATTAACTAGGTCACTACTATGGGGCATAACAGTAACTAGGGCACTACTATGGGGCATAACATGAACTAGGGCACTACTATGGGGCATAACAGTAACTAGGGCACTATTATGGGGCATAAAAGTAACTGGGGCACTACTATGGGGCATAATAGTAACTAGGGCACTACTATGGGGCATAACCTTAACTAGTGCACTACTATGGGGCATAATAGTAACTAGGGCACTACTATGGGGCATAATAGTAACTAGGGCACTACTATGGGGCATAATAGTAACTAGGGCACTACTATGGGGCATAACATTAACTAGTGCACTATTATGGGGCATAAAAGTAACTGGGGCACTACTATGGGGCATAATAGTAACTAGGGCACTACTATGGGGCATAACAGTAACTAGGGCACTACTATGGGACATAACATTAACTAGTGCACTACTATGGGGCATAATAGTAACTAGGGCACTACTATGGAGCATAATAGTAACTAGGGCACTACTATGGGGCATAACATTAACTAGTGCACTACTATGGGGCATAACAGTAACTAGGGCACTACTATGGAGCATAATAGTAACTAGGGCACTACTATGGGGCATAACATTAACTAGTGCACTACTATGGGGCATAACAGTAACTAGGGCACTACTATGGGGCATAACAGTAACTATGGCACTACTATGGGGCATAATAGTAACTAGGGCACTACTATGGGGCATAACAGTAACTATGGCACTACTATGGGGCATAATAGTAACTAGGGCACTACTATGGGGCATAACCGTAACTAGGGCACTACTATGGGGCATAACATTAACTAGTGCACTACTATGGGGCATAACATTAACTAGGGCACTACTATGGGGCATAACAGTAACTAGTGCACTACTATGGGGCATAACATTAACTAGTGCACTACTATGGGGCATAACATTAACTAGTGCACTACTATGGGACATAACAGTAACTAGGGCACTGCTATGGGGCATAACAGTAACTAGGACACTACTATGGGACATAACAGTAACTAGGGCACTACTATGGGGCATAACAGTAACTAGGGCACTACTATGGGACATAACAGTAACTAGGGCACTACTATGGGACATAACAGTAACTAGGGCACTACTATGGGGCATAACAGTAACTAGGGCACTACTATGGGGCATAACAGTAACTAGGGCACTACTATGGGACATAACAGTAACTAGGGCACTACTATGGGACATAACAGTAACTAGGGCACTACTATGGGGCATTACAGTAACTAGGGCACTACTATGGGGCATAACATTAACTAGTGCACTACTATGGGGCATAACAGTAACTAGGGCACTACTATGGAGCATAACAGTAACTAGGGCACTACTGTGGGGCATAACAGTAACTAGGGCACCACTATGGGACATAACAGTAACTAGGGCACTACTATGGGGCATTACAGTAACTAGGGCACTACTATGGGGCATAACATTAACTAGTGCACTACTATGGGGCATAACAGTAACTAGGGCACTACTATGGGGCATAACAGTAACTAGGGCACTACTATGGGGCATAACGGTAACTAGTGCACCACTATGGGGCATAACAGTAACTAGGGCACTACTATGGGGCATAACAGTAACTAGGGCACTACTATGGGGCATAACGGTAACTAGTGCACCACTATGGGGCATAACAGTAACTAGGGCACTACTATGGGGCATAACAGTAACTAGGGCACTACTATGGGGCATTACAGTAACTAGGGCACTACTATGGGGCATTACAGTAACTAGGGCACTACTATGGGGCATAACAGTAACTAGGGCACTACTATGGGGCATAACAGTAACTAGGGCACTACTATGGGGCATAACAGTAACTAGGGCACTACTATGGGGCATAACGGTAACTAGTGCACCACTATGGGGCATAACAGTAACTAGGGCACTACTATGGGGCATAACAGTAACTAGGGCAGTACTATGGGGCATAACAGTAACTAGGGCACTACTATGGGGCATAACAGTAACTAGGGCACTACTGTGGGGCATAAAATGAGCAACTGCCGTGGAGAGGTTTCTCTCTAGAAGGGGGTTCTGGCTACGCGCCGATCCTCGCCCTGCTGAGTCTGTCGCTGCCCTGATTCCGCTCTCCTCTTGCATACAGAACACAATACTGCGATCACTCGATGACAGGGGTATGTATGAGCCGCAATGTATATGATCGTTTTTAATCCCAGCAGAGTAATGACAAAGATAAACAAAGAGTTATTAAAAATGGATGAGCACTGAGATGAAAGCAGGAACTCTTCATATATTGTGTATAAGCCGTTGCATGAACATTCCCCATTGTTAATGCTCTGCTATTTGTCAGTGTCATTACGGGGGGGGTTGTGTTCTGCATGGGAGATGAGACAGACAGGAGACGACGGGAAATCCCTGCATCCAGCAGTTATAGACTGGGAGCAAAATGATATAAAGGGCTCGGTGTATAGAGATATATGTATCTGTGCTGTGATGGCGGATGACGTCTACACGCCTCGGACAACGGCACTAGTCTGTCCCATATTAGAGAGAACGCTAAGGAGAACGCTCGTTGCAACCACCCACCCTGAGTCATGGCCTTCCAGTCTTCGCTGTCTCTTCTTACATCACTCACTGTCTCTTGTGGGTCTGCCTTCTTCCTCCATTGTGTGTCTTAGCTGCCCCCCATTTCTCTCATCAGGCCCCTCTGCCCATGGCCTACCAAATTATCTCCACTCATGTCTACTGCTGCACCCTAGGAAAGGTCTTCATCAGCAGCATGGCCTGTACTACAGGTATAAGAGCTTTTCCAAAGACTGTAGAGCCAAAGTGCTGGAACTGGTGTACAGTAGTATGAAAAGTTGTCACCAGAATGTTGACATACTGTAGACATAAGGTTGACATTTAAACCTGCCAACACCAGCGTCAACATAGGTTAAAATAGGCAAAAAAAGTATGTTGGCATTCTGGTGACAGATTAAATGTCAACATTATGAACATGTCGACATTTGTGAATGTCAACATTTAAAACCTGTTGGCAGTCTAACCGGCAGCAGTAAAAATAAGAATTTACTCACCGGTAATTCTATTTCTCGTAGTCCGTAGTGGATGCTGGGTACTCCGTAAGGACCATGGGGAATAGACGGGCTCCGAAGGAGACTGGGCACTCTTAAAAGAAAAATTAGGTACTATATCTGGTGTGCACTGGCTCCTCCCTCTATGCCCCTCCTCCAGACCTCAGTTAGGGAAACTGTGCCCGGAAGAGCTGACATTACAAGGAAAGGATTTGGAATCCAGGGTAAGACTCATACCAGCCACACCAATCACACCGTACAACTTGTGATAACTATACCCAGTTAACAGTATGAACAACAACTGAGCCTCATTCAACAGATGGCTCATAACAATAACCCTATAGTTAAGCAATAACTATATACATGTATTGCGGAAAGTCCGCACTTGGGACGGGCTCCCAGCATCCACTACGGACTACGAGAAATAGAATTACCGGTGAGTAAATTCTTATTTTCTCTGACGTCCTAGTGGATGCTGGGTACTCCGTAAGGACCATGGGGATTATACCAAAGCTCCCAAACGGGCGGGAGAGTGCGGATGACTCTGCAGCACCAAATGAGCAAACTCAAGGTCCTCCTCAGCCAGGGTATCAAACTTGTAGAACTTTGCAAAAGTGTTTGAACCCGACCAAGTAGCAGCTCGGCAAAGTTGTAAAGCCGAGACCCCTCGGGCAGCCGCCCAAGAAGAGCCCACCTTCCTCGTGGAATGGGCTTTTACTGATTTAGGATGCGGCAGTCCAGCCGCAGAATGTGCAAGTTGAATCGTGCTACAGATCCAGCGAGCAATAGTCTGCTTTGAAGCAGGAGCACCCAGCTTGTTGGGTGCATGCAGGATAAACAGCGAGTCAGTTTTTCTGACTCTAGCCGTCCTGGAAACATAGATTTTCAGGGCCTGGACTACGTCCAGCAACTTGGAATCCTCCAAGTCCCGAGTAGCCGCAGGCACCACAATAGGTTGGTTCAAATGAAACGCTGATACCACCTTTGGGAGAAATTGGGGACGAGTCCTCAATTCTGCCCTGTCCATATGGAAAATTAGATATGGGCTTTTACAGGACAAAGCCGCCAATTCTGACACACGCCTAGCTGAGGCCAAGGCCAACAGCATGACTACCTTCCACGTGAGATACTTCAACTCCACGGTCTGAAGTGACTCAAATCAATGTGATTTTAGGAAATCCAACACAACGTTGAGATCCCAAGGTGCCACTGGAGGCACAAAAGGGGGCTGAATATGCAGCACTCCCTTAACAAACGTCTGAACTTCAGGCAGTGAAGCCAGTTCTTTTTGAAAGAAAATAGACAGGGCCGAAATCTGGACTTTAATGGATCCCAATTTTAGGCCCATAGTCACTCCTGACTGCAGGAAGTGCAGAAATCGACCAGCTGAAATTCCTCTGTTGGGGCCTTCATAGCCTCACACCAAGCAACATATTTTCGCCATATGCGGTGATAATGTTTTGCTGTCACATCCTTCCTAGCTGTTATCAGCGTAGGAATGACTTCCTCCGGAATGCCCTTTTCCATTAGGATCCGGCGTTCAACCGCCATGCCGTCAAACGCAGCCGCGGTAAGTCTTGGTACACACAGGCCCCCTGCTGTAGCAGGTCCTGTCTGAGAGGTAGAGGCCAAGGGTCCTCTGAGATAATTTCTTGTAGTTCCGGGTACCAAGTTCTTCTTGGCCAATCCGGAACGATGAGTATAGTTCTTACTCCTCTCTTTCTTATTATCCTCAGTACCTTTGGTATGAGAGGAAGAGGAGGGAACACATAAACCGACTGGTACACCCACGGTGTCACTAGAGCGTCCACCGCTATCGCCTGAGGGTCCCTTGACCTGGCGCAATATCTTTTTAGCTTTTTGTTGAGGCGGGACGCCATCATGTCCACCTGTGGCCTTTCCCAACGATTTACAATCAGCTTGAAGACTTCTGGATGAAGTCCCCACTCTCCCGGGTGGAGGTCGTGCCTGCTGAGGAAGTCTGCTTCCCAGTTGTCCACTCCCGGAATGAACACCGCTGACAGTGCTAGCACGTGATTCTCCGCCCATCGAAGAATCCTTGTGGCTTCTGCCATCGCCATCCTGCTTCTTGTGCCGCCCTGTCGGTTTACATGGGCGACCGCCGTGATGTTGTCTGACTGAATCAGCACCGGTTGGTTTTGAAGCAGGGGTTCTGCTTGACTCAGGGCATTGTAAATGGCCCTTAGTTCCAGAATATTTATGTGTAGGGAAGTCTCCTGACTCGACCACTGTCCTTGGAAGTTTCTTCCCTGAGTGACTGCCCCCCAACCTCGGAGGCTTGCATCCGTGGTCACCAGGACCCAGTCCTGAATGCCGAATCTGCGGCCCTCGAGAAGATGAGCACTCTGCAGCCACCACAGCAGAGACACCCTGGCCCTCGGGGACAGGGTGATCAACCGATGCATCTGAAGATGCGATCCGGACCACTTGTCTAACAGATCCTACTGAAAGATCCTTGCATGGAACCTGCCGAAGGGAATTGCTTCGTAAGAAGCTACCATCTTTCCCAGGACTCGCGTGCAGTGATGCACCGACACCTGTTTTGGTTTCAGGAGGTCCCTGACCAGAGATGACAATTCCTGGGCCTTCTCCTCCGGGAGAAACACCTTCTTCTGTTCTGTGTCCAGAATCATGCCCAAGAACAGCAGACGCGTCGTAGGAATCAGCTGCGACTTTGGGATATTCAGAATCCAGCCGTGCTGTTGTAGCACTTCCCGAGATAGTGCTACTCCGACTAACAACTGCTCCTTGGACCTTGCCTTTATAAGGAGATCGTCCAAGTACGGGATAATTATAACTCCCTTCTTTCGAAGGAGTATCATTATTTCGGCCATTACCTTGGTAAATACCCTCGGTGCCGTGGACAGACCAAACGGCAACGTCTGGAATTGGTAATGACAGTCCTGTACCACAAACCTGAGGTACTCCTGGTGAGGTGGGTAAATGGGGACATGTAGGTAAGCATCCTTGATGTCCAGTGACACCATAAAATCCCCCTCTTTCAGGCTTGCAATAACCGCCCTGAGCGATTCCATTTTGAACTTGAACTTCCTTATATAAGTGTTCAAGGATTTCAAATTTAGAATGGGTCTCACCGAACCGTCTGGTTTCGGTACCACAAACATTGTGGAATAGTAACCCCGTCCCTGTTGAAGGAGGGGAACGTTGATTATCACCTGCTGAAGGTACAGCTTGTGAATTGCCGCCAGTACTACCTCCCTTTCCTTGGGAGCAGCTGGCAAGGCTGATTTGAGGTAACGGCGAGGGGGAGACGCCTCGAACTCCAGCTTGTATCCCTGAGATACCACTTGTAGAACCCAGAGATCCACCTGTGAGCGAACCCACTGGTTGCTGAAGTTCCGGAGACGCGCCCCCACCGCACCTGGCTCCACCTGTGGAGCCCCAGCGTCATGCGGTGGACTTAGTGGAAGCAGGGGAGGATTTTTGTTCCTGGGAACTGGCTGCCTGGTGCAGCTTCTTTCCTCTACCCCTGCCTCTGGGCAGAAAGGACGCGCCTCTGACCCGCTTGCCTTTCTGAGGCCGAAAGGACTGTACTTGATAATACGGTGCTTTCTTAGGCTGTGAGGGAACCTGAGGTAAAAAAGTCGACTTCCCAGCTGTTGCTGTGGATACGAGGTCCGAGAGACCGTCCCCAAACAATTCCTCACCCTTATAAGGCAAAATCTCCATGTGCCTTTTAGAATCAGCATCACCTGTCCACTGCCGAGTCCATAATACTCTCCTGGCAGAAATGGACATTGCATTAATTCTAGATGCCAGCCGGCAAATGTCCCTCTGTGCATCCCTCATATATAAGACGACGTCTTTAATATGCTCTATGGTTAGCAAAATAGTATCCCTGTCAAGGGAATCAATGTTATCTGACAGGGTATCAGACCAAGCAGCTGCAGCACTACACATCCATGCTGAAGCAATTGCAGGTCTCAGTATAGTACCTGAGTGTGTATACACAGACTTCAGGATAGCCTCCTGCTTTCTATCTGCAGGCTCCTTTAAGGCGGCCGTATCCTGAGACGGTAGTGCCACCTTTTTTGATAAGCGTGTGAGCGCCTTGTCCACCCTAGGGGATGTTTCCCAACGTAACCTGTCCGTTGGCGGGAAAGGGTACGCCATTAGTAACCGCTTAGAAATCACTAATTTCTTATCTGGGGAACACCACGCTTCTTCACACAATTCATTTAACTCATCAGATGGGGGAAAAGTCACTGGCTGCTTTTTCTCCCCAAACATAATACCCTTTTTAGTGGTAACCGGGTTAATGTCAGAAATGTGCAACACATTTTTCATTGCCGTAATCATGCATCGGATGGCCCTTGTGGACTGTAGATTTGTCTCATCGTCGTCTACACTGGAGTCAGACTCCGTGTCGACATCTGTGTCTGCCATCTGAGGTAGCGGGCATTTTTGAGCCCCTGATGGCCTCTGAGACGCCTGGGCAGGCGCGGGCTCAGATGCCGGCTGTCCCAAAGCTGTTAACGTCATCGAACCTTTTATGCAAGGAGTTGACACTGTCGGTTAATACCTTCCACATATCCATCAACTCTGGTGTCGGCCCCGCATGGGGGCGACATCACACTTATCGGCTCTTGCTCCGCCTCCACGTAAGCGTCCTCATCAAACATGTCGACACAGCCGTACCGACACACCGTACACACACAGGGAATGCTCTGACTGAGGACAGGACCCCACAAAGTCCTTTGGGGAGACAGAGAGAGAGTATGCCAGCACACACCAGAGCGCTATATAACAGAGGGATTTACACTAACACAAAGTGAATTTTCCCCCAATAGCTGCTTATATCACCTTTTGCGCCTAAATTTATGTGTCCCCCCCCTCTCTTTTTTACCCTTCTTGTAGTGTATACTGCAGGGGAGAGCCTGGGGAGCGTCCTTCCAGCGGAGCTGTGAAGAGAAAATGTCGCCGGTGTGCTGAGGGAGATAGCCCCGCCCCCTCCGCGGCGGGCTTCTCCCGCTTTTTTAATAATGTTAATGGCGGGGGATTAGGCACATATACAGTTTATAACTGTATTATGTGCACATTTGCCAAAAGGTATACTTATTGCAGCCCAGGGCGCCCCCCCCCCCCAGCGCCCTGCACCCACCAGTGACCGGAGCGTGTGGTGTGCTGTGGGAGCAATGGCGCACAGCTACAGTGCTGTGCGCTACCTTATTGAAGACCGGAGTCTTCAGCCGCCGATTTTCTCCTGGTTCTTCCGTCTTCTGGCTCTGCAAGGGGGACGGCGGCGCGGCTCCGGGAACGGACAATCGAGGTCGGGCCCTGTGTTCGATCCCTCTGGAGCTAATGGTGTCCAGTAGTCTTAGAAGCACAAGCTAGCTGCAAGCAGGTAGGTTTGCTTCTCTCCCCTCAGTCCCTCGTAGCGGTGAGTCTGTTGCCAGCAGATCTCACTGAAAATAAAAAACCTAACAAATACTTTCTTTTCTAGTAAGCTCAGGAGAGCCCACTAGGTGCATCCAGCTCTGGCCGGGCACAGATTCTAACTGAGGTCTGGAGGAGGGGCATAGAGGGAGGAGCCAGTGCACACCAGATAGTACCTAATCTTTCTTTTAAGAGTGCCCAGTCTCCTGCGGAGCCCGTCTATTCCCCATGGTCCTTACGGAGTACCCAGCATCCACTAGGACGTCAGAGAAATGTCATAGTGAATGGCATATAGGGGTCAGACTAAGCTGTACTGCACTAGTAATAGAGCCACCATGAGCCCTAGTGAACAGTTTGTGGCTCGTGTGATCACTGTTTAAACATAGTTCTCCTGTATGTGCCTTTAATACGAGGTAGGCTTTTGCACCCCAAGTCAAGTGGTTTAACACTGAGTGGATATTACACAGAAGCCAAGGAGCAATCAGATTTGTCTACGGCTTCCTATATTGTACGTCCCACAGATTCTGGGAACAAGTCACGCCTAAGATTAAAGCCTAACTTCACATGTTTTGTACAACATACTGCAATAACATCTTCTACCTCTCATACTTGAAAAAGGGCTACAGCCTGAAACAAGCACTGAAAAACTCAGAAACACACTGTTGCTGTCACATGACTAGTTACGAATAGGTGATCTAGGTAAGTCTGTAGCAACAACTTTAACTGTGGAATTTACTGAGTACTTCTATGTTTACAGAGGCTTATTCATCCACCTGCCAAGAGTGTCTGAGCTTTCAACAGCCAATTTCATGTGTAATATCCTTTTGCAATTATCGGGAGTTACTTCAGTAAAGGACAGCACAGTATGATGATAACGTATAGTATGACTTTAAATAAGCAAAATCATTTTGATGTGGCATTAACCCTTTATATTCTGTGATGCATTTTGCACAATGTTAGATTATATAAAAGACAATGATTACTTACTTTAACCACAGAAAGCATCCCCTCGTTTGTGTTTGGATTGGTGTGAATTTCAAAGCTCTGTCCGGGGTTCCCATTGATGATTGTATACACTGCCTTCCAAGCACCCGTGTTTGGGTCGTCCTTATCGTTAACAGTCAGATTCACCATCACCCCAGTCACCCCTTCCTTAACTGTGGCCTGAAACTGAGACAAAAGAAACAAAGTTAGAAAAGTTACACAAAGCAAACGTAACAAAACCAGATTTTCAATTTAGCAAAAGTTACATAACACTGAATAGAACGGCAGCGAAAGGAACAAACTATTTGTTTCTTCAAAGAAAGTTTATTTCCTTAAACCCAGAACAATGAATCTGTTTACAGAAAATAGATGAGATATTACTCTTTAACAACCTCTACTTGTGACAGATTGCCGCAAGACGAGGCTGGGAAATAGTATTCCGAAGCTGTAAATCTTTCACCTGCAATAAACAAATCACCTATAGGAAAAGCATAAACCAGTCAGTCTCAAATAATATTTCTCTCTTTTTGGCGATGAAATGAGTTATTTAGAGTTATTTCAAAGTAATACGTTTTTTCCCCTAAATTGCACATTACCATATTTTAGCAAGAAATACACACACACACACACACACACACACACACACACACACACACACACACACACACACACACACACAATAACGGATATAGAATTGTGTAACTCTCTACGTTTATGTGTAGTGTCTGTACAGTCGTAGATACAAGTTGATACAACATATATAAAATCTGTGCAGACAGGCAGTGACAATGGGGGTCATTCCGAGTTGTTCGCTCGCTAGCCATTTTTAGCAGCCGTGCAAACGCTATGCCGCCGCCCACTGGGAGTGTATTTTAGCTTAGCAGAAGTGCGAATGAAAGGATCGCAGAGCGGCGGCATCATTTTTTTGTGCAGTTTTAGAGTAGCTCAATACCTACTCAGCGCTTGCAATCACTTCAGACTGTTCAGTTCCTGTTTTGATGTCACGAACACGCCCTGCGTTCGCCCAGCCACGCCTGCGTTTTTCCTGGCACGCCTGCGTTTTTTTGAACACTCCCTGAAAACGGTCAGTTGACACCCAGAAACGCCCACTTCATGTCAATCACTCTGCGGTCAGCAGTGCGACTGAAAAGCTTCGCTAGACCCTGTGTGAAACTACTTTGTTAGTTGTAATAGTACGTCGCGCGTGCGCATTGCACCGCATACGCATGTGCAGAAGTGCCAATTTTTTGCCTCATCGCTGCACAGCGACCAAATGCAGCTAGTGATCAACTCGGAATGACCACCAATATTGGACAGGGGTTTACCGCAAAGAAAGTACGCAGTCCCACGGTATCTTGAGAAAAGTCCACGTTAGAACCGAAACAAAAAACATTCTGAGTGATCGCTTTTAGAATCACTTTACATCTGGGTTTGGAAGCAGTGCAGGAAAGTTGCAAGAGGCACTGCGATCAGCTCAAGCCTACCCACGGGAGAGTTTTGCGAGATCGGACTGAGGGGTGTTCGGAATGGGGCGTGAAAGCAAGGATTAGGAAAGGCAGACTCGTGATCACCTGAATTAGAATTAGACTGTGAATCTCCCTTCAGAGGGCGGCAATTTTAGTACATCACCACTGTGAGAGAGTCACAGAATCGCTAACAAAACGCTAACACAGTTGGAAAATGGAGTGCAGATCTTTAGGCATCTGAGACCAGCGATAAAAAATAAAACAGATCTTGCATCAGGGTTGCCTACTTTAAATAGCTCCTCCAGAGGAGACGCAGCAGGAGACTTCAGGGGGCGGGGCCGGCCTGTGACATCATTTAGCCCAGCCCCCACATCGGGAAACGCCGTAATTTGTGGGTCCGCGGGAAGGGGTCGGGACTAAAATGATGCGATTCGCGTCATTTTAACCCATTCCCGCGAATACGGGAGATTATCTCTCCATCCTACCCGCATCACTAGGGTGCGAGCAGGATACGGGAGACCTGCCTACTCTTCCGGGGGTGCGTGGGGCTACCCCAAAAAAACGGGAGCCTCCCGCAGCTTCCGGGAGAGTAGGCAAGTATGTCTTGCATGCATTTTCACTGCTTTCCACACAGATAGAAGCTGAGAGGCTTCCCTAATCTTGTCCCAGTTTCCAGGGGCATGAAGCTTCACCCATGTCCTCCTCCTGTCTGAGTTGGTGATGATCCGGTTATGTTCCACAATAGATTGATATACTGTAAGGAGAATGTGTGCCCTTAGGACAAGTAGCGTTGAAAGCAAAGCGACACCGAGGTGGATGGGTTATGTTGGAAATGGGTTGGGGCTGCGAGACTGGCGGTGGGGATCCCAGAGGTTGGTATACCGATCCTGGGATCCCAACCGCAGGATTCCGGTGAGGGGGGTGGGGGCGAGCGCAACAAAGACCCTTACGGGTTCAACACAGGTTCTATCCCCACTCTGTGGGTGTCGTGGGAATAGTCCCTGGTAGATCCTGCCGATGCCAGGATCCTGAGCGGCGGTCACATGACCGCATCCCGTTGGAAATATCTTCATTGGAAGTACTGAAAGAAAAGGTACTGGGGAATACCAAATCTTGTTTGCATGTGGCGAGATCAGAGCATTATAGAATATTGCTGTGTATATTTTGACACTTATCCAGGTAGGTGGGGACAGATTACCTGGTCTATAGGGGGGCAAGGGGTAAGGTAAGCACATCCCCCCTATAATGCCACACTAAAGAGCCTTGGATGCACATGCCGCCACTAAGCAACAGTGCCTCCCCCAAAGTCTCAGTGACCCTGCATTTATCAGCCCCTTTGTGTCCAACCATACTACAGTACAGCCATCTTTATCATACTGAATGTTGTACCCCAAGTAGTTCACTGAGGAAACCACAGTATAGTAAAAATGACAGCGTCATCTCAGATCCAATTAGCGGCACAGAATAGAAGAATGTTGACAATGACATAGGGCCTAATTCAGAGTTGATCGCAGCAGCAAATTTGTTAGCAGTTGGGCAAAACCATGTGCACTGCAGGGGGGGCAGATGTAACATGTGCAGAGAGAGTTAGATTTGGGTGGGGTGTGTTCAAACTGAAATCTAAATTGCAGTGTAAAAATAAAGCAGCCAGTATTTACCCTGCACAGAAACCAAGTAACCCACCCAAATCTAACTCTCTCTGCACATGTTACATCTGCCCCGCCTGCAGTGCACATGGTTTTGCCCAACTGCTAACAAATTTGCTGCTGCGATCAGGTCTGAATTACCCCCAAAGACCGATACACACACAACACATGTAGAATCAGGACATTGCAAATACAGCAAGAGGTCACCCGCAGAATACGCCCCTCTCACAGCGTCGCTGCCTGGTGATTTTACCAGAACGGAAGAGTCTTGTCGCACCTAGCATGAGGCACAATATATCATCGTAATAAAGAATGTGTTCCGCCAGGGGTTAATACAACATCTCTACAGGCGAGTTTCCTTACATAAGCTCTGAAGGAAACAGGACATTTAGCATTTAGAGCCTGATTCATAGTTGGATGTAAATCCGATATTTCAGCAGTTGAGCGACTATTGATGGTCTGCGCTGCGCATGTGCCGCTATAGGATTGTGATGGCGGCCGCAGAAAGGATTTATTCACAGGGCGTATATTGGCCGTAACATGGGAAGTGCCTGCAGAAATACAGGGGAGTCCGAACCGTTTCAGGGGCACGTTTGAGTCTGTGACTTTCTTTTCCTTTTACAGGGGACCACTATGAAATCCCGGCTGTCAGGATCCTAGCGGTCAGTAGACCAACTCCGGGATCCCAACAGCCGGAATACCAGCGGCGAGCGCAGCGTGTTCCCTAGTGGGCTCTCTGCAGTCACCACGCTTCAGGCTAGGTGGTGACCTTCAGTTGCCATAGGGTTATATTCCCCCTCAGGTGGTGGCATGGACCACCACCCGAGTGGGGATTTCAGCCGGTGGTCGGAATCCCGACCGCAGGTATTTCACTGTGTGTCAGGATTTCGGCGTCGGTCTCCTGACAGCCGGGATCCCGACAACTCCATCTTTGCTTTGTGCGCTATAAGTCGCATATCCGGCATCTTACTTTCTGTGTCCATTCTGCGCAACCGTAGGGGTACTTTGCATCTTTGTCAGCAGTCAATGGGATTTGCAAAGCCGTCTTAATACAAATCCAGTAGCTGCAGTATTTGCATATTTTTTTCCCCAGTCGTCGTGTACAGGATCACAGCTGCGAGCGCTGAAGTGTACTGCTCTGAAACAGACCCTTTAAGTCCTCGCCCAAGCTGTTACCTTACACACCCTCTTTTCCTGGGGGACCTAGCCCCCACACTGCTTGTTGCTTTTTACATAGCACATCCCTCCAAACTTTGGTCTGGAAAGAAGAGGGACAGCTGCGCATGCCCAAAATTAGAGCTCGTGGCCTTGTGTTCTGAAACGTGGCTCACAGGACGTGCAGCCATCACAAGCCACACCCCCGTTTTTGTGACTGTGGTGGTATGCTGGCTGTGTCCCCCAGTCCTTCTCTCCCAGTGAATTGGCGCTGTTTATTCCCAGTTTAGCAGAGCAGAAAGTGAGAGGGGGCCCAAATGCACCGTTTTGAGGTATAGGATTACATTTACTAAAGGTCAATTTTGATCAATTTTAATCGACTTCAGATTGATAAAACTGATCTTAATCGATTTTGGGCTTCCATGGCTAAAACACACATTTACTAACATTTAAAAATGAATATTAAAAAAATCATCTGTTAGTAAATGTGTGTTTAAGGCTTGGAAGCTCAATATCGATTAAGTTCAAATTGAATTGATTTAAAATCGATCATTAGTAAATATACCCCGTAAAGCGGCTAAACCTGCGCCACGTATTGGGCTCGCTGCCAAAACGGCACATTAGGTGCCCAAAAGCCAGACTTTGGGCAGATTTCTGCTCACCGCCTCAGGAGGGTGTGAGCAGAATTACCGGGCACCCCAAACAATTGCATCCCCTCCCAGGCTGCGTAAGTGGGCGATCTTTCAAAGTGTCACAAATTCGATTTAATACTAATCATAAGGCACACCTTCCATTCACACATCAAGCGCTGTCTCGTTAGACCTAAACATGTGGGTTGAGGAATTATTATTGTACTGTGAAATATAATATTTTATGAATAACAATAAAATGTATTGCTAAGTACTTAAAAGGGATTTTATAGCGCGGAAGTTTGAGGCTGTGGGACGTTCTGAATAGACCGTGTTTGAATTACACTCTTTTTTTCGTGTTGAATATAATTGTGTGCATGAGGAGTAGAAGTTCTGATCATTTACAGACGCTTCAAGCAGTGAAATGAATATGAAACGCTTTCTGTGGTGTTTCCAGGAATATCTCATTGGCATCTCATTAGGCAGCGTCTGCAGAGTATTGCACATCTGACTACGCTGGCAATAGACAGGTAGGAACGCGCAATCTGTGTGAGCCAGCTGGGAAGAGGCCTCTGAAAACAAATCCTGTAACATATTGGGTAATCCGTCAATGTCTCAAGTGGTGCCATTCTCGTTTCATGTTACTATATGGTATCTTTAACAACACTTTGCTTTAAGCTCCCTGTAATAAATTGATTCTTCATGTGGTTTACTGTAATACCCTTTTGATACAGTGGTGGAGAGAGAAAAATGAGACAGGTGCAGTATAGTAAATACTAAGGCTGTATAATTTTTTTCTACTCTTAACTCCACAGAAGAAACCATCTAACAATAGCATTACTGGTGGTGTTACATTAGATAAAGGCGCTCCTGGAAGCAGAAATCGTCTAGGCATTTTGTTGTTATTTTAGCCCAAATCTAACCCTAACCCTCCCCCTGGTGCCTAACCTTCCCCCTCCCCGAGTGCCTAACACTAATCATCCCCCTAGTAACTAACCCTTCCACAGTGCCTAACTCTAACCCTCCCCCTAGTGCCTAACACTAATCATCCCCCTAGTAACTAACCCTTCGCCAGTGCCTAACCCTCCCCCTAGTACCTAACACCATCCCCCTAGTACCTAACCCTACCCCAGTGCCTAACCCTAACCCTCCCCCTAGTACCTAACACCATCCCCCTAGTACCTAACCCTACCCCAGTGCCTAACCCTAACCCTCCCCCTAGTAACTAACCCTTCCTCAGTGCCTAACACTCCCCATAGTACCTAACCCTCCCCCTAGCAACTAACCCTCTCCCAGTGCCTAACCCTGCCCCTAGTAACTAACCCTTCCCCAGTGCCTAGCCTAACCCTCCCCCTAGTACCTAACACTAATCATCCCCCTAGTACCTAACCCTCCCCCTAGTAACTAACCCTACCCCAGTGCTTAACCCTAGCCCTCCACCTAGTAACTAACCCTTCCCCAGTGCCTAACCCTCCCCCTAGTACCTAACCCTAAACCTCCGCCTAGTACCTAACCATAAACCTCCCCCTAGTACCTAACACTAACCATCCCCTTAGTAACTAACCCTCCCCGTGATGCCTGATAACTCTCCTCCTGGTGCCTAACCCTAAACCCCCCTTACCCCGGTGCCTAACCCTCCCCATGGTGCTTAACCTTAACCCTCCCCCTGGTGCCTAACCCTAAAAATTTTGAAGAAAAAAAACATGAAAAAAAAACATATCAACAATGTTTTTGTTGACCTTTTCAGCGTGTCGACCATTCATCTGTTGACCTTTTGTCACTGTCAGCCTAATGCATGTTGACTATGTGGTGTTGACCCTTTGATTGTCGACCTAGATATTGTCGATCTTTCAACCGGATACTGAAGCAGCCATATTGTGGAATGGATGAGTATTCTTCAGAATGATGCAGCTTATTGATTGGCTAGGATCACCACATTCATGCCATGTGCATACAGTGTCACAGGTGACGCCCATAGTACCGGGTTGTGCTATATTTGTGGACCCAATGTGGTCTTTCTCCCCTGGCAGTCACACCTCTCCGCCTTTATACCCTACAGTATCAACTGGTATCCTGTGTGTGGCACCGCATCATATAGGAGTCCTTCCACTGGTGTCCTGTGACCTTGTAACTGCTCCACTACTATTGGGAACCCTATCACTTGGAATCATGTCCCTGGCACGTACGAGTCCCTCCCAAGTGTCCTGCCCCCTGGTACCTGCTCTACTCTTCCTTGAAACCCTAACACTTGGGATCCTGTTCCTTGCACCATGTCAACCTGCTGTCCCTCACCTGGAGTGCTATTCTCTGGCCCTCACTCCTCTCCTTCTTGGCACCCATCAATTGGTATCCTGTTCTTGACAACTTATCACTAGATGTTCTATCCCCTAGCTTAACCCCATTTTCTTTAAACATATGCACTAAAACCACCAAGCAGACCCTCCCCTGGTGTACCGTCCCCCCAGTAGCCGTTCCACTAGTATTTGGAACCCTATCATTAGGCATCATGTCCCTGGTTCCCTGTCACCCAGCAGTTCCACCCCAGTTTCCTGTCCCCTGGCACCCACTCCTCTACTACTTAGAGCCCTAACAACTTGTGTCTGGCACACTATCACCCAGCAGTCCGTCCCCTGTGTCCTATTCCGGTTACCTTCTCCTCTCTTCCCTGGAACCATAACGCTTGGGAGCCCGCTCTTGGCACTATATCACCTAGGAGTCCTTTCCCCAGTGTCCTATCGCCTGGCACTCACTCCTTGAGAACCTGTTACCTGGGGTTCTGTTCCTGGCTCCCTTCCCTGGTGACCGTTCCTCTCTTCATTGGTACCCTGTCTCTTGACACACTATCACCTAGGACTCCTCTGGTGTCCGGTCTCCTGGCACCAGCTCCTGTCTACCTTGGGAACCTGGGACCCTGTTCCCTGACACCCACCATTTTGCCTGCGACACAGGAATAATTTAAAATAGAAATCCCTCCAACTCGGAATATAAACAATAGACTCCAGTACCCGCATATCAAGCAGAATCCAAAATCCTGACTTTCCAACAAACGTATCAGAACAAGAGACTAAGGGTGACATTTACTAAGCAGTGATAAGAGCGGAGAAGTGAGCCAGTGGAGAAGTTGCCCATGGCAACCAATCAGCAATGAAGTAACATCTATAATTTGCATACTATAAAATGATACAGAGCTGCTGATTTGTTGATGGGGAAACTTCTCCACTGGCTCACTTCTCCGCTCTTATCACTGCTTAGTAAATGTCCCCCTAAAAACTGTAAGGTAAATAAAGTTGAACTTTCAGTTAAAAAATAATTAAGTATAATATTTGTACAGTATATTGAAACATCGCCTCATATAGTACAGTTTTTTCTGCCTTTGTTACTTTCACGTTCAGTATTGGTGAAACCTTTTTGATTAGTTCCTGTCAATCCTAACAAAGATTCATTTACAACTCTCACTCAAAAAGGACACGAGAGGTGTCATCAGGGCTTAAAATAACTAATTAAAAGTGTCTCAGATTTAATTGATTTTATGCAGACATAAACCCCAAGTGGTTAGTAATTTAACAAGAAAGAAACGAAATTCAGAATTTTACTTAAAAGAACCTTCAAATTGATGCAATGATATATTTCTCTGAGTGTACGTTGCCGACTGCACCGCACTTCTGTTTAACTATTTCTAAGCAAGGTCAGGAACCAGTTCCTTTCCAGGACGGACAGGAACATTGAATGTGGCGGCAGATAAGAACCACTTGGACCATCTAGTCTGCCCTAAACACATGTATACACACATACATACTAGGAAGTCAATTAACCGACCAGTATATTTTTGGCTAGTGGGAGTAAACCGGAGTACCGGAAAACCACGCAAGCATGGGGAGAATAAATAAACTCCACACAGTTAGGGCCGTGGTGGGAATTGAACTCACAACCTCAGTGCTATGAGGCAGTAATGTTAACCATTACACCATCCGTACTTCCCCATAGTCTTGTAGTACTTTGCCATGTCTCCCACCTTGTTGCTATGGGTTACAGGACATCTGCAGAATGCACCCTAATTTTAATTCATTTTGTTTACCATTAATAATAATAATTATCAGCATGTCAAGATGTAACATCTCTATACATTCTCCCTGATTTCCAATGTTGAGAAAATGCTGACATTTCTAGAATTCATTAATTAATGGCCAATGGTCCCAACACAGGTGTTTACACCAAGATAGGACTTGTGTGTATGTAAGGGGCACAAGCTTGCCACTGACTGCTTAGCAAGTTGGCTGTATTTGCTCCTGTATTGGGTCTGACTGTGATCCAGACACAAAGTGGGCGTGTTTGCATGATGCCGCGAGTTTCTGTACGGCCAATGCGAGGAGTCGTGTTGCTTCAAGCGGGAAGCCGTACTGCCCACCGGTTTTCCATTCACACGCCAGGTGCCGGAGACCCATCTAGTACAGGCTTCCCTTCCCCATACGCATGACTCAGAAGAGCGCAGATCTCTAGCCACACGCCCACAAGACAGAACAGTCCCGTGTGATTGCATTATCACCCCACAGATCCCGCCCCAAAACGCCAATTTCATGCAAAGCGACATCCAGCAATGATCCACCCGACTCAGAATTGGACAGAGACATGCATAAAGTCGCTTCTGCGCTGTATGCGGAAACTCACTATTAGCGGCCGGCCATACAGAGAGATTAGCTCCATTGCCTGCACTAAGCTACAGTAAATGCCTATGGTGGTCATTCTGAGTTGCAAAAGTGCGAACGAAAGGATCGCAGAGCGGCGGCAAAGTTTTTTTGTGCAGTTTCTGAGTAGCTCTAAACTTGCTCAGCGCTTGCGATCACTTCAGACTGTTCAGTTTCTGTTTTGACGTCACAAACACACCCTGCGTTCGCCCAGCCACGCCTGGGTTTTTCCTGGCACGTCTGCGTTTTTCCGAACACTCCCTGAAAACGGTCAGTTGACACCCAGAAACGCCCTCTTCCTGTCAATCACTCTGCGGCCAGCAGTGCGACTGAAAAGCTTCGCTAGACCCTGTGTGAAACTACATCGTTCGTTGCAATAGTACGTTAAATGTGCAGAAGTGCCTTTTTTTTGCCTCATCGCTGCACAGCGAACGAATGCAGCTAGCGATCAACTCGGAATGACCAACTATATTCACATGCAGAGTTGTACCCATCTCTCCGAGCAGACAGACCCTATCCACACACGTGGCTTCCTAGTGGTCATCATCATCCGTAGTTCACAATTGTACCAGCACTATCCAGCGATGCTAACGATACATTGGAGAACAGGCGCAATTGCGGTTCTGCAAAGCTCTACATAATCCGCAGTTCCCTTGACGTGCTCTCACTTAACACTCCTATGTGAGATTGCCCCGTTACAGCCCAGGTACGTCCCTTCAGTCTCAAGTGGAGATGTCACTGAAATGTGTCCAACTCTCCACTGCTCACACGTAGGTGTGCAGTAACTCAATATTAACCCACATCTCCGATGACTTTATATCTGCGCGTGCGTACAGATCCTGCTTTGCGGTGTTGCTCAGAGAGCCCCAAACGCTGCAGCAGCAGCACGAAGAAGCGTACCAGAAAAAGTGGGGATGTCTGCTCTGTTTTCTAAGCGTGCCAAAGACCATGTCTGCATCCTTGGATGCAGCGTCACTGGCGCTGGGAGCGGGAATTTCCTGGCCATCTTCAGTAACCTAAGAGAGACTGAGATGATCAATGGTCACACAGATGATCCGGTGCTATGTCTTCGGATGCAGCAATGGATCACAAAAGCCGGCAGTGTATAGTTCCTGCTTCTTTTACATATGCACCTTCACTGCGTAAAAAGACACTGGGGCTGTAGCTACTGCCACCTCCGTATCGGACCCATAGTGTGACAGGTGTACTTTCAACTGCAGCCCCAATCACCTTATGCGGTATCGTATCAATTTCTTTAATGCTTTCCAGTGCTTCAGTAAGAATGCATCACAACTCATTCTGCAGTAGCCATGCCTTAATCTGTCCCACACTGATGCCCCATTACAGACTTGATTAGGGTTCCTGGGGGTATGAGTGTGAGAGAGAAGGGAGGGCTCCACACATAAAGCCCTTTCAGATTTTCAGGCCTTCAGACTGAGAGCTGGCTAATTAGGGCCTGCACCTGTAAGAGGCTGATATAAGATATGTCAGGGCTTGGCTCAGGGCCTCACTACCCAGGGAAATAGGCAGCAGGCCTGTTATGAGACACTGTGATTTTCTGTGCATATGTCCGTGTTCGTGGTAGGGGCATTAGGTCCAGGGGCATTTCAAGAGAGAAGGGGACCTGTGTGCAGCCTCAGCTGCGGACCTCCTCCTCTCCGGCAGCAGTAGAGTCTGGTATAAAGCTAAAGTTACTACTGCGCATGCACAGGTCTCTGGGAACATGGCGCCCGTGCCTTGTTCCTAGAGACATCTCCAGTGCACATGCGCAAATCACTCGGAAATGGCAGCGGCTGACATTTTCCAATGATTTGTGCCCACACTGCATAGACGACGACGCCGCAGGACTCCAGAGGGGTATACAATATGGGTGCAGTGTGCGCGGTGTAGGCCCCCCGGAAATAGAAAGGCGTATGATTAGGTCCTACCACCCTGAGATGATGTTTACTTAGTGCCCAGAAAGGCTAGGATTCATTTTTAATTTTGTTTTATTTACTGCACAATAAAACTAGCCATGGCTAGATAGCATGATAACCCTGGACAGGTGTGCTGTTTTCCTGGCTGCTGTGTGTTTAGAGCTGCCCATCTACCCCAGGATTTCCTCAAATATTTATGCAGACATATATATATTGTGACAACACAGCTGGCGCGTCGTGTCGCACAGTGGTAAAAATAAGAATTTACTTACCGATAATTCTATTTCTCGGAGTCCGTAGTGGATGCTGGGGTTCCTGAAAGGACCATGGGGAATAGCGGCTCCGCAGGAGACAGGGCACAAAAGTAAAGCTTTCCGATCAGGTGGTGTGCACTGGCTCCTCCCCCTATGACCCTCCTCCAAGCCAGTTAGGTACCGTGCCCGGACGAGCGTACACAATAAGGGAGGAATTTTGAATCCCGGGTAAGACTCATACCAGCCACACCAATCACACCGTACAACTTGTGATCTAAACCCAGTTAACAGTATGATAACAGCGGAGCCTCTGAAAAGATGGCTCACAACAATAATAACCCGATTTTTGTAACTATGTACAAGTATTGCAGATAATCCGCACTTGGGATGGGCGCCCAGCATCCACTACGGACTCCGAGAAATAGAATTATCGGTAAGTAAATTCTTATTTTCTCTATCGTCCTAGTGGATGCTGGGGTTCCTGAAAGGACCATGGGGATTATACCAAAGCTCCCAAACGGGCGGGAGAGTGCGGATGACTCTGCAGCACCGAATGAGAGAACTCCAGGTCCTCCTTAGCCAGGGTATCAAATTTGTAGAATTTAGCAAACGTGTTTGCCCCTGACCAAGTAGCTGCTCGGCAAAGTTGTAAAGCCGAGACCCCTCGGGCAGCCGCCCAAGATGAGCCCACCTTCCTTGTGGAATGGGCATTTACATATTTTGGCTGTGGCAGGCCTGCCACAGAATGTGCAAGCTGAATTGTATTACACATCCAACTAGCAATAGTCTGCTTAGAAGCAAGAGCACCCAGTTTGTTGGGTGCATACAGGATAACAGCAAGTCAGTTTTCCTGACTCCAGCCGTCCTGGAACATATTTTCAGGGCCCTGACAACATCTAGCAACTTGGAGTCCTCCAAGTCCCTAGTAGGTGCAAGGCACCACAATAAGCTGGTTCAGGTGAAACACTGACACCACCTTAGGGAGAGAACTGGGGACGAGTCCGCAGCTCTGCCCTGTCCGAATGGACAAACAGATATGGGCTTTTTTGAGAAAAAACCACCAATTTGACACTCGCCTGGTCCAGGCCAGGGCCAAGAGCATGGTCACTTTTCATGTGAGATGCTTCAAATCCACAGATTTGACTGGTTTTAAACCAATGTGATTTGAGGAATCCCAGAACTACGTTGAGATCCCACAGTGCCACTGGAGGCACAAAAGGGGGTTGTATATGCAATACTCCCTTGACAAACTTCTGGACTTCAGGAACTGAAGCCAATTCTTTCTGGAAGAAAATCGACAGGGCCGAAATTTGAACCTTAATGGACCCCAATTTGAGGCCCATAGACACTCCTGTTTGCAGGAAATGCAGGAAACGACCGAGTTGAAATTTCTTTGTGGGGCCTTCCTGGCCTCACACCACGCAACATATTTTCGCCACATGTGGTGATAATGTTATACGGTCACCTCCTTTCTGGCTTTGACCAGGGTAGGAATGACCTCTTCCGGAATGCCTTTTTCCCTTAGGATCCGGCTTTCCACCGCCATGCCGACAAACGCAGCTGCGGTAAGTCTTGGAACAGACATGGTACTTGCTGAAGCAAGTCCCTTCTTAGCGGCAGAGGCCATAAGACCTCTGTAAGCATCTCTTGAAGTTCCGGGTACCAAGTCCTTCTTGGCCAATCCGGAGCCATGAGTATAGTTCTTACTCCTCTACGTCTTATAATTCTCAGCACCTTAGGTATGAGAAGCAGAGGAGGGAACACATACACCGACTGGTACACCCATGGTGTTACCAGAACGTCCACAGCTATTGCCTGAGGGTCTCTTGACCTGGCGCAATACCTGTCCCGTTTTTTGTTCAGACGGGACGCCATCATGTCCACCTTTGGTATTTCCCAACGGTTTACAATCATGTGGAAAAAAACTTCCCGATGAAGTTTCCACTCTCCCGGGTGGAGGTCGTGCCTGCTGAGGAAGTCTGCTTCCCAGTTTCCATTCCCGGGATAAAACACTGCTGACAGTGCTATCACATGATTTTCCGCCCAGCGAAAAGTCCTTGCAGTTTTTGCCATTGCCCTCCTGCTTCTTGTGTCGCCCTGTCTGTTTACGTGGGCGACTGCCGTGATGTTTTTCCCACTGGATCAATACCGGCTGACCTTGAAGCAGAGGTCTTGCTAAGCTTAGAGCATTATAAATTTACCCTTAGCTCCAGTATATTTATGTGGAGAAAAGTCTCCAGACTTGATCACACTCCCTGGAAATCTTTTCCTTGTGTGACTGCTCCCCAGCCTCTCGGGCTGGGCTCCGTGGTCACCAGCATCCAATCCTGAATGCCGAATCTGCGGCCCTCTAGAAGATGAGCACTCTATAACCACCACAGGAGAGACACCCTTGTCCTTGGATATAGGGGTATCCGCTGATGCATCTGAAGATGCGATCCGGACCATTTGTCCAGCAGATCCCACTGAAAAGTTCTTGCGTGAAATCTGCCGAATGGAATTGCTTCGTAGGAAGCCACCATTTTTACCAGGACCCTTGTGCAATGATGCACTGTTTTTAGGAGGTTCCTGACTAGCTCGGATAACTCCCTGGCTTTCTCTTCCGGGAGAAACACCTTTTTCTGGACTGTGTCCAGAATCATCCCTAGGCACAGCAGACGTGTCGTCGGGATCAGCTGCGATTTTGGAATATTTAGAATCCACCCGTGCTGTTGTAGCAGTATCCTAGATAGTGCTACTCCGACCTCCAACTGTTCCCTGGACTATGCCCTTATCAGGAGATCGTCCAAGTAAGGGATAATTAAGACGCCTTTTCTTCGAAGAAGAATCATCATTTCGGCCATTACCTTGGTAAAGACCCGGGGTGCCGTTGACAATCCAAACGGCAGCGTCTGAAACTGATAGTGACAGTTCTGCACCACGAACCTGAGGTACCCTTAGTGAGAAGGGCAAATTTGGGACATAGAGGTAAGCATCCCTGATGTCCCGGGACACTATATAGTCCCCTTCTTCCTGGTTCGTTATCACTGCTCTGAGTGACTCCATCTTGATTTGAACCTTTGTAAGTGTTCAAAAAAATTTTTAGAATAAGTCTCACCTAGCCTTCTGGCTTCAGTACCACAATATAGTGTGGAATAATACCCCTTTTCTTGTAGTAGGAGGGGTAATTTAATTATCACCTGCTGGGAATACAGCTTGTGAATTTTTTCCCATACTGCCTCCTTGTCGGAGGGAGACCTTGGTAAAGCAGACTTCAGGAGCCTGCGAAGGGGAAACATCTCGACATTCCAATCTGTACCCCTGGGATACTACTTGTAGGATCCAGGGGTCCTGTACGGTCTCAGCGCCATGCTGAGAACTTGTCAGAAGCGGTGGAACGCTTCTGTTCCTGGGAATGGGCTGCCTGCTGCAGTCTTCTTCCCTTTCCTCTATCCCTGGGCAGATATGATCTTATAGGGACGAAAGGACTGAGGCTGAAAAGACGGTGTCTTTTTCTGCAGAGATGTGACCTAGGGTAAAAACGGTGGATTTTCCAGCAGTTGCCGTGGCCACCAGGTCCGATGGACCGACCCCAAATAACTCCTCTTCCTTTATACGGCAATACACATTTGTGCCGTTTGGAATCTGCATCACCTGACCACTGTCGTGTCCATAACATCTTCTGGCAGTTATGGACATCGCATTTACTCTTGATGCCAGAGTGCAAATATCCCTCTGTGCATCTCGCATATATAGAAATGCATCCTTTAAATGCTCTATAGTCAATAAAATACTGTCCCTGTCAAGGGTATCAATATTTTTAGTCAGGGAATCCGACCAAGCCACCCCAGCTCTGCACATCCAGGCTGAGGCGATCGCTGGTCGCAGTATAACACCAGTATGTGTGTATATACTTTTTATGATATTTTCCAGCCTCCTGTCAGCTGGTCCTTGAGGACGGCCCTATCTATAGACGGTACCGCCACTTGTTTTGATAAGCGTGTGAGCGCCTTATTCACCCTAAGGGGTGTTTCCCAACGCGCCCTATCTGGCGGGAAAGGGTATACCGCCCATAATTTTCTATCGGGGGGAACCCACGCATCATCACACACTTTATTTAATTTATCTGATTCAGGAAAAACTATGGTAGTTTTTTCACATCCCACATAATACCCTCTTTTGTGGTACTTGTAGTATCAGAAATATGTAACACCTCCTTCATTGCCTTTAATGTGTGGCCCTAATAAGGAATACGTTTGTTTATTCACCGTCGACACTGGATTCAGTGTCCCTGTCTGTGTCTGTGTCGACCGACTAAAGTAAACGGGCGTTTTAAAACCCCTGACGGTGTTTTTGAGACGTCTGGACCGGTACTAATTGTTTGTCGGCCGTCTCATGTCGTCAACCGACCTTGCAGCGTGTTGACATTATCACGTAATTCCCTAAATAAGCCATCCATTCCGGTGTCGACTCCCTAGAGAGTGACATCACCATTACAGGCAATTGCTCCGCCTCCTCACCAACATCGTCCTCCTACATGTCGACACACACGTACCGACACACAGCACACACACAGGGAATGCTCTGATAGAGGACAGGACCCACTAGCCCTTTGGAGAGACAGAGGGAGAGCTTTTGCCAGCACACACCAAAAACGCTATAATTATATAGGGACAACCTTATATAAGTGTTTTCCCTTATAGCATCTTTTTTATATTTCTAACGCCAAATTATTGCCCCCCCTCTCTGTTTTAACCCTGTTTCTGTAGTGCAGTGCAGGGGAGAGCCTGGGAGCCTTCCCTCCAGCCTTTCTGTGAGGGAAAATGGCGCTGTGTGCTGAGGAGATAGGCCCCGCCCCTTTTTCGGCGGCCTCGTCTCCCGCTCTTAACGGATTCTGGCAGGGGTTAAATATCTCCATATAGCCTCCGGAGGCTATATGTGAGGTATTTTTAGCCAAAATAGGTTTTCATTTGCCTCCCAGGGCGCCCCCCTCCCAGCGCCCTGCACCCTCAGTGACTGCCGTGTGAAGTGTGCTGAGAGGAAAATGGCGCACAGCTGCAGTGCTGTGCGCTACCTTTAGAAGACTGAGGAGTCTTCTGCCGCCGATTCTGGACCTCTTCTTACTTCAGCATCTGCAAGGGGGCCGGCGGCAAGGCTCCGGTGACCATCCAGGCTGTACCTGTGATCGTCCCTCTGGAGCTAATGGTGTCCAGTAGCCAAGAAGCCAATCCATCCTGCACGCAGGTGAGTTCACTTCTTCTCCCCTAAGTCCCTCGTTGCAGTGATCCTGTTGCCAGCAGGAATCACTGTAAAATAAAAAACCTAAGCTAAACTTTCTCTAAGCAGCTCTTTAGGAGAGCCACCTAGATTGCACCCTTCTCGGCCGGGCACAAAAATCTAACTGGCTTGGAGGAGGGTCATAGGGGGAGGAGCCAGTGCACACCACCTGATCGGAAAGCTTTACTTTTTGTGCCCTGTCTCCTGCGGAGCCGCTATTCCCCATGGTCCTTTCAGGAACCCCAGCATCCACTAGGACGATAGAGAAATACACGTGGTTACTTTCCTAGCCCTGTTCCTACCTTTGGACTCCACTAATTGCCGATATGTATTTAGTTATATGCTAGGCAATATTGTATTGTATTGTGTTATTACTATATTGTAGAGTTATATTTTATCCGTTATATTTGATATATGTAGTTTATTTGGTTATACTGTGTTCAATGTAATTGTTAACAGGAATACTGTTAACAAGCCTCCCGCTTTCCGTACAGCTCCCTGGGCAAGCCTCCCCCTTTCCCTACAGCCCCTCCACGACCCGTCTCGGCCGCCCACCGCAGAGAACAAGCGGATATCCGAGGGGGTCCGATGACGCGATTCGCGCTGAATCGCGCCATCGTAGCTCCGACCCTCACTATACAGCGCCTATTTTCTCAGCACTGCATAGCAGGGGGCGGAGCCACGATGATGCGATCCTGATGCCATGCCCACGAACTGCCCACTTCTTTGTCGGTCATGCCCCCGGACCGCCCATCCTGCTGCCGGCCACGCCCCCATGCACCTACAACGCTGCCTCCTCTCGCAGGAGGGGGCAGCAAAGTAGATAAGTATGGCCCAGACACCTCGTCTCCACTCCTCTGTGACCTCCTCACTGACCTGCTTGTGTGATGAATAGACAGGGTGGGGTATAACAAGAGCAGTGACCTCTACTGGTGAGGGAGAGATCTGCACATAAGGTCAGAGAGTGGATGTACTTCTGAAGTGCAGACACTGACTAGGCATTGCTGTGCGGTCAGTGGTGATAATCCGTGGCGCAGGGCGCTGTGTGAGCTCGTATCTCAGGCCAGGGGACACAGGAATACTGGTGGCATATTACAGCAGGAGACCGCAGGCATCTGTAATCCTATACTACTGTGGGGACTTAGTAAGTAAGATACCATCCTGGCTTGTAATTGTTAATGTTATTGTGTACTGTGGCCCTCATTCCGAGTTGTTCGCTCGCAAGCTGCTTTTAGCAGCATTGCACACGCTAAGCCGCCGCCCTCTGGGAGTGTATCTTAGCTTCTCAAAATTGCGAACGAAAGATTCGCAATATTACGAAAAGACTTCTCTGTGCAGTTTCTGAGTAGCTCGAGACTTACTCTTCCAGTGCGATCAGTTCAGTGCTTGTCGTTCCTGGTTTGACGTCACAAACACACCCAGCGTTCGCCCAGACACTCCTCCGTTTCTCCAGCCACTCCCGCGTTTTTCCCAGAAACACCTGCGTTTTTACACACACTCCCATAAAACGGCCAGTTTCCGCCCAGAAACACCCACTTCCTGTCAATCACATTACGATCACCAGAACGAAGAAAAAACCTTGTAATGCCGTGAGTAAAATACCAATCTTCATAGCAAATTTACTTGGCGCAGTCGCAGTGCGAACATTGCGCATGCGCAATTAGCGGAAAATCGCTGCGATGCGAAGAAAATTACCGAGCGAACAACTCGGAATGACCACCTGTGTGTGTATATATACAATAAAGGGCATTTGCCACTTTACTAAACTGTTCACCTGAGTGATCAGAGAATCCGTATCCTCACACACACACACACATATATATATATATATATATACATACACACATACACACAACTGTACAACTTTAAGAATTGATAGATCTTCAAAACTTAGAATTACAGAGCCCAAAGTTTATTCCAAAAATTCCTAATACAAAAGCACAGCCCATTATTATGTCTTGAAATACATAGCTACGTTAGCACTATATAACAATGATTTAAACCTCCCGTACATAAGACGATAAGAAGATCTTTGTTGAAATCCAGAACAGTGGAACAATAAAACGTACTCAGAATAATTACGACCAACTGGTGGGATGTACCGGCTGAGTGAAGTCATTTATGATCTGCCTTCTAAGAATTAGCATATGAATTCGGCAGAGAGATATGTGTTGAGACTCCACTTTGATATCAGGGCCCTGCATACGCGGGAGAAGGGATGGGGTATTGGGCATGATAATAGAAGGGCTTCCTGCTGTATCGATATGAAGACCCCCCGTCACTGCAATGAAAGCCCTATTCTTGTCTTTATCTCCATTTATCTTTCACTGTGTTGTGAAACAAAAAAAAAACAACCAAAAAAAAACCTCCCAGAAATAATCCAACAGAGAACGACTTTGTTAACGGGGGAGCTGGAGTTTTACGTATATAATTAGATCTCGGAGGGCAAATTAGGCAATGGAATTTAAAGAAGGGACATTGCCCCATCAAGAACGTATTATCCATTCCGTGTGTGTGTGGCTTGGCTGCTAGGGGTCTCTCTACGTTATAAAGCGGTGAGCCGTCTGACTGGTAGATACAGTAGTATGTGAAGTGTTCTAAGGGTTCACTTGTTCAACACGCTGACTAATTAGGTGCTCATAACAACTCATTATCAAAGAGCGCACTTCACCAGGGGTGGTAACGCAAACAAGTAAGTCGTAAAAGGGTCAGGGGGGGGCAACTAACGTGAGTTGCTCTGATCTCTTCTTAGAAAATAAACATCCTACGGGAGATGGTCTAGTAACAGATAGAAGCGTTTTCCGTATTTTATACTAATTTCTTAATTCGGTATTGTTTACTGACAATAACGGAAATTATAGACGATACAAGCTGCCACCTGATTGGATGGGGCTATCCAGTCAGATCATCTACACAGTCTCATTCAATACGATCTTAATATGCAATATTACCGGAGTCTACAGAGTACTGTAGGGTTACAAATTAGGCATTTTGCCCAGCGATAGTCCGTTTATAAGGGTCCCTTTACCGTTAATATGTAACAACGAAGGCTTTTTCTCAGGTAGGTCATGGAGGGTGGTATGTGTATGTATAGCTCATGGAGGGTGGTATGTGTATGGTGTGACTTTTCTGTTCTGATAACTAATGTTTAATTGGCTTTCACAGCCTGGTGTGATTTAATTGTGCTAACTATGGGTCCTGATTCAGAGCCGCAAGTAAAGCCGCGTGCATGCCATTTTTTTGCGGAATGAGACGTATTGACATTATGTGTCTCTGCAAATCTGCGACGCTATTCAAAGTGGAAAGAATTGCTTTCATAATGTGAATTTATAGGGGTAGTGAAGCAGCTAACCTAGCCACGCCCTTTAGTCAATACAACCACGTCCCTTTTCCTGCTGCCACACCCCCAAACTGCTAGGCCACACCCCTTCACCGCTAGCTTAGCGTTACAGTGTTGTTGGGTCTGCACGCCCTGACTGCGCCATGCCAAGCAGCGCTCGCTATGATGGGAAATATATACTTACAAGCAGAAATACTCTCAGGTGAGAGACTGATGAAACATCATCATGACATTCCCATTTATAAAGCCCACGGTTGCTCATAATGAACTCCTATGTTACTTACTAAAACAATTGGGCTATTATATCATATCAATGACTCTTCACAATGAGCATTGTTATGTTGTCTTTACTTAGCCAGGTACTTCATGGCTGCACAACTCAGACGTGTTAAACAGGGAAGACATGGTTTTACAGGAATCAATTACGGAGAAGAATATTGCAGCGTAAACGTGTGGGAAGAGAAATAATTAATAGCCAGGGAAAATGAATTCTTTGCAGAACGGGTCCTCCAGGCGGTGTAGTCTAGTTCTGTGTGATGTATGTGGTGCCCAATACTGTGTATCTGACACAAATTAAATGGGAGTGCTTTATCCAGGTCATGGGATAATCTGTTATATTTTACTTTCCTCCTCAAGGTTCAGCACAGGGGTTAGGAGACTGGTCACTAAGGGACAGTCTCTCTGGGTAATCATATCTAGAATAATCATTATATATTACTGTATGCAATTCAGCTGCACTGGGACCAGTGACCGAGTGAGGGTTCACTTCCCTTACTCCTCCATTATACGTTATCTAGGCCTAACGTCACCCATTAGAGTCCAGGTCTATCTGGTGTGATCCTTCAGTAAGCCCCTCTGGGGTGATCTTATCCACCGGTGTAGCTTTCCCCTGATGGCAGTCCTAAGGTATCGATGTGCAGGGTAATACCTTATCTTGGTCTTTGACTGTAAATGATAATAAAATCTACCCCTGACTGGGGTGGTCCTGTAGTCTGGTCTTCTCGTCAGCATAAGGACTGCACAGCCAATCAGACTACAGGATACAACAGAGTGGTAACCACTCTAATGGTCAACATGCACTATGTTCACAATCTGGCGATGTGAAAAAACATCATTTTCTGAATGCTGACGGTTAGGGTTAGGTGTCGCCGGCAAGGTTAGTGTTAGGCAGCAGGAGGAGGGTAGGGTTAGGCTATGAGGGGAGGAGGCTAGGTTGGTTAGGTTGCGGGGGATGGGGGGGGGGTGTTAGGGCTACGCTGTGGAAGGAGGTTAGGGTTAGACTGTGTGGGGGGTTTAGGGTTAGGCTGCGAGAGGAGGTTAGGTTGGGGGGCAGGGTTAGGCTGCGGGAGGAGGTTAGTTTGTGTGGGGAGTAGGGTTAGGCTTCGAGAGAAGGTTAGTATTAGGCTGCGAGGGCCGGGGTTAGGGTTTGGCTGTGGGAGGAAGTTAGGGTTAGGCTGTGGGGGGAGTTAGGGTTAGGCTGTGGGAGGGTAAAGTTAGGCTGCGAGAGGAGGTTAGGGTTAGGCTGTTGGGGGGGTTAGGGTTAGGCTGTGAGGGGGGAAGGTGGGGTTAGGCTGCAGGAGGAAGTTAGGTTGTGGGGGAGGTGGGCACTTGGGGGGAGGGGTAATGAGGGGAGGGGTAATGTTAAGGGTACGGGGAAAATGCTTACTGGAATGCTGCTGAGTCACCTATCTGCGCCGTAGCTGCTGCTCACATTAGTGCAGGGGCCTAGAAGATAAGGCTGGAAACGCTGCTGCCACCAGTTCCAGGAAAATAATCACTGGCCCGCCATGTCGGCATGACATCCGTGTAGACATGATAAATTTTGACATGGTCCCATGACGATATTTTGACCATGTTGACATTCTCATATTGACCTGACGCAGGTCAACCCAACATACCACACCCCAACTGATGGTGTCTCCGCCCATTGTAAGCACTATGGGGCTAATGCAGAGTTGCACGCAAGTAAGTGCTCTCGCATTGTGGGCGTGGACCTAAGTGCGTACAGTGCAGTGTTGTACGCATCTTTACTTGCAGACCGCGCCTATCTGTGCGCTTAGTTTGATAGCCGGGCTCATCATCTGGGTGCCCTTGCGCCAGCCTGTACTTGGTTCGTATTTACGCTTCCGCATCAACTCTGTACAGCCCACAATTCCCCATACCCGCTGGGAGCTCTGCCTATGTGGGAACGCTCCATACTGCAAGTGTGTTGCTCGCAGCTGAGTATGCTTGCATCTGGCAGTACGAAAACACTCAAGATGCGTTTGACCAACCAGCACACGTTCAACCACGCAGGGGCATAAGGCCCTACTTTGGGGCCCTTCAGAACTGGGGACCAAGACTGCAGTTGTGCAAAATACCCAGTTCCTATAAACCCCAGTCACCTGGGGAGGTTCTATGCTAATTAAAGCAGACCCATTCACGGTGGTGCATGTGATTAGATAGCTAGTCAGGTGTGGCCTGCAAATGACTCGGCTACCATCATGTGCACAGAGATGCACCACCGCCAGTGCTTCACACAATCAGAAACACCCGTCGCACAGAAAATGGTCCCGATGCGACTGCGTTTTTCAAACCACCCTCACTACCTGTCAATCACTTTGTGAACAAATCCCCCTTGTGACCATCGCTGCGCGTGCACGGTGCGTCTTTGACGCATGCACAGTGACATAAAATCGCTCCACTGCGCCCATCTTTGAATCCTGACCTGTTCAGACATTCTGCACCTGGACGCCCAAGGAAAAAGAAATATAGAAATCAGAGAAAAATACTTTTTAAAAGAAAATATAATATATGATGCTGACGTGCTGCACGAAGAGCGCAAGCTTTTCAGTCCAGGAATCGCTACATAAATTGGGCAGAAACCAGGGACTGCCTCTGTATTTGCAAGTTTCCATTTTTACAACATAAAATTCTATACAGAGAGAAAGGCCTCTCGATGCTGAACTGAAATATAATGAGCAAATAGTCCCACGGCTCCTTCTGACAGGAGTAGAAGTCATTAAGGTATTCGGCGGGCACAACGTGAGACGTTTCTCACATACAACTGCTTAGGTGGGCGCGTGAGCTTTGCATTCCTGCCATTTTATTACGTAGCTCTGTGGCATGACCCCTATCCAGCAGTTTATGAAGGCGGTGAAGTTCTGTCAATTAGTGCGGTGACCGCAGGAGTTCCGTTAGCTTAAAAGGCTTAGTTAATCGGAATGTCAGGATAGGAAAGTCCATGGATCACTTACAAAGGGCACTTATACTCTGCCAGAGGGCACACTGGGCTGTTGGCTGCGTTTCATAGGCGCCTGACCCCTGCCTGTGCTGCGGCTAGGCTCTGCAGCTGCTCTGTTAGCACAGAGTCTTGCTGTCACTGCAGAGCCACTGAATGTTGTGCTTCATCAGGCAGTAGGGACATTGACTGTACTGCTATCCCAGGAGCGTGTGCACATTCGGCAGTTCCAAGCGTGGCTGCCCAGCCAGGGCGCAGGAGAGCTACTGCAATAACAGGGGAATTTTGGAAAAAGAAAAAAAACCAATACATGCTGCAAGATTCTGAAAACGATTCACTTCAGCTGCTTACAATGGCTCATTCGGGGAAAAGTCTAAAAATATACTTAGAGGAACCTTGTCACCTGGTTCTTCATCGCCTTTTTCATTCTTTTCTTCTCGTTCTTCCTCTGTGACCCCATTGAGCTAGAACAAAGACAGCTACCCATGTACTGTATTACTCTCCTAAGTCTGCTTCCTCCGCAGCTCACACCAGGAATACGCGAGACGCGGGGAATGATGACCTACAGAGCTCGAGCATCATAGTGTGAAGGCCGACTTGGGAGCAGAATTGAGCTGTTGGAGGCCGCTATATTATGCGCTGTATCCAAGGCTACCCTGAACGCGAGGAAAGTTTTGTCACCAAAAAAAAAAGAAAAAGAAGAGAGAGATCTGATACAGAATTCTGTACATCACCCGTACATAACAAGGTAGTTGTCCTTGTGTAGGAAATGAATACACAAAGAGGTCGGCAACATCTGCAAACAGTCTCTCGAAAACATTTAAAGACGACTACGTATCACAGACAAGATTATCCAATACAGGTATATCGGAGACGTAACCACCAGTATTGTATGTAAGGGAACTGTGACTAGATCCTACATGCCTAAAGGGTGCAAAACATGGACTCTCCTAACTCCTTATACCAGCGGTGGCTTACATGGGCCTGGCGTCCCACAAGAAAAGCACGACTTCCTGTCCGGAGAAGAGGCCGGCTACTAGCATAGAGTGGTTACGCGGTTCAGGCTGGTTGGCTACTCACTTGAGGCAGGATGTTTGAAGACTTGAGGGTAGTATTTACTAAAGTGCAGACTTTTACAGGTGGAGATGTTTCCAATAGCAACCAATCACATTCTAGCTATTATCTTCTAGAAGGTGCAAGACGAATAAAAAGTAAAATCTGATTGGGTGCTTTGGGCAACTTCTCCACTTTACCTCTCTCCAAAGCTTGATACACCTCCCCCTTGGTGAGATGACGTCGCTGGCCAGTTAGACTGACCTTGCAAATGAAATGTGTGCCTGACGTCTATCACGCTAGTAATAGCAATGTGCAGGAGGTGTCCATTATACACGTGTCATCGGCGCTGTGATCTCGCTGAAGCCCCTCTGATCAGTCAGTAGAGCACTTGTACAAGAAGCCCTCTCAGTGCAGCTTTACGGTGACGGTCCCTAAGAGGTCCCATGTTACACGCTGGCTTTTATGCATCAGGTCTCAGTGGGATTCTGATATCACATAGAGCGGCGCGTTCCCTGCAGAGAATATTAAAGTGTTTGATGTACAGAAGACTCTTCATTCTCAGGCGGGGTCAGTCTTTCTTTTCAGAAGTGGTTTCTGCAACAACATCACACGCAGCTGGCTCCGACAATAACGCATTGCAGCCAGCTGAGGGTTTTTGCTACACGTTCCACTGGTCTCTGCTCTTATATAGGGGCTGATTTAACAACGAGTGATATTCTTGTTATCACCAATTACAAATGATATATGGTGTTCCAGCCAATCAGCTCCTGTCATTTTTCAAACACGTGACAGTTAGAAGCTGATTGTCTGGAACGTCCTTTTATCATTCGTAACGAGTGATAACAAGGATAGCCTCGTTGTAGAATGTACCACTATGGGGTCTATTTATTAACATTATTTTTATATTGTTTTCACACCCTTTTCACATTATTTTAGTATCACCTGAATGTAATAAAGGGCATTTGGAGCAGATTTCATGAAAAACTGCTCCAAACCCTTTAATTCACTTTTTTTTTCAGTAATCCACATCGCATTCCTCATACTTATAATGGGAAATGTGATGTGGCCAAATTTACTAAAAAAAAAAATGTGAAAAAATACCGTGTGCCCTGTGATAATCTCAGCTCAGGCTGGCGAGATCACAGGGCAGCACTGAGATAAGCACCCTTTCGCCCAGCTCTCTCTGCCCCTGGCAGAGGAAGCTGAGCGGGGACCCAGCAGAGTGATCAGCTATGTGTGTCCGATGGACGCACAAGCTGATCACAGTGTAAAAAAAAACAAAAAAAGTAAAACAAAAAACCATACTCACCTGTCCAGGGAGCCGGTGTCCGCCGCTCCGGTGAGCGCTGCCGGGCGCCGGGTTCCCCATATGCTGCAAAGTGACCCCGGAGCAGTAAAGTGATGCTGCAAAGCGTCAATGCACTTTACAGCACCGGGGGTCACCGCAGCACACAGGATCCGGCGCCGGGCAGCCCAGCAGAAGCAGCCCGGACCGGCTCCCTGGACTGGTAAGTATATTGATCTTCTGGGGAGGGACGGGGGGTCCGGGCGGCGGTAGCGGCGATGTAGGCGGGGGCGGCGCATGTGCAGCAGGACATCGGGGTATTTTTTCAGAAAATACCCCGATGATGCTGCGGAGTGTCATCGCAGGGACAAAGCTTGGCCGCAAGCTCTGTCCCTGCACGCGATAATTGATACATCCCTGTGATGTAATCAATTATCGCAGTGCGAGTTTGGGCGATTTTATCACCTGTCATCCGCATCCTGGATACGGATGGTGATAAATAGGCCCCTATATATGCAAAATAAACAACAATAAAATCATGACGGTGCACAATATAGTGTTTGTAGAAATAGAAGATGTCTCAGTTTTGCTGCATATTGTAGTAATACATAATAACGTACTGTCACAGTCTTCCATTCCCGGCTCCTCTGGGAGGCAGCCCCAACAAAAACTCTCCTTTTTGGCAATTGCTCAGCCGGGAAAAGGAAATTGCTGATATGGTTAACGTCCAAGCAATGCATAGTTGTTTGACCATTTGGGGATCCAGCAAAACCTCTCCAGCTTTGCCAATCCCCATTGTCTGGCATGGCAAACGCCATCCTGAGATGCCATTATTTGTCAGCAAGAAGCAAAGCTATTCACTGCCTGCTAATGGACATAGGCCGCCTTTCCCATAAGAGGTCTCTAATTATGGTGGTAAGCGGCACAAAATGAGGGGTCTATTTTACTAAGCCCTGGATGGAGATAAAATACCGGCCAGTCAGCTCCTGACTACCATGTCACAGGCTGTGTTTGACAGTTAGGAGCTGATTGGCAGGTCCTTTATCTTCATCCAAGGCTTAGTAAATAAAACCCTGACCAGAAAGATCTGTGATTCCTCTGGGGGGAAACTTCTTGATAAAGTGTAAGAAGCAGGGTATAGAGCTTTCTCCAGCTTTCTGCCAGAGAATTGGCTTCTCTCCTCTTCATATACTGACCTCCGAGTCACCAGTTACAGTGCCTGAGAGTCACCAGCTCTTGCTACAAAGTCCAGCTTGGCTAGCAGGGCATGCTGGAACTTGCAGTTTTACAACAGATTTCCTATCTCTGTCTATAACAAACACATTGCTTGAATGCGAAGATGCATAACCATGCTCAGATGTGCTTTGAGTGGACTTTTATACTCTGTTAATTCCAGATTGTCATATACAGTATGGTCAACAGGCTGTTTATCAAGTAAATAACCAAATAAAATGTGATTAATACATTACACAGCCAAGGGTAAAACAAACACGAAATGTGCCCAACAGATATTTGTGCACTTTGGACAAGAAGGAACTAGCGATGAGCGGGTTCGGTTCGTCGAGATCCGAACCCCCCCGAACTTCACCTATTTTACATGGGTCCGAGGCAGCCTCGGATCTTCCCGCCTTGCTCGGTTAACCCGAACGAGGCCGAACGTCATCATCCCGCTGTCGGATTCTCACGAGTTTCGTATTCCATATAAAGAGCCGCGCGTCGCCGCCATTTTCACTCGTGCATTGGAGATTGAACGGAGAGGACGTGGCTTCGTTCCCTGCCTGAAAAGCTCTGTAATCTGTGCTCAGTGTGCTGCAAATATCTGTGCTCAGTGTGTTGCATTGTGGGGGCCACCAGTATATAATTATAGTATTACATTACAGTAGGCCATTGCTGTATCTTGCAGCTCCGTGTCAGACTCAGTTCTAGACAGTATCCTGATCATCAGTGCTCAATATCTGCTGCATTGTTGTGTGACCAGTATATACTATATATATTATATATAGTAGTACAGTGCAGCATTTTGGTGACCAACAGTATATAGTTGTACAGTACAGTAGTCCATTGCTGTATCTTGCAGCTCTGTGTCACTTCAAGTATCCATATCTGTGCTGCATTGTTGTGAGCAGTATATATAGTAGTACAGTGCAGCATTTTGGTGACCACCAGTATATATAGCAGTACAGTACAGTAGTCCATTGCTGTATCTTGCAGCTCCGTGTCACTTCAAGTATCCATATCTGTGCTGCATTGTTGTGAGCAGTATATAGTAGTACAGTGCAGCATTTTGGTGACCACCAGTATATAGTTGTACAGTACAGTAGTCCATTGCTGTATCTTGAAGCTCCGTGTCACTTCAAGTATCCATATCTGTGCTGCATTTTTGGGAGCAGTATATATAGTAGTACAGTGCAGCATTTTGGTGACCAACAGTATATAGTTGTACAGTACAGTAGGCCATTGCTGTATCTTGCAGCTCCGTGTCACTTCAAGTATCCATATCTGTGCTGCATTGTTGTGAGCAGTATATATAGTAGTACAGTGCAGCATTTTGGTGACCACCAGTATATAGTTGTACAGTACAGTACAGTAGTACAGTGCTCAGTGTCAGTGCTGCATTTACTACAGTACAATAGTCCAGTGCTGTTCTCGCTGCTCAGTGTCAGTTCTCCGTAGTATCATCAGTGCTCAGTAAAATCAGTGCTCAGTATAAACAGTGCTCAGTATAATCAGTGCTCAGTATAATCAGTGATTGATCAGTATAATCAGTTCTCAGTATAATCAGTGCGCTGTTAGACGTGCGCCCGTTTTCCGCCATTAGTGCATTGGGATTTAGACAATTGATGAAGTTATTGTGTCCCCGGTACAAAATCCCATCTAGATTCCACTTTACTAGGCAGGCAATAGCGAGATTTTACCAATTAATATCAGTGATTTATAATTAATTATTACTTACAGTGATCTTGCCAAATGATTCCAGTGATTTTGTCATTTTCTTCCAGTGATTTGGACCAATAATACCATTGATTAGAACAAATAATTCCTGTGATATTGATGTGTTTGTGTCGCTTAGTTTAGCCGTCCAGCGACCACAGTGCACCTCTTTTTCTCTTTTCTTTGCATCATGTGCTGTTTGGGGACTATTTTTTTAAGTGCCATCCTGTCTGACACTGCAGTGCCGCACCTAGATGGGCCAGGTGTTTGTGCCGACCACTTGGGTCGCTTAGCTTAGCCATCCAGCGACCTCGATGCAAATTTTAGGACTAAAAATAATATTGTGAGGTGTTCAGAATAGACTGGAAATGATTGGAAATTATGGTTATTGAGGTTAATACTATGGGATCAAAATTATCCCCAAATTCTATGATTTAAGCTGTATTTGAGGGGTTTTTGAAAAAAAACACCCGAATCCAAAACACACCCGAATCCGACAAAAATTTTGAAGGGAGGTTTTGTCAAAATGCGTACGAATCCAAAACAAACCCTGACGCAGAATAAACTGTTACCAAACAATGCTAAAAATAATTATTTTTCCAGCAACACTACTCCCCCCTTCCCTTCCAACTTTATGCCCTGGCCTGTTTCCCCTCTGGCACAGCCCAAGTTACGGCCCTGCCTACTGCAGCCCCACCATTTACTGGCTGCAGGTTGCATTGTTTTCAGTCATTTGCTAATGCACCCGTTGGTTTCGTGCTTGGTGGCGCAGATCCAGCATTTCATTCAATAACTGGACAAACGCAGAGTTAGACAATGGCTGCAAGATGTAATGAGAAAATAAGTGTACATGATAAATGAGTGACTGTGCCAGGTACGCACGGAGAGCCTTCACCTTACACAATGAATCATGCTGGGAATGCAATGTAGGCAATGCTAGCAAGGGTCTGACATTATAAAATTAACTCTTCAGTGTTGCACAGTGGTAAGCGGCACATGTGTGTCGTATTTAACTTCAATTTGAATTATGTCTTTAATTTCAGCAGCTGCATAAAACTACCACCCACATACAGCTAAGTAACAACAATACGGTTTTGCATAGCGCTTAAACAATTAAAATAAACCGTTAAGTTGGCATCGAGCCTCAAGTGTTAGTGACACATCTTTACGACCAATTGGACCTTAATACAAAATAGCCTTATCCGCCTGCAGTCAGTGGCGCACGAACATTATGGCAGCCCATAAAGAGTTAACCAGTGATAAAAAAAAAACCAAATCACAAACCTCACGCGGAGAACAGGTGCAATCAAATTGTGCTGTTCAAACAAAAAATCCGCCGTGACTGTACTCCAGCAAGCGTTACAGCATTAAGCATGCAGGGAGAAAAGCAATACACGCGTTTCTTTAAATAGAATATTATACATATATTCATAATACACATGATCACATATGCTTTGCGCTTGTACTGCTGGCCTTATCAATGTTTCAGGAGATTATGAAGAATGATGCTCACAAGTAAACCCGCCCAGATTGGTTTTGTTTCGGAGTTCCCCAGCGCCTCCGATTTTCCATTTCTGCTGCGTAACTTTATTACAGTCCGGAGTCTGTTCATCATCGCAGCTACTGATGCACGAGCTGTCTGCTCAAATCTGCTGAACCGTTTGGTTTGCAAAAGAAACACGATTAGAGAAAGGTTCCGTGTTCTGCAGACTAAAGGCCTGGAGACGGAAGCGCTGGGAGAATGCGTACAGTATGCACAGAATTACCATGTCTATCACCGGTTATCGGCCAGTAGCAGATGCTGAAAGTGGCCCCCAAATCTCCACCAGATTATTGGAATCAACCAATATTTACAGAAAATTAATGCATAGGAAAAAGGAACATGATGTGAAGTCTGGGGCAGGGTTTCTGGTACAGTTAATGAATAATACCTTTTCGTACCAGTGATAGTAAAGTTTTCAATGCTCTGCTTATAGCTTATCTATTTACAAGTACCCCTCACTGTAAATCTATTCCAAGGACCCCTGGAAGTTTATAATATTTTCCAAATGCTGTATCTTTAAATGCTGAAAGAAATACCCCATGTTAGCTAGTGGAAGCAGCCTTTGCATCTGTGGCGGCAGGGCTGCCCTTGGGTCCAGAGAGCGTTCGCTCCCCCGGATATCCAATCTTGCCCCCAAAGGTCCCTCATCCATTCTGCCTGCTTGGGTGACAGTGTATCACAGAGATGAGGATAGGAAACGCAGCCTCCACTTTAGAGGACCGATGGGAGGGGAGGACATTTACTATGGTGGGCCCAAGGTGTGCCAGAGGGGATGTGGTTAAGTCATGTGACCGATGCCGGAGACCCGGTACCACTCGGAATCCTGGTGGCGGAACACCGACATACCGGAGGTAAGTATCAGGGTGAGTTAGGGCTGGGGGGAAGTTAGACACTAGAGGGCTGGGTTGGCCGTAGCCACCACCGCCTGATTCTTAGCCGGGCTGGGTTGGCCGTACCCACCACCGCCTGAATCTTAGCCGGGCTGGGTTGGCCGTAGCCACCACCGCATGATTCTTAGCCGGGCTGGGTTGGCCGTAGCCACCATCGCCTGATTCTTAGCCATAGCCGCCACCCCAGGCAGGTCAGGGTAGGGGACAGTGGAGGGGTAAAATAATTACCTTATGCCCTTTCGACATTGTCATTGTCTGGACGCCGGTCATGCGATACCCAGCAGAATAACAAAATTCTCAAAGCGTTACGACAACATTTGCATCATTAAGTCCCGCCCACTTCTGATGTCACATGACTAACCCTGCCCATCTCTCGGAAGAGTCTGCGTCTATATTTCATCAGGCAGAATATCTATGAAGTTTTGCTTTTTCTTAAAGCTTCATCATAATTTCTGTGCTTGAATTTTGAGCAAGCAGCAATTACAAATGGTAATGACAGCACCATTATGAAATAATCATTATTAGGACACCAAGTGCCCCATCATTCTTGCAGAATGGCCTTTTTCTTCCTCTTTATTAAAAACGAATGAACACTTACAATTTACGGCAGTCAGACATCATCTAAATTCATAAGCCGTTTCCTAGGTGTCAGAAATTCACGTTAAGTTCCAATTTTCTCTGCTTACAAAAAAATTCTACTTTCTCTGGGGTGTGAATGAGCGGAATACATCTCACTTTATTGTCGCAGCAGAATGTAAACGCCGCGTTGTCACTGCTATTCAGTGTAAGTTCTAGGCTGGCGGGCGCTAAAACCTGCTTATCTGCATCTCGGTAATAACAGCTCACGTAAAGAAGTTGCACTTCATTACAGGCGATGGTGAAGGGCACAGAAGCATTTCTATATATCGTTTTGTGGATTTGTTTTCTGCACTGTGTCATTTAGTTTTTCCATATTCAGCGAGTACATTCCAAAAATCATTATTTCCAATGGAATCCTAAGATACGCAGAGGTTTTTTATTGCTTTTTCTTTTCTATCAAACTTCAACTATTCTATATCATACCTGGAGCAAAATGCAGCGTCTCCCCCTTTATATAATCTGCCAGTGGCGACATATCCCATGTGATATCGTCAGAAAGATGGCGCCACTGTAGGCATAGCAAAGACTGGTGCTTTGCCCAGAGCATTTGCCATCTTCTGCACACACGCAATGTTTCAGACAATACTGAACGGCAGTGGGTGCCGCCGGGTAGGTAGGCGCACACAGGTCCCCCAGGTGTTCATTCGCTTTTGATAATTCCAGAAACGGCTAAATGGTACTGCCCCGGAGTGGTAAGGCTTACATGCCTGCCGGATTGCTCTGGATCATGGAAGCGGGCAGAGGCTGGGTGACCATGGCTCAGACTCCTGCTGAATGATGCACTGTGCAGTGGGGGTAGGCTTTGATGATGCCAATCTCACCTTGCAGCACCCAAAAAGTAGGCATGTACGGGTAAGACCTAATTTACGGTCTAGGGCGAAATGAGTTTGTGTGACCTGGGAAGTGTTTTGGTGGAACTGGGGGTATGACCTAAAAAGCGCTGATTTTCAAACTAGGAATAACTGGTTTCCAGAACTTCACGTAGTTACATATAAATGTGTTTAGCAAAGGAGGCAATTCCCAGCTATGCCCACTTCATAGTTCTCAAACATAGGTTTCTATGTATACTGGAGTAGTCCATACTTGCCTACTCTCCCGGAATGGCTGGGAGGCTCCCGAAAATCGGGTGACCCTCCCGGCCCCCCAGAAAAGCAGGCAAGTTTCCCGATTCTTCAGGTTGCCCCTGGCCGTCCGCCCACTTAGTGTGTGAAGTGCGCGGTCCGGGCAGTCGACGCGATTCTTGCTGAATAGCGTCATCATAGCCACGCCCCCTGCAGTATAATGCCGGTGACTGCGGCATTACAGAGCGGGGTCGTGGCTTAAAGGAGGTGCCGCTGTAACACCACCCCCGTCCTGCCTCCGCCCCGCCCCCTTCCCGCCTTCGGTCCACCTGCTCCTCACATCACCCCCCTGCTGAGCCGACCTGGCTGCTCTCTCCCGGAGAGAGCAGCTGCAATGTCGGCATTTATGGAGTAGTCCCCTATACATAATGGCGTCAGCCATCTTGTGTACTGAGCTGGCAGTCGGTTCGTTAGGCTCTTATGACATCACTGAGGCACTCATATATATATATATATATTAATATTAAAATATATCTCACGACTGGCAGCCCGCTAAAGGCCTACATCGTCAATTTCAGCCTGAGCAGCTTTCCTGTAATCTTCAAACCAAACACAGGTCTCAGCCTAGAGATTAGGCCTTGTGTGACTTCAACCAACAGACCAAGGGCCAATCAAGGCCCATGAAAAGCAATGAATCCGCTTGACCAGTGACCACAGGCAATGTGGTCCCTGATTGGCCGAGGAATGGAGCCCCCCCATTACCGTTGGATCATCTGAATAAGAGATCCATACGTAAGCACTCCACTGCGAGATTCCAGGCTTTATAAATCCCTCTCCCTGCCAGGAGCTCAGCATTCAGTAATAAATGAGTTAAATGCCCACATTACTGATAAGCGGAGGCTTACATTTCCAGGCGATTATCCTGATTGTGGCTTGTTACATACACCAAATGAATTTATAAGATCTATACAGCGCCCGTAATTGCAGTTATTTCTGATTGCTTATTACCTCTAATGCACTAGAGTAACAAAGGCTTTGATTTACATGGGTGTGCCTGGGGAATTACGTGTACAGGGGGATCTAGCTCCGACAGGGATTTCTGCAGGCAGAGAATGGACTGCTGTTATGTGCAGGTAAAGCTCTCCTAATATGATCCTTGTTCTTCCGGCTGCACACCCCGTGCGCACACACATTACTTTATTACTTCTTGGCTAATAAGTAATCTTACTCCATTTATACTGATGTGTGAGCACCTGGTTGTGGAAAACGTTTCCGTACCCAGACGCCACAGCCCCGATACAGCGTTACATGCAACGCCATTATGTGGACGGATTCTCAGCACTGTCCACGTTCCGTAGCCAAAGAAGCGCAACAATCACCCAGCTGGGCAGCCACGCAGTGTAATTATACCCAGCTGGACAGCCACGCACTGTAATTATACCCAGCTGGGCAGCCACGCACTGTAATTATACCCAGCTGGGCAGCCACGCACTGTAATTATACCCAGCTGGGCAGCCACGCACTGTAATTATACCCAGCTGGACAGCCACACACTATAATTACACCCAGCTGGACAGCTACGCACTATAATTATACCCAGCTGGGCGGCCACGCACTATAATTATATAATTATACCCAGCTGGACAGCCACACACTATAATTATACCCAGCTGGGCAGCCACGCACTATAATTATATAATTATACCCAGCTGGACAGCCACACACTATAATTATACCCAGCTGGGCAGCCACGCACTATAATTATATAATTATACCCAGCTGGACAGCCACACACTATAATTATACCCAGCTGGACAGCCACGCACTGTAATTATACCCAGCTGGGCAGCCACGCACTGTAATTATACCCAGCTGGACAGCCACGCACTATAATTATACCCAGCTGGACAGCCACGCACTATAATTATACCCAGCTGGGCAGCCACGCACTATAATTATATAATTATACCCAGCTGGACAGCCACACACTATAATTATACCCAGCTGGGCAGCCACGCACTATAATTATACCCAGCTGGACAGCCACACACTATAATTATACCCAGCTGGACAGCCACGCACTATAATTATATAATTATACCCAGCTGGACAGCCACACACTGTAATTATACCCAGCTGGACAGCCACGCACTGTAATTATACCCAGCTGGGCAGCCACGCACTGTAATTATACCCAGCTGGACAGCCACGCACTATAATTATACCCAGCTGGACAGCCACGCACTATAATTATACCCAGCTGCACAGCCACTGTCACGATCCGGGTATCTGGACGCCATTACTTACCCTTCAGATGCCTCCTAAGGCTGGCTCAGCGTTCCAGGACCGGATCCCGCTGTGCCTGAGCAAGGAAGGCGTCAGTGCTTTGGTTGTCTAACCTAGTTCCAGTTTGTCTCTCTCCTGTGGTTGTCTTCCAGGTTCCAGCTCCTGTCTCCAGACTTCTGCTATAGAGACCCGCACCAGCATTCCATCTGCGGTGTAGCCTGACTCTCCGATCCATTCTGGACTCACCTGTTTCCAGCTACAACAATCACCTGCTTCCAGCCCAGCTTCCAGCAGTGTACAGCTTCTCTTAAAGGGCCGGTGTCCTTTCTGCAGTTTACCACTCTCCACCGGTATTATTATTTCACCGCTCTCAAACAATCACCTGCTTCCAGCCCAGCTTCCAGCAGTGTATAGCTTCTCTTAAAGGGCCGGTGTCCTTTTCTGCAGTTTACCACTCTCCACCGGTATTATTATTTCACCGCTCTCAAACTCCAAACTTCATTATTATTTCATCGCTCTCAAGTTCGTTTATTATTTAACTGGTTCCAGCCAGTATCCACTCCGTACCAACAACAGTCTGGTTCCAGCCAGTAAACACAGCAGCCGTTTTACCTTCAGCAGCCAGCCTTTCCTGGAACATCAGCTGGTACGATCCTGGGTTCTCTCCATTGCTACAGTCAGGCCTGGTAAGGACTTTCCAACTAGAAGATTATAAGAACTGTCTCACACTACCAGTGCCTGTGGCCCTTGCCACCCTGTAGTACCCAGGAATTGTATTTATCCTCTGTTGACTTTTATGTTTCCTTTTACTGCTGCTGTGTTACGGAGTTTGTCATAATAAACATCATTGACTTTTATCCTGGTTGTCGTGGTCACGCCTTCGGGCAGTTATTCTACATGTTACTTACATGTCTAGGGGTCTGATACAACCTCCCAGGTTCCGTTACATCTCAGCCCCTACAACTGAGGCTGCCTCCCGTCAGCTCAGGCCCTCAGTTGTGACAGTAAGCACTGACCTAATGAATCCAGCCGGAGACCAGGATCAAGCGGCCAGGCCGATGCAAGAACTGGCAGCCCGACTTGAACATCAGGAGGCTGCACAGGGCCACATCATCCGCTGTCTCCAGGATCTCTCTACACGGCTGGATGGGATTCAAACGACCCTCCGTGGACCTGGCACGTCCGGTGCGTCCACTACAGTAACACCAGCTGTAACCCCACCCACCTTACCCATTTCCAGTCCACATCTTCATCTTCCAACGCCAGCAAAATTTGATGGATCTCCAAGGTTCTGCAGGGGATTTCTCAATCAATGTGAAATCCACTTTGAGCTTCTACCTGGCAATTTCTTCAGTGACCGTACCAAAATTGCCTATATCGTCTCCCTTCTCAGTGGCTCAGCCCTTGACTGGGCATCACCTTTATGGGAGAAGTCTGATCCCCTGCTATCCTCCTATACTGACTTTGTAGCTACATTCAGGCGCATCTTCGACGAGCCAGGCCGGATAACATCTGCTTCATCTGAGATTCTCCGTTTACGCCAGGGAACACGTACTGTGGGACAGTATCTTATACAGTTTAAAATCCTGGCATCCGAACTGGCATGGAACGACGAGGCCCTGTATGCTGCATTCTGGCATGGCTTATCAGAACGCATCAAGGATGAGTTAGCTACCAGAGACTTGCCCTCTAAGTTGGATGAGCTAATTTCTCTTTGCACGAAGGTTGATCTACGTTTCAGAGAGAGAGCAACCGAGCGAGGAAGATCATCTACTCCTAAATCTTCTGCTCCTCCTCCTCGTCAACCATCTCCATCCAAGGATGAGCCTATGCAAATTAGTCGTTCCCGTCTATCTCCCGCTGAGCGCCGAAGACGTCTCTCTGAGTCTCTCTGTCTCTACTGTGCAGCTCCGTCGCACACTATCAATGCCTGTCCCAAACGTCCGGGAAACTCCAGATCCTAGCTCGCCAAGGAGAGGGCCGGCTAGGAGTAATGATCTCCTCTCCATCTCCTCATGACTGTAACCTCCCAGTGTCGCTCCAAATTGCTCAACGTTACAGGAACGTCATTGCCCTCCTTGATTCCGGAGCAGCTGGGAATTTCATAACCGAAGCTTATGTTAAACGGTGGTCCCTACCCACCGAGAGACTGTCCTCGTCCATCTCTTTGACTGCCGTGGATGGCAGCAAGATTTTTGACGCAGTCATTTCCTTAAGGACTCTTCCAGTTCGTCTGAGAGTGGGAGTTCTTCATTCTGAGTATATTTCTTTTTTAGTGATTCCAAGAGCCACACATCCAGTGGTTTTAGGCCTTCCATGGCTCCGTCTCCACAACCCATCAATTGACTGGACGACTACGCAAATACTGGCATGGGGTCCCTCCTGTGCTGAGACTTGTTTAGCCAAAGTTCTTCCTGTTTGTTCTTCCTTCCCCAGGTCATCTGATGTTCCGCCTCCTCCATATCAAGACTTCACGGACGTGTTCAGTAAAGCCTCTGCTGATATCCTTCCTCCTCATAGAGAATGGGACTGCTCAATCGACCTCATTCCAGGGAAGGTTCCACCGCGAGGCCGAACTTATCCGTTGTCTCTGCCTGAGACACACTCCATGGAAGAGTACATCAAAGAGAACCTGGCGAAGGGTTTCATCCGACCATCTTCTTCTCCAGCCGGCGCAGGCTTCTTCTTCGTTAAGAAGAAAGACGGTGGTCTGCGTCCGTGCATCGACTACAGAGGTCTGAACGACATTACCGTCAAGAACCGATACCCTTTACCCCTGATTACCGAGCTCTTTGATAGAGTTAGTGGTGCAACTATTTTCACAAAGCTGGACTTGAGGGGTGCCTACAATCTCATCCGAATCCGTGAGGGTGACGAGTGGAAGACCGCCTTTAACACCCGTGACGGACATTATGAGTACCTCGTCATGCCCTTCGGATTGAGCAACGCTCCAGCAGTCTTCCAGCACTTCGTGAATGAGATTTTCAGGAACATCTTGTACCGCCATGTCGTGGTTTATCTAGACGACATCCTCATCTTTGCTAATAATCTCGAAGATCATCGTTTCTGGGTAAAAGAGGTTCTTTCCCGTCTCCGTGTCAATCACCTCTATTGTAAATTGGAGAAGTGTGTGTTTGAAGTTAAAACCATTCCGTTTCTAGGTTACATTGTGTCCGGTTCCGGACTAGAGATGGATCCTGAGAAACTCCAAGCAATCCAGAATTGGCCTATACCCTTAAGCCTCAAAGGGGTCCAGAGGTTCTTAGGGTTCGCCAATTATTATAGAAAATTTATACGAGACTTTTCCACCATCGTGGCGCCTATCACTGCATTAACCAAGAAAGGTGCTAATCCGTCCAAGTGGTCCGAGGAAGCTACACAGGCCTTTCACCTTCTGAAGCAACGGTTCATCTCTGCACCAGTTCTGAAACAGCCCGACACCGACTCTCCTTTTATCTTAGAGGTAGATGCCTCCTCCGTTGGAGTAGGAGCAGTGTTATCCCAGAGGGCCAAAGATGGACATCTACATCCTTGCAGTTTCTTCTCCCGGAAGTTCTCCCCAGCTGAGCGCAACTATGCCATTGGCGATCAGGAGTTGCTAGCCATCAAGCTCGCTCTGGAGGAGTGGAGATACCTGTTGGAGGGAGCTTCCCACTCAATCACCATACTTACCGACCACAAAAATCTTTTATATCTCAAAGGCGCACAATGTCTGAATCCTCGTCAGGCCAGATGGGCACTTTTCTTCTCTAGGTTTGACTTTAAACTCCAGTTCTGTCCGGGTTCTCAGAATCGTAAGGCCGATGCCCTTTCCCGCTCATGGGAGCAAGAAAATGAGTCCGAGTCTGCAGACAAGCATCCTATTATTAATCCGTTGGCATTCTCCACGGTAGGGATGGACTCTACGCCTCCACCAGGGAAAAGTTTTGTTAAGCCAGTTCTAAGGAAGAAGCTCATGCATTGGGCCCACGCTTCCCGTTTTGCTGGACATACAGGCATTCAGAAAACCCTTGAATTTATTTCTAGGTCCTACTGGTGGCCAACTCTGAAGAAGGACGTTATGGAATTTATTGCCTCCTGCCCAAAGTGTGCCCAACACAAAGTCTCCCGCCAGTCGCCTGCGGGGCAACTGGTTCCATTATCTGTTCCCCGTCGACCTTGGACCCATTTGTCGATGGACTTTGTTTCCGATCTACCTATCTGCAACAAGTTTAATACCATCTGGGTGGTAGTTGACCGGTTCACCAAGATGGCACATTTCATCCCTCTCACCGGTCTTCCGTCAGCTTCCAAGTTGGCTCAAGTGTTTATACAAGAGATCTTCCGACTTCACGGTCTTCCTGAAGAGATCATCTCGGATCGTGGAGTACAATTTGTAGCCAAATTTTGGCGAAGTTTGTGTCAAGCCCTCCAAGTCAAGTTAAAGTTTTCCACGGCTTACCATCCTCAGACCAATGGTCAAACCGAGAGGGTGAATCAGGACTTGGAGGCCTTCCTCCGTATATATGTGTCTTCCTCTCAAGATGACTGGGTTCAACTCCTTCCTTGGGCCGAGTTCAGCCACAACAATCAATACCATTCCTCATCTTCTTCTACACCATTCTTCATTAATTATGGATTCCACCCTAAAGTCCCAGAATTCCAACCGCTTCCCGCAACTTCTGTTCCAGCAGTGGATGTCACCTTGCGTCAGTTTTCAAATAACTGGAGGAACGTCCGCGCAGCCCTGCTTAAAGCCTCATTCAGGTATAAGAAGTTTGCCGATAGGAAGCGTAGAGCGGTTCCTGCTCTCAAGGTGGGTGATCGTGTGTGGCTGTCCACGAAGAATTTGAGGTTGAGAGTTCCCAGCATGAAATTTGCACCTCGCTACATCGGACCCTTCAAGATTGAACAAGTCATCAATCCTGTTGCCTACAGGTTACAGTTACCATCCTTCTTGAAAATACCCAGGACATTTCATGTTTCTTTGTTGAAACCGCTGATCCTGAATCGGTTTCATTCCGCACTTCCTCCAGCTCCCAAAGTTCAGACTCAACGGGGAGTCGAGTACGAGGTGGCCAAGATTTTGGACTCACGTTTCCGTTACGGTCAGTTACAATACCTCATTGACTGGAAGGGCTATGGTCCTGAAGAACGCTCTTGGACCAATGCCTCAGACGTCCATGCTCCTGCCTTGGTCCGAAATTTCCACGCAAAGTTTCCTTTAAAGCCTAAGAAGTGTCCTGGGGCCACTCCTAAAGGGGGGGGTGCTGTCACGATCCGGGTATCTGGACGCCATTACTTACCCTTCAGATGCCTCCTAAGGCTGGCTCAGCGTTCCAGGACCGGATCCCGCTGTTCCTGAGTTTCCACATGCAGAATGTCAGAGTGGTGATTTCATCAGCCGCGGCCTCCGCTGTGCCCGCGTGGTTAAATGTGCGCTTGTCAGTCTGGCGTCTCCTGTCTCCTGTGGCCGGCGTCGCCATTACTGTTTCAATTCTCACATGGATTACAAACCAAACTTCCCTCCAAGTGTCTGCATGGGCGCAGCCATCTTGGATTTTGTCATCTGATTATTTCCACCAATCTGCTGTCTGTATTGTTGATTTGCATAATTGCCTAGCCAACCCCTTCCTTGCTGCAGGTACAAGTATGCTGTGCCTGAGCAAGGAAGGCGTCAGTGCTTTGGTTGTCTAACCTAGTTCCAGTTTGTCTCTCTCCTGTGGTTGTCTTCCAGGTTCCAGCTCCTGTCTCCAGACTTCTGCTATAGAGACCCGCACCAGCATTCCATCTGCGGTGTAGCCTGACTCTCCGATCCATTCTGGACTCACCTGTTTCCAGCTACAACAATCACCTGCTTCCAGCCCAGCTTCCAGCAGTGTACAGCTTCTCTTAAAGGGCCGGTGTCCTTTCTGCAGTTTACCACTCTCCACCGGTATTATTATTTCACCGCTCTCAAACAATCACCTGCTTCCAGCCCAGCTTCCAGCAGTGTATAGCTTCTCTTAAAGGGCCGGTGTCCTTTTCTGCAGTTTACCACTCTCCACCGGTATTATTATTTCACCGCTCTCAAACTCCAAACTTCATTATTATTTCATCGCTCTCAAGTTCGTTTATTATTTAACTGGTTCCAGCCAGTATCCACTCCGTACCAACAACAGTCTGGTTCCAGCCAGTATCCACAGCAGCCGTTTTACCTTCAGCAGCCAGCCTTTCCTGGAACATCAGCTGGTACGATCCTGGGTTCTCTCCATTGCTACAGTCAGGCCTGGTAAGGACTTTCCAACTAGAAGATTATAAGAACTGTCTCACACTACCAGTGCCTGTGGCCCTTGCCACCCTGTAGTACCCAGGAATTGTATTTATCCTCTGTTGACTTTTATGTTTCCTTTTACTGCTGCTGTGTTACGGAGTTTGTCATAATAAACATCATTGACTTTTATCCTGGTTGTCGTGGTCACGCCTTCGGGCAGTTATTCTACATGTTACTTACATGTCTAGGGGTCTGATACAACCTCCCAGGTTCCGTTACATCTCAGCCCCTACAACTGAGGCTGCCTCCCGTCAGCTCAGGCCCTCAGTTGTGACAGCCACACACTATAATTATACCCAGCTAGGCAGCCACGCACTATAATTATACCCAGCTGGCCAGCCACACACTGTAATTATACCCAGATGGACAGCCACGCGCTATAATTATACCCAGCTGGGCAGCCACGCACTATAATTATATAATTATACCCAGCTGGACAGCCACACACTATAATTATACCCAGCTGGGCAGCCACGCACTATAATTATATAATTATACCCAGCTGGACAGCCACACACTATAATTATACCCAGCTGGACAGCCACGCACTATAATTATATAATTATATACCCAGCTGGACAGCCACACACTGTAATTATACCCAGCTGGGCATCCACGCACTGTAATTATACCCAGCTGGGCAGCCACGCACTGTAATTATACCCAGGTGGACAGCCACGCACTATAATTATACCCAGCTGGACAGCCACGCACTATAATTATACCCAGCTGGGCAGCCACGTACTATAATTATACCCAGCTGAACAGCAACACACTATAATTATACCCAGCTGGACAGCCACGCACTGTAATTATACCCAGATGGACAGCCACGCACTGTAATTATACCCAGATGGACAGCCACGCACTGTAATTATACCCAGCTGGACAGCCACGCACTATAATTATACCCAGCTGGGCAGCCACGCACTGTAATTATACCCAGCTGGACAGCCACGCACTGTAATTATACCCAGATGGACAGCCACGCACTGTAATTATACCCAGCTGGACAGCCACGCACTATAATTATACCCAGCTGGACAGCCACGCACTATAATTATACCCAGCTGGACAGCCACGCACTATAATTATACCCAGCTGGACAGCCACACACTGTAATTATACCCAGCTGGACAGCCACGCACTGTAATTATACCCAGCTGGACAGCCACGCACTGTAATTATACCCAGCTGGACAGCCACGCACTGTAATTATACCCAGCTGGGCAGCCACGCACTATAATTATACCCAGTTGAACAGCCACGCACTATAATTATACCCAGCTGGACAGCCACGCACTGTAATTATACCCAGCTGGACAGCCACGCACTATAATTATACCCAGCTGGGCAGCCACGCACTATAATTATACCCAGCTAATTATACCCAGCTGGGCAGTCACGCACTATAATTATACCCAGCTGGGCAGCCACGCACTGTAATTATACCCAGCTGGGCAGCCACACACTGTAATTATACCCTGCTGGGCAGCCACACACTGTAATTATACCCAGCTGGGCAGCCACGCACTGTAATTATACCCAGCTGGGCAGCCACGCACTGTAATTATACCCAGCTGGGCAGCCACGCACTATAATAATACCCAGCTGGACAGCCACGCACTATAATTATACCCAGCTGGGCAGCCACGCACTATAATTATACCCAGCTGGGCAGCCACGCACTATAATTATACCCAGCTGGACAGCCACACACTATAATTATACCCAGCTGGGCAGCCACGCACTATAATTATACCCAGCTGGGCATCCCCGCACTGTAATTATACATAGAGGTGGTAGGGGTTAGTGCGCCCCTAGGCACAACAGTATTGGCTTCCCCTGCCATTCAGTTTTATTATTTTCAGTATCCATTAGAGTGGGTATATTTTATAGGTTCTGGTAATTTCAGTCTGACACTAATGAAAAATAAGCCCAAGTGCCGCCCCTCAAGAAGTGCCGCCCCTAGGCACGTGCCTGGTGTGCCTAATGGGGAATTCACCACCGATTATACCCAGCTATATAACCAACACAGCTGGACAGCCATGCACCATCATTTTACCCAGCCACATTGTACTCAAGATTGATTGCAATTTATAAGGCAACAGAACTGGTGGTAATAGCGATTGTTAGCGCCCGGGACGCGGCAGCAGGTGGTAGAGAGAGTCACCGTCCATCTACCAGGGAGAAATAACAATGACACAGCAGACACAGACTTCACGCGGAGCAGATTACACAAATCAAACCATTGTGATTAATACGCAGTGAAACACGCGGCTGGAGCAGTGATTAATATCTGTGTAGCGATGGCTCCGGGGCTGCTCCACGGACCAGATTTCTTTATTAAGGTCTTGTACCATTTTGTCTTCAGTGAGAAGTGGTTGTCTCTGCAATTGAATATTGCTTTATGTAGTTCATAACCTCGCCGAGGCGAAATAAAGTCTTTCGCTCCGGCTCTCAGGCAAGAAAAATAAGACAAGCAGGCTTCCCGACAGAGGTGCGCCGCAGCAATGTGTGTGTTTTATTGGAAGTTTTATGGAGCTGTGCGGCTGCTGTCACTTTGTATCTATGAAAACAGCATCCAGTTATCTGGAACATGATGATGCTGAAGCCCCGTTATTGCTTGCGTGCTGCCCCGGGCACACTGGTTACTTGTAGGAATCGAGGATAGAAACATTGTGCAAGCTGCAATCTTTCTTTAATCCAGATTGATCGTGTTCCGTGAATTCTGTTGTGGATTAGTCATTTTGCAGAGTTCAAATAACAACTTTGTCCCTGACTGCAGTGGATAAATACTCCTATGTTCCAACGCACTCTTACAGGAGGATCTGAGGCTCTTGCCCCCGTCTGGCACCCAGGCTGGCAGCACCGTGGGGTTCCCGTGCCTGGTTCTGAGAGGAGCGGTGCATATACCGACACCAGAAACTGCAGGAAGGGCACCGGGGAGGAGGGGGAGGGGGGAGCCTGGAGACGCTGGAGGGGGATTATCTTCCTGACATGCCGGATCCATAGCGTGAGAACCCTGCCGTTTCACCAGAGGGGGGCTGACATTTGCGCGGGGAGGGGGACGCAATAACTGAAGGTGAACATCCACATTTAGCATGTTCATTTAAAGTATCAAAATCCAGATACGAGGACACTTACCTCTTTCTTGGTGAACTCCGGCGGGTGGTCGTTTTTGTCGTCGATCACAATGGTAGCGGTAGCGGTGCCAATTAAGCCGACGTCCATTCCAGCCATATCCTTGGCTTCTACGATCAGCTCATACTGAGGGGCTATTAATGTCTAAGAGGAAAGAGAATAGAAATCATTACATTTATGTATTTCATTACACGGGGCATCGCCGTACCACACGCAATGTCATTTGTAATCTAGAATAAAGCGCCTGCCTTTAGATGGCTTTCATTTTTTCGCCTCCTCTATACCCTCCTGCAACATTAACTACATTGGTCTAATACCTTCCTGCAACCTTAACTACATGTACTGCTTTAAAAACACAAGAAGCAAAAAATACAAACTTGCAACCCTGTGCTTTTCAAACCTATCTTTGTATAATCAGGCTACATGGTTTATTCCAGTTGGCTTTAGACTTAGACACACAGCGCTTCATGAATACATCTGTGCTGTGTTCCCCGGGTAACATAAATTTCACCCCAGGCTAAAACGACCCCCCCCCCCCCCCCCCCGCCCCGCATCAGAGACCTAGTAGACCTCTGATGCATTGGGGGGGGTGGGGGGGTTCATTATAAAAAAAAATTTAATAGAACTGGTGCAAATTGTGGTGTGGGGTGTGTGTGTGCGCGTATAAGGGGGGTGGCTGTCAGGGGTTAGGGACGCCTTGGCTGCCAGAGGTATCAAGAACCCAACACCCCCCAAAAAAAAAAAAAGGGCGGTGACATAGGATTGGAACTGCCAATGTGAGTGTGTGGGGAGGGGGGCAATTAATGTTGTGCCTAGAGGCAACCCGACTCTTAAATCTGCCCTTGGACTGATGATATGAATGCAAGGCTGAGAAGCGCTACTGTCATTTAAAGTTTATATTATAGGATTCTACTTGTATATGCAAAAGTTATACTCAGGAAACTTTATATCACCTTTCGTCACTTTTACAAACTCAGCGTGACGGCTGCCATTGTCTCATTCCTGAAAATAAGCTATTCTGTGCTATATATGACAAAGGAATTCACTGACAATGGAACATTTTGTATCAATATCCTTGATCCACCATAAAATGCATCAGAGAATCAGCACTAATCTCCAAACACCATGAACTATACATATTTTTCACAGAAGTAAAACACACTCATACTGATATTACATTAGGAAACAATAGTCCTCACATAGCCAATAGTCCTCACATGCATTGTTACAGATTATATAAAGGAGAATAAAGATATATTTCTGTAGAGAATGTCATGCTGTGCCGTCAGGACCAGCGGATGCTCTGTGGGTACCCTATGCCCCACTATTTAGGTGTACCCCCCTCAGCGGATGCTCCATGGGTACCGTAGCCCCCACCATTTAGGTGTACCCCCCTCAGCAGATACTCCGTGGGTACCCTAGCCCCCACCATTTAGGTGTACCCCCCTCAGCAGATACTCCGTGGGTACCCTAGCCCCCACCATTTAGGTGTACCCCCCTCAGCAGATACTCCGTGGGTACCACAGCCTCCACCATTTAGGTGTACCCCCACCTCTTCCTCAGCAGATACTCCGTGGGTACCACAGCCTCCACCATTTAGGTGTACCCCCCCTTCCTCAGCAGATGCTCCTTGGGTACACTAGGTCCCACCATTTAGGTGTACCCCCACTTCCTCAGCAGATACTCCGTGGGTACCCTAGCCTCCACCATTTAAGTGTACCCTTCCCCCTCAGCAGATGCTCCATGGGTACCGTAGCCTCCACCATTTAGGTGTACCCCCACTTCCTCAGCAGATACTCCGTGGGTACCCTAGCCTCCACCATTTAAGTGTACCCTTCCCCCTCAGCAGATGCTCCATGGGTACCGTAGCCTCCACCATTTAGGTGTACCCCCACTTCCTCAGCAGATACTCCATGGGTACCGTAGCCTCCACCATTTAGGTGTACCCCCCTTCCTCAGCAGATACTCCATGGGTACCCTAGCCTCCACCATTTAGGTGTACCCCCCTCAGCAGATACTCCATGGGTACCCTAGCCTCCACCATTTAGGTGTACCCCCCTCAGCAGATACTCCATGGGTACCCTAGCCTCCACCATTTAGGTGTACCCCCCTCAGCAGATACTCCGTGGGTACCCTAGCCTCCACCATTTAGGTGTACCCCCCTCAGCAGATGCTCCATGAATACCGTAGCAACCACCATTTAGATGTACCCCCTCAGCGGATGCTTCATGGGTACCGTAGTCCCCACCATTTAGGTGTACCCCCTCAGCGGATGCTGCATGGGTACCCTAGCCCCCAACATTTAAGTGTACCCCCCTCAGCGGATATTCCGTGGGTACCCTAGCCTCCACCAGGTGTACCCCTCTTTGGATGCTCTGCTTCACACCTTTTGCATTAGCAGGTAGCCTTTAGGGAGGTGGCATTTTCTGCTCCTCAGAATGGGAATGTTGCATTGGGTAGTGACATCACAGCCCAGTGCCCCATTCCCAGCGTGGAGGATCAGCCGGATCTACTCGCCACCCAGAAACATTAGTCTCATGCGCACAAGAAGCGACACAAACTCCCCTACTTACAACTTCAGGCGCATCCTGCAACGCCAGCGCACACCATGTCCTGTCAGAAGCGTTCGCAGTCGGGTCACAATTGGGAGTTGCTTCCATTTCAACAGATGCGTCCGACTCAAAATCCCCCTAAATGCGTTTCACCAATGTTTTTACTTTAAATATCTCCAATGATAAGTAAGTGGGAGGTTATGCTGGGAATTGTAGTTTTACAACATCTGGAGAGCACCAGTCACCTACAGCGAGCAAGGGTTATAGACAATTAGCAATCGCGGTTCTCTCGTGGTATTGTTATGTCGTTAAACGTATTCATTGAGGAACTGGTATCATTTTATGGGGAAGAACAATTCATGGTCGGTGAACATTGCAAAATTTGCTTTCTCAGCAATTCCAAAACATTAGGTTTCAAATTCGGATGGATACATCAATGATGCATTAGCCCTGTTCCCCAGCAGGGAATCTGTACGCCCACGGAGCAGGCTAGCTTCTTATCTGGAGAAGGAAAAATCTTTTGCTGCAGCAGAACCTCTAAAGGAACACTCTAACCGGATGGCGCTGCCCTCTCACTGGCACTCGTTGTTAATGGATTACTGCTCTCTTCACAGAAGGGTGGTTTTCTATATGATAATTTCTTTGCCAATTAGCCGGCTAATGTTGTTTTACACTCAACACTTCCATAACGGCCTGAACACTAAGGATTCCGCTGACGGTTATTTTACAGGTGCAGGAAGAATTCCGAGGTCGTCGGCAGAGAGACTTCGCTGTAAAATATCTTTACTGCCGCATAAGAACAACTAGTTACAGTAACATCTCAATTTATAAAGTTATCTGTGTCAGATGAACGTTCCTTTCTGCTTTTCTCTGATACACAGAGGCTTGGTGTCTGAGAGGAAGTATTAATAGAAATGAAATAAGCCACCACTAAGCAATACAACCACCCTCTAACGTCATAGCAGATGACTGAGAGATTTAAGAGTTACTGCCACCGGTGTAATAACCATGGGCTCCAAGATGGATTGGGGAGGGACCAGGGCCGACTTTTCGCATGAACTCAATGGGCACTTGCCCAAGGGCCCCAGGAATCTAAAAGGCCTAGGCTGATAGCTGAGGGTCCCCTCTTTCCAGGGGTACTAGATTTTTTAAAATAGGCCCTTGGGAACCCGAGATATCCGACTTCTAAGCAGTGGTCCCCATCCGAGCGTGTTAATTGCTCTTCCCAGCCAGATATCTCGGGTTCTGTCTGACTTAAGAGTTTTTCTGAGGGCATACTACAAATGCTGGGACTCTTTCCTTTTGGTGGACACTGGCAGCTTGTCTCTACTATGCCCAGAACCAGAGATATCAGCCTTCCAGCAGCTGCTCCCTGGTCCAGCTCCACACATCTGGTATGCAATTTTATATTTTCGTTGGTGGGTTGCTCCGGCTCCTGAACTCTGATCCCCAGGTCCCCAGTATCTCCTGAAAGGTGTCCCCAGTACCTCCTGAAAGGTGTCCCCAGTACCTCCTGTAAGATGTTCCCAGTACCTCCTGAAAGGTGCCTCCAGTACCTCCTGCAAGGTGTCCCCAGTACCTCCTGCAAGGTGTCCCCAGTACCTCCTGAAAGGTGTCCCCAGTACCTCCTGAAAGGTGTCCCCAGTACCTCCTGAAAGGTGTCCCCAGTACCTCCTAAAAGGTGTCCCCAGTACCTCCTGAAAGGTAGGACTCTCTAGTGTATTACCCCATTGAATGCTAAGAAATTTATTTCCAGGAACTGGAGATATCTGCCGTCAAGAAAGCTGCCCTCCCACTGGAAAATGATGAATATTAACCCACTCCGCTATCCACCCCTTCCATGTGTATGAAACCCTGCCCTACCACCCTGTAAGTCATGTACCCCGGGCCCCTTCATTCAGCCCAATGCCCCTTCTACAGTTTAGTGTTCTCCCTACCGCCCCATCTCCCACCATCTGTGCAGTAAGAGAGTAATTAGAAAAAACTACTGCTCCAGGTCCTACATGCTGAGCGGAAGATAGAACACCCTCTACTGCCCGCTGATAGCACCTCTCACCCCTACCGCTGGAAGATGGTCAGGGGCCCCAGGGTATTGCTTTGCCCAGGGGCCTACACTGCTGTTAAGACGGCCCTGGGTGGGGGGTACATTTGAAGAGAACATGGACAAGAGCCGGTCAGTGGTCCAGGTCCTTGTAGCATCTTTTCCTTTGGAGGACTCCTGGTATTCACAAAGGCAAGTGGCCACACGCCAACGTCCCGTTTAATACCAGGGCACAACTGATCCCTTTGGTAGGCCCTAGCTAGAACTGGCACACCCATCCCGCTGAAGCTGGATTAAGAACCCTTTTGGTTCTAGGCAACATACAGTACCATCCTCATTTGTCAAAAAAATCCTATATACTGTAAATGGGTTATAACAAGGCTGTAGGGTTAGTCCACTACATTTGACTCCAAATGTAGTTACTGTCCAACTCAGACTAACAAACGTATATTAATTAGTAATAACACATTTGCAGCTATTCGCTTCCTGTTTTGAACAAAACTTTATTGTTTGCAGAAGAGACAACAAACACTGCTGTGCTGATTTTTTATGCCTTATCAACAACACTTTATTTCCTTTCTCCTCGTGCCGTCTCGCATTTCGTTTCTGCTCATGTGTTCAGGGATGTGCGAGAATGACGTGGAGGCGTGCCAGGGAAATGGGGCGTGACGACACGGACGCTTTCACATGAGTTAATGCGATCCCTGATATTTAGATCTCCCCTATCCTGTCTGTACTAGTTTTTCTCTGTCCCACTCTTATCTCCTCTTTTGTTTCCTTCCCTATTTTCTCTATTTCCCCCGCATATTACAATATTCATGCGGAGATGCAATGTGGTGAACTGGCACTCAGAAATGCTTGTTCTTTGCATGAATTGAGCAGTAAGCATGACCTATAGGGCTGGCAGGGACGTGCAGGCAGGGGAGGCAGTGCCTCCCCTGTCATTAATGACTCAAATAATACAAAGAAGATACTTATGACACATATTTTGTGTCATAAGTATATTTGTATTATTTTAATATTTTTTATCCTGTAAAAATCTGTGTTACGGAGGCACCGCTGTCGGTGCCTCACGCTGACAATGTAAAATGGCCGGAAGCGGGGGGGCGGGGCCAAGCAGCAGGGAGCAAAATCCCATTTCAAAAAAAGCACTATAAGCGGCACTGGTATAAGTGCCGCTTTGACAGGGGCGTGCTTTCAGCCCATATGAAAGCACGCCCCTGTCACTGTGGAGGAGGTAATTGGGCAGTGGCGGATTCGGGAGTGTGCAGTGCTACGCTGAGCTCCCGGTCCCCAGCCATGCAGACAAGCTCCCTGTGAGCGCTTGCTCTGCCTGCATGTGACGCTGCCTGGGGCACTGGGAGCTAAGCTCCCGGACCTCAGCACCCTCATTGATCAGGGAGCAGGTAGCCCAATCCCCCTGTGTGCCGCACACTCGGTCTGCCGCGTACCCGTCCTCCCCCCGCCTTCTGATTTCAATAGTGGACGTGGACGCAGAGTGGACGCAGCCTCATTGATTGTAAGGACAAAAGTGTGGACAAAATAAAAACGATAAACTTGCTTAATTAATAATAAGTTTACTAAATTGTGATTAAGATTAATACACTTGAAATAATCAGTTATACCAATTATTCAGACATATGTTTAAACATATGTCTGAATAATTGGTATAACTGATTATTTTAAGTGTATTAATCTTAATCACAATTTAGTAAACTTATTATTAATTAAGCAAGTTTCTCCATTTTATTTATTGATTGAATTAAAACACAATTATACCGATTTAAAGTGTCCACACTATTGTCGGTACATTCAGCGCACCAGGGGTTAACACACTAGGTAGTGCTGCCTTGTGCTGCTGGGGCTCCCTGCATGGAACCCCTGACAATGAGCATGAAAGCAATGGCAACTAGCATGAAACCGCTGGCAACGAGCATGGAACCCATAACATGAAACATTGGTAACGAGCATGAGACCCCTGGCAACGAACATGAAACCGCTGGCAATGACCATGGAACCCAGGACATGAAACCATTGGCAACGATCATGAGACCCCTGGCAATGAGCAGGTAATTTAAAAATAATTAGAGGCCTTACTGTAGCATAATTTGTATAGGACATTATTGTGTGTGGAGCATAAAATGGTATCTGGCATAACTGTATGTGGCATAATGTGGAATGGGCATTATGGTGTGTGGAATGGGCATTATGGTGTGTGGAATACTGTGGAATGGGCATTACGGTGTGTGGAATAATGTGGAATGGGCATTACGGTGTGTGGAATAATGTGGAATGGGCATTACGGTGTGTGGAATAATGTGGAATGGGCATTACGGTGTGTGGAATAATGTGGAATGGGCATTACGGTGTGTGGAATAATGTGGAATGGGCATTACGGTGTGTGGAATAATGTGGAATGGGCATTACGGTGTGTGGAATAATGTGGAATGGGCATTATGGTGTGTGGAATAATGTGGAATGGGCATTATGGTGTGTGGAATAATGTGGAATGGGCATTATGGTGTGTGGAATAATGTGGAATGGGCATTACGGTGTGTGGAATAATGTGGAATGGGCATTACGGTGTGTGGAATAATGTGGAATGGGCATTATGGTATGTGGAATAATGTGGAATGGGCATTATGGTGTGTGGAATAATGTGGAATGGGCATTATGGTGTGTGGAATAATGTGGAATGGGCATTATGGTGTGTAGAATAATGTGGAATGGGCATTATGGTGTGTAGAATAATGTGGAATGGGCATTATGGTGTGTAGAATCATGTGGAATGGGCATTATGGTGTGTAGAATCATGTGGAATGGGCATTATGGTGTGTAGAATACTGTGGAATGGGCATTACGGTGTGTGGAATAATGTGGAATGGGCATTACAGTGTGTAGAATACTGTGGAATGGGCATTATGGTGTGTGGAATAATGTGGAATGGGCATTACGGTGTGTGGAATAATGTGGAATGGGCATTATGGTGTGTGGAATAATGTGGAATGGGCATTATGGTGTGTGGAATAATGTGGAATGGGCATTATGGTGTGTGGAATAATGTGGAATGGGCATTATGGTGTGTGGAATAATGTGGAATGGGAATTATGGTGTGTAGAATAATGTGGAATGGGCATTATGGTGTGTGGAATGGGCATTATGGTGTGTGGAATAATGTGGAATGGGCATTATGGTGTGTAGAATAATGTGGCATGGGCATTATGGTGTGTGGAATAATGTGGAATGGGCATTATGGTGTGTGGAATAATGTGGAATGGGCATTATGGTGTGTGACATAATGTGTAAAAGGCATTACTATAAGGAGCAAAAATGACAAATAATGTAAAGGGCATGAATAGTTTTTTCCCCTGTGTTTTATTTTTACTGTGTTGTATAGGGGGCTCTACCTTGCGTAATGTGTATAAGGGGTACTACTGTGTGGTGTAATGTGACTGACAGACACTACTGTGTGGTGTTATGTGACTGACAGACACTACTGTGTGGTGTAATGTGACTGACAGACACTACTGTGTGGTGTAATGTGACTGACAGACACTACTGTGTGGTGTAATGTGACTGACAGACACTACTGTGTGGTGTAATGTGACTGACAGACACTACTGTGTGGTGTAATGTGACTGACAGACACTACTGTGTGGTGTAATGTGACTGACAGACACTACTGTGGGGTGTAATTTGAATTGGTACTATTCTGTGTCCACGACCCTTCCCCATGAAACCATGCCCCTGTCACCCACTGCTGCCACCCTCTCCCTAGCGGCACCCTCTCCCTGGTGTCACACTCTTCCTGTCACCCTCTCCCTGGCGTCACCCACTCCCTGGCACCAACAGCTGTCACCCTCTCTCTGGTGTCACGCTCTCCCTATCACCCACTGCTAGCTATTATGTTGTCACACTACTCAGTGCAGTCTCCTGGTGCGTCCTAGTCACATTGTGCTCCGTATACAGCCTCAGTCACACACAGTATACAGGTGTCATATATCACATTACTCAGCGCAGTCTCCTGGTGCGTCCTAGTCACATTGTGCTCCGTATACAGCCTCAGTCACACACAGTATACAGGTGTCATATCACATTACTCAGCGCAGTCTCCTGGTGCGTCCTAGTCACATTGTGCTCCGTATACAGCCTCAGTCACACACAGTATACAGGTGTCATATATCACATTACTCAGTGCAGTCTCCTGGTGCGTCCTAGTCACATTGTGCTCCGTATACAGCCTCAGTCACACACAGTATACAGGTGTCATATATCACATTACTCAGCGCAGTCTCCTGGTGCGTCCTAGTCACATTGTGCTCCGTATACAGCCTCAGTCACACACAGTATACAGGTGTCATATATCACATTACTCAGCGCTGTCTCCTGGTGCGCCCTAGTCACATTGTGCTCCGTATACAGCCTCAGTCACACACAGTATACAGGTGTCATATATCACATTACTCAGCGCAGTCTCCTGGTGCGTCCTAGTCACATTGTGCTCCGTATACAGCCTCAGTCACACACAGTATACAGGTGTCATATATCACATTACTCAGCGCTGTCTCCTGGTGCGTCCTAGTCACATTGTGCTCCGTATACAGCCTCAGTCACACACAGTATACAGGTGTCATATATCACATTACTAGGCGCAGTCTCCTGGTGCGTCCTAGTCACATTGTGCTCCGTATACAGCCTCCGGCACACACAGTATACAGGTGTCATATATCACATTACTCAGCGCAGTCTCCTGGTGCGTCCTAGTCACATTGTGCTCCGTATACAGCCTCAGTCACACACAGTATACAGGTGTCATAACACATTACTCAGTGCAGTCTCCTGGTGCATTCTAGTCACATTGTGCTCTGTATACAGCCTCAGTCACACACAGTATACAGGTGTCATATATCACATTACTCAGCGCAGTCTCCTAGTGCATTCTAGTCACATTGTGCTCCGTATACAGCCTCAGTCACACACAGTATACAGGTGTCATATATCACATTACTCAGCGCAGTCTCCTGGCGCATCCTAGTCACATTGTGCTCCGTATACAGCCTCCGGCACACACAGTATACAGGTGTCATATATCACATTACTCAGCGCAGTCTCCTGGTGCGTCCTAGTCACATTGTGCTCCGTATACAGCCTCAGTCACACACAGTTTACAGGTGTCATATATCACATTACTCAGCGCAGTCTCCTGGTGCGTCCTAGTCACATTGTGCTCCGTATACAGCATCAGTCACACACAGTATACAGGTGTCATATATCACATTACTAAGCGCAGTCTCCTGGTGCATTCTAGTCACATTGTGCTCTGTATACAGCCTCAGTCACACACAGTATACAGGTGTCATATCACATTACTCAGCGCAGTCTCCTGGTGCATTCTAGTCACATTGTGCTCCGTATACAGCCTCAGTCACACACAGTATACAGGTGTCATATATCACATTACTAAGCGCAGTCTCCTGGTGCATTCTAGTCACATTGTGCTCTGTATACAGCCTCAGTCACACACAGTATACAGGTGTCATATCACATTACTCAGCGCAGTCTCCTGGTGCATTCTAGTCACATTGTGCTCCGTATACAGCCTCAGTCACACACAGTATACAGGTGTCATAGCACATTACTCAGCGCAGTCTCCTGGTGTGTCCTAGTCACATTGTGCTCCGTATACAGCCTCAGTCACACACAGTATACAGGTGTCATATCACATTACTCAGCGCAGTCTCCTGGTGTGTCCTAGTCACATTGTGCTCCGTATACAGCCTCCGGCACACACAGTATACAGGTGTCATATATCACATTACTCAGCGCAGTCTCCTGGTGCGTCCTAGTCACATTGTGCTCCGTATACAGCCTCAGTCACACACAGTATACAGGTGTCATATCACATTACTCAGTGCAGTCTCCTGGTGCATTCTAGTCACATTGTGCTCTGTATACAGCCTCAGTCACACACAGTATACAGGTGTCATATCACATTACTCAGCGCAGTCTCCTGGTGCATTCTAGTCACATTGTGCTCTGTATACAGCCTCAGTCACACACAGTATACAGGTGTCATATATCACATTACTCAGCGCAGTCTCCTGGTGTGTCCTAGTGACATTGTGCTCTGTATACAGCCTCAGTCACACACAGTATACAGGTGTCATATATCACATTACTCAGCGCAGTCTCCTGGTGTGTCCTAGTCACATTGTGCTCCGTATACAGCCTCAGTCACACACAGTATACAGGTGTCATATCACATTACTCAGCGCAGTCTCCTGGTGCATTCTAGTCACATTGTGCTCCGTATACAGCCTCAGTCACACACAGTATACAGGTGTCATATATCACATTACTCAGCGCAGTCTCCTGGTGTGTCCTAGTCGCATTGTTTTGCGACTAGGAGGCATTTTCTGCAACAACAACAAAAAAAGACGCCCAACGTTGCATTGGATCTGACAGCGCACTCATGCCAGGCATCTCGCACTACATGGCGTACTGAGGCTGGATGAGGACGCATCTGTACGTATACGTTGTGCCCAACACTCTGTATAATACACATACTATTTGATCCACATGCATGTAACCATACCGCCCAACATTTCAGCATTGGGAGTCGGGACTTCTGCGCGGCATAGCTGTGCCTGAAAAGTGGGCATGGCCTCAGGGAAAGGAGGCGTGGCTTTGTGGGGATGCCGCTATTTCTTCATCTAAGCAGAGCAGCGGTGACAGTTGCCTCCCAACTCGCCCCCACCGCGGGACACTGCGGCTCGTAGGTGGGACAGCGGGACAGACGCAGAAAAACGGGACTGTCCCGCGAAAACGGGACAGTTGGGAGGTATGATGTAACTATTGCATGAGCACAGAGTAGTTTGGGTCCTGGGCACAAACAAAATACTTAGGGGGGCTGGCACACCTCTCTGCCACTCATTAGATACGGATCGTCAGGGAGGGTGTCTCATTCTCTGTAATATTAAGGGATGTGGCAGGGAATTGGCCCAGGTGCCTTGTAAATAATATACAATCCTTGGCTCAACAGGTTGAATCTCCCGTATCCAAAATTCAAAAATACTAAATATACAGAAATATGTAATTTTTGAGTGCGACTGAGACACCTTTACTTTCTGCTGGTTCAATATACACAATCTGTGTCCATGCACAAAATTATTAAAAACATTGTATAAAATGACCTTCAGGCTGTGTGTATAAGGTGTATATGAAACATTAATGCATTCTGTGCTTAGACTTGTGTCCCATCACCATGATATCTCATTATGGTATGCAATTATTCCAAAATACGGAAAAATCCCATATCCAAAATACTTCTGGTCCCAAGCATTTAGGATATGGGGGAAACAGTCTATATTGTAAAGGCAAACCTATATACTGTAGACAGTAGCATCTATAGTTCATGTTGCTGCAGAAAACAGGAGTAGAAACTGTAATCCTTCACGTCTGCAAATAAAACCCCAGCGCCATCTACACATAAAACAGCGACTTTGTTTAGCACGTATATAAGTGCACAGGATTTACACACTGCTATCAACATCCCCGGATTCATGGCCCCGCCCTCGCCCTCCTCCCGCGGACTGTCTTCTGCATATATACAGAATGTTTGTAAGGTGTTATCAGCAGCTCATCTCCAGGTAATACGAATGCCTTAATGCGCACAGAGTCATCTGGAGACAATGGTAACAAGCAGAAAATAAATGGCTCTGCAAGGAAACGCAATTACTATAAACTGGTGTAAGACACAAGATGAACAAGGAGCTGGAGCACTAAACCCAGTGGTTGATGTCAATGGATGATGCAACTGTGATAGAAAATAATTACAGACAAGACGCACATGGTATCTAAGTGCTACACGCATACACAGTGGACTGTCTGTCTTCTCTCGCTGTTGGGTTATTGCGCTCGTCTTCCCTAAACTGCTTTATTGGCTGTGGATCATGAAAACCGTCATTGTATTGCTATAAAGTATTCTAATCTAATCTGAGAACTAGCAGGGGTGGTTATGATGTGACAAACCTCCATGATATTCTCAAACATTCAGCTTTAAAAGGAAGAGTTTGGAAAAACCCTTCTAGTTATGTCCTACAGCACTTGAGGGGTAACCCCCCCCCCCCCCATAGGACATAGGCTACCCACCCTAACTCCACCCCAGGACATAGTCTCCCTGCCCTATCCCCCCACCCACCTTCCCCTAGGACACAGGCTCTCTGCCCTATACCACACCCACCTTCACCAACACATAGTCTACTCGGCCTAACCATCTTCCCCCACCTACCCCTACCAGGGCATGGGTTACCTGCCCTAACTACCTCAAGTCATAGGCTACCCATCACACACACACTAGGGTGAAAGTCACTCCTTTTCTCCCCTCCCTGGGAAGAGGCAGCCTAAGGATCTCCATGCGGTAGCTTTTCAGGCTGCTGGGTGTCATACCAAGTACCCTGCATGCAAAATAGGGGTGCTTCCCTTGTTCCTGCACTATCACTTATTAAGCTGCATTCTCAGGAACATTGCTGCATTGAGGGGCTGCCAACACTGCACGTTAAACGTTGAAGAGGGTAAACCATTCTAATACATAATTCTAAACAAATCTACAGTATCTATCTATCTATCTATCTATCTATCTATCCTCCAGGAGCCGGTCAGCTATGCTTGTTACAGGTGAGTGCACAGGTATGGGCGGATACCAGTGCCGGATGTTTCTTATCATGCAAAATTTAGGATTCCTTTGAGAACCATCTGGTTGCTTTGCCCCATGATGAAGGTGCTTGAGGGTAGCAGCTACTGTTTACCATTATGAAGGCATTTGTATAAGCATTTGAGCCTTTTTTTTTTGCACCTTAATGCTTATTTTGTGACTGATGGCATTTTTGACACTTTGTGATGTCGCTTGACATTTTAGCAGCTTTTTTCTGTTTTGCAAATCGGGGTGGTGTCCTCCTGATGTTACTGGAATGAGACACATCCATCCATCCATCCATCCATCTATCTATCTATCTATCTATCTATCTATCTATCTATCTATCACACAGTGGTGCTTGAAAGTTTGTGAGCCCTTCACAACTTTCTAGACTTCTGCGAAACTTGACCTAAAACTACCTCAGATTTTCACACAAGTCCTAAAAGTAGACAAAGAACCAGATCAAACGGATGAGACAACAAAATTAGATGTGCTCATTTTTTATTTTATTTTTTTAATTGAGGAAAATGATCCAATATAACATATCTGTGAGTGGCAAAAGTATGTGACCCTTTAGGCTTAGCATATATTTTGAAGGTGAATTTAAGAGTCAGGTGTTTTCAATCTATGGGATGACAATTGGGAGTGAGTGGACAACCTGTTGTTTAAAAAGAACATCGATCTATAAAAGTCTGTTGTTCACAACACATGTGTGTGTAAATGTATCATGCCACGGACAAAGGAGATTTCTGAGGACCTCAGAATAAGAGTTGTTGATGCTCTTCAGGCTGGAAAAGGTTACAGAACCATCTCTAAAGAGTTTGGACTCCACCAATTTTATATCAAGCCGCATCATATTTTATACACGGTATATAGATGATCTTCTTCTATTTTGGAAAGGCCCTAGTGCAGACCTGATAACCCATAATGCTAAAGGTCGTCTTGGACAATTTACCTATAATGTCAGTAACACTAACATTCATTTTTTAGATGTGGCCATGAGTTGTATTGCCGGAAAGTAAACAATTAGTTTATTGACAAACCCTACTGAGAGTAACAATTTATTACATCGTTCAAGCTGCCATCTAAAATCATTGATTAGTGGTTTACATTACGCACAACTTTTGCATATCAGGAGGATTACTTCAGATTCGATTCAGGCCGGACAACAGATGGATTTAATGATCCAAAAAATTGTACAACAGGGCTATCACATTTAGCAACTTTTACAAACCAAAGAGAGAGTCCTGATTGATAGTAATACTACTTAACCACCTTTTTTACCGTGGGTCGTTAAGTTCAATCAGGACAGTCCCTGTATTAATAGATTTCAAAACGTTTATGGCCTGTAATCTAGACCGATACAGATTTGAATCTTATAGGCCCTACACACTGGGCGATCTGACTGCAAGATATGAACGATCTTGTTCATTAATGAACGAGATAACGTTCATCGCTGGTGCCCCGTCAGCTGTGCATGCAGGCCAATATGGACGATCTCGTCCATATTTGCCTGCACCTCTATGGAGCCGGGTGACGGAGGAAGTTAAGAAACTTCACTCCCCCCGTCACTGCCTCCCCCGCCGCCGGGTCGCCAGTCGGCCGTATCCGCCGTCGGGCAGCTCGGCGGCGGATCGCCAAATGTGTAGGGCCCTTTAGCCAATCCAAATTGATGCCCTGTTATCAACGGGGATGGAACCTGAGGGATATGCTTGTGAAAACTGATATCTCAAATGCCCTGGTTCCTAAACGTTCCTGTAAATTGGGCTGTATAAGATGTACATGCATTACCTGTCGTTTCCATATTGCGGGTGACACTTTTTATCATCCGCAGTCTAGAAAACCGTTTACTATCCACCATAGCCTGACGTGAAACACCAAATTTGCCATCTATCAAATTATTTGTCCCTGCGGTCTCTTCTACATTGGGAAGACCGAAAGGTCCTTTAAGGAACGTATGTCGGCACATAGATCTGCTATTAAAGTCACTATTGTGACTAGAAACAGTGAGCAATCTGCGGCCAGGCATTTTGCCACAATGGGCCATAGTATTACAGCTATTAGATAACGCATGATCGAGGTAATTGTGGCCTTGGGTTGCTAGTGCTACAGAGTGAGGCTAGATGGATTTCTCGTTTGGGGCTCAACAAACAACGCGGCATCAGTACTTTATCACTTTGACAGCTCTTTCCAAATATCTATACTTCCCAATATATGGGGGTTGTCAGTCTTAAAACCTAAAACCCCATAAACTCTAAATTATTATTTTTTCCATAGTATGCTGCTTGTAAATAATATTCGGTTGATGTACATAGATCCTAGTATACTATCAATTTATATAATATTTCTGTCTTTGATAGTTGTTTTTGTATATTTTTCTAGAGTAATGTGATTCTTTCTACCTGCTCTTGTATATTCCGCAGATTGAACGAAACATTTATAATTCACCTCCGAAGTAGCTTTTTGTCTTTGATTTCCCCACTAGAGCGCTACACTTTATCTGTATTTGTATGTATTGTAGTTTGTGACTATGGTGTTCCACACATTTTGTGTCAGGGCAGTCTAATGAGGATCGCTCTGATGATGTCACACGCCGGCGGTCGAGTGCGTGGTCGCGCCTGTGATCGGTGTTCACCGGGTGTTCAGTACCTATTTAAGGTAAGATTGTTCTTAATCTTGATGAAAATTGAACATCAATAAAGAGGCACTGAAACGTTGAAATTAAATTCTACGCTGTCCTAAGATTTTCTCAGCGCCGCACCCTTGGCTGAAAAAAAAAAAAAATTAAAAATAAATATATATATATATATATATAAATCCACAAAAGTAGCCGCTTCTCACTTATCATTTAGAAAACGCTGGTGCACGGTTGGTGTAATCATATAGAAAAAATCCAAGAATAACCACACAGGTGATTGTACCCAGAAATACCAGCACACAGCTTAGATGCAAAAGAAGAAGTTTTACTTGTCCAGAAAAGTCATTTAAAAAGGCAACAAGCATATAGCACACATGATGGTAGCAGCATGAATAGATCAATGAGTACTTATCATTCCGACAGCTGTTTCGACTATCTTCATCATGGGAATAGATAAAGTGACATGGTGCTGTACACTGCCATCCGCAGTGTCTGGTTCCAAAGTGACGTGCACACGTCACTTTGGAACCAGACACTGCGGATGGCAGTGTACAGCACCATGTCACTTTATCTATTCCCATGATGAAGATAGTCGAAACAGCTGTCGGAATGATAAGTACTCATTGATCTATTCATGCTGCTACCATCATGTGTGCTATATGCTTGTTGCCTTTTTAAATGACTTTTCTGGACAAGTAAAACTTCTTCTTTTGCATCTAAGCTGTGTGCTGGTATTTCTGGGTACAATCACCTGTGTGGTTATTCTTGGATTTTTTCTATATATATATATATATATATATATACTTACTTGGAAGATCTTTTATTGCAGAGTACAAGAAAAGCATTGAAATGATTTTATTTTCCCAAAAGCTACCGCTTGGCAATTCTATGAAAGTATTTCCATTGTTCTGTTCATTTACGGTTTATGAATAATATTTAATTCCACCCTGGCAGAGAAATCAATATGACAGCTCCTATCCATAACAATAAATGCTGAAATACAGAAAATAGGGCTCTCCTTGGAATAACTCAGAACCATGTGATCTTCCAGAACACAAAAACGTTAAATACGCTTAGCTTCAAAACTGCAATTCTCACACAGAGGCTGATTCTGAGCTGGGAGCAGAGATACAAACCAAACAAAAGAGGCAAGTAACTTGTATCTGGCAAAAGTCATGCTGCAATACAAGGGGCAAATAATGTACATGTATTATGTCTGCATGCAGGGTAAATATTGGCTGCTTTTGCATGAATCCCACAAGGTCCCCTATTTGAATTTTGGACTGTGCTGCAGTCTCACCTCTGTAACTGCCACCAGCAAGAAAGTCCAGGAACAGAGCATTTTGTATCTAATGGAATGTGTCATGTTGGAGGATATGATGTTACATCTGCCCCACCTGCAGTACAGCAAGGTGTTACCCAGGTGCACACGTTATATCTGCCCCACCTGCGGTGCAGCATGGTGTTGCCCAGGTGCACATGTTATATCTGCCCCACCTGCGGTGCAGCATGGTGTTGCCCAGGTGCACATGTTATATCTGCCCCACCTGCAGTACAGCATGGTGTTACCCAGGTGCACATGTTACATCTGCCCCCCTGCAGCGCAGCATGGTGTTACCCAGGTGCACGTTACATCTGCCCCCTGCAGTGCAGTATGGCGTTACCCAGGTGCACATGTTACATCTGCCCCCCTGCAGTGCAGTATGGTGTTACCCAGGTGCACATGTTACATCTGCCCCCTGCAGTCCAGCATGGTATTACCCAGGTGCACATGTTACATCTGCCCCCCCCCCCCCCCCCGCAGTACAGCATGGTGTTACCCAGGTGCACATGTTACATCTGCCCCCCTGCAGTACAGCATGGTGTTACCCAGGTGCACATGTTACATCTGCCCCCTGCAGTACAGTATGGTGTTACCCAGGTGCACATGTTACATCTGCCCCCTGCAGTACAGCATGGTGTTACCCAGGTGCACATGTTACATCTGCCCCCTGCAGTCCAGCATGGTATTACCCAGGTGCACATGTTACATCTGCCCCCCCCCCCCCCCCCCCCCCCGCAGTGCAGCATGGTGTTACCCAGGCGCACATGTTACATCTGCCCCCCTGCAGTGCAGCATGGTGTTACCCAGGTGCACATGTTACATCTGCCCCCTGCAGCACAGCATGGTGTTACCCAGGTGCACATGTTACATCTGCCCCCCTGAAGTGCAGCATGGTGTTACCCAGGCGCACATGTTACATCTGCCCCCCTGAAGTGCAGCATGGTGTTACCCAGGTGCACGTTACATCTGCCCCCCTGCAGTGCAGCATGGTGTTACCCAGGCGCACATGTTACATCTGCCCCCCTGAAGTGCAGCATGGTGTTACCCAGGTGCACGTTACATCTGCCCCCCTGAAGTGCAGCATGGTGTTACCCAGGCGCACATGTTACATCTGCCCCCCTGAAGTGCAGCATGGTGTTACCCAGGTGCACGTTACATCTGCCCCCCTGCAGTGCAGCATGGTGTTACCCAGGTGCACACGTTACATCTGCCCCCTGCAGTGCAGCATGGTGTTACCCAGGTGCACATGTTACATCTGCCCCCCCCCCCCCCCCCCGCAGTGCAGCATGGTGTTATCCAGGTGCACATGTTACATCTGCCCCCCTGCAGTGCAGCATGGTGTTACCCAGGTGCACGTTACATCTGGCCCCTGCAGTACAGCATGGTGTTACCCAGGTGCACGTTACATCTTCCCCCCTGCAGTACAGCATGGTGTTACCCAGGCGCACATGTTACATCTGCCCCCCTGCAGTGCAGCATGGTGTTACCCAGGTGCACATGTTACATCTGCCCCCCTGCAGTGCAGCATGGTGTTACCCAGGTACACATGTTACATCTGCCCCTGCAGTACAGCATGGTGTTACCCAGGTGCACATGTTACATCTGCCCCCTGCAGTACAGCATGGTGTTACCCAGGTGCACATGTTACATCTGCCCCCTGCAGTACAGCATGGTGTTACCCAGGTGCACACGTTACATCTGTCCCCTGCAGTACAGCATGGTGTTACCCAGGTGCACATGTTACATCTGCCCCCTGCAGTACAGCATGGTGTTACCCAGGTGCACACGTTACATCTGTCCCCTGCAGTACAGCATGGTGTTACCCAGGTGCACATGTTATATCTGCCCCCCTGCAGTGCAGTATGGTGTTACCCAGGTGCACACGTTACATCTGCCCCCCTGCAGTGCAGCATGGTGTTACCCAGGTGCACACGTTACATCTGCCCTCCTGCAGTACAGCATGGTGTTACCCAGGTGCACATGTTACATCTGCCCCCTGCAGTGCAGTATGGTGTTACCCAGGTGCACATGTTACATCTGCCCCCTGCAGTGCAGCATGGTGTTACCCAGGTGCACACGTTACATCTGCCCCCCTGCAGTGCAGCATGGTGTTACCCAGGTGCACACGTTACATCTGCCCCCCTGCAGTGCAGCATGGTGTTACCCAGGTGCACACGTTACATCTGCCCCCTGCAGTGCAGCATGGTGTTACCCAGGTGCACATGTTACATCTGCCCCCTGCAGTGCAGCATGGTGTTACCCAGGCGCACATGTTACATCTGCCCCCCTGCAGTGCAGCATGGTGTTACCCAGGCGCACATGTTACATCTGCCCCCCTGCAGTGCAGCATGGTGTTACCCAGGCGCACATGTTACATCTGCCCCCCTGCAGTGCAGCATGGTGTTGCCCAGGTACACATGTTACATCTGCCCCCTGCAGTGCAGCATGGTGTTACCCAGGCGCACATGTTACATCTGCCCCCCTGCAGTACAGCATGGTGTTACCCAGGTGCACATGTTACATCTGCCCCCCTGCAGTACAGCATGGTGTTACCCAGGTGCACATGTTACATCTGCCCCCCAGCAGTGCAGCATGGTGTTACCCAGGTGCACACGTTACATCTGTCCCCTGCAGTACAGCATGGTGTTACCCAGGTGCACATGTTACATCTGCCCCCTGCAGTACAGCATGGTGTTACCCAGGTGCACATGTTACATCTGCCCCCCTGCAGTACAGCATGGTGTTACCCAGGTGCACATGTTATATCTGCCCCCCTGCAGCACAGCATGGTGTTACCCAGGTGCACATGTTACATCTGCCCCCCTGCAGTCCAGTATGGTGTTACCCAGGTGCACATGTTACATCTGCCCCCCTGCAGTACAGCATGGTGTTACCCAGGCGCACATGTTACATCTGCCCCCCTGCAGTACAGCATGGTGTTACCCAGGCGCACATGTTACATCTGCCCCCCTGCAGTACAGCATGGTGTTACCCAGGCGCACATGTTACATCTGCCCCCCTGCAGTCCAGTATGGTGTTACCCAGGTGCACATGTTACATCTGCCCCCCTGCAGTACAGCATGGTGTTACCCAGGCGCACATGTTACATCTGCCCCCCTGCAGTACAGCATGGTGTTACCCAGGCGCACATGTTACATCTGCCCCCCTGCAGTACAGCATGGTGTTACCCATGTGCACGTTACATCTGCCCCCCTGTAGTACAGCATGGTGTTACCCAGGTGCACATGTTACATCTGCCCCCCTGTAGTACAGCATGGTGTTACCCAGGTGCACATGTTACATCTGCCCCCCTGCAGTACAGCATGGTGTTACCCAGGTGCACATGTTACATCTGGCCCCCTGCAGTGCAGCATGGTGTTTCCCAGGTACACATGTTACATCTGCCCCCTGCAGTGCAGCATGGTGTTACCCAGGTGCACATGTTACATCTGCCCCCTGCAGTACAGCATGGTGTTACCCAGGTGCACATGTTACATCTGCCCCCCTGCAGTGCAGCATGGTGTTACCCAGGTGCACATGTTACATCTGCCCCCTGCAGTACAGCATGGTGTTGCCCAGGTACACATGTTACATCTGCCCCCTGCAGCACAGCATGGTGTTACTCAGGTTACTGTACAGTACTTGCAATTTTTGCATTGGTCCAAACTCAGAATCAGCCCCATAATAACTGTCTGTGCGTCGTTACCCAGATATTCCACTGCCACCATAACAAAGTATTGCTTCCTTACTCCATTACAGACAGTTGAAGCTCCACCCTCATCTTTAGGGCAGTGTCCTATTGGAATGTGCGTTACCATGACACCACTGGTTCTGCCCCTGTGTAATCATGCAAGTCTGTTATACTGTCAGTCACTCCCTGCCCATCCCTGCAGTGTGAAAAGAAGTGACACAATGGTAAAAGCAATCACTCCAGTCCTATACTTTGCTGTATACTGTGAAGCGGGGCCGTTATACAAATGTAGTCTACTGGTCACGCACGTGCGTCAGCCATTGATGGGGGGGAGCGGGTTCTGGAGGAAACTTTTTTGGAAAATAGTAGTCCACAGGCTATGGGGGGGGGGGCTGCATTTGCGGCCAAGACTGTACAAATCTGCTGCGTTCCCTCCATAGTACATCTGGCACCCCCACCTTACAATGTTGGGCATTGAATGGCGGGTGCCGGGCCGCGATGATGTGATTGTGCACCCACGCCCCTGCACTCCCCACCTACAGTAGGATGATGCCCCACCCCCTGTTGTGCCCAGTAGCAGATCTTGCCACGGGCAAGCAGGACTTTTGCCCGGGGCGCCACCTTCCGGAGGGCGCCGCACCAGGGCAAGATCCGCTGCTGCTGTGCCCCCCGTTGCCACTGGCCGCTGTGAAAAGAAGCTAGAGTTTCCCTTCGTGGAGAGGTCCTGTACTATGCGGTGCGCGATGACGTCATCGCGCACCGCACAGCAAAGGTCCTCTCCACGAAGGGAACTAGAAGCGCGCACCGCACATTAAAGGACCTCTCCACGAAGGGCTTCACAATGGCCAGCGGCAGCGGGGGGCACATTTCAGAGCGCTACAGTAGTCTGTACAGGGGGCGTAAATGACCACCCAACAGCCATAAAGTCAGTGTGTATCAGTGCGGAATAGTGACATTCCTTATTTCTGCTGCGGGGTACACTGGGCTCCACAAGGATTGGACAATGGGGTGTAGAGTAGGATCTTGATCCGAGGCACCAACAGGCTCAAAGCTTTGACTGTTCCCAGAATGCACAGCGCCGCCTCCTCTATAACCCCGCCTCCCAGCACAGGAGCTCAGTGTTGTAAGTTGGTGCTGCAGTAAGCAGGCACATAACAGAGGGGCTGCTCCAGGCAGCCCTAAGAAAAGCTTTTTATGAGGTGAAAAGTGAAGACTTCAAGGGCAGCAGCGGTGGTAAATGTCTTGTGACATTCACTGCTGCAGCTCCAGCTCTCCCCAGCGGCGCTGTACACTCCCGTGCCCTGGTTGCCGCGTACCTACAGCGGAGGCTCCGGTTTTCTTCACATTAGACACACACGGCTGGGGCTCTCCAGGATCGCGCGGCCGCGCTTCGGGAGGTGGTAAGTGGGTCCCGCTTGCGGCACCCGGTCTTTATCGCGATCCAGCGCGGTCAGTGGGAGGCGGGCTGCGCGCGCTGGCGGTGGACACTGTGGATACAGGCGAACCCACTAGATCACCAGGGCATGGGCGCAGGTCAGGTTTTCTCTCTAAACCAATTTTTATATCGCCCACAGTACCCCGTGGTTTTGCCAGCAGAGGGGATAAGGCTTAGAAGACCTGAAGCTCCTCCCCCAGCCCCAGGGCGCCATTTCTAGCAAGTGTTCCCGCCCTGGAGCTGCATATCTGTCTTTTCCTCACTCCCTGTCAGTGTCTGCGGCGCCATTACTCCTCAGCTCACTATTCCTGGGACTGCTTGGGCAAATCCTCCTATGTAAAGCCGCCTGGTTGTCAGTGCTGTGACTTTACATGACACTTAAGTATTCTACCTGCCTTTTTAGTCAGTGTTAGTAAGAAAGAGTGCATTTAGTCAGGGTTTATAGTACAATTACCCTGTGATATACATCCAGTTCTTACTGTGTACTGTTATATCTATTGTTATATAGCTGTGTAAGCTAGTCCAGTGCAGTATTATTGTCAGTAATAACCTCTGCATTGTATAACTGTGACTTTCTGTGTGTGCATTTGATAGCTGAGTGGTGTCCATCTCGTGTCTTTCACTCAACCTGCTATCCCTATATTCTATAACCTGAGGGGGCTTGGTGCGTCAGGTTTTATCTAATATAGGATTTTCACAAGGATATACTGTATTACGTATTTTTCTCTGTGATTTAGTCACCATATCTCTCCTTTATCTCTGCTAGTGCTGACTACACTGCGCAGGGGTTTGGGTTTAGGGATATAGTGCTGCTAATAATTGTACTGTGTTACCTCAAACTGCAAGTTATATCATGTCTGCTTCTGAGGATAACGGTTCTGGGGCTGAACACACTGCCGGTGTTGCTGAAGCCGCAGACCCATATGAGGAGAATAAAGCAGCTGTGGGCTCTGGTTCTGGGGGCTCCTTGCCCCCCAGTGGGACTGTGGCAACGGAGGCACATACTGACCCTCCGTGGGCCGCATTTTCCACGCTTCTGCATATGCTAGTTCATAAACTAACACCCCCTATGGCACCCCCAATTGCGGTACAACCGCATGTGGTCCCTGCAGCTAACCCGCCGTAGGCGGACGATTTATCTGCTCAGTTAAAGAAGTTGTACCAGTCCCTGACTACTAAAAAGTCTGACCATCGCTCGCCTAAGTCCAAGGGGTCCTCTAAGCGAGCGCTTGTCTCCTCACAATCCACTGCTGTCACTGACACCTCGTCTGATGAAGACGGCACGTATACTGACCCCACAGGTTCTGACTCAGATACGGCTGATGGGGAGGGTAGTTCACATGTGGATGTTCCTGATCTTTTGGAGGCTATTAAGTTGATTCTACAGATTACGGATGATCCCGAGCCATCCGTCCCGCCTAAGAAACCAGATAGGTTCAAGCGTCAGAAGGTGGTTAAACACGTTTTACCTCACTCTGACCACCTAGTGGATATACGTCAGGAACCCTGGGAAAACCCGGGTACGAAGTTTGTGCCTCACAAGAAGATGCTGGCTCGCTATCCCCTCGCGCCAGAGCTGTCTAAGAATTGGGAAACGCCTCCTCCAGTGGACTCACATGTGGCCAGGATGGTGGTTTCCTCAGCTCTGCCTGTCACTACCGTCACGTCTCTAAAAGAGCCTACGGATAAGCGTGTGGAGGGTTGTCTGAAAGCGATTTACACCCTCACGGGTGCTGCGCCAAAGGCCCACTATTTCAGCTACATGGGCTGCCGAGGCTATTGAAGCGTGGGCCTTGGAGTTAGATACTGAAATCTCCTCTGACCATGCTAGACAATGCTTGTCATATATTGTCACAGCTTCTCGCTATATTAAAGAGGCGGCTTCAGATGCCGGTATCCTAGCAGCCAAGGCCTCTACTACGTCAGTCCTGGCTCGCCGGATATTGTGGCTGAGATCCTGGTCTGTGGATCTGGACTCTAGAAAAACCCTGGAGGTACTCCCTTTCAAGGGAGATATTCTGTTGGGGGAGGACTTAGATAAGATAGTGGCTGACTTGGCCACTGCCAAAACTGCCTGCCTACCAAATACCGCTCCTTCTGTGTCGAAGGCTAAAGGTACGTCCTTTCGCCCTTCAGGTAAAGCAAAAGGTCAGGCGTACCACAAGCAGGCCCGCACTTCCAAACCTGGTAAGCCGAAGCCCAAAAGAGCCTGGACTGCCCATCAGCCAGCTTCCAAGACCGATAAGCCTGCCGCATGACAGGGCGGGCCTTCCCCTGGGGGATCCCAGGGTGGGGGGCCGGCTTCTAGGGTATACCCAGGAATGGTTGAAGACCACTTCAGATGCCTGGGTACGGGAAGTCGTCACTCGAGGTTACGCCATAGCCTTCAAAAACCGACCCCCTCATCGATTTTGCCAGACAGACGTCCCGTCGGACCAGACAAAGGCAAACACTCTGCATTCAGTGGTACAGACCCTCCTGGATACAGGAATTGTAGTACAGGTGACTCTTGCTCAGAGGGGCCGGGGGTACTATTCTCCTCTGTTTCTAGTCCCGAAACCGAATGGATCCTCCCGGCCCATTCTCAACCTCAAGGCATTGAACAAGTTTGTGTAGGTTTCCAAGTTCCATATGGAAACCCTTCGCTCTATAGTTCTGGCCTTGGAACCTGGGGACTACATGGGCTCCCTGGATATACAGGATGCTTACCTGCATATTCCTATAGCAGCGTCACATTAGCAATACCTGAGGTTCGCTATTGGCAACCTACATTACCAGTTTCGGGCGTTACCTTTTGGTTTAACAACGGCTCAGCGAATTTTCACCAAAGTAATGGCGGTGATGACGGTGGTACTCCGCCGTCAAGGGGTCAGGATACTGCCGTACCTGGACGACTTGTTAATCCTGGCAAATTCCCCAGAACTTCTCCTGTGTCATCTGGATACGACGGTCCAGTTTCTACAAGCCCACGGGTGGGTCATCAACTGGAAGAAATCCTCCCTGGTCCCTGCTCAGAGCATGGTGCACCTGGGAGCGCTATTGGACACTTACAACCAGCGGTTGTTCTTGTCTCAGGAGAAAGTCCTGAAGCTTCAGGACAGGATTCGTTGGTTCCTTTCTCGTCCGCAAGTGTCGATACATTCGGCGATGCAGGTGCTGGGCCTCATGGTCCCAGCATTCGACATGGTGGAGTATGCTCAATTCCATTCTCGCCCCCTCTAGAGGCTGATTCTAGCCAAGTGGGACGGCCTGCCTCACCGGATCAGGTCTCACATGATCTCATTGACTCCGGAGGTCCGTCTGTCGCTACTTTGGTGGCTCCGGGACCAACAGTTGTGCAGGGGCCGTCCCTTCTGGATATCCAACTGGGTCCTGTTGACGACAGATGCCAGTCTAAGAGTTTGGGGCACGGTGCTGGAGCAACACTCCCTTCAGGGTCGGTGGACCAAGGAGGAATCTCTCCCCTCGATTCTGGAATTGCGGGCGGTCTTCAATGCGTTGAACCTGGCCCAGCATTTAATTCAGAACCGTCCTGTTCAAATACAGTCGGACAACGCCACCACAGTGGCTTACATAAATCATCAAGGCGGCACTCGAAGCCGTTTGGCAATGAAGGAAGTCTCACGGATTCTACGTTGGGCGGAACGCCATCTACCAGCCATATCGGCAATATTCATTCCGGGAGTCCTGAATTGGGAAGCGGACTTTCTCAGTCATCAGGACGTGCATGCCGGAGAGTGGAGCCTCCATCCAGAAGTGTTTCAACTCCTAGTGGAAAAGTGGGGTCTTCCAGATGTAGATCTGATGGCGTCTCGACACAATCACAAGGTTCCAGTCTTCGGAGCAAGGACAAGGGATCCTCGAACAGCATTTGTGGATGCGCTGGCGATGCCGTGGAGGTTTCGGCTGCCGTACGTGTTCCCTCCGGTGTCACTCCTGCCCAGGGTAATTCGGAAGTTCAAGCAAGAAAAAGGAAATCTGCTTCTCATAGCTCCGGCGTGGCCCAGACGGCCCTGGTTCTCAGACCTGCAAGGCCTATCGTCAGAGCGTCCACTTCTGCTTCCACAATGCCCAGACCTCCTCGTTCAGGGCACCTGTGTCTACCAGGACCCAGCCCGGCTGTCTTTGACGGCGTGGCTCTTGAAGCTTCCGTCTTGAGGGCTAAGGGTTTTTCTGAAGAGGTCATTAAAACTATGTTGCGGGCTCGGATTTACTATAGGGTCTGGCATTCCTACTTTGTTTGGTGCGCATCTAATAATTATGACGCTTCCAAGTTTAGTACAGCCGAACTTTTGGCTTTTCTGCAGCAGGGCCTAGATTTAGGTCTGCGTCTGGCCTCCCTCAAGGTTCATATTTCGGCCTTGTCGGTGTGGTTTCAGAGAAAAATTGTGACTTTACCTGATGTTCATACTTTCACTCAGGGTGTGTTGCGTATCCAACCTCCCTATGTCCCGCCTGTGGCTCCTTGGGACTTGTTGGTGGTTTTGGAGACGTTGCAGGAGCCTCCGTTTGAACCCCTGGGTTCAGCAGACCTTAAGTGGCTTTCCCTTAAGGTGGTGTTCTTGCTGGCTATTGCCTCTGCTAGAAGAGTGTCGGATCTGGGTGCCTTGTCTTGTAGTTCCCCATATCTGATTTTTCACCGTGACCGGGCAGTTCTTAGGACTCGTCCCGGATATTTACCTAAGGTGGTTTCTTCGTTCGACCTTAATCAGGAGATTGTGGTTCCGGCCTTTGTCTCTCCTGATTTGTCTCCCAAAGAGCGGTCTTTGGATGTGGTACGGGCTCTCTGTGTCTACGTGAAGAGAACTACTTCTATTCGAAAATCTGATTCTCTCTTTGTTTTGTTTGGATTTCACAAACGTGGCTGGCCTGCTCACAAGCAGACCCTGGCCAGATGGATTAGAATGGTGATTGCACATGCTTATGTGAAGGCTGGTCTGTCAGCTCCTGCTCACATTACGGCCCATTCTAATCGGTCTGTTGGACCTTCTTGGGCGGCAAACGTGGTGCGACCCTTGAACAATTGTGCAAAGCGGCTACGTGGTCCTACGGGAACACGTTCATAAGGTTCTATGCCTTCGATACTGCCGCTTCCCAGGATGCTTCCTTTGGACGCCGGGTTCTTGTGCCCGCTACAGTGCGTCCCCTCCCATAAGGAACTGCTTTAGGACATCCCCATTGTCCAATCCTTGTGAAGCCCAGTGTACCCCGCAGCAGAAAATGAGATTTATGGTAAGAACTTACCGTTGTTAAATCTCTTTCTGCGAGGTACACTGGGATCCACAAGGCGCCCACCCTGACGCACTTAGCTTCTTTTGGTTGGTATGGCATTAGCCGCTGACACTTCTCTTGTCGTGAGAGTGTGGTGTATGTGGCTACTACCCGTTGTCGTCTCTTTTCCTGCTACTGCATTTGGCTGGTTAACTAAAAACTGAGCTCCTGTGCAGGGAGGCGGGGATATAGAGGAGGCGGCGCTGTGCATTCTGGGAACAGTCAAAGCTTTGAGCCTGTTGGTGCGTCGGATCAAGATCCTACTCTACACCACATTGTCCAATCCTTGTGGAGCCCAGTGTGCCTTGCAGAAAGAGATTTAACAAAGGTAAGTTCTTACCATAAATCTCGCTTTTCCTATTAAGTCAGATTGCTTTGAAAAGCAGAAGGCGATACTTATTATTCCACTGTTCATTTTGCGCTAGTCCTTGAAAATATGAATTATGTAATGCAACCGGGCAGGTGACTATTCAGTGAGGTGCTCCTGGCTGACAGCAGAACAATAGGTAATTCTAACATTTATCAAAGGGGGGGGGGGGGTTCACAGAAAAAAGGTTAAATACTGCGCTTCATCCATATTTACTATCTCTTTTCACACCTTTAGATTTTTTTCATGAAAGATTATTTTCGGTTCCAGCCTCTCTCCCCGTGGTTAAATCCAGGTAGCTTTAGAAACAAGGCTTCCTGTTGTGTTTGAAATTAATCGACAAATGATACTGGCTGTTCCTGTGGACGGGCAGAGAAAATCGTAAAGGCTGAGGCTTTGTTGTAACTGAGAAATCATTCTGGAATATAAATTAAACTAATTTGAAATCATCAGAGGAAAAATCAAGTAAAAATAATTCCAATTGTCCTATTGCTCAGCTGGAAAGGAAAAAAAAAGTTATTTCAATCTAGGAGAATGTAATAATAAGAACATTCTGTAATAAATATTAGGTTTCTGGCCTATGTATTTTAAACCCCCAGGAAAAATGTTTTTTGCTAAACAGACTTGATGAGGGTTTGGGCTTTTAGTAAAAGCCAGATGTGGGTCCTGGGGGTGTGGTTGTGAGAAGGAAGGGAAGGCCCCATCCACAAGGCCAATTTCTGGTCTTTAGGTCTTCAGGCTGAGAGCAGGCTAATTAGGTCCTGCACTTGTAGGAGGGTGATATAAGCTCTGTGAGGGCTTGGCTCAGAGCTCACTACCTGGGGAAACAGGCACCAAGCTTGTTGGGAGGCACTGTGATTTACAGCCATGCCTCCCGTCTCGTGACTGTGGGATCATGTCCAGCGCTCTGTGAGCTTCTGGCATGCCCCCAGTCTCTTTGTCTTCCATGAAAAGAGGCTGTGCGCATGTGCACAACATCTATTCACCGCTGCTCTGCTAAGCACAGCAGCGAGTGACAGGAGCCTCCCAACCTCCCCCCCCCCCACACACACACCACTGCAGCCTGCGAGTGGGACAGTGTCCACAAAAATGGGGCTGTCCTGCGAAAACCGGGACAGTTGGGAGGTATGTGTACTGACTGTAAGTACTGTGCATATACCTATGTTTGTTGTAGGGGCTGTAGGTCCTACCATTCTGAGAAAAGCAATCTATTATGTTCAGTTAGTGTCCAGACGAGCTAGGATTTCTAGTTAGGTTTTGTTTAATACTACACAATAAAACTAGCCACGGCTAGATTGAGCGAAAACCCTGCACTGGTGTGCTGTTTTTCTAGCTGCTGTGTGTTTGGAGGTTCCCATCTACCCCAGGAGAGGGCACCCCCATCCTGATCTCCTTACAATTGGTGGAAGTGAATGCGAGAAACACACCGAAAATGACAGCAATAGGAAAAGTTTACATATAAGATTAAAAGTGGCAGCCACCAATCCGGTGTTTTGAACATCAACTCATATACTGTGAAATCTATGGTGGTCACATCGGCAGATGCTTAGGGAAACCAGAGTCTGCTTCAAACCTACACACAAAGGTAACATGGAGGACACCAAGAAGATTCAACAAGAAGCCACCAGGGCTCACCAAGAAGCTACAAAGGCTCAGCAAGAAGCCTCCAGAGCTCACCAAGAAGCCTCCAGAGCTCACCAAGAAGCCTCCAGGGCTCAGCAAGAAGCCTCCAGGGCTCAGCAAGAAGCCTCCAGAGCTCCGCAAGAAGCCACCAGGGCTCCGCAAGAAGCCACCAGGGCTCCGCAAGAAGCCACCAGGGCTCAGCAAGAAGCCACCAGGCCTCCGCAAGAAGCCACCAGGCCTCCGCAAGAAGCCACCAGGACACAACGTTTGGCCTTTGAGGCCACCCAGAGGAAACAGTAAGTGGCCATAGAGGAAAACCGCCAGGCCTTAAGAAAGGTGATACACCAGCTAGCAGTCCAGTCTGGAGATGCTTCGATTTTGCGATCAAAATTCATCCAGTAGTTTTTACGTGATGCTGGAACAAACAGACAAAAATCTTTGTGACTGTGTGTGAAATATTTTGTGCCTATGCTGTACACTATCTGGATGTTATCTTCTATTATTTCAGATATGATGAGAGTGACAGACTAACAACTGATTCTGACTGTACCAACCGCCTATGCATGCTAAGTTGTTTTTCTTTACCCCCTGCAGTCTCTACCATATGTCAAGGAAAGTGCTCTATTCCTAGAAGAACACAACACGTTGATGCAAATGTGCAGTTCTTTAAACTAGCAACCCTCATCTCAGCTCTCTGCTCTGCCAGCTAGCCTGTCTATTCTGCCACCATCACTGCAATGCAGAGGGGACCAGAGCAGTGCAGCATATGTAGTGCGGTGAGTTTACTGCGACATAACTAACAAGTTATCATCTGCTCATTAGTTAGATTCAGTGGTGAAGCAGATACCAGAACTTTGGTAATGGCAATTTTGTACATGCACTGGGAGCCCTTGCTTGAAACACCCATAAGCCCCTGAGACAGCAGTTAATATTTTGTGCACTGGACGGTCATCTGATTCAGACACCAATATGTGAGCTGACCAGCAGAGATCCCAGTGGATCTCTGGTGCAGTGGACTGGTGCTGATTGGATGTTCGGCCCTCACTGGGAATCTCACTGGACACTCGCTTACGGGTTGTAATCAGTCTGGTCCTGTCTTGTCTTGATGAATTCCTGCTTTGAGATGCTCAGGGAAGTTCATATGCCTGTATCATTCGGAAAGCCTGTTACCTGCTGATATTTCCCAATAGTGAAACTAATCTGGACTCTGTGAAACATTTTCAAAGTATCTTGCTACAATGCCAATGATTTGTACCCACTGAAAAGAACTGTGTGGCATTTCATAATAGTTCAAATTATCTGGCGTATTCTGAAGATCTACTCAATTGTTTGATGCAGCAAATTACTTGTACTGTTCAGGACATCTATTAGCTGTTAGCAAATTTAATGGTCCCAAGGGAAGTACTCCCACCAAAGTACTAGTATATAGAGGAGGTGGGAGAATAAAAATGAATTTTATTTTAGAAAGAAAACCTAAAAACAGTAAATGTTCTTGACATTTTGGCTACATCTTAGCCCTACATTAATTTCAATGGATGGAGCATGAAATCACGAATGGTATTGCTTATGGCTGGCATGGAGTTGGCTATGAAGAGTGATCTCTACTTTTCCTAAACTTCTATCTAATTTAAGTTGATCCAAGCACGTGGCTGATAGGAAAGATAACAGCTCTTGGCAGGAAGCAAAAGTAAAGTTTTGTCTGTAGACCGATGTCTCTTTCCATAGGCTTGGAAAGGAAATAGGTTGCATTTATTGTAAAAGACAAGGGAACGTATTAAGAATGCCATGCGGGAGATACAGAGTGCAGGCACAAGTGGGAGGTGTGGACAATCACATCAGCCAAGGGGGTCCTGGCCACAATAATGCAATTCATCATGAAGGTTGGCCTACTCAAAAAAGAGAGAATAGTTGGACAAAATCCCATGAATGAGAACATTGCAATAGATCTCGTTCTTGTAGAGCAGTACATGGCTGGAGGGCAGATTTAGTTTGTACAAAATCTTCTTTATACAAGGCAGGTATTGCGGGATATGGGGTCCCTTTGTTTTTGGCAAACTGATCATTTCCTTATCAGGCTTCCAAAAAACTTTTAGGGAAACGAACGGTCAATGGTTTAGGAAGACTCAGAATGGTACCTTCAGTACTATATGCTTTCTGGTTTCTTTCCTTTGCTGGCAGAACTGATCTAGAAAAAGCTGTCTGGGGTCCTATAACATTTACATACTGTATACTGCTTTAGAATTAATATAAGCAGGGTTTCCCACACTTGGTCTTCAAGGCACCCACCCTAACAGTCCAGGTCGTAAGGATATCCATGCTTGTGCAGATCGTATAATCAAACTGGCTAAGGTACTAATTAAACAATCTGTGCTGAAGCATGGATAGCCTTAAAACCTGGCCTGTTAAGGTGCCTTGGGAACTGAATTTGGGAAACAGTGAACACATGTACAGTTTAGTAAGCATTTGGCAGAAGTTTGGCCTCAAGATCTTCTTAGATCCTCCCAAATACATCACTTTATCTTACAACATGTGAGCTCCTGACATTGATGTCACCTCCGTGTCCTCAAAATCCCTCTGAGAAGAAATAAGAAATAAAACAGTATATTCTCTATGATAATTTCTCTTCACCCATAAGGTAGGTGGGGTTATGTCAATACTGTAAGTGACCCATTGTAGTATAGGAGGAAGCCGATCGCTGGCAATACACCCGTTTTCCAGTCCTGTAGGGCGTATTGCACTGTAATAAACAGATCTCTATATGTGGACTAACATCAGTTTCACAGGGGAGAAACACCTGGATCCGTTCCGTTCCCCACCTTTGTTGTCCGTATGTATTTATAGCTTATATCGCTCTGCTGAGGTCAGCCGGGGAATGACTGGCCTACCTGTAGCGCAGGAACACATTCACATTCCCTGGAGGAAATGAGCTCTGTCATTCATTGCAAATGACAGAAAGTTCAGGAGAATAATATTGAAGTATAAAAAGAAAATCAGAGTTTATAATACACTAATATAATATTACGGCTGTGTATAGTAATGTGAGCACTGTAACCCGGATACAATAAACCACAGAGGTCGCTGCTGAATTTTTATATCATCTATTAATTTCTCCCCCGGCAAAAACAACTTCAGTATGATCGATGGAAGAAGAAGAATGCAAATGGCCAGCAATCGTTCTCTCCCAAGGCTATCACCACTGGCAACGGAGATTAATAAAGTACAAATCTGTTCGGTCTACCCTTATATAGAGATTATTTACTCGCATAACGCAGAAAGGGACAGGATTATGTTACGACCCACACATATACTTACCACTGTCTGGGTGACTCCTGTAGGGGAGAAAGTAAAAGTCAGCAATTATGGAGCAGCAAGTGTGTGTACAGTACGTACCGCGTGGTAGAATACAAATGTGGCTTATTGCCCTAGTTACTACATAACCCAGTAAGGTGTTCGTCTAGCGCCCCCTGCTGACAGCTGCAACTGCACTCTCCTGGTGGTTAATTATTCATCCCGTTTAACCACTTAATTGATGGGGGGGGGGGGGGTTTCCGACAAAACCGCTCAGAAATTGTCGGGTTCTTTAATAATGTTGAAAAATAATTCTTAATAACACAGTGAAATATTTTATTAACAATATATACATCTAGGAGGTATCCACCCCCCGTGTCCTTAGGCACACATTATTAATAACTTCCCACCCCCATTGGTAATACACCTCCCCCCCCCCATTGTCTTAAATCCTAATAATAGTACACCCCAAACACTTTGTTAGTAGTAAAAAGTAAAAAAACATGTTTTATAAACCAACCTCCCACCTGTACTAAACCCTTTCTTTTTTTTACTAATGGTATCAGAAATAAAACTAAATAACATAGATTAGTGCAGATATATAAAGTATGGTATATATATATATATATATATATATATATATATATATATATATATAGAGATGTGCACTTGAAATTTTTCGGGTTTTGTGTTTTGGTTTTGGGTTCGGTTCCGCGGCCGTGTTTTGGGTTCGACCGCGTTTTGGCAAAACCTCACCGAATTTTTTGTCGGATTCGGGTGTGTTTTGGATTCGGGTGTTTTTTTTAAAAAAACACTAAAAAACAGCTTAAATCATAGAATTTGGGGGTCATTTTGATCCCAAAGTATTATTAACCTCAAAAACCATAATTTCCACTCATTTTCAGTCTATTCTGAATACCTCACACCTCACAATATTATTTTTAGTCCTAAAATTTGCAACTAGGTCGCTGGATGACTAAGCTAAGCGACCCTAGTGGCCGACACAAACACCGTGCCCATCTAGGAGTGTCACTGCAGTGTCACGCAGGATGGCCCTTCCAAAAAACACTCCCCAAACAGCACATGACGCAAAGAAAAAAAGAGGCGCACTGAGGTAGCTGTGTGAGTAAGATAAGCGACCCTAGTGGCCGACACAAACACCGTGCCCATCTAGGAGTGGCACTGCAGTGTCACGCAGGATGGCCCTTCCAAAAAACCCTCCCCAAACAGCACATGACGCAAAGAAAAAAAGAGGCGCAATGAGGTAGCTGTGTGAGTAAGATAAGCGACCCTAGTGGCCGACACAAACACCGGGCCCATCTAGGAGTGGCACTGCAGTGTCACGCAGGATGGCCCTTCCAAAAAACACTCCCCAAACAGCACATGACGCAAAGAAAAAAAGAGGCGCAATGAGGTAGCGGTGTGAGTAAGATAAGCGACCCTAGTGGCCGACACAAACACCGGGCCCATCTAGGAGTGGCACTGCAGTGTCACGCAGGATGGCCCTTCCAAAAAACCCTCCCCAAACAGCACATGACGCAAAGAAAAAAAGAGGCGCAATGAGGTAGCTGTGTGAGTAAGATAAGCGACCCTAGTGGCCGACACAAACACCGGGCCCATCTAGGAGTGGCACTGCAGTGTCACGCAGGATGGCCCTTCCAAAAAACCCTCCCCAAACAGCACATGACGCAAAGAAAAAAAGAGGCGCAATGAGGTAGCTGTGTGAGTAAGATAAGCGACCCTAGTGGCCGACACAAACACTGTGCCCATCTAGGAGTGGCACTGCAGTGTCACGCAGGATGGCCCTTCCAAAAAACCCTCCCCATACAGCACATGACGCAAAGAAAAAAAGAGGCGCAATGAGGTAGCTGTGTGAGTAAGATAAGCGACCCTAGTGGCCGACACAAACACCGGGCCCATCTAGGAGTGGCACTGCAGTGTCACGCAGGATGGCCCTTCCAAAAAACCCTCCCCAAACAGCACATGACGCAAAGAAAAAAAGAGGCGCAATGAGGTAGCTGTGTGAGTAAGATAAGCGACCCTAGTGGCCGACACAAACACCGTGCCCATCTAGGAGTGGCACTGCAGTGTCACGCAGGATGGCCCTTCCAAAAAACCCTCCCCAAACAGCACATGACGCAAAGAAAAAAAGAGGCGCAATGAGGTAGCTGTGTGAGTAAGATAAGCGACCCTAGTGGCCGACACAAACACCGGGCCCATCTAGGAGTGGCACTGCAGTGTCACGCAGGATGGCCCTTCCAAAAAACCCTCCCCAAACAGCACATGACGCAAAGAAAAAAAGAGGCGCAATGAGGTAGCTGTGTGAGTAAGATAAGCGACCCTAGTGGCCGACACAAACACCGTGCCCATCTAGGAGTGGCACTGCAGTGTCACGCAGGATGGCCCTTCCAAAAAACCCTCCCCAAACAGCACATGACGCAAAGAAAAAAAGAGGCGCAATGAGGTAGCTGTGTGAGTAAGATAAGCGACCCTAGTGGCCGACACAAACACCGTGCCCATCTAGGAGTGGCACTGCAGTGTCACGCAGGATGGCCCTTCCAAAAAACCCTCCCCAAACAGCACATGACGCAAAGAAAAAAAGAGGCGCAATGAGGTAGCTGTGTGAGTAAGATAAGCGACCCTAGTGGCCGACACAAACACCGGGCCCATCTAGGAGTGGCACTGCAGTGTCACGCAGGATGGCCCTTCCAAAAACATTCCACAAACAGCACATGACGCAAAGAAAAATTAAAGAAAAAAGAGGTGCAAGATGGAATTGTCCTTGGGCCCTCCCACCCACCCCACCCACCCTTATGTTGTATAAACAGGACATGCACACTTTAACCAACCCATCATTTCAGTGACAGGGTCTGCCACACGACTGTGACTGAAATGACGGGTTGGTTTGGACCCCCACCAAAAAAGAAGCAATTAATCTCTCCTTGCACAAACTGGCTCTACAGAGGCAAGATGTCCACCTCATCATCATCCTCCGATATATCACCGTGTACATCCCCCTCCTCACAGATTATCAATTCGTCCTCACTGGAATCCACCATCTCAGCTCCCTGTGTACTTTGTGGAGGCAATTGCTGCTGGTCAATGTCTCCACGGAGGAATTGATTATAATTCATTTTAATGAACATCATCTTCTCCACATTTTCAGGATGTAACCTCGTACACCGATTGCTGACAAGGTGAGCGGCGGCACTAAACACTCTTTCGGAGTACACACTTGTGGGAGGGCAACTTAGGTAGAATAAAGTCAGTTTGTGCAAGGGCCTCCAAATTGCCTCTTTTTCCTGCCAGTATAAGTACGGACTGTGTGACGTGCCTACTTGGATGCGGTCACTCATATAATCCTCCACCATTCTTTCAATGGTGAGAGAATCATATGCAGTGACAGTAGACGACATGTCCGTAATCGTTGTCAGGTCCTTCAGTCCGGACCAGATGTCAGCATCAGCAGTCGCTCCAGACTGCCCTGCATCACCGCCAGCGGGTGGGCTCGGAATTCTGAGCCTTTTCCTCGCACCCCCAGTTGCGGGAGAATGTGAAGGAGGAGATGTTGACAGGTCGCGTTCCGCTTGACTTGACAATTTTCTCACCAGCAGGTCTTTCAACCCCAGCAGACTTGTGTCTGCCGGAATGAGAGATCCAAGGTAGGCTTTAAATCTAGGATCGAGCACGGTGGCCAAAATGTGGTGCTCTGATTTCAACAGATTGACCACCCGTGAATCCTTGTTAAGCGAATTAAGGGCTCCATCCACAAGTCCCACATGCCTAGCGGAATCGCTCCGTGTTAGCTCCTCCTTCAATGTCTCCAGCTTCTTCTGCAAAAGCCTGATGAGGGGAATGACCTGACTCAGGCTGGCAGTGTCTGAACTGACTTCACGTGTGGCAAGTTCAAAGGGCAGCAGAACCTTGCACAACGTTGAAATCATTCTCCACTGCGCTTGAGACAGGTGCATTCCACCTCCTATATCGTGCTCAATTGTATAGGCTTGAATGGCCTTTTGCTGCTCCTCCAACCTCTGAAGCATATAGAGGGTTGAATTCCACCTCGTTACCACTTCTTGCTTCAGATGATGGCAGGGCAGGTTCAGTAGTTTTTGGTGGTGCTCCAGTCTTCTGTACGTGGTGCCTGTACGCCGAAAGTGTCCCGCAATTCTTCTGGCCACCGACAACATCTCTTGCACGCCCCTGTCGTTTTTTAAAAAATTCTGCACCACCAAATTCAAGGTATGTGCAAAACATGGGACGTGCTGGAATTTGCCCATATTTAATGCACACACAATATTGCTGGCGTTGTCCGATGCCACAAATCCACAGGAGAGTCCAATTGGGGTAAGCCATTCCGCGATGATCTTCCTCAGTTGCCGTAAGAGGTTTTCAGCTGTGTGCGTATTCTGGAAAGCGGTGATACAAAGCGTAGCCTGCCTAGGAAAGAGTTGGCGTTTGCGAGATGCTGCTACTGGTGCCGCCGCTGCTGTTCTTGCGGCGGGAGTCCATACATCTACCCAGTGGGCTGTCACAGTCATATAGTCCTGACCCTGCCCTGCTCCACTTGTCCACATGTCCGTGGTTAAGTGGACATTGGGTACAACTGCATTTTTTAGGACACTGGTGAGTCTTTTTCTGACGTCCGTGTACATTCTCGGTATCGCCTGCCTAGAGAAGTGGAACCTAGATGGTATTTGGTAACGGGGGCACACTGCCTCAATAAATTGTCTAGTTCCCTGTGAACTAACGGCGGATACCGGACGCACGTCTAACACCAACATAGTTGTCAAGGCCTCAGTTATCCGCTTTGCAGCAGGATGACTGCTGTGATATTTCATCTTCCTCGCAAAGGACTGTTGGACAGTCAATTGCTTACTGGAAGTAGTACAAGTGGGCTTACGACTTCCCCTCTGGGATGACCATCGACTCCCAGCAGCAACAACAGCAGCGCCAGCAGCAGTAGGCGTTACACGCAAGGATGCATCGGAGGAATCCCAGGCAGGAGAGGACTCGTCAGAATTGCCAGTGACATGGCCTGCAGGACTATTGGCATTCCTGGGGAAGGAGGAAATTGACACTGAGGGAGTTGGTGGGGTGGTTTGCGTGAGCTTGGTTACAAGAGGAAGGGATTTACTGGTCAGTGGACTGCTTCCGCTGTCGCCCAAAGTTTTTGAACTTGTCACTGACTTATTATGAATGCGCTGCAGGTGACGTATAAGGGAGGATGTTCCGAGGTGGTTAACGTCCTTACCCCTACTTATTACAGCTTGACAAAGGCAACACACGGCTTGACACCTGTTGTCCGCTTTTCTGTTGAAATACCTCCACACTGAAGAGCTGATTTTTTTGGTATTTTCACCAGGCATGTCAACGGCCATATTCCTCCCACGGACAACAGGTGTCTCCCCGGGTGCCTGACTTAAACAAACCACCTCACCATCAGAATCCTCCTGGTCAATTTCCTCCCCAGCGCCAGCAACACCCATATCCTCCTCATCCTGGTGTACTTCAACACTGACATCTTCAATCTGACTATCAGGAACTGGACTGCGGGTGCTCCTTCCAGCACTTGCAGGGGGCGTGCAAATGGTGGAAGGCGCATGCTCTTCATGTCCAGTGTTGGGAAGGTCAGGCATCGCAACCGACACAATTGGACTCTCCTTGTGGATTTGGGATTTCGAAGAACGCACAGTTCTTTGCGGTGCTTTTGCCAGCTTGAGTCTTTTCAGTTTTCTAGCGAGAGGCTGAGTGCTTCCATCCTCATGTGAAGCTGAACCACTAGCCATGAACATAGGCCAGGGCCTCAGCAGTTCCTTGCCACTCCGTGTGGTAAATGGCATATTGGCAAGTTTACGCTTCTCCGACGACAATTTTATTTTAGGTTTTGGAGTCCTTTTTTTACTGATATTTGGTGTTTTGGATTTGACATGCTCTGTACTATGACATTGGGCATCGGCCTTGGCAGACGACGTTGCTGGCATTTCATCGTCTCGGCCATGACTAGTGGCAGCAGCTTCAGCACGAGGTGGAAGTGGATCTTGATCTTTCCCTAATTTTGGAACCTCAACATTTTTGTTCTCCATATTTTAATAGGCACAACTAAAAGGCACCTCAGGTAAACAATGGAGATGGATGGATACTAGTATACTTATGGATGGACTGCCGAGTGCCGACACAGAGGTAGCTACAGCCGTGGACTACCGTACTGTGTCTGCTGCTAATATAGACTGGATGATAATGAGATGAAATCAATATATATATATGTATGTATATATAATATCACTAGTACTGCAGCCGGACAGGTAGATAATATATTTATTAGGTAATGATGACTGATGACGGACCTGCTGGACACTGTCAGCTCAGCAGCACCGCAGACTGCTACAGTAAGCTACTATACTATAGTAGTATGTACAAAGAAGAAAGAAAAAAAAAAACCACGGGTAGGTGGTATACAATTATGGATGGACTGCCGAGTGCCGACACAGAGGTAGCTACAGCCGTGGACTAACGTACTGTGTCTGCTGCTAATATAGACTGGATGATTGATAATGAGATGAAATCAATATATATATATGTATGTATATATAATATCACTAGTACTGCAGCCGGACAGGTAGATATATATTTATTAGGTAATGATGACTGATGACGGACCTGCTGGACACTGTCAGCTCAGCAGCACCGCAGACTGCTACAGTAAGCTACTATACTATAGTAGTATGTACAAAGAAGAAAGAAAAAAAAAAAAACCACGGGTAGGTGGTATACAATTATGGATGGACTGCCGAGTGCCGACACAGAGGTAGCTACAGCCGTGGACTAACGTACTGTGTCTGCTGCTAATATAGACTGGATGATTGATAATGAGATGAAATCAATATATATATATGTATGTATATATAATATCACTAGTACTGCAGCCGGACAGGTAGATATATATTTATTAGGTAATGATGACTGATGACGGACCTGCTGGACACTGTCAGCTCAGCAGCACCGCAGACTGCTACAGTAAGCTACTATACTATAGTAGTATGTACAAAGAAGAAAGAAAAAAAAAAAAACCACGGGTAGGTGGTATACAATTATGGATGGACTGCCGAGTGCCGACACAGAGGTAGCTACAGCCGTGGACTAACGTACTGTGTCTGCTGCTAATATAGACTGGATGATTGATAATGAGATGAAATCAATATATATATATATGTATGTATATATAATATCACTAGTACTGCAGCCGGACAGGTAAATAATATATTTATTAGGTAATGATGACTGATGACGGACCTGCTGGACACTGTCAGCTCAGCAGCACCGCAGACTGCTACAGTAAGCTACTATACTATAGTAGTATGTACAAAGAAGAAAGAAAAAAAAAAACCACGGGTAGGTGGTATACAATTATGGATGGACTGCCGAGTGCCGACACAGAGGTAGCTACAGCCGTGGACTAACGTACTGTGTCTGCTGCTAATATAGACTGGATGATTGATAATGAGATGAAATCAATATATATATATGTATGTATATATAATATCACTAGTACTGCAGCCGGACAGGTAGATAATATATTTATTAGGTAATGATGACTGATGATGGACCTGCTGGACACTGTCAGCTCAGCAGCACCGCAGACTGCTACAGTAAGCTACTATACTATTAGTAGTATGTACAAAGAAGAAAGAAAAAAAAAAACCACGGGTAGGTGGTATACAATTATGGATGGACTGCCGAGTGCCGACACAGAGGTAGCTACAGCCGTGGACTACCGTACTGTGTCTGCTGCTAATATAGACTGGATGATAATGAGATGAAATCAATATATATATATATGTATGTATATATAATATCACTAGTACTGCAGCCGGACAGGTAGATAATATATTTATTAGGTAATGATGACTGATGACGGACCTGCTGGACACTGTCAGCTCAGCAGCACCGCAGACTGCTACAGTAAGCTACTATACTATAGTAGTATGTACAAAGAAGAAAGAAAAAAAAAAACCACGGGTAGGTGGTATACAATTATGGATGGACTGCCGAGTGCCGACACAGAGGTAGCTACAGCCGTGGACTAACGTACTGTGTCTGCTGCTAATATAGACTGGATGATTGATAATGAGATGAAATCAATATATATATGTATGTATATATAATATCACTAGTACTGCAGCCGGACAGGTAGATAATATATTTATTAGGTAATGATGACTGATGACGGACCTGCTGGACACTGTCAGCTCAGCAGCACCGCAGACTGCTACAGTAAGCTACTATACTCTATAGTAGTATGTACAAAGAAGAAAGAAAAAAATAAACCACGGGTAGGTGGTATACAATTATGGATGGACTGCCGAGTGCCGACACAGAGGTAGCTACAGCCGTGGACTAACGTACTGTGTCTGCTGCTAATATAGAGTCTAGACTGGATGATAAATTATTGATAATGAGATGAAATCAATATAATATCACTAGTACTGCAGCCGGACAGGAACTATATATATTTATTATGTAATGACTGATGACGGACCTGCTGGACACTGTCAGGTCAGCACAGCACCGCAGACTGCTACAGTAAGCTACTATAGTAGTATGTATAAAGAAGAATGAAAAAAAAAAAAAAAACCACGGGTAGGTGGTATACAATATTATATATATATATTATATACAATTATATATATATATATATATATATATATATTAAACTGGTGGTGATTGATTATTAAACTGGTGGTCACTTCAGGTCACGTTGCAACTTGCAACTAGTACTCCGAGGCCTAAGCAGACAATCACAAAATATATTATTATACTGGTGGTCAGTGTGGTCACAACAATGGCAGTGTGGCACTGACTCTGGCAGCAAAAGTGTGCACTGTACGTTATATGTACTCCTGAGTCCTGCTCTCAGACTCTAACTGCTCCCCACTGTCAGTGTCTCCCCCACAAGTCAGATAATACACTTACAGTCACACTATCTATTATCTAATCTAGTATAAATATCACTTCAGCAAGTAGTATAGTAGTATACAGTATAGTAGTACTCCTCCTAATAATGCTCCCCAAAATACTGTGTCTCTCTCTTCTCTAAACGGAGAGGACGCCAGCCACGTCCTCTCCCTATGACTCTCAATGCACGTGTGAAAATGGCGGCGACGCGCGGCTCCTTATATAGAATCCGAGTCTCGCGATAGAATCCGAGCCTCGCGAGAATCCGACAGCGTGATGATGACGTTCGGGCGCGCTCGGGTTAGCCGAGCAAGGCGGGAAGATCCGAGCCTGCTCGGACCCGTGTAAAAAACCTGAAGTTCGGGCGGGTTCGGATTCAGAGGAACCGAACCCGCTCATCTCTAATATATAATAAGAATTTACTTACCGATAATTCTATTTCTCATAGTCCGTAGTGGATGCTGGGACTCCGTCAGGACCATGGGGAATAGCGGGCTCCGCAGGAGACAGGGCACATCTAAAAAAGCTTTTAGGTCACATGGTGCGTACTGGCTCCTCCCCCTATGACCCTCCTCCAAGCCTCAGTTAGGTACTGTGCCCGGACGAGCGTACACAATAAGGAAGGATCTTGAATCCCGGGTAAGACTCATACCAGCCACACCAATCACACCGTACAACTTGTGATCTGAACCCAGTTAACAGTATGATAACACAAACGAAGTAGCCTCTGAACAGATGGCTCACAACAACAGTAATAACCCGATTTTTGTAACAATAACTATGTACAAGCATTGCAGACAATCCGCACTTGGGATGGGCGCCCAGCATCCACTACGGACTATGAGAAATAGAATTATCGGTAAGTAAATTCTTATTTTCTCTAACGTCCTAGTGGATGCTGGGACTCCGTCAGGACCATGGGGATTATACCAAAGCTCCCAAACGGGCGGGAGAGTGCGGATGACTCTGCAGCACCGAATGAGAGAACTCCAGGTCCTCTTTAGCCAGAGTATCAAATTTGTAAAATTTTACAAACGTGTTCTCCCCTGACCACGTAGCTGCTCGGCAAAGTTGTAATGCCGAGACTCCTCGGGCAGCCGCCCAGGATGAGCCCACTTTCCTTGTGGAATGGGCCTTTACAGATTTAGGCTGTGGCAGGCCTGCCACAGAATGTGCAAGTTGGATTGTACTACATATCCAACGTGCAATCGTCTGTTTAGACGCAGGAGCACCCAACTTGTTGGGTGCATACAATGTAAACAACGAGTCAGATTTTCTGACTCCAGCTGTCCTTGAAATATATATTTTTAATGCTCTGACAACGTCCAGTAACTTGGAGTCCTCCAAGTCGCTAGTAGCCGCAGGCACCACAATAGGCTGGTTCAAGTGAAATGCCGAAACCACCTTAGGGAGAAATTGAGGACGTGTCCTCAATTCTGCCCTGTCCGAATGGAATATCAGATATGGGCTTTTGTATGACAAAGCTGCCAACTCCGAAACTCTCCTGGCTGAAGCCAGGGCCAACAGCATGGTTACCTTCCATGTAAGGTATTTTAAATCTACCGATTTTAAAGGCTCAAACCAATGAGATTTGAGAAAATTTAGAACCACGTTCAAATCCCACGGTGCCACTGGAGGCACTATTGGGGGTTGTATATGTAGTACACCTTTGACAAAAGTTTGTACTTCAGGCACTGACGCCAATTCCTTCTGGAAGAAAATTGATAAGGCCGAAATTTGAACTTTAATGGACCCCAATTTGAGGCCCATAGACAATCCTGCTTGCAGGAAATGTAAGAATCGACCCAATTGAAATTCTTCCGTTGGAGCCTTCTTGGCCTCACACCACGCAACATATTTTCTCCAAATGCGGTGATAATGTTGTGCGGTCACTTCTTTCCTGGCTTTAATTAAAGTAGGAATAACTTCCTCAGGAATGCCCTTCTCTTTTAGAATCCGGCGTTCAACCGCCATGCCGTCAAACGCAGCCGCGGTAAGTCTTGGAACATACAAGGTCCCTGCTGAAGCAGATCCCTTCTTAGAGGTAGAGGCCACGGATCCTCCGTGAGCATCTCTTGAAGTTCCGGATACCAAGTTCTTCTTGGCCAGTCCGGAGCTACCAGTATTGTTCTTACTCCTCTTTTCCGTATAATTCTCAGTACCTTTGGTATGAGAGGCAGAGGAGGGAACACATACACTGACTGGTACACCCACGGTGTTACCAGAGCGTCCACAGCTATTGCCTGAGGGTCTCTTGACCTGGCGCAATACCTGTCCAATTTTTTGTTGAGGCGAGACGCCATCATGTCCACCTTTGGTTTTTCCCAACGGTTCACAATCATGTGGAAAACTTCTGGATGAAGTCCCCACTCTCCCGGGTGAAGGTCGTGTCTGCTGAGGAAATCTGCTTCCCAGTTGTCCACTCCCGGGATGAACACTGCTGACAGTGCTACGACATGATTCTCCGCCCAGCGCAGAATGCTTGCAGCTTCTGCCATTGCACTCCTGCTTCTCGTGCCGCCTTGTCGGTTTACGTGGGCGACTGCCGTGATGTTGTCGGACTGGATCAACACCGGCTGACCCTGAAGCAGCGATTTTGCCAGGCTTAGAGCATTGTAGATCGCTCTTAGCTCCAGTATATTTATGTGAAGAGACGTCTCCAGGTTTGACCACACGCCCTGGAAGTTTCTTCCCTTTGTGACTGCTCCCCAACCTCGTAGGCTGGCATCCGTAGTCACCAGGACCCAGTCCTGTATGCCGAATCTGCGGCCCACTAACAGATGGGCAGTCTGCAACCACCACAGGAGAGACAACCTTGTTCTCGGTGACAGTGTTATCCGCTGATGCATGTGCAGATGCGATCCGGACCATTTGTCCAGCAGATCCCACTGAAATGTTCGTGCATGGAATCTGCCGAATGGAATCGCTTCGTACGAAGCCACCATCTTTCCCAGGACTCTTGTGCATTGATGTACTGACACAGTTCCTGGTTTTAGGAGGTTCTTGACAAGTTCGGATAACTCCCTTGCTTTCTCTTCCGGGAGAAATACCTTTTTCTGAACCGTGTCCAGAATCATGCCCAGGAACAGCAGATGTGTTGTCGGGGTCAATTGAGATTTTGGAAGATTTAGAATCCACCCGTGTTGCTGAAGCACTACTTGTGTTAGCGCTACACCGACTTCCAGCTGTTCTCTGGACTTTGCCCTTATCAGGAGATCGTCCAAGTAAGGGATAATTAATACGCCTTTTCTTCGTAGAAGAACCATCATTTCGGTCATTACCTTGGTAAAGACCCGAGGGGCCGTGGACAACCCAAACGGCAGCGTTTGAAACTGATAATGACAGTCTTGTATCACGAACCTGAGATACCCTTGGTGTGAGGGGTAAATCGGGACATGTAGATAAGCATCTTTTATGTCCAAGGACACCATGAAGTCTCCTTCTTCCAGATTCGCTATCACTGCTCTGAGTGACTCCATCTTGAACTTGAATTTCTTTATGTACAGGTTCAAGGATTTCAGATTTAGAATAGGCCTTACCGAACCGTCCGGTTTCGGTACCACAAATAGTGTGGAATAATACCCCTTTCCCTGTTGTAGGAGGGGTACCTTGACTATCACCTGCTGAGAATACAGCTTGTGAATGGCTTCCAAAACCGACGTCCTTTCTGAGGGAGACGTTGGTAAAGCAGACTTAAGGAACCGGCGAGGGGGAGACCTTTCGAACTCCAGCATGTAACCCTGAGATACTATCTGCAGGACCCACGGGTCCACTTGTGAGTGAACCCATTGATTGCTGAAAATCTTGAGTCGACCCCCCCACCGTTCCTGAGTCCGCTTGTGAAGCCCCAGCGTCATGCTGATGGCTTTGTAGAAGCCGGGGCGGGCTTCTGTTCCTGGGCAGGGGCTGCTTGCTGCCCTTTCTTACCCTTTCCTCTGCCTCGCGGCAGATAAGACTGTCCTTTTGGTCGCTTTTTATAGGAGCGAAAGGACTGCGGCTGAAAAGACGGTGTCTTTTTCTGTTGGGAGGGGGTCTGAGGTAAAAAAGTGGATTTGCCGGCAGTTGCCGTGGCCACCAGGTCCGAAAGACCGACCCCAAACAATTCCTCTCCTTTATATGGCAATACTTCCATATGCCTCTTGGAATCAGCATCACCTGACCACTGTCGCGTCCATAAACTTCTTCTGGCAGATATGGACATCGCGCTTACTCTTGATGCTAGAGTACAAACATCCCTCTGAGCATCTCGCATATAAAGGAAAGCATCCTTTAATTGCTCTAGAGTCAATAAAATACTGTCCCTATCCAGGGTATCAATATTTTCAGTCAGAGAATCCAACCACACTACCCCAGCACTGCACATCCAGGCTGAGGCTATTGCCGGTCGCAGTATAACACCAGTATGTGTGTATATACTCTTCAGTGTAGTTTCCAGCCTCCTATCTGCTTGATCCTTGAGGGTGGCCGTATCAGGAGACGGCAACGCCACTTGCTTTGATAAACGTGTGAGCGCCTTATCCACCCTAGGGGGTGTTTCCCAGCGCGCCCTAACCTCTGGTGGGAAAGGGTATAATGCCAATAACTTCTTGGAAATTAGCAGTTTTCTATCGGGGTTAACCCACGCTTCATCACACACGTCATTCAATTCCTCTGATTCTGGAAAAAATACAGGTAGTTTTTTCACCCCCCACATAATACCCCTTTTTGAGGTACCAGCAGTATCAGAGATCTGCAAAGCCTCCTTCATTGCCGTGATCATATAACGTGTGGCCCTATTGGAAAATACGTTTGTTTCTTCACCGTCGACACTAGATTCATCTGTGTCGGTACCCGTGTCGACTGACTGAGGTAAAGGACGTTTTACAGCCCCTGACGGTGTCTGAGACGCCTGAACCGGTACTAACTGGTTTGCCGGGCGTCTTATTTCGTCAACTGACTTTTGTAATGTGCTGACATTATCACGTAATTCCATAACTAAAGCCATCCATTCCGGTGTCGACTCCCTAGGGGGTGACATTACCATCATCGGCAATTGCTCTGTCTCCACACCAACATCGTCCTCATACATGTCGACACACACGTACCGACACACAGCAGCCACACAGGGAATGCTCTAATCGAAGACAGGACCCCCTAGCCCTTTGGGGAGACAGAGGGAGAGTTTGCCAGCACACACCAAAAGCGCTATAAATGTATATAAACAACCCTAGAAGGTGTTGTTTACTATATATGCGCTCTTAATATATAAATATCGCCAATTTATGCCCCCCTTCTCTTTGTTACCCTGTTTCTGTAGTGCAGTGCAGGGGAGAGACCTGGGAGCCTTCCTCACCAGCGGAGCTGAGCAGGAAAATGGCGCTGAGTGCTGAGGAGAATAAGCTCCGCCCCTTCTTCGGCGGGCTTTTCCCCGGTTTTTAAGAAACTGGCCTGGGTTAAAATACATACATATAGCCTTAATGGCTATATGTGATGTATTTATTTTGCCACTAAAGGTAATTATATTGCTGCCCAGGGCGCCCCCAGCAGCGCCCTGCACCCTCCGTGACTGAGTCAGTGAGCCGTGTGACAACAATGGCGCACAGCTGCCGTGCTGTGCGCTACCTTCAAGAAGACTGAGGAGTCTTCTGCCGCCTGCTTTCCGGACCTCCGTTCTGCCGTCTCTTCAGCGTCTGTAAGGGGGATCGGCGGCGCGGCTCCGGGACGAACCCCAGGCTGACCTGTGTTCCGACTCCCTCTGGAGCTAAGTGTCCAGTAGCCTAAGACTCCAATCCATCCTGCACGCAGGTGAGTTGGAAATCTCTCCCCTAAGTCCCTCGATGCAGTGATCCTGTTGCCAGCAGGAATCACTGAGATTGAAACCTAAAAAAAAACTTTTCTAAACAGCTCTTTAGGAGAGCCACCTAGATTGCACCCTCTCGGACGGGCACAAAAACCTAACTGAGGCTTGGAGGAGGGTCATAGGGGGAGGAGCCAGTACGCACCATGTGACCTAAAAGCTTTTTTAGATGTGCCCTGTCTCCTGCGGAGCCCGCTATTCCCCATGGTCCTGACGGAGTCCCAGCATCCACTAGGACGTTAGAGAAATATATATATATATATATATATATATATATATATATATAGCGCAACAACTTACATTGGCAATGCCAGACGAGTCTGACTAGTTTATATGGCAAATGGATGATAGATCAACACTGTCTAGTTACACCATAGGTCTGCAAACTCGGTCCACACAGTGCATGTTTTGCAGGTAACCCAGCAGGTGCACAGGTGTATTAATTACTCACAGACACATTTTAAAAGGTCCGCAGGTGGAGCAAATTATTTCACTTGTGATTCTGTGAGGAGACCTGCAAAACATGCACTGTGTGGGGGTAATGAGGACCGAGTTTGCAGACCTATGAGTTACACAGTCAACTGACAGCAGCACATCACCGCCTCACTGACAGCAGCACAACCCCGCCTCACTGACAGCAACACATCCCCTCCTCACTGACAGCAGCACATCCCCACCTCACTGACAGCAGCACATCCCCGCCTCACTGACAGCAGCACATCCCCACCTCACTGACAGCCGCACATCCCCGCCTCACTGACAGCAACACATCCTCGCCTCACTGACAGCAACACATCCCCGCCTCACTGACAGCGGCACAGCTCCGCCTCACTGACAGCAGCACAGCCCCGCCTCACTGACAGCGGCACAGCCCCGCCTCACTGACAGCGGCACAGCCCCGCCTCACTGACAGCGACACAGCCCCGCCTCACTGACAGCGGCACAGCCCCGCCTCAATGACAGCGGCACAGCCCTGCCTCACTGACAGCAGCACAGCCCCGCCTCACTGACAGCAGCACAGCCCCGCCTCACTAACAGCTGCACAGCCCCGCCTCACTGACAGCCGCACCTCACTGACAAATTTCTGACCGAAAAATCTATTGAACATGAAAAAAAAATGTTATATTTTTAATTTTAGTAGGAACTTGAAAGAGAGAAACAGAATTCTAATTTAGACTGTAAGCACCAACGGGGCAAAGACTGATGTGATTAATTCAATATTCTCTGGAAAATGCTGTATAATATGTTTTATTATATAAATAAATGATAATAAATATCCTTTTGCTTATATATGGAGTCCCAATATATGGATCTGTATAGTGATTATATATTCACACAGATCAGTCTCTGACCCAGTGGAGCTGACAATCTAATTTCCCTGCCAAAGCCACACAAAACCACATATACACCGGGGGAAAACAGTCAGAAACCAATTAACTTAACGGTGTGTATTAGGACCATTAGGACCACGGGAGGCCAACAGCCTGAACCCTGGGAGAATGTGCCAACTGGATAGGGATTAGAGCCGCAATACTAACCCTGTTGCAACATGTGGTGCACGTATTACAAAGCTATCAGAAACATTAGTATGGGCAGATTAATATGTTTTACCTTTCCTTACCAGCTATGAAGGTGATTGAAGTGAAAAAAAAATTGATTAAAGGTTTGAAAGTTTAACTTGTCATCATGAAAAGTGCAACACCCCCCCCCCCCCTCACACACACACACAACACTATATATGACAGCATTAAAACAAGTGATTGGAATAATTATTCTATAATTTGATAATGTTTATCACAACAAGTAAAAATAACGCACCCATGTTGGCTTAGCCACATCTCAGAAGCGCCCACTAAAATCCACAGACCTTGCCTCCAATTCTGTAGGTCTTTCTGAGTGGTAACAACCGCAAACTTAGCCGTTTATGTGCGACATCACTGCTGTTTGCTGTTGTGATGAAAGAAGGTCCTACCGGGAGGGACACTCACAGCATCACTGTACTCGGGCTGAGGAGAAGAGACCCTGCTGCTGCTGGCAGGTAAAATTGGGGGGTGGGGTGGACCCAATCAAGTGGGGGACACTACAATGTGACATAATGGGAAATGGGGGCACTACAATGTGGTATAATATGAACTGGGGACACTACAATGTGGTATAATATGTACTGGGGTCACACAACAATGTGGCATAATGGTAAATGGGGCACTACAATGTGGTATAATATGAACTGGGGACACTACAATGTGGTATAATATGTACTGGGGTCACACAACAATGTGGCATAATGGTAAATGGGGCACTACAATGTGGTATAATATGAACTGGGGACACTACAATGTGGTATAATATGTACTGGGGTCACACAACAATGTGGCATAATGGTAAATGGGGCACTACAATGTGGTATAATATGTACTGGGGTCACACAACAATGTGGCATAATGGGAAATGGGGGCACTACAATGTGGTATAATATGAACTGGGGTCACACAACAATGTGGCATAATGGGAAATGGGGGCACTACAATGTGGTATAATATGAACTGGGGACACTACAATGCTGCATAATAGGAAATGGGGGCACTGCAATGTGGTATAATATGAACTGGGCTCACACAACAATGTGGCATAATGGGAAATGGGAACACTACAATGTGGCATAATGGGAAATGGGGCACTACAATGTGGCATAATGGGAAATGGGGGCACTACAATGTGGCATAATGGGGAATGGGGCACTACAATGTGGCATAATGGGAAATGGGGGCACTACAATGTGGCATAATGGGAAATGGGGGCACTACAATGTGGCATAATGGGGAATGGGGAAACTACAATGTGGCATAATGGGGAATGGGGCACTACAATGTGGCATAATGGGAAATGGGAACACTACAATGTGGCATAATGGGAAATGGGGGCACTACAATGTGGCATAATGGGGAATGGGGCACTACAATGTGGCATAAAGGGAAATGGGGGCACTACAATGTGGCATAATGGGAAATGGGGGCACTACAATGTGGCATAATGGGAAATGGGGGAACTACAATGTGGCATAATGGGGAATGGGGCACTACAATGTGGCATAATGGGGAATGGGGGCACAACAATGTGGCATAATGGGAAATGGGGGCACTACAATGTGGCATAATGGGGAATGGGGGAACTACAATGTGGCATAATGGGGAATGGGGCACTACAATGTGGCATAATGGGGAATGGGGCACTACAATGTGGCATAATGGGAAATGGGGGCACTACAATGTGGCATAATGGGAAATGGGGGCACTACAATGTGGCATAATGGGAAATGGGGGAACTACAATGTGGCATAATGGGGAATGGGGCACTACAATGTGGCATAATGGGAAATGGGGGCACTATAATGTGGCATAATGGGAAATGGGGGCACTACAATGTGGCATAATGGGAAATGGGGGCACTACAATGTGGCATAATATGAACTGGGGACACTACAATGCGGCATAATAGGAAATGGGGGCACTACAATGTGGCATAATGGGAAATGGGGGCACTACAATGTGGCATAATATGAACTGGGGACACTACAATGCGGCATAATGGGAAATGGGGGCACTATAATGTGGCATAATATCAACTGGGGGCACTACAATGTGGCATAATGGGAAATGGGGGCACTACAATGTGGCATAATGGGAAATGGGGGCACTACAATGCGGCATAATAGGAAAATAAGAATTTACTTACCGATAATTCTATTTCTCGGAGTCCGTAGTGGATGCTGGGGTTCCTGAAAGGACCATGGGGAATAGCGGCTCCGCAGGAGACAGGGCACAAAAAGTAAAGCTTTCCGATCAGGTGGTGTGCACTGGCTCCTCCCCCTATGACCCTCCTCCAAGCCTCAGTTAGGTACTGTGCCCGGACGAGCGTACACAATAAGGGAGGAATTTTGAATCCCGGGTAAGACTCATACCAGCCACACCAATCACACCGTACAACTTGTGATCTAAACCCAGTTAACAGTATGATAACAGAGGAGCCTCTGAAAGATGGCTCCCTACAACAATAACCCGAATTAGTTAACAATAACTATGTACAATTATTGCAGATAATCCGCACTTGGGATGGGCGCCCAGCATCCACTACGGACTCCGAGAAATAGAATTATCGGTAAGTAAATTCTTATTTTCTCTATCGTCCTAGTGGATGCTGGGGTTCCTGAAAGGACCATGGGGATTATACCAAAGCTCCCAAACGGGCGGGAGAGTGCGGATGACTCTGCAGCACCGAATGAGAGAACTCCAGGTCCTCCTTAGCCAGAGTATCAAATTTGTAAAATTTTACAAACGTGTTCTCCCCTGACCACGTAGCTGCTCGGCAAAGTTGTAATGCCGAGACCCCTCGGGCAGCCGCCCAAGATGAGCCCACCTTCCTTGTGGAGTGGGCCTTTACAGATTTAGGCTGTGGCAGGCCTGCCACAGAATGTGCAAGTTGGATTGTGCTACAGATCCAACGAGCAATCGTCTGCTTAGACGCAGGAGCACCCATCTTGTTGGGTGCATACAATATAAACAACGAGTCAGATTTTCTGACTCCAGCTGTCCTTGCAATATATATTTTCAATGCTCTGACAACGTCCAGTAACTTGGAGTCCTCCAAGTCACTTGTAGCCGCAGGCACTACAAATAGGCTGGTTCAGATGAAATGCTGACACCACCTTAGGGAGAAAATGCGGACGAGTCCGCAGTTCCGCCCTGTCCGAATGGAAAATCAGATATGGGCTTTTGTAAGATAAAGCTGCCAGTTCTGACACTCTCCTGGCCGAAGCCAGGGCTAGTAGCATGGTCACTTTCCATGTGAGATATTTCAAATCCACATTTTTTAGTGGTTCAAACCAATGAGATTTTAGAAAGTCCAAAACCACATTGAGATCCCACGGTGCCACTGGAGGCACCACAGGAGGCTGTATATGCAGCACTCCCTTAACAAAAGTCTGGACTTCAGGGACTGAAGCCAATTCTTTCTGGAAGAAAATCGACAGGGCCGAAATTTGAACCTTAATAGATCCCAATTTGAGACCCATAGATAATCCTGATTGCAGGAAATGTAGGAATCGACCCAGTTGAAATTCCTCCGTCGGAGCACTCCGATCCTCGCACCACGCAACATATTTTCGCCAAATGCGGTGATAATGTTGCACGGTTACTTCCTTCCTTGCTTTAATCAAAGTAGGAATGACTTCTTCCGGCATGCCTTTTTCCTTTAGGATCCGGCGTTCAACCGCCATGCCGTCAAACGCAGCCGCGGTAAGTCTTGAAACAGACAGGGACCCTGCTGAAGCAAGTCCCTCCTTAGAGGTAGAGGCCACGGATCTTCCGTGATCATCTCTTGAAGTTCCGGGTACCAAGTCCTTCTTGGCCAATCCGGAACCACTAGTATCGTTCTTACGCCTCTTTGCCGTATAATTCTCAATACTTTTGGTATGAGAGGCAGAGGAGGAAACACATACACCGACTGGTACACCCAAGGCGTTACCAGCGCGTCCACAGCTATTGCCTGCGGATCTCTTGACCTGGCGCAATACCTGTCCAGTTTTTTGTTGAGGCGAGACACCATCATGTCCACCATTGGTCTTTCCCAACGGGTTACCAGCATGTGGAAGACTTCTGGATGAAGTCCCCACTCTCCCGGGTGAAGGTCGTGTCTGCTGAGGAAGTCTGCTTCCCAGTTGTCCACTCCCGGGATGAACACTGCTGACAGTGCTATCACATGATTCTCTGCCCAGCGAAGAATCCTTGTAGCTTCTGCCATTGCACTCCTGCTTCTTGTGCCGCCCTGTCTGTTCACATGGGCGACTGCCGTGATGTTGTCCGACTGGATCAACACCGATTTTCCCTGAAGCAGAGGTTCTGCCTGGTTTAGAGCATTGTAGATTGCTCTTAGTTCCAGAATGTTTATGTGAAGAGACGTTTCCAGGCTCGTCCACACTCCCTGGAAGTTTCTTCCTTGTGTGACTGCTCCCCAGCCTCTCAGGCTGGCGTCCGTGGTCACCAGGATCCAATCCTGTATGCCGAATCTGCGGCCCTCCAATAGATGAGCACTCTGCAACCACCACAGAAGAGATACCCTTGTCCTTGGAGACAGGGTTATCCGCTGGTGCATCTGAAGATGCGACCCTGACCATTTGTCCAACAGATCCCTCTGGAAAATTCTTGCGTGGAATCTGCCGAATGGAATTGCTTCGTAAGAAGCCACCATTTTTCCCAGGACTCTTGTGCATTGATGTACAGACACCTTTCCTGGTTTTAGGAGGTTCCTGACAAGCTCGGATAACTCCTTGGCTTTTTCCTCCGGGAGAAAAACCTTTTTCTGAACCGTGTCCAGAATCATCCCTAGGAACAGCAGACGAGTTGTTGGCATTAACTGGGATTTTGGAATATTCAGAATCCACCCGTGCTGTTTTAGCACTTCTTGAGACAGTGCTAATCCCATCTCTAGCTGTTCTCTGGACCTTGCCCTTATCAGGAGATCGTCCAAGTATGGGATAATTAATACGCCTTTTCTTCGAAGAAGAATCATCATCTCGGCCATTACCTTTGTAAAGACCCGAGGTGCCGTGGACAATCCGAACGGCAGCGTCTGAAACTGATAGTGACAGTTTTGTACGACGAACCTGAGGTACCCCTGGTGTGAGGGGTAAATTGGAACGTGGAGGTACGCATCCTTGATGTCCAAGGATACCATAAAGTCCCCTTCTTCCAGGTTCGCTATCACTGCTCTGAGTGACTCCATCTTGAACTTGAACTTCTTTATGTACAGGTTCAAGGACTTCAGATTTAGAATAGGTCTTACCGAGCCATCCGGCTTCGGTACCACAAATAGAGTGGAATAATACCCCTTTCCTTGTTGTAGAAGAGGTACCTTGACTATCACCTGCTGAGAGTACAGCTTGTGAATGGCTTCCAAGACCGTCTCCCTTTCGGAGGGGGACGTTGGTAAAGCAGACTTCAGGAAACGGCGAGGTGGATCTGTCTCTAGTTCCAACCTGTATCCCTGAGATATTATCTGCAGGATCCAGGGATCTACCTGCGAGTGAGCCCACTGCGCGCTGAAATTCTTGAGACGACCGCCCACCGCCCCCGAGTCCGCTTGAGAAGCCCCAGCGTCATGCTGAGGCTTTTGTAGAAGCGGGGGAGGGCTTCTGTTCCTGGGAAGGAGCTGCCTGTTGCTGTCTCTTCCCCCTTCCTCTGCCTCGTGGCAGATATGAATATCCCTTTGCTCTCTTGTTTTTAAAGGAACGAAAGGGCTGCGGTTGAAAAGTCGGTGTCTTTTTCTGTTGGGGAGTAACTTGAGGTAAAAAGGTGGATTTCCCGGCTGTAGCCGTGGCCACCAAATCTGATAGACCGACTCCAAATAACTCCTCCCCTTTATACGGCAAAACTTCCATATGCCGTTTTGAGTCCGCATCGCCTGACCACTGTCGCGTCCATAAACTTCTTCTGGCCGAAATGGACATAGCACTTACCCGTGATGCCAGTGTGCAGATATCCCTCTGTGCATCACGCATATAAAGAAATGCATCCTTTATTTGCTCTAAAGACAGTAAAACATTGTCCCTATCCAGGGTATCAATATTTTCAATCAGGGACTCTGACCAAGCTACTCCAGCACTGCACATCCAGGCTGTCGCTATAGCTGGTCGTAGTATAACACCTGTATGTGTGTATATACTTTTTTGGATATTTTCCATCCTCCTATCTGCTGGATCTTTAAGTGCGGCCGTCTCAGGAGAGGGTAACGCCACTTGTTTAGATAAGCGTGTGAGCGCCTTGTCCACCCTAGGAGGTGTTTCCCAGCGCGCCCTAACCTCTGGCGGGAAAGGGTATAAAGCCAATAACTTCTTTGAAATTAGCATCTTTTTATCGGGGGCAACCCACGCTTCATCACACACCTCATTTAGTTCTTCTGATTCAGGAAAAACTATAGGTAGTTTTTTCACACCCCACATAATACCCTGTTTAGTGGTACCTGTAGTATCAGCTAAATGTAACGCCTCCTTCATTGCCAAAATCATATAACGTGTGGCCCTACTGGAAAATACGGTTGATTCGTCACCGTCGCCACTGGAATCAGTGCCTGTGTCTGGGTCTGTGTCGACCGACTGAGGCAAAGGGCGTTTTACAGCCCCTGACGGTGTTTGAGGCGCCTGGACAGGCACTAATTGATTGTCCGGCCGTCTCATGTCGTCAAACGACTGCTTTAGCGTGTTGACACTATCCCGTAATTCCAAAAATAAAGGCATCCATTCTGGTGTCGACCCCCTAGGAGGTGACATCCCCATATTTGGCAATTGCTCCGCCTCCACACCAATATCGTCCTCATACATGTCGACACACACGTACCGACACACAGCAGACACACAGGGAATGCTCTTAACGAAGACAGGACCCCACTAGCCCTTTGGGGAGACAGAGGGAGAGTTTGCCAGCACACACCAAAGCGCTATATATGACAGGGATAGCCTTATAATAAGTGCTCCCTGTATAGCTGCTTTTATAATATAATTTTTGCCACTATTTTGCCCCCCCTCTCTTGTTTTACCCTGTTTCTGTAGTGCAGTGCAGGGGAGAGACCTGGGAGCCGTCCTGACCAGCGGAGCTGTGTAAGGAAAATGGCGCTGTGTGCTGAGGAGATAGGCCCCGCCCCTTTTTCGGCGGGCTCGTCTCCCGCTCTTTAGTGGATTCTGGCAGGGGTTAAATATCTCCATATAGCCCCCGGAGGCTATATGTGAGGTATTTTTTAGCCAAATAGGTTTTCATTTGCCTCCCAGGGCGCTCCCCTCCCAGCGCCCTGCACCCTCAGTGACTGCCGTGTGAAGTGTGCTGAGAGGAAAATGGCGCACAGCTGCAGTGCTGTGCGCTACCTTTAGAAGACTGAGGAGTCTTCTGCCGCCGATTCTGGACCTCTTCTTGTTTCAGCATCTGCAAGGGGGCCGGCGGCGAGGCTCACCAAAAGCGCTATATATGACAGGGATAGCCTTATAATAAGTAACACACCAAAGCGCTATATATGACAGGGATAGCCTTATAATAAGTGCTCCCTGTATAGCTGCTTTTATAATATAATTTTTGCCACTATTTTGCCCCCCCTCTCTTGTTTTACCCTGTTTCTGTAGTGCAGTGCAGGGGAGAGACCTGGGAGCCGTCCTGACCAGCGGAGCTGTGTAAGGAAAATGGCGCTGTGTGCTGAGGAGATAGGCCCCGCCCCTTTTTCGGCGGGCTCGTCTCCCGCTCTTTAGTGGATTCTGGCAGGGGTTAAATATCTCCATATAGCCCCCGGAGGCTATATGTGAGGTATTTTTTAGCCAAATAGGTTTTCATTTGCCTCCCAGGGCGCTCCCCTCCCAGCGCCCTGCACCCTCAGTGACTGCCGTGTGAAGTGTGCTGAGAGGAAAATGGCGCACAGCTGCAGTGCTGTGCGCTACCTTTAGAAGACTGAGGAGTCTTCTGCCGCCGATTCTGGACCTCTTCTTGTTTCAGCATCTGCAAGGGGGCCGGCGGCGAGGCTCCGGTGACCATCCAGGCTGTACCTGTGATCGTCCCTCTGGAGCTGATGTCCAGTAGCCAAGAAGCCAATCCATCCTGCACGCAGGTGAGTTCACTTCTTCTCCCCTAAGTCCCTCGTTGCAGTGATCCTGTTGCCAGCAGGACTCACTGTAAAATAAAAAACCTAAGCTAAACTTTTCTAAGCAGCTCTTTAGGAGAGCCACCTAGATTGCACCCTTCTCGGCCGGGCACAAAAATCTAACTGAGGCTTGGAGGAGGGTCATAGGGGGAGGAGCCAGTGCACACCACCTGATCGGAAAGCTTTACTTTTTGTGCCCTGTCTCCTGCGGAGCCGCTATTCCCCATGGTCCTTTCAGGAACCCCAGCATCCACTAGGACGATAGAGAAATGGGGGCACTACAATGCGGTATAATAATAAGATCTGGAGGCACTACATTGTGTCATAGTATGAACTAGGGGCACTGTGCAGCATAATGTGAATCAGGGCACCACTATGGTGTCTCTCTAGAAGAATTGGGGTGGAGGCTCCTATAAAATGATGCTGTTTGTCCTACTCATTTTTAGTTACACCCCCGGTGTTTAGAGACTGTGAATTTCTATTGTACTGCAATAATACTGTGTTCATAATAAAAGGCTGACCGCGCCACGGCACACTTTAGTAATAGCAGAAGTTACTCCGTCCTCAGCAACCTACCAGCACAGGTGACTTGAGTAACACCTCGGTCAATTTGATTTAAATATCTGTGCCCAACCATGGATATCTTTAAAACCTGGACTGTTAGAGAGTGCCTCGAGGACAGAGTTTGGGAACCTCTGAGTTATAGCTAGATATAATGGCTGCTACTTCCACTCAATACTATAATAAATGGCAAAAGTAATTCTGGGAAAATAAAAGAAAATGGTCAGTATGTCTGGAGCTTTGCAGGCTTAAATTACACCCACCCACAGAACCTTTTATTATGTGCTTGCGAATGGCCTTCCCTGGGCATAACGGGCTTTGCAATTTATAAGCAGAATGCTTTGCACTTCTATATCTTCTAACCATTCACTTGGCCGCTCCTGTCTTCTATCAGCCGGAGCTCGCTACTGCAGACAAGTAATTCCGCAACGGCGCCCAACTGTAGGTCAGACGTTGTCTGAATCTTCCTCGGTCGGCAGAGCTGACAAATAAGCACACTGACAGTATAATGTGCTTAGACCTAGTTAGTACATCTGTTGACTGGCTCATTAATAACGCAAGTATTACATGTTGTGGGATTTATAGCGTGCCACAGCAACTGGTGGGAGTGCGTGCACAATTTATTTTAGGATTAACGAAGAATATGGGGAAAGCTTAACTCCTTTTCAACAATAGTAAAGGTAAATAAAATATTTTGAAAGACATTTGAGGCAAGAAAGAGTCCCAGCTCGGGTCATCCAAAGTTACGTTCTGAAAACAGGGCAAAATGTCATTTTCCTGCATACGAAATGCTACGTTACAGTGTTTTCCCAGACACTGGAATCCAGTAGAAACAGTCTCTTGTGTATGTTTGTTAGGATTTAAAGTACTTACAATACTAGTATATCAACACTGCAGTACACCATGCCTCCAAACTGTCCTAAATGCAGCGTGACAGTCCCACTAATTGGACACTGTTCCACCAGCAGGCCACAGTGTCCCGCAAGCGCGGGGGGGAGGGGGGAGGGGGGGGGGGTAAAGTTGGGAGAGCCAGTAATCACCACTGCTCTGCTCTGCAAAACAGCCGGTGATCAATTAATAGGCACGCCCCAAAAATGATGGAAATGGGGGTCAGGTCATGGTGTGAGGCCCCGCCTCCTCCACTTAAGGCCCGTCCCCTTTTCGGCTGCTGCCGGTGTGGCTTGTCCCGACTCCCAACAATAAAAAGTTGGGAGGTATGGTCTACATTGTCACTTGAGGGCAGACACGGTGTGATTTCAAGCTTAGCCGTCCAAAAATACTGTGCTGTGTCTGAGTGAGCTGAACCCAAAAGAAGACGAGCCAAATCTCAAGCCTTTTATAATTCAATTTAAATCATAGTTCAAGAGTGTGTCTGTGTGTTTTTGAGAGGCAGCATAGATTACTGTACTTCCTGGGTGTGGACGTGTCCCCGTCAGCTGCACCCCAAAAAAGTGCAATAAAGTAATATTTTTTTGTTATCGAAAAATATGTCTCAAGTCTTTTAATAAAACTGCATGGTAAAGGTAACAGTACCTCATTTCCCTGTCTCATTGTATGTTTACTTGGTGTTGGTACAGTAATTACAAGATCAGTAGCTTTACTCCTGTCCCTAGTTTAAAAATCAGTCATGAGTCAGCCTGCGGAAGAACAGGAGCATCCCAGTACTATTTTTAAATAAGATCTAGGGGTAGAACGTGTAATAAACCAATCTATTGTATGCTTGACAATCATCACTTCTACTGTAACTATGAAGGGAAAAGTTGCTGCCAATAAAGTAAAATTGCCAACATGCCACATGCAGTGGCAAGGAAACGCTCAGACCATGGTGAGTAATTGTCCTGCTACTGCTCTTTATGCACTAGAATGTCTCTGGTCTCTTGTGAATGCCAGGGCCAAACACAGTCAGGCATCTTCTGTAACCATGCTCCACCTTATTGCTCTGAGTCTAGATGCACCACTTTCAAAACAGGCAAATTAGTACACCAAAATAACTATAAGGATGAACAACAAACTGTGTGTTCACACACGTCACAAATCCCTGAGAAGAGTCAGAGGGTGTCCACGAGAGCTTTGTGTGAATCTGACATTTCTGTTTCTGACATTGTAATCTCAGAGGAGCGTCCTTCTGCCATTTCTGAACCCTCTGTAAAGGCGAGGACAAGTAGTAGTAAAAGTAATGATGGTGATGGCTAACACATAGAAATTGAGGATGTTACTGTGGAAGTGCAACAGGATGAGTAGGGTATTAGCGTATCTTATGCTGACGAGAATGATGACTATGACTGTATGGGACAAAAACAAGTTGATAGTAGTGGCAGAGCATGAAGTGGAGGAGCTAGCTGCAGAAATAGCAGTGGCAGAGCATGAAGTGGAGGAGTTAGCTGCAGAGATAGCAGCGGCAGAGCATGAAGTGGAGGAGTTAGCTGCAGAGATAGCGGCAGAGCATGAAGTGGAGGCGTTAGCTGCAGAGATAGCAGCGGGGAGGAGCTAGCTGCAGAGATAGCAGTGGCAGAGCATGAAGTGGAGGAGCTAGCTGCAGAGATAGCAGCGGCAGAGCATAAAGTGGAGGAGCTAGCTGCAGAGATAGCAGCAGCAGAGCATGAAGTGGAGGAGCTAGCTGCAGAGATAGCAGTGGCAGAGCATAAAGTGGAGGAGCTAGCTGCAGAGATAGCAGCAGCAGAGTATGAAGTGGAGGAGCTAGCTGCAGAGATAGCAGCGGCAGAGCATGAAGTGGAGGAGTTAGCTGCAGAGATAGCGGCAGAGCATGAAGTGGAGGAGTTAGCTGCAGAGATAGCAGCGGCAGAGCATGAAGGGGAGGAGTTAGCTGCAGAGATAGCAGCGGCAGAGCATGAAGTGGAGGAATTAGCGGCAGAGATAGCAGTGGCAGAGCATGAAGGGGAGGAGTTAGCTGCAGAGATAGCAGCGGCAGAGCATGAAGTGGAGGAGTTAGCTGCAGAGATAGCAGCGGCAGAGCATGAAGGGGAGGAGTTAGCTGCAGAGATAGCAGCGGCAGAGCATGAAGGGGAGGAGCTAGCTGCAGAGATAGCAACGGCAGAGCATGAAGGGGAGGAGTTAGCTGCAGAGATAGCAGCGGCAGAGCATGAAGGGGAGGAGTTAGCTGCAGAGATAGCAGCGGCAGAGCATGAAGGGGAGGAGTTAGCTGCAGAGACAGCAGTGCAGAGCATGAAGTGGAGGAGTTAGCTGCAGAGATAGCGGCAGAGCATGAAGTGGAGGAGTTAGCTGCAGAGATAGCAGCGGCAGAGCATGAAGGGGAGGAGTTAGCTGCAGAGATAGCAGCGGCAGAGCATGAAGGGGAGGAGTTAGCTGCAGAGATAGCAGCGGCAGAGCAGGAAGGGGAGGAGCTAGCTGCAGAGATAGCAGCGGCAGAGCATGAAGTGGAGGAGCTACAGTAGCTGCAGGGACAGCAATGGTAGAGCAAGACATTGAGATACTGTACTGCAGCTGCAGAAGAAGCTGCTAGAGAAGAAGAGGACGTAGCGATTATAGAGGTGAACACGCAGATGGAAGGCGTACAGGAAGAGGAAAGTAGAAGAGAAATGATTTTTTTATTATCCTTAAATCAAATTTACATTTATTTTAAACAGATCCTGCCAGATATAAGAGAACAAATGGCTACTGTCCAGACTTTTATTGCTACAGAAGGAAAAAAAAAAAAGAAATCCATACTGTATATTTTTCATCCATACAGCAAAATTTATATTTATTTTGTACTTGTTTTTTATTATTTCTATGGGTTATTTTTACACACTATATCATTCTGTCGATGTGATAACAAGGCCACACAAGCCCTGACTCCTAATACTCAGAGGGACAGGCAGGTCCTGCAAGCCAGGGGCTTCCAGAGGTTTCCTCCACAGGGAGTTTTCTGAAGGACATTTAAACAATAAATAAAAAAAAAAAAAATGTTTCCTTGATTTTGTGTGTGTAAAACATAGATATATTTGTAGTTACCGTGTCATTACAGCTACATAGTCAGAGGCCATTTCTCTATTTATATTACTTAGGCCAGCCCACACTGGTGTCTTCCCAGTCTAACATGTCACCCGGGAGGCTTGCACAGATGAAAAGAATAATTAGCCTAGAGGTTGATTACGTGTATTGTGCAGGGACAGGGGCGTAGAAATTTGTGGGCCCTATAGCAGCATTTCAAAGGTGTTATGCCCCATAGTAGTGCCCTAGTGTTATGCCCCATAGTAGTGCACTAGCAAGTGTTATGCCCCATAGTAGTGCCCTAGTGTTATGCCCCATAGTAGTGCACTAGCAAGTGTTATGCCCCATTGTAGTGACCTAGTAAGTGTCATGCCCCATAGTAGTGCCCTAGTGTTATGCCCCATAGTAGTGCCCTAGTAAGTGGTATGCTCCATAGTAGTGCCCTAGTAAGTGTCATGCCTCATAGTAGTGCCCTAATAAGTGTTATGCCCCATAGTAGTGCCCTAGTGTCATGCCCCATAGTAGTGCCCTAGTAAGTGGTATGCTCCATAGTAGTGCCCTAGTAAGTGTCATGCCTCATAGTAGTGCCCTAATAAGTGTTATGCCCCATAGTAGTGCCCTAGTGTCATGCCCCATAGTAGTGCCCTAGTAAGTGTTATGCCCCATAGTAGTGCCCTAGTAAGTGTCATGCCCCATAGTAGTGCCCTAGTAAGTGTTATGCCCCATAGTAGTGCCCTAGTGTCATGCCCCATGGTAGTGCCCTAGTAAGTGTTATGCCCCTATAGTAGTGCCCTAGTAAGTGTCATGCCCCATAGTAGTGCCCTAGTAAGTTATGCCCCATAGTAGTGCCCTAGTGTCATGCCCCATAGTAGTGCCCTAGTGTCATGCCCCATAGTAGTGCCCTAGTAAGTGTTATGCCCCATAGTAGTGCCCTAGTAAGTGTCATGCCCCACAGTAGTGCCCTAGTAAGTGTCATGCTCCACAGTAGTGCCCTAGTAAGGGTCATGCTCCATAGTAGTGCCCTAGTAAGTGTCATGCCCCATAGTAGTGCCCTAGTAAGTGTCATGCTCCACAGTAGTGCCCTAGTAAGTGTCATGCTCCATAGTAGTGCCCTAGTAAGTGTCATGCCCCACAGTAGTGCCCTAGTAAGTGTCATGCTCCACAGTAGTGCCCTAGTAAGTGTCATGCTCTATAGTAGTGCCCTAGTAAGTGTTATGCCCCATAGTAGTGCCCTAGTAAGTGGTATGCTCCATAGTAGTGCCCTAGTAAGTGTTATGCCCCTTTAGTAGTGCCCTAGTAAGTGTCATGCCCCATAGTAGTGCCCTAGTAAGTGTCATGCCCCATAGTAGTGCCCTAGTAAGTGTCATGCTCCACAGTAGTGCCCTAGTAAGTGTCATGCTCCACAGTAGTGCCCTAGTAAGTGGTATGCTCCATAGTAGTGCCCTAGTAAGTGGTATGCTCCATAGTAGTGCCCTAGTAAGTGGTATGCTCCATAGTAGTTCCCTAGTAAGTGTCATGCTCCATAGTAGTGCCCTAGTAAGTGGTATGCTCCATAGTAGTGCCCTAGTAAGTGGTATGCTCCATAGTAGTGCCCTAGTAAGTGGTATGCTCCATAGTAGTTCCCTAGTAAGTGTCATGCTCCATAGTAGTGCCCTAGTAAGTGTCATGCTCCATAGTAGTGCCCTAGTAAGTGGTATGCTCCATAGTAGTGCCCTAGTAAGTGTCATGCCCCATAGTATTGCCCTAGTAAGTGTCATGCTCCATAGTAGTGCCCTAGTAAGTGTCATGCCCCATAGTAGTGCCCTAGTAAGTGTCATGCTCCATAGTAGTGCCCTAGTAAGTGTCATGCCCCATAGTGGTGCCCTAGTAAGTGTCATGCCCCATAGTAGTTCCCTAGTAAGTGTCATGCTCCATAGTAGTGCCCTAGTAAGTGTCATGCCCCATAGTAGTGCCCTAGTAAGTGGTATGCCCCATAGTAGTGCCCTAGTAAGTGTTATGTCCCATAGTAGTGCCCTAGTAAGTGTTATGCCCCATAGTAGTGCCCTAGTAAGTGGTATGCCTAGAAGTAGTGCCCTAGTAAGTGTCATGCCCCATAGTAGTGCCCTAGTAAGTGTCATGCTCCATAGTAGTGCCCTAGTAAGTGTCATGCCCCATAGTAGTGCCCTAGTAAGTGTCATGCCCCATAGTAGTGCCCTAGTAAGTGTCATGCCCCATAGTAGTGCCCTAGTAAGTGTCATGCTCCATAGTAGTGCCCTAGTAAGTGTCATGCTCCATAGTAGTGCCCTAGTAAGTGGTATGCCCCATAGTAGTGCCCTAGTAAGTGTCATGCCCCATAGTGGTGCCCTAGTAAGTGTAATGCTCCATAGTAGTGCCCTAGTAAGTGTCATGCCCCATAGTAGTGCCCTAGTAAGTGTCATGCCCCATAGTAGTGCCCTAGTAAGTGTCATGCTCCATAGTAGAGCCATAGTAAGTCTCATGCCCCATAGTAGTGCCCTAGTAAGTGGTATGCCCCATAGTAGTGCCCTAGTTAGTGTCATGCCCCATAGTAGTGCCCTAGTAAGTGTCATGCCCCATAGTAGTGCCCTAGTTAGTGTCATGCCCCATAGTAGTGCCCTAGTAAGTGGTATGCCCCATAGTAGTGCCCTAGTAAGTGTCATGCCTCATAGTAGTGCCCTAGTAAGTGTTATGACCGGTGGTATTCCGCCCGTGGAATTTCAATCGCATCCCATTGCTACGCCCATGTGCAGTTATAGGCAGCCCCTATGCTTTATTTTATTGGGCCTGTTCAGGGTTAATTGAAGTTCAGCAAATCCTATTATCCACATAGACCTGTGTACATGGCTGTTAGATATCTCTGTGGTAATAAGACGGGCGTCTGTACACAATTCCGAGCAGCGTTATTTTTCTGTCTCTGTCACTGATGATCCGGAAGGCATAGTCACCTATTGTAAATCATTCTCAGTATCAGCGTGGCGGCAGAGAACCGCATGTGAAGGAGCATTTAGAATTCTGCGCTTTGTTGAATGTCTCCTTTTGTTTTATTTCAGCTGAAACAAAAAATTATCTTCACCTGAGCACACGCTGATGGGAAATGATGTTCTCAGAGCACAGAATAGACCTCGGCGTGATATTACAGCCCGTGTAGATCAAATGCGGGACCTCAAATGTCTTCATTATTTCAGCCACAAACTGTTCCCTTTAGCCGAGAGAGATACAGACCCCTCAGTAATGGAATAATTGCTGAATCCCTGTCAGTTTTACACTACAATTAAATGGGAATCAAATGTGAGACTGTAATGCGGGAATGAATTGCTACAAGGACACGGGTCAGTGCCAGGTAATAATGTATAGGCAGGTATTGTGCCTGGAACGGGATGACGGGTGCCAGGGTCCAGGCGGTTGAAATACCGACGCCAGAATCCCGATACGCTGTAGAATCCAGACGCCGGAACTCCAAAGGGGGCAGGAGACAGACACTGGAATTGGGAGGGAGGTTAGGTTTAGGCACCAGACCGGGGGGGGGGGGGGGGTTAGGGATAGACTGCAGGGAGGGAGGGTTAGGGTTAGGCACCCCCAGGGGTGGGGTTAGGGTCAGGCTGGGGGGGGAGGGGGTTTAGGTTTAGGCACCAGCCGCATAGGCAAACGTTGGGGGGGGGGGGTTTCTGGTTGCCCGGAAACCCCCCTTTTCTTGGTAATTGGCTCAAATTTTGACAAAAGCAACGGTATATAATATGATAACTAGAGCTGCTGCCACATCATGCAAGTTAAGAGACAGAGCAGAGCTGCTGCACATGCCCAGTGGTAGCAGCCTCTTCTATCAAGTTTGCTGTGTGTGGCTCTGAGCACTTAATCAGTGCACTGAACCAGAGAGAAGCTACTAGGAAGAAGAGACAGGAGCCTTATCATGAGGTGGATGAATGTGTGCTTAGAAAGTGTAGTACTGGTTCCATTGTGTTTGCATATTTATTATGGTATGTTTAACCTTTTTCGTGACCACTTATCTTAAGTTATTTATATTATTTAAATGTTTGATACAGTCTATACTATAGACCGTCTATAGTGTTACATATTAATACTGCATTTCATGTTCTGCAGAGTGGTAGATTGTGGATTACATTTGGAAACCCCCCTCTAGAAATCCTGCATTTGCCACTGAGACGGGGGGTTAGGGTTACTCTGCGGGGGGGGGGGGGGGTTTGATAGGTTAGGGATAGACTGCGGGGAGGGAGGGTTAGGGTTAGGCACCTCTGGGTGTGGCTAGGGTCAGGCACTAAGGGGAGGTTAGGGTTAGGCATTGGGAACAGAGGGTTAGTGGTAGGGGAGAGGGAAAAACAGCCCACACCCTGTCGGTCTTTCACTCATCGGGATCCCGCTGTCTGTATTATGACCGCTAGGATCAAGTAATCCGGCTTTTCATACTGAACCCCTCCTGGAACTGCCCTTATTCTCAATATCAACTACCTATGTTGCCTAGTTATTCTTCTCAGTCTGTAGGCTTTTAGAAGTTAATATTTATTTACAATGCAAAAAAACGTCCATTATATTCAAATTCAGTGTTGTGCACCAAACCTCACACTGCGATTATTCAATAGATATACCTGTATGTCCCTGGCAATTATTTAAAAATGTTAAGTATGCATACAACCAACACCTCATAACTTTCAAGGATGACCTTGAAGGGGAGCAGAGATCTTTCAAGGAATACGGCAGAATGTTGTCGAAAAGAACAAGGCCGGGGCTTGTTTTGCACCAATTTTGTTAGGAAGTATGAATTCCGTATACGGCCCAGGGTTAACCACTAACATGTTATGTAAACTATAAACGACAAATATGAGTTTCATAACCTACTGGGAAACACAGGAACATACATTAATGTATCAGCACCAGGCTGATGAGAAATAGGTGGTCATTTCGAGTTGATCGCTCGCTAGCAGTTTTTAGCAGCCGTGCAAACGCTATGCCGCCTCCCACTGGGAGTGTATTTTAGCTTAGCAGAATTGCGAACAAAAGGATCGCAGAGCGGCTACAATTTTTTTTTGTGCAGTTTCTGAGTAGCTCCAGAACTACTCAGCGCTTGCGATCACTTCAGACTATTCAGTTCCTGTTTTGACATCACGAACACGCCCTGCGTTCGGCCAGCCACGCCTGCGTTTTTCCTGGCACACCTGCGTTTTTTTGAACACTCCCTGAAAACGGTCAGATAACACCCAGAAACGCCCACTTCCTGTCAATCACTCTGCAGCCAGCAGTGCGACAGAAAAGCTTCGCTAGACCCTGTGTGAAACTACATCGGCCGTTGTAATAGTACGTCGTGTGTGCGCATTGCGCCGCATACGCATGCGCAGAAGTGCCTTTTTTTGCCTCATCGCTGCACAGCGAACGAATGCAGCTAGCGATAACTCGGAATGACCTCCATAGGCAGGACAGAGACCGCCAGGGAGGTGAGTTACCGTAACAAATCTCCGGTGGCTTTCTTATTAAGTGCTAAGACATCTGCAATGCAGGACGCCTTTTACAGCTGAGAAAAGGGGCATGTTAATATACATCTTCCCCAAAGTGCATCATGAATAACATAACCCTGCGTACACGCGGGAGGTGCTACATAGCAGGAAATCAGGTGCGCTGGATGGAAGAGATCTTATTTGCAAAATAAAACTTCAAGTGGAATTTAAACCGCTTTCCAATTTCCCAGCACTGTACCCGTTCCGGGTCATTTCCGTCTCTTATTGTAGAGCAATTGCGGCAGTCAAAGTCTGCATGCTTTTTTTTATTTAGCGAGATGATTGCTTTTGACAATCCGCGTCACGGGGGCAGTCTTTTATTTTTTTCCCATTTTTTTTTTTTTAATATGCCTTGCAGCTTCCAGGATTTACTTGTTAAACAACTGTCTTTAAATTGGATTAGAACTCTTGGACGTAGAGTCTCCAGAGCTCCGGCTGACTCCGGGAATGACAGACGAGCAGAGTGGATCTGAACAGACCATACAAAAGATTTCACTTGTTTTGATGTGCCACTTTATACCAAGAACTCGCGGCGGCTAAAATCCCAACGCAGTCGGCTCGTGCAAGGGAGATCTTTCTTATTGTTCCGCCTAACAGCTGTGTTGCATAAATATATTTATATCCCGAGGCAAAAATACTTTACGGGTCACCTCCTGGGACTGGAATAAGACGGCTGCAATCTTTCCGACAAAACACACTGAATGCTTATCATTGCATGCTTAATAAGGAACACTATTACATCCGCTGACTACCGTTCAGACGGAATGATCCCCCAACGCGCGCTTTTCTCATGTTTCAAGATAAAATAGAAATGACATTTGTTTACAGACAGTGAGAACTCCATATGTACCGGGAGTTCAGATATTCAATCAGGGCCATTGTCATGGATACAAAAATAAAAAGGTAATAGCCCATAGCTCACCAATTCAATTAGATTTGATGTATGACGCATGGGCCCTGAATGTGGTATGCTGGGACTTGTAGTTCCAAAGCAGAAGGATGCCCACAGGTTACCCAAGTCTGACTAGGCAATTGGAACTTGCTGTAATGGTCTCCGCTAGTGGTCACAGAATACGGGGCATGGATACATGGATTATATCCTGGAAGCAATGACCAATCACAGCCCTGCTCCCGGCAGCGAACCTTTGCTGTATCACTCTACATGGGCCAGCCCCACGATGTGACATTAAGCCCCCATCCTGCACACGTCATTCATAAAGTGGGCGGGGTCTGGGAGGGTTCCAGGCTATCCTGGGAGTCAGGATGGTTTGGTTCTCCTGGACATTCTGAGAGCATAGGCCAGTATGGCAATAATAACCCATTTATTATTTCATATAATTTATGTGACTTCTATCATTTACTACCCATCTCATGACCAGGACGATTGTCCCGCTTCTCAGCGAGGGAGCAGGTTGGGATTTGTTGCTTTGCTGCAAACTGTAGATTTAAAAAAAACTTGTGAGTTTGATGTATCAAGCAGGGAAAAGAGTGAAGAAGTGGGCCACTGGAGAAGTTGCCCGTGGCAACCCGTCACTTTCTACCTGTCATTTCAAAGAATGCTACCTTATAGCGGATCGGTTGACGTGGGCAACTTCTCCGCTTCTTGATACATCATCTCCTACATTTAAAAAAAAAAAAGCACTGGAGGCGCGTCTATCTGCTCTTTACAATTCCTTCTTTTCTTCCATTAGATTCAGTAATCATTACATATTCTATAAAGATGTCTAGGCCTTTTTGATGCTGTGAATGTATGGTATATGCACCCTCCCCATGCAAATTACACACGTTACTAGTCACTGACGATGACGCACAATCTGCAGAGACTCCTAATATCTGTGATAACATACAGTAAGGTGTGAGTTATCTCTCTCTCTCTTTCTCTCTCTCTATATATATATAAATAATGCAAAAGCCCTCACTCCCTCACTCACTCACTCACTCACTCACTCACTCACTCACTCGTTGACTCACTCACTGACTGACTCACTGACTGACTCACTCATCACTAATCTCACTTCCTGATATGTTTAGAAGCTGAAATGTTACATAGGTATTGTCCAGGTGGGAAATACTGTAAGAAAACTACGTAATTAGAATTTTAGTAAACCTTCCCTAAGGGGATGAAATGGGGGTGACATAATAAAGTCATTACCGATGCGTAGCTTGCATTGCGTGAGCGATAACGCCCAAGCAGACAATCGCATCAAAATGTGGATTGCGCCTCCAGTGTGTAGAATTTAATAAACTACAAAAATGTTCCTGTCACTTTTTACCGTATCTGCTACGCAGTGCCGTAACTAGACATTTTAGCGCTGTGTGCAAGAAAAGGAATCGACGCCGCCCCCTTAACGTAAACCGGCGGCAGTGCGCGCCGTAGGCATGCGCAAAAAATATAGGGGCATGGCTTCACGGGAAAGGGGTGTGGCCACAAAATAATACCAATTCATATAATGGTGCACAGCAGTCTCCATTATTCAAATTACGCCGCACAGTAGCGCCACTACACCAGGTAGAGCCCCTTTTTACACATTACTGCAGACAGCGTCCCCCTTTTTACACATTATGGCAGACAGCGTCCCCATTTTTAAACATTACGGCAGACAGCGTCCCCTTTTTTACACATTACGGCAAACAGCGTCCCCTTTTTACACATTATGGCAGACAGCGTCCCCTTTTTTACACATTATGGCAGACAGCGTCCCCTTTTTACACATTATGGCAGACAGCGTCCCCATTTTTACACATTATGGTAGACAGTGTCCCCTTTTTACACATAATGGCAGACAGCGTCCCCTTTTTACACATAATGGCAGACAGCGTCCCCTTTTTACACATTACGGGAAACAGTGTCCCCTTTTTACACATTACGGCAGACAGCGTCTCCTTTTTTACACATTACGGCAGACAGCGTCCCCTTTTTTACACATTACGGCAGACAGTGTCCCCTTTTTTACACATTACGGCAAACAGCGCCCCTTTTTACACATTACGGCAGACAGCGTCCCCTTTTTACACATTACGGCAGACAGCATCCACCTTTTACATGTTATGGCAGGCAGAGTCCACCTTTTACACGTTACGGCAGGATAGGTCCCCCTTTTACACATTATGGCAGGCAGAGTCCCCCTTTAACACAGTACGGCAGGCAGATTCCCCCTTACACCCCCCACCCCCTCTCCTACCCTTAGAGTGTAGTGTAGTGTAGTGAAGTGTACTGTGGTGTAGTGTAGTGTAGTGTAGTGTAGTGTAATATAGTGTAGTATAGTGTAGATTAGTATAGTCTAGTGTAGTGTAGTGTAGTATAGTGTAGTGTCTGTGTAGGCACTTACGTGCTGTTGTCGGCTCCTGACTCCTCCTGTCCACTTCACAAAACTCAGCCGCAGCGCTGCCAGGACCTCAGCAGCAGCGGTGGCTTAAGCTGTACACAGGCAGGCAGGCAGGCGGGCGGCGGCGGCTTCACCGGGACACGGGCGGGTGGGCGGCGGCTTCAGCAGCAGGACACAGTCGTGTGGGTCGGCAGCAGCTTCAGGTGGACGTAGGCGGCGCTGCCGTCAGCAGGATGCAGGCGGCGCTGCTGTCAGCGGGACACAGGTGGCGGCGCCGCCTAAATCAGTGAATCTGCGGCCGTGATGCTCGATGGTGTGCCTTCAGTGCATTTGCACTGTGGGCAAGGCACCATCGGCACACACCTAATTACGCCTCTGCTGCTACGGGTGCTCCTCGGGTAACGCCAAGAACCATGGATTAATATTTACTTACATTAAGACGTCTCAAATTTACATCTCCATAGATTTACCAAAGTACAACCGTGAAAATCAGAAACTCCCATACGCAGAAAGGGTAGAACAGCTAGTACATTATATAACACTAAATTTTCTAAGTAAGTGATTACCGCAGCAATTACCAACTGTGATGACATCAGAACAATTTATGCAAATCTTATGTTTCAGTACATAATACCAATAATTTTATAATGGTCTATTCTAAAAGATATAAATGATTAGAGTTAACGTCTGGTTCCCGGGTAAGGGTCTACCAGCACAGAGCTAAGGTAGGGGGAGGGGGGGGGGGGGTACATGCGGACTTAAAAACAAAGCCCACTACTGCATCTGAGATCTACAGTCTATTTCCCAACAGAGAAGGTTAAAAAATACATTAACAGGCCATCTTTTTCATCGCCTCTGCACATCTGCCAGGGAAGTACTTTCTGGGTAATGTGTGTGAAATCTCTTCTTTGTTGGACTATAAACATTTGGTGAGGAAATTGTTTTGAAGCGGTGGAGAGAGAGACAGCGCCATATCCATCCACCATGACGCCGCACCACGGGTGCAGTGTTACTGAGGGAATAATTGGACAAATATCAGCGATATGGCAGCAGCAGCAGCGGCTTTAGAGAATTTGCAATGAAATTGCACAAGATATATGGCAAATGGCACAAATACAGTTACAGAATGCACAGGGGGAAAGGTTCTTCAGAAATAAATGGGAATAAACAATTCTTCCTTGTATTGTAAAACAACCCGAGCGTTACAGGGATTCAATTGATTGCTGAGAATTGGGGGGGGGGGGGGGGGGGTCAATACTATCTTTGGACTCCCGTCCCTCTGGCCGAAACTTGTTTGTTTCCCCATAATGAAATGATAGACAGGGTAAATAGACTGCCCTGATGGAGTAAACGCTGCTAGGCTATTTCACCAGCAATCCATGAAAAGCGGCAGCTCGGAGGCGGTAAGTACAGGATTACTCATTAAAGTCAGGATTTCGGGGGCCGGCAGTACATTTGCACATCTGTCTTCCTAAATTGTTCTCATTAAGCAGCCATAATTAAGCAATGCATACAGAATCTGCAGAGGACACATTGTATATGTGTGTGGGAATGAACAAATTATGCATGTAAATATTGATCTAGAGCGTTATTGCGCTAATCATATTATAACAGGATCAGCACGGGTGTAAGAGACAGATTAACTCTTTAGGAACGGCAGAGAGGCGATTGTGTTACTCTGCAGGGATCTGCCGCACATCAATCCTTATACAGTCGAGGCACTTATTGCAGCCATACACAAGACAAACATCCTTCACCGCATCCATTTGAAACTAATATCCGAGATGCAATTTCCAATCCCATTCCTCCTGGGTGCAGGCGGCCGCACAGCTATATAGCGCCAAGCGAGAGAGCCCCCGTCTGCTGCAAATACCCCCTTTTGTGGGATTGTTGGGTCATGTCAGCAAATCCATTTTGACTAATGGGACTGGTAAATTAAAAGTGAGGCTATAGATCCTCTTAGATATCTTGACAAGTTTATAGAACATTGGGGGTAATTCCAAGTTGATCGCAGCAGGATTTTTGATAGCAATTGGGCAAAACCATGTGCACTGCAGGGGGGGGGGGGGAGGGGGGCAGATGTAACATGTGCAGAAAGAGTTAGATTTGGGTGGGTTATATTGTTTCTGTGCAGGGTAAATACTGGCTGCTTTATTTTTACACTGCAATTTAGATTGCAGATTGAACACACCCCACCCAAATCTAACTCTCTTTGCACATGTTATATCTGCCTCCCCTGCAGTGCACATGGTTTTGCCCAATTGCTAACAAAAATCCTGCTGCGATCAACTTGGAATTACCCCCATTATTTCAGCATTATGTGACTGCATGCAGATGCAGCGGGGTAATGGAGGGAACACTATGGCCTTATAGACAGGTAATAAGAGAGAGACACTGTACCTAAAGGGGATGTGTTTAATTTGTCGGCTGTTGGAATCCCGGCAGTCCATGCTGCAGTGTCATTTCCCACACCACCCTCTCCCTGGTGACCTCTTGGTATCCCAATGGCTTGGAGATCCAATTTTGTAGTGGGAAAAGATCCGGGTCCAAAAGTATGCTTAATTCCAGGAAATAGGTGGTGACAAGCGAGTCCAATTTACGCTCCTGAGGAAGCTGGCAGTGATTTTACCAGCGAAACGCGTTGAGTCTGCTTGTGGGACAACCTACCTAACGTCTCCTCATCATCTTTCCTAGCGTAAATTGGACTCGCTTGTCACCACCCATTTCCTGGAATTAAGCATACTTTTGGACCCGGATCTTTTCCCACTACAAAATTGTATCTCCAAGCCATTGGGATACCTATGGGACTGCTCCTTATAGATCGGGAAATACCAGTGCTATAGAAGGATCAATAACTCTCCGTGGAATGAGCCCTAGCCAGTATTGCAATCTAGCATTTATTGAGGAGATTACTGGAGATTAATATTCCCAAAAAGCTTTTATGTTTTATGTGATTCGTGGCAATTATCCCTCTTTCTTTATAAATTTGTAATAAATTGTTGTATTTAAGATATTTTTCATCTGTGAAACGTCCTTCAATTTTTGGAATAACTGCAGGAGCCAGTATCCCCTTTCTTTTGTATATACTTCCAGAGGTCTGACCACCTCTATACAGGCTGCCGTATATGAAAGTAGGCGGAAATATTAATGTTCAGCTGCTTTTGTGTAATTTATGCGATGATGAACAGACGCTATGCAACAGTTAGGGATTCTCCCAATATTACAGGGTTAGAGTGACTGTGAACATGCTGTTGTTAGGGTTACACTTCATTTTGCTGCCCAGAGAGGTATATAGTATACGAGCAGTACTGTAAGGCAGCGATGGTCCTGAGTAGAGAAAGAGTGGGCAGAGTCTAGAGCAGACCACCAATGCCGCTACATAGCATACTGCCCACGGATATCTCACACTGTACTTACCTTTCAGCTTTACATGGGTAACTTCATTATTATTAATAACCTTACGACGTACATACAGAGAAAACGGCAAACATCACAAGAAAAAAGTGCAAAGAAACGTCTTTTCTGCAGCATTTTCTCTCTTCTACCTATTTATAGAAATGAAAACTGCAGGGATTTCACTGACTTTCCTTCTCTCTTCCCTTACTAATGCCATAGGTCTCAATGGCGGCTGATCAGTTCTATTTATATGTAAAATACAGTAGATATACTGTACCACTCCTGGGTGTGCGGCACGCTCTGATATACTGTACGCACGAGGCCGAAGGCTTGAGACTTGGATTCTCTGAAACGTCGCTGCCGAGCCTTTACTTTATTAAGGCGACCATACCTTTATTACAATTAACCAAGAATATCTAAAACTTACATAACTATCTTAACCAGCGCTCAAAGTAGGGCGGTATACGGCGCTATGACATACAGATGGAGTCACGATTATCTTGACTTCTGTGCTGCACCTAGGCGCACCATGGTTTATTAGCATAAGCCTTTCATCTATTGTTTTCAGTTTGCAATACAATAAGAGAGAACAATACAGCAGGGGATTAAGGCCCTCATTCCGAGTTAATCGCACCAAGCAACTTTCTGCTGCTGGTGCGATCAACTAATCTCCGCCTATGGGGGAGTGTATTGTAGCAGAGCAGGGCTGCGATCGCTTGTGCAGCCCTGCCATGCTAAAAAAGTTTCCTGCAAAACAAGACCAGGGTCAGACATACTTACCCTGTGCGACAAATCCAGCGACGAAGGTCCCGGTCCTGACGTCAGACATCCGCCCACCAAACGCCTCGACACGCCTGCGTTGGACTCAGCATGCCTGGAAAATGGTGAGTATCTGCCCCGGAATGCCTCCTGCCTGTCCATCTTCTTGCGATCGCCGTTGCGATCACATTTGTCGCTGGCGGCGGCGTTGCCCAGTGACGATCGTCGCCAGGAAATGAAGCGCGTGCACAATGCGTTCACCGTGCATGCGCATTTCCCACCCGTTCGCACCGTAGCGAAGAACCGCTGCGTGCGAACAGGTCGGAATGACCCCCTAAGTCATAACAGCAGGGGATTAAGTCTGACTGCCCTGGCTCAATTAATCTTATTAAAGGTCAGGATAAAGGTGGCTCTATCTGTACTACCACTTCCCGCTGGGTGTCGGCGCTGGGACAGAATATGGGGTTCCAGCACCGGCAGAACACTAACAGCAGCGGAGATGAGTCCCCAGCGGCTGTGATAGAGCGGAGGTGTACAGGCTGCTGCCGCCGAGCCGCCTCCACCCAGGGAAATGGCGTGATCCCCAGCCTGCAGCCAACCGGGCTCCCCGCAGCACTGATATTTTTTGGGGGAGCGTGGCTAGTTCTAGGTCTAGCCCAGTCCCACTGCTCTTATCGTCATCATCATCATCATAATAATAATAATAATATTTAAATCTTGTAATCCAGTATCCTAAGTATAAATTATTATTATTTTTGCATTACCCCTGCACTACATAACAGCTGCTGTCAACGGCTGGAAGAGTTCTCGGTCTTGCTTTGCAGCACCAGAAAGTTACTGCGCGAGTTTGTTTCAGAGTTTTAGCGGCGTCGCGGAATCTGCATTTGCATTGATAATAAATATTTCATGCGCCTCCAGTCACCTTGTTGAATCCATTTGCAGTAAAAAGTGAAAGGACGGTTCGTGGGTAGCGCGCACAAAGACTGGATATTCTCTTTACTGAACAAACAAAAGTATTGATTGAGAATGGAAAGGTCAAGATGAAAGGGAAGAAGATGTAGAGGCAGAATTAGGGCAGCCCACAAGCAAAGCGCCCCAGAGCTTAACGCAGATCAATCACGCTACACGTTTAGGAGAGAAAGTGATTTCAATGTCATGATCGGCGATGAGAGAGGGGGAGGCTGTGACCTTCCTAAATTATAATTCCCATGTTTTACTTTTATATCCCTGATAGAGAACTCAGCTTCTAATCACAACCTTGTTATTCAGAGCGGTTTCAGAGGCTTTATTGTCATAAGTAATAAATATCAGTAATCTCTAGCTGTACCCCAAGGGCTCGCGATCTATTGTTTTAGGTTGTATTCTTGTGAGGTCACCAAAGTTTTTGTATTTTAATCTCATCGCTGCACAGTACAGGCACTAATTAGACGAGTCCATTATGGTCTTAGGCGTTAAAACAAATTAAACATAAATCTTATAATAGTTATTGGTTGCATTAGGTAGGGATCCGTAAGCTTAACTGATACAAGGAGAAGGTGGGATAGTATAAAAATACAAAAAACAAATACACATAAAGGCCACGACTGGGAGAGCAGCTGCTATATGGGCCAGCGATGACACGCCCTGTACAGAATAGCAGCGTACTTTGCTAATATGAGCCCCACACCCATCTGCATCATCCACGGTCAGCGAGGAGCTTAATGACCGCATTATGGCCCTCATTCCGAGTTGTTCGCTGGCTAGCTGATTTTAGCAGCATTGCACACGCTAGGCCGCCGCCCTCTGGGAGTGTATCTTAGCTTAGCAGAATTGCGAACGAAAAATTAGCAGAATTGCGAATAGAAAATTCTTAGCAGTTTCTGAGTAGCTCCAGACCTACTCACACACTGCGATCACCTCAGTCCGTTTAGTTCCTGGTTTGATGTCAAAAACACGCCCTGCGTTCGGCCAGCCACTCCCCCGTTTCTCCAGACACTCCCGCGTTTTTCCCTGACACGCCTGCGTTTTTAAGCACACTCCCGGAAAACGGTCAGTTACCACCCAGAAACGCCCCTTTCCTGTCAATCATTCACCGATCAGCAGTGCGACTGAAAAGCGCCGCAAAGACAGCAGCAAAACTAAGTTTTTAGTTAAATAACTAAGCGCATGCGCCCTGCGTACCATGCGCATGCGCATTTAGCAACAAATCACAGCATAGCGAAAATCGGCAAAGAGCGAACAACTCGGAATGACCACCTGTGTTCTCAATGGATGGAACCCTGGTGCGGAGCAATTATAATGGTGGAGTTACGTTTTATAAGGGGCCCTCAGAGTTCTAGATACACCTATGTATACACCCCTTCCTCCTCCGGCACCCTGTCCATTGGGATCCTTTCCTTGTCCCCTGACCCCTCCCCATTCCTGGGCGCCCTCTTGCCTTCCCTGCGATCCTGTCCCCGACACTTTAACACTGAAATCACAGATTTTTCATGCAAAAGTAAAAGGAACAATAAATACGAATTCTATAACAAATAAACATTGCAAATCAGAAATCCTGAAAAGAGAAAACATAACAGCAAATATGAGGTACTTACAGAATATAATAAATCTCCTATATAATAGCCCAGATCTGTGATTCTGTGCCTGGGTGTATAACGCTGGGCGTGGCTAGGAGCTCTCATTGGGTTAGCAGCAGGTCTATCACACCCACTCCACAGCTGGTTGGGCAAGAAACTCCCTCCCACACACAGGCTACATCCAATGGGAGGCTCTGCCCTTTGGCTGCTGTGTGTTCCCAGAGCAGGATTAACAATGGGGCTGATGGAGCTGCAGCTCCAGGTCCACACCCCAAAATAGGCCCACTGCATCTGCAGCAACATACCCTCCAACAATTTACACATAAAAATTGCTACAAATTTGACAAGGGGGCGTGGCCACGGGTAAAATGGCGTGACCATATATATATAAAATGCCAAACCACCTAGCAATATGTTTTTGGAGTGTGGAAGGAGACCAAAGTAGTCCAGAGAAACCCATGCAAACATGGGGATAACATGCAAACTCCACACAGATATGGCCTTGGTGGGGAATGGAACTCCTAACCTCAGTGATGTGAGGCGGCAAATGCTAACAACTGCATCACTGTGCTGCTCATCTAGAACTTACTTATCTACTTGAGATGGTGAAAGCAACACCCGTGCACGCGGCGCTGAAGAGGGCATGTCATAAAATTGGCCAACGTCCAACTGTGAATGAGCCCCAAAGCAGTTACATAGTTTGGCACAACTAAACAGTACGGAGTGTTAAATATAATCTAGCTTTGATGTTTCTTTATTGTCTTTGTTGTCGCTAGATAATGGGGTAAGGTGCAAGATGATAGGAGGCTTTCATCCAAGTAGTTTGCAAACTATGCGCAGTTGTCGCAGTAAATGCAAAAAAACTAAATTGCAATGCTCACAAAAAGAACCTGCACAGATAGTGAAGAGGTTTGCTCTTCAGCCCATGAACGGTACGGGGGATATTTTACCATAGCTGTGACTGTGCAGTATAATTATAATGCAGCTACTTTTTTCTAGAATCTTAAATGACCCCCTATAACGCTCTCCATTCCACCTAGTTCTTGCAATCTGTTACGCATCTCCTGCAATTCTTAACGCATCAATGGGCACGTAGCCATCAGTAGCACCCATTGTCTTACAGCATCAGTGGTGGGTGGAGAGCATACTTACCGGGTTGACTGCCCCGGTCGGCGCAAAGAGGGAGTGGCTGGCACATAGGTGGTCTATCCAGGGGCGTGGTGGCACGATTGCATTATCGTGGCTCCACCCCCCACCCCCTGCTCTACAGTGCTGAAAAAACAGGCACTGTAGTGCGGGGAGTGGGGCTACGATGGCGCAATTCAGCACGACGGGGGGCGAAGGGGGCTGTGGGGGACTTTCCCACCTTACCAGGAGGACGGGAGCGCCACCCAATTTTCAGAAGCTTCTCAGTCATTCTGGAATGGTAGGCAAATATGATGAAATCATCATTGTGTTGCTCACACCCAGCCCAGTCTCAGGGAGATTTCTCGGCTCTTCAGGGAGTCAGGGAGATCCCCACTATTTCAGGGAGTCTCCCCAACATTCAGGGAGCGTCTGCCAGTACTGCATGCTCTGCTAAATAGCAATGATTTAGACTAAATATTACAAACATTTACCAAATATCAAAACCCTCAAATATCGGAAACATCTACTGAATGTCAGGAACCTCTACCTATGGGTGGGCAATAGCAGCCTGGACAAGCTTATCTAATTGGATGGCTGACCAGTGTGTACATCACTGCAAGGTGTGGCCATCTTCCTATCCACACGGCCAGCAGGTGGCAGTGTTTTGTTGCTTTGTCCTTTTTTTCCATAGGCGGCACATCCTATGTGACACGGGAAAATAAACTGTTCCTGTAAATATGTTTGTTTTCCGCTTATAAGGGAATAAACAAAGATCCCTGTCTTTAATGATTGCCACATCTTATACAACTACATCAAAGATCCTTGTTACTAAGGGATAAAAAAATGTGTACAATCAAAACTAATTTCCAATTAACATACTTTGTTGTGATAAAAGAAAATTAATTTAAATGTTAGCTTGGGGACGGGAAAAGAATGAGCGGTGTCATGTTTTATTTCTTTCAGTCCTTGAACCGCCACTTTAATTCTCTGGTGGAAAGGACTTGTGCATAGATAATATAATTAAAACACCGAAATGGCAATTTTAAATATACATGACAGATGTTTATTGAATCATTGTACCCAGCCCTGAAGAGCATTCTCTCCTCTCTGCACAGGATGAGAAGCCCAGGGACCCTGGTGTATTTTATTACATCCCTGGAAAAGCAAGTTGTGCGCTCTAGAGCTGCAATAACCTAGAATGAACTTCTGAAGGACTCTTTAATCTCACTCACATAAGGTAGATCCTCCGTAACCAATCAGCTTTAATTGTATTGCTTCGGCAATGAAAGCAGATGTCTTATTGGTTGCTTACAACACATTTCCGCTTGTGTTTGACTATAAATCTCTCCGGAGTTTTACAGATTTTTCTTTTTAAAGCTTTCTGTGATACTTGGGCTTAAATGCTACTGTATAATGTATCTGCATATGCCAATTACTGTACATCCTTCTTGTGTCAATATCTGTCCAGTATTTAGGGAATTCTACATCTAATTCATTGTGTGTTGCCAACTTTTGGTGTTTATTTAATTAGTAGCTTTTTATAGTCAGGATAGAAACTATGTCATACCTTCCATCACTGATGGCTGGTCAGGAGAATCCTCTGGACCATTTACTAAGATGGGTGTTCTATTTAAGATAATCATTTATCTAGCACCTTCTAGAACAGGGGTGTCAAACTCAAATTCATCGGGGGCCGCATCAGCAGTTTGGTCCCCATCAAAGGGCCGGTTGTATCTGTAGGTCTATCCAAAATTTACCGCTCCACCTGCCTTATATGTGCCCAGCCATCTGCCCCCTTTTAAAGTGCCCAGCCATGTGCCCCCTTTTATAGTGCCCAGCCATGTGCCCCCTTTTATAGTGCACAGGTCCCCATTTTACACATTGTGGCAGGCACAGGTCCCCATTTTACACATTGTGGCAGGCACAGGTCCCCATTTTACACATTGTGGCAGGCACAGGTCCCCATTTTACACATTGTGGCAGGCACAGGTCCCCATTTTACACATAGCGGCAGGTACAGGTCCCCATTTTACACATTGTGGCAGGCACAGGTCCCCATTTTACACATTGTGGCAGGCACAGGTCCCCATTTTACACATAGCGGCAGGTACAGGTCCCCATTTTACACATTGTGGCAGGCACAGGTCCCCATTTTACACATTGTGGCAGGCACAGGTCCCCATTTTACACATAGCGGCAGGTACAGGTCCCCATTTTACACATTGTGGCAGGCACAGGTCCCCATTTTACACATTGTGGCAGGCACAGGTCCCCATTTTACACATAGCGGCAGGTACAGGTCCCCATTTTACACATTGTGGCAGGCACAGGTCCCCATTTTACACATTGTGGCAGGCACAGGTCCCCATTTTACACATAGCGGCAGGTACAGGTCCCCATTTTACACATTGTGGCAGGCACAGGTCCCCATTTTACACATTGTGGCAGGCACAGGTCCCCATTTTACACATTGTGGCAGGCACAGGTCCCCATTTTACACATAGCGGCAGGTACAGGTCCCCATTTTACACATTGTGGCAGGCACAGGTCCCCATTTTACACATTGTGGCAGGCACAGGTCCCCATTTTACACATAGCGGCAGGTACAGGTCCCCATTTTACACATTGTGGCAGGCACAGGTCCCCATTTTACACATTGTGGCAGGCACAGGTCCCCATTTTACACATAGCGGCAGGTACAGGTCCCCATTTTACACATTGCGGCAGGTGGTGGAAGGAGGGAGAGAGAGAGAAAGAGAGGAAGGGAGAGGGGCTGACTTACATTTGAAGCGGTTCTCGCCGCTCTTCAGCCGCCTCTCCCTCCTCGTCTGCGCGGCTCCCTTCTCCCTCCTCCGACGGGGTTTCGTTGAATGACGCGTTTGCGCCGTGACGTCACGACGCAATCGCGTCATTCCGCGAAACCCCGCCCCCCCCGAGCTGGGCACTCGGGAGAAGGGGGTTTCATGGCGGCGGCACCGCGGGCCATCAGACGAGGTCTGGCGGGCCGGATTTGGCCCGCGGGCCTTGTCTTTGACACCCCTGTTCTAGAAGATAATACGTGGAATCTGATTGGTTGCTATAGGCAACATCTCATCTTAAATAGAACTCCCATCTTAGTAAATTTACAACTTGGACTTCTCTTTGGCTCATTGGTCACAAACATTGGGGCCATACCTGTCCTACATCCTTAACCCCCTCTGTAGCACCGGCCCCACCTAGTTAGGGTTCTGACACAGAAGATAGACATTAAAAATATAGATAGTCATTAGATCGACAACATTTTTGGGGTGGTTTGGGCTTTTTTGTCGCAAACTCTGTTTTATTGAAAAATGCAATGTACAACAAGAAATCATATCATATAGGGCCAAATTAGAGCAATATTACATGTCATATCAACAATTATCTAGTGCCGCAAAGATTGGAACGGTATGTAAGTCTCCAATCTGCATATTAAACACCGGCCTGAATTGTCTTCTTGTTTTTATAATAACACATTAAAAAAGAAAACAAAGAGGATAAAAAATAAAAATAAAAGAGAAGCGCAAAAAGATAATGAAAATGTAGGAAAAACAACAAGAAGGAAAGAGAGTAAAGGAAGAGAGTTCCTTCCAACATCACAACCTCATGGTACACTGGGAGGGGGAGTTATCATGCGGGCCCTGTATATACTGTACTACTGTATTTACGTCTGTACACTGTAATATACTGTATGACATACTGTAGCATATCGTAGCGTAATGAGATGCACCAGTAAAGTAGTTCTTACTATGTATTTCGGTATTGTATTTTTATGGAGACCACACGCATGCGCAGTGGTGATTTTAAAAAGCGACATCTGGTGGATGAGCGCAGGTATTACACTTAAAGGTAACGCCAAACGCTCTGTGCGCCTCCCTACGACTAGGCAGGCTGCGTATGCCCGATCGCAACTAACGCCTCAGCCAGCCAAGATAACGGAGGACCCATCTGTATATTCCGGTGTGTCTTTAAATTTTAGCCAATCAAACCAGATGGCAGTAAAATGGGAGGAGGATTGCTTCGAAAATGATGTCAGGTCTTCCAGTGCCATATAACAATCAATCCTTTGAAACCATTTGGAAATAGGGGGTTGTACATTAGCATGGAACGGCGGCTCTAGCCACATTCATAAGATGCCGTAATAGGGAGTTCTTAAACTGGTACAGGGGGATATCCATTAAATTAAGCAATTTACAATGAAGCAGTTTTGTGTATTTAGACATATTTTACCTCAATTTTTTGGGAATGCGTCCCCTCGTCAGCCCGCTTCGGGCGCGGTGGCTCGCTCCGCATCGCTCGCCACAAGGGTACTAATGGTGATAGTTTGTGACATGGATAGTCAATTTTATGAAATGCGTCGCTTTGCTCGCCGCGCTTTGGGCTCGGTGACTTGCTTCGCTCACCATAAGGTTACTAAAGGTAATCGTTTGTGACGTGAATAGTAAATGCAGCAAAATTTGAAAAATTATAAAAACCCTAAAACAATGTGTTGACCTATTGACCTTAGACCTTTTTAATGTAGCTATATATACCGGATACCCTGGCTAGTTCTGCTGGACACATTTTCTGGAGAGGACACTGGTGCGGACTGTATAGAGGGGAGGTCATTGGATAGAATACCTCATGTAGCTTATGGCGGTGGCTCTGGAATTTGATACTGCAAGTTTTCAGAGAACGCTTGAAGATTTGGAGCAGTGGTTTCCAAACTCCGCCCCCAAGGACCCCCAACAGTTCATGTTTTCCAGTTAACCTAGCAGGTGCACAGGTGTTCTCATTACTCACCGACACATTTTAAAAGATCCACAGGTGGAACTAATGTGAAAATGTGAACTCTTGGGGGTCATTGAGGAAAACGTTTGGGAAGCATTGGTTTGGAGCAGGCTTTTTCAACCAGTGTGCCGTGGCACACTAGTGTGCCGCGACCAGTTGCAAGGTGTGCCGCGGAGCCAGAGCAGCTTCCTGCACCTTCAGAGTGAACTGTTGGCCCGGGCTCTTCTTAGAGGATCAGTCGTGCAATGGCCATGACGTATGCCTTGAAGACATGGCGGTGTGATATCATAGGTCACGGCCGCCGCGTATCGCCAGCCAGTCCACCCACCTGCATTCACATATTCCAGTTTCCGCCTGCATACACAGCATTCCTTGCCCACCCACATCCACAGCTGCCCGACCACCCGCTGCTCAGTATTCGCAGCACTCCACTATGAACAATGGGATCCGGTCTGAAGATCGACAGTGTCTAGGTCGACAATGTTTAGGTCGACCACTATAGGTCGACAGTCACTAGGTCGACATGGATGGAAGGTCGACAGGGTTTCTAGGTCGACATGTGCTAGGTCGACAGGTCTAAAGGTCGACATGAGTTTTTCACATTTTTTTACTTTTTTTGAATTTTTTCATACTTCACGATCCACGTGGACTACGATTGGAACGGTAAAGTGTGCCGAGCGAAGCAGTAGCGGAGCGAAGGCACCATGCCCGAAGCATGGCGAGCGAAGCGAGCCATGCGAGGGGACGCGGTGCACTAATTTGGGATCCTGGTCACTCTACGAAGAAAACTACACCAAAAAAAAAAAAATCCTCATGTCGACCTTTAGACCTGTCGACCTAGCACATGTCGACCTAGAAACCCTGTCGACCTTCCATCCATGTCGACCTAGTGACTGTCGACCTATAGTGGTCGACCTAAACATTGTCGACCTAGACACTGTCGATTTGATGAACCACACTCATGAACAATCCCCGCCACTGAGGGACAGGTAGGAGGACAGCTGACCGGTAGGGGCTAATATTTGTTATTTTAGTTCTCCTGTGGGGAGCAATAGGATTTATGTAGAGAGCAATGTGATTGTTTTTTCTGTGTAGGCCAATGTATGGTTGGATTTTTTTTTACTATGAGGGCCAATGTGTGTGTTTTTTTTCTGTGGGGAACTGATGGTGTGCCTTGGCAATTGTAAAATATTGTTCGGTGTGCCGCGAGTAAAAAAAGGTTGAAAATCACTGGTTTGGAGGAACATCTTGTTGTACAAGGGAGGGCATTCCGCAGCCGGAAGAAAAGTCCTGTAACCATGAACAGGTATTGAGCGTGAATGAAATATTTGACCCCTTATCTCTGCTACCTGGTCCCCTGCATCCTAAATATACCCAATGTATTTGTTACTGTGGTGGCTAGCGGTAACTGACAATGGTGGTCATTCCGAGTTGATCGCTCGCAGTTTTTACCAGCCGGGCAAACGCTATGCCGCCTCCCACTGGGAGTGTATTTTAGCTTAGCAGAAGTGCGAACGAAAGGATCGCAGAGCGGCTACAAAGTTTTTTTGTGCAGTTTCAGAGTAGCTTCAGACCTACTCAGCGCTTGCGATCACTTCAGACTGTTCAGTTCCTGTTTTGACGTCACGAACAAGCCCTGCGTTCGCCCGGCCACGCCTGCATTTTTCCTGGCACGCCTGCGTTTTTTAACACTCCCTGAAAACGGTCAGTTGACACCCAGAAACGCCCACTTCATGTCAATCACTCTGCGGCCAGCAGTGCGACTGAAAAGCTTCGCTAGACCCTGTGTAAAACTACATCGGCCGCTGTAATAGTACGACGCGCGTGCGCATTGCGCCGCATGTGCAGAAGTGCCTTTTTTTGCCTCATCACTGCACAGCGAACAAATGCAGCTAGCGATCAACGCGGAATGACCCCCTATGACACAGTTACAGAGATTTGCAAGGCTTACCAGCCGTGCTAGGAAACTCCTTCATCTTTGGAGAGTGTTAATTAGAGATGAGCGGGTTCGGTTTCTTTGAATCCGAACCCGCACGAACTTCACTTTTTTTTCCACGGGTCCGAGCGACTCGGATCTTCCCGCCTTGCTCGGTTAACCCGAGCGCGCCCGAACGTCATCATGACGCTGTCGGATTCTCGCGAGGCTCGGATTCTATCGCGAGACTCGGATTCTATATAAGGAGCCGCGCGTCGCCGCCATTTTCACTCGTGCATTGAGATTGATAGGGAGAGGACGTGTCTGGCGTCCTCTCCATTAGAATAGAGATAGATAGATTAGATAGAGAGAGATTGTGCAGAGTCGCAGACAGAGTTAGTTTACCACAGTCAGTGACCAGTGCAGCAGCTAGTTAACTTTTATTTAATATAATATATCCGTTCACTTCTCTCTGCTATATCCGTTCTCTGCCTGAAAAAAAAAACGATACACAGCACAGTCAGTCACACAGTGTGACTCAGTCTGTGTGCACTCAGCTCAGCCCAGTGTGCTGCACAGTCATCAATGTATAAATTAAAAGCTTATAATTAATTGTGGGGGAGACTGGGGAGCACTGCAGGTTGTTAGCAGGAGCCAGGAGTACAATTATATTAATTAACAGTGCACACTTTTGCTGCAGGAGTGGTGACCAGTGCCTGACCACCAGTATAGTATTGTTGTATACTACTAATATCTCTTTAAATATCAACCAGTCTATATTAGCAGCAGACACAGTACAGTGCGGTAGTTCACGGCTGTGGCTACCTCTGTGTCGGCACACGGCAGGCAGTCCGTCCGACCAGAATTGTATTATTTATTATTATATACCTACCACCTAACCGTGGTTTTTTTTTCATTCTTTATACCGTCATAGTGTCATCCTAATTGTTACGAGTATACTACTATCTCTTTATCAACCAGTGTACAGTGCGGTAGTTCACGGCTGTGGCTACCTCTGTGTCGGCACACGGCAGGCAGTCCGTCCGACCAGAATTGTATTATTTATTATTATATACCTACCACCTAACCGTGGTTTTTTTTTCATTCTTTATACCGTCATAGTGTCATCCTAATTGTTACGAGTATACTACTATCTCTTTATCAACCAGTGTACAGTGCGGTAGTTCACGGCTGTGGCTACCTCTGTGTCGGCACACGGCAGGCAGTCCGTCCGACCAGAATTGTATTATTTATTATTATATACCTACCACCTAACCGTGGTTTTTTTTTCATTCTTTATACCGTCATAGTGTCATCCTAATTGTTACGAGTATACTACTATCTCTTTATCAACCAGTGTACAGTGCGGTAGTTCACGGCTGTGGCTACCTCTGTGTCGGCAGTCGGCAGGCAGTCCGTCCATCCATAATTGTATTATTATTATAATATATACCACCTAACCGTGGTTTTTTTTTCATTCTTTATACCGTCGTCATAGTGTCATACTAGTTGTTACGAGTATACTACTATCTCTTTATCAACCAGTGTACAGTGCGGTAGTTCACGGCTGTGGCTACCTCTGTGTCGGCAGTCGGCAGGCAGTCCGTCCATCCATAATTGTATTATTATTATAATATATACCACCTAACCGTGGTTTTTTTTTCATTCTTTATACCGTCGTCATAGTGTCATACTAGTTGTTACGAGTATACTACTATCTCTTTATCAACCAGTGTACAGTGCGGTAGTTCACGGCTGTGGCTACCTCTGTGTCGGCAGTCGGCAGGCAGTCCGTCCATCCATAATTGTATTATTATTATAATATATACCACCTAACCGTGGTTTTTTTTTCATTCTTTATACCGTCGTCATAGTGTCATACTAGTTGTTACGAGTATACTACTATCTCTTTATCAACCAGTGTACAGTGCGGTAGTTCACGGCTGTGGCTACCTCTGTGTCGGCAGTCGGCAGGCAGTCCGTCCATCCATAATTGTATTATTATTATAATATATACCACCTAACCGTGGTTTTTTTTTCATTCTTTATACCGTCGTCATAGTGTCATACTAGTTGTTACGAGTATACTACTATCTCTTTATCAACCAGTGTACAGTGCGGTAGTTCACGGCTGTGGCTACCTCTGTGTCGGCAGTCGGCAGGCAGTCCGTCCATCCATAATTGTATTATTATTATAATATATACCACCTAACCGTGGTTTTTTTTTCATTCTTTATACCGTCGTCATAGTGTCATACTAGTTGTTACGAGTATACTACTATCTCTTTATCAACCAGTGTACAGTGCGGTAGTTCACGGCTGTGGCTACCTCTGTGTCGGCAGTCGGCAGGCAGTCCGTCCATCCATAATTGTATTATTATTATAATATATACCACCTAACCGTGGTTTTTTTATACCACCTAACCGTGGCAGTCCGTCCATAATTGTATACTAGTATCCAATCCATCCATCTCCATTGTTTACCTGAGGTGCCTTTTAGTTCTGCCTATAAAATATGGAGAACAAAAAAGTTGAGGTTCCAAAATTAGGGAAAGATCAAGATCCACTTCCACCTCGTGCTGAAGCTGCTGCCACTAGTCATGGCCGAGACGATGAAATGCCAGCAACGTCGTCTGCCAAGGCCGATGCCCAATGTCATAGTACAGAGCATGTCAAATCCAAAACACCAAATATCAGAAAAAAAAGGACTCCAAAACCTAAAATAAAATTGTCGGAGGAGAAGCGTAAACTTGCCAATATGCCATTTACCACACGGAGTGGCAAGGAACGGCTGAGGCCCTGGCCTATGTTCATGGCTAGTGGTTCAGCTTCACATGAGGATGGAAGCACTCAGCCTCTCGCTAGAAAACTGAAAAGACTCAAGCTGGCAAAAGCACCGCAAAGAACTGTGCGTTCTTTGAAATCCCAAATCCACAAGGAGAGTCCAATTGTGTCGTTTGCGATGCCTGACCTTCCCAACACTGGACGTGAAGAGCATGCGCCTTCCACTATTTGCATGCCCCCTGCAAGTGCTGGAAGGAGCACCCGCAGTCCAGTTCCTGATAGTCAGATTGAAGATGTCAGTGTTGAAGTACACCAGGATGAGGAGGATATGGGTGTTGCTGGCGCTGGGGAGGAAATTGACCAGGAGGATTCTGATGGTGAGGTGGTTTGTTTAAGTCAGGCACCCGGGGAGACACCTGTTGTCCGTGGGAGGAATATGGCCGTTGACATGCCAGGTGAAAATACCAAAAAAATCAGCTCTTCGGTGTGGAGGTATTTCACCAGAAATGCGGACAACAGGTGTCAAGCCGTGTGTTCCCTTTGTCAAGCTGTAATAAGTAGGGGTAAGGACGTTAACCACCTCGGAACATCCTCCCTTATACGTCACCTGCAGCGCATTCATAATAAGTCAGTGACAAGTTCAAAAACTTTGGGTGACAGCGGAAGCAGTCCACTGACCAGTAAATCCCTTCCTCTTGTAACCAAGCTCACGCAAACCACCCCACCAACTCCCTCAGTGTCAATTTCCTCCTTCCCCAGGAATGCCAATAGTCCTGCAGGCCATGTCACTGGCAAGTCTGACGAGTCCTCTCCTGCCTGGGATTCCTCCGATGCATCCTTGCGTGTAACGCCTACTGCTGCTGGCGCTGCTGTTGTTGCCGCTGGGAGTCGATGGTCATCCCAGAGGGGAAGTCGTAAGCCCACTTGTACTACTTCCAGTAAGCAATTGACTGTTCAACAGTCCTTTGCGAGGAAGATGAAATATCACAGCAGTCATCCTACTGCAAAGCGGATAACTGAGGCCTTGGCATCCTGGGTGGTGAGAAACGTGGTTCCGGTATCCATCATTACTGCAGAGCCAACTAGAGACTTGTTGGAGGTACTGTGTCCCCGGTACCAAATACCATCTAGGTTCCATTTCTCTAGGCAGGCGATACCGAAAATGTACACAGACCTCAGAAAAAGAGTCACCAGTGTCCTAAAAAATGCAGCTGTACCCAATGTCCACTTAACCACGGACATGTGGACAAGTGGAGCAGGGCAGGGTCAGGACTATATGACTGTGACAGCCCACTGGGTAGATGTATGGACTCCCGCCGCAAGAACAGCAGCGGCGGCACCAGTAGCAGCATCTCGCAAACGCCAACTCTTTCCTAGGCAGGCTACGCTTTGTATCACCGCTTTCCAGAACACGCACACAGCTGAAAACCTCTTACGGCAACTGAGGAAGATCATCGCGGAATGGCTTACCCCAATTGGACTCTCCTGTGGATTTGTGGCATCGGACAACGCCAGCAATATTGTGTGTGCATTAAATCTGGGCCAATTCCAGCACGTCCCATGTTTTGCACATACCTTGAATTTGGTGGTGCAGAATTTTTTAAAAAACGACAGGGGCGTGCAAGAGATGCTGTCGGTGGCCAGAAGAATTGCGGGACACTTTCGGCGTACAGGCACCACGTACAGAAAACTGGAGCACCACCAAAAACTACTGAACCTGCCCTGCCATCATCTGAAGCAAGAAGTGGTAACGAGGTGGAATTCAACCCTCTATATGCTTCAGAGGTTGGAGGAGCAGCAAAAGGCCATTCAAGCCTATACAATTGAGCACGATATAGTAGGTGGAATGCACCTGTCTCAAGTGCAGTGGAGAATGATTTCAACGTTGTGCAAGGTTCTGATGCCCTTTGAACTTGCCACACGTGAAGTCAGTTCAGACACTGCCAGCCTGAGTCAGGTCATTCCCCTCATCAGGCTTTTGCAGAAGAAGCTGGAGGCATTGAAGAAGGAGCTAACACGGAGCGATTCCGCTAGGCATGTGGGACTTGTGGATGCAGCCCTTAATTCGCTTAACAAGGATTCACGGGTGGTCAATCTGTTGAAATCAGAGCACTACATTTTGGCCACCGTGCTCGATCCTAGATTTAAAGCCTACCTTGGATCTCTCTTTCCGGCAGACACAGGTCTGCTGGGGTTGAAAGACCTGCTGGTGACAAAATTGTCAAGTCAAGCGGAACGCGACCTGTCAACATCTCCTCCTTCACATTCTCCCGCAACTGGGGGTGCGAGGAAAAGGCTCAGAATTCCGAGCCCACCCGCTGGCGGTGATGCAGGGCAGTCTGGAGCGACTGCTGATGCTGACATCTGGTCCGGACTGAAGGACCTGACAACGATTACGGACATGTCGTCTACTGTCACTGCATATGATTCTCTCAACATTGATAGAATGGTGGAGGATTATATGAGTGACCGCATCCAAGTAGGCACGTCACACAGTCCGTACTTATACTGGCAGGAAAAAGAGGCAATTTGGAGGCCCTTGCACAAACTGGCTTTATTCTACCTAAGTTGCCCTCCCACAAGTGTGTACTCCGAAAGAGTGTTTAGTGCCGCCGCTCACCTTGTCAGCAATCGGCGTACGAGGTTACATCCAGAAAATGTGGAGAAGATGATGTTCATTAAAATGAATTATAATCAATTCCTCCGCGGAGACATTGACCAGCAGCAATTGCCTCCACAAAGTACACAGGGAGCTGAGATGGTGGATTCCAGTGGGGACGAATTGATAATCTGTGAGGAGGGGGATGTACACGGTGATATATCGGAGGGTGAAGATGAGGTGGACATCTTGCCTCTGTAGAGCCAGTTTGTGCAAGGAGAGATTAATTGCTTCTTTTTTGGGGGGGGTCCAAACCAACCCGTCATATCAGTCACAGTCGTGTGGCAGACCCTGTCACTGAAATGATGGGTTGGTTAAAGTGTGCATGTCCTGTTTTGTTTATACAACATAAGGGTGGGTGGGAGGGCCCAAGGATAATTCCATCTTGCACCTCTTTTTTCTTTTCTTTTTCTTTGCATCATGTGCTGATTGGGGAGGGTTTTTTGGAAGGGACATCCTGCGTGACACTGCAGTGCCACTCCTAGATGGGCCCGGTGTTTGTGTCGGCCACTAGGGTCGCTAATCTTACTCACACAGCTACCTCATTGCGCCTCTTTTTTTCTTTGCGTCATGTGCTGTTTGGGGAGGGTTTTTTGGAAGGGACATCCTGCGTGACACTGCAGTGCCACTCCTAGATGTGCCCGGTGTTTGTGTCGGCCACTAGGGTCGCTAATCTTACTCACACAGTCAGCTACCTCATTGCGCCTCTTTTTTTCTTTGCGTCATGTGCTGTTTGGGGAGGGTTTTTTGGAAGGGCCATCCTGCGTGACACTGCAGTGCCACTCCTAGATGGGCCCGGTGTTTGTGTCGGCCACTAGGGTCGCTTATCTTACTCACACAGCGACCTCGGTGCAAATTTTAGGACTAAAAATAATATTGTGAGGTGTGATGTGTTCAGAATAGGCTGAAAATGAGTGTAAATTATGTTTTTTGAGGTTAATAATACTTTGGGATCAAAATTACCCCCAAATTCTATGATTTAAGCTGTTTTTTAGGGTTTTTTTTAAAAAACACCCGAATCCAAAACACACCCGAATCCGACAAAAAAAATTCGGTGAGGTTTTGCCAAAACGCGGTCGAACCCAAAACACGGCCGCGGAACCGAACCCAAAACCAAAACACAAAACCCGAAAAATTTCCGGCGCTCATCTCTAGTGTTAATGCCTTGTGTTTTATTAAACCTATGTATAGCAAGTGGTCTTTATCTGCCACGGTATCTATGAACACACCATAGCATATCCGCTTACATTGTTCTCCTCAGTCCCTCTGCGGGTGTTTGATGACGGGAGGTGTGCGGTGCAGCATTCCCAATCTGATATCACTCCCTATGCTTCTCCGTCCCGGGGCCTTATCTCGGAGACGATCTGAATGCATGAAGCCTAGGCATCGCTTAGCTACCATTGCAGAGATGGATGTCTCTGTTTCTCTTTATGCGTCCCTATACCTGCGTATATTCCGAGCTATGCTGGATATCACTCAACCATCTCCCGACATGTCAAGTGCATTGTTCTGGAGACATCATTAACGTTATGTTATGATTAGTCTGGCGGCTCACAAACATAAACTTGATTTAGCTTCTTCGGAAATGGTACAAAGTTTAATTTAGTTTTATACCGTGAATAACCACATCTAAAAGGTAATTTAATCACGCGGGAACGTAAAATAAAGGTACTGCATGCAACCGTAATGAGATCCTGTTTCAGAATAGTGAGTGGGAGGTAGTACAAAACCGTGATCCCATTGGGTGCATTCAGAGATGGAAATCTGTGGCCTTAATGGCCACATGCGGAAACTGTAAAACAGCTATGATTATAGAACAATATTACAGCGCGCACAAATTGTTACCATTAACCGCTTCTAGATTTCTGCAGGGCCGGGGTTTTGTCAGACATACATGATGGAAGACTAAAATAAAGGGCCCCTAAGTGAATAAGGTCTCCCGCCCGTGCGCTGCCCGCCATCTGGTGGGACGTTTTGTTCTTACTTGTCTGCAGTGTTTATGGGGTGGGTTACATAAGTAATGTGACTATACATTGGCATAGTAGGGCCAGTGGCAATTTAGAGGGGCAGTGTGTGTGTGTGTGTGTGTGTGTGTGTGTGTGTGTGTGTGTGTGTGTGTGTGTGTGTGTGAACTTTCTGCACTCTCGAGTTGATCGCTAGCTGCATTCGGTTGCAGTGCAGCGATGAAGCAAAAAAAGGCACTTCTGCGCATGCGTATGTGGCAAAATGCGCACGCTTGATGTAATATTACAACGACCGATGTAGTTTCACACAAGGTCTAGCGAAGCTTTTCAGTCGCACTGGTGACCGCAGAGTGATTGACATGAAGTGGGTGTTTCTGGGTGTCAACTGACCGTTTTCAGGGAGTGTTCGTAAAAACAAAGGGCGTGTCAGAAAAAATGCAGGCGTGGCTGGGCGAACGCAGGGCGTGTTTGTGACGTCAAAACAGGAACTGAACAGTCTGAAGTCATCGCAAGCGCTGAGTAGGTTTTGACCTTCTCTAAAACTGCACAAAAAAACTTTGCCGCCGCTCTGCGATCTTTTTGTTCGCACTTCTGCTAAGCTAAAATACACTCCCAGTGGGCGGCGGCATAGCGTTTGTACGGCTGCTAAAAACTGCTAGCGAGCGATCAACTCGGAATGACCCCCCCCCCCCCCCATGTGTGCTTCTGATGCAGCCTGGCCACAAACGTGCAGATTGTTCCAATCTTCTGGATCCCTTAAGTCCTCTTAACGGTATCCAGACTCCAAGTCAACACCCATTAGGTCGATGCCTATTGGTCGACAGTGACTAGGTCGACACCAGAAATAGGTCGACACGCCCATTAGGTGGCCATGTACAAGGTCGATATGGAAAAGGTTTTTCACATTTTTCTTACATTTTTTGAACTGTTTCATACTTTACGATCCACGTGGACTACGATTGGGAATGGTAGCCTGTGCTGAGCGCGGCGGTAGCGGAGTGAGGTACCTTGCCCGAAGCATGGCGAGCGAACACGGTGCACTAATTGGGGTTCCCGGTCACTTTCCGATGAAAACGACACAAAAATACTCACGTCTGCTTTTTACATGTCAACCTTGTTCTTGTTGATCTAATGGCTGTGTTGACCTATTTGTGGTGTCGACCTGGTCACTGTCGACCAATTGGCGTTGACCTAATGTCTGTCGACCTAGACACTGTCGACCCTAAGTTCCATACCCCTTCTAACATGGGGGGTAATTCAGACCTGATCGCACGCTAGCGTTTTTTGCAGCGCTGCGATCAGGTCAGAACTGCGCATGCGTATGCATCGCAATGCCCAGGCGCATCGTACGGGTATAAAGCGGATCGCCGCTCAGCGATGGGTTTGTGCGAAGAATCCATTCACACGGGCGATTGCAAGGAGATTGACAGGAAGAAGGTGTTTGTGGGTGATAACTAGTGATGTGCACCGGAAATTTTTCGGGTTTTGTGTTTTGGTTTTGGGTTCGGTTCCGCGGCCGTGTTTTGGGTTCGAACGCGTTTTGGCAAAACCTCACCGAATTTTTTTTGACGAATTCGGGTGTGTTTTGGATTCGGGTGTTTTTTTCAAAAAACCCTAAAAAACAGCTTAAATCATTGAATTTGGGGGTCATTTTGATCCCATAGTATTATTAACCTCAATAACCATAATTTACACTCATTTCCAGTCTATTCTGAACACCTCACACCTGACAATATTATTTTTAGTCCTAAAATTTGCACCGAGGTCGCTGGATGGCTAAGCTAAGCGACACAAGTGGCCGACACAAACACCTGGCCCATCTAGGAGTGGCACTGCAGTGTCACGCATGATGGCACTTCCAAAAAACACTCCCCAAACAGCACATGACGCAAAGAAAAAAAGAGGCGCAATGAGGTAGCTGTGTGAGTAAGCTAAGCGACCCTAGTGGCCGGCACAAACACCTGGCCCATCTCACGCAGGATGGCCCTTCCAAAAAATACTCCCCAAACAGCACATGACGCAAAGAAAAAAAGAGGCGCAAGCTCTTCCCGTCCAGTGTTGGGAAGGTCAGGCATCGCAACCGACACAATTGGACTCTCCTTTGGGATTTGTGATTTCGAAGAACGCACAGTTCTTTGCTGTGCTTTTGCCGCAAGTCTTTTCTTTTTTTCTAGCGAGAGGATGAGTGCTTCCATCCTCATGTGAAGCTGAACCACTAGCCATGAACATAGGCCAGGGCCTCAGCCGTTCCTTGCCACTCCGTGTCGTAAATGGCATATTGGCAAGTTTACGCTTCTCCTCAGACGCTTTTAATTTTGATTTTTGGGTCATTTTTTTACTGATCTTTTGTGTTTTGGATTTTACATGCTCTGTACTATGACATTGGGCATCGGCCTTGGCAGACGACGTTGATGGCATTTCATCGTCTCGGCCATGACTAGTGGCAGCAGCTTCAGCACGAGGTGGAAGTGGATCTTGATCTTTTCCTATTTTTTTAACCTCCACATTTTTGTTCTCCATATTTTGCGCACAACTAAAAGCCACCACAGGTATACAATGTAGATGGGTGGATAGTATAGTATTATATTACTTATGGACGACGAGTGACGACACAGAGGTAGGTACAGCCGTGGCCTACCGTACTGCTGCTTATATATATAATATACTGTATAACGGACCTGGTGGACACTGTCAGCAGACTGCTAAACTAGTATGAAGAAAAAAACAACAACACAGGTATACAATGTAGATGGATGGATAGTATAGTATTATATTACTTATGGACGATGAGTGCACTGACGACACAGAGGTAGGTACAGCCGTGACCTACCGTACTGCTGCTTATATATATATAATATACTGTATAACGGACCTGGTGGACACTGTCAGCAGACTGCTAAACTAGTATGAAGAAAAAAAAACAACACAGGTATACAATGTAGATGGATGGATAGTATAGTATTATATTACTTATAGACGACGAGTGACGACACAGAGGTAGGTATAGCCGTGGCCTACCGTACTGCTGCTTATATATATAATATACTGTATAAAGGACCTGGTGGACACTGTCAGCAGACTGCTAAACTAGTATGAAGAATAAAACAACAACACAGGTATACAATGTAGATGGATGGATAGTATAGTATTATATTACTTATGGACGATGAGTGCACTGACGACACAGAGGTAGGTACAGCCGTGGCCTACCGTACTGCTGCTTATATATATAATATACTGTATAACGGACCTGGTGGACACTGTCAGCAGACTGCTAAACTAGTATGAAGGGAAAAAAAACAACACAGGTATACAATGTAGATGGATGGATAGTATAGTATTATATTACTTATGGACGACGAGTGCACTGACGACACAGAGGTAGGTACAGCCGTGGCCTACCGTACTGCTGCTTATATATATAATATACTGTATAACGGACCTGGTGGACACTGTCAGCAGACTGCTAAACTAGTATGAAGAAAAAAAAACACCACAGGTATACAATGTAGATGGATGGATAGTATAGTATTATATTACTTATGGACGACGAGTGCACTGACGACACAGAGGTAGGTACAGCCGTGGCCTACCGTACTGCTGCTTATATATATAATATACTGTATAACGGACCTGGTGGACACGGTCAGCAGACTGCTAAACTAGTATGAAGAAAAAAAAAAACACAGGAGTGTTTTTCAGGCAGACAAACGTATACTGGACTGGTGGTCACTGTCAGCAAAACTGTGCACTGTACTCCTGCTATAACTGCTCCCCAGTCCCCACAATTAGGCAGTGTGAGCAGAGCAGTGCACTCAGCACAGATATATCATGCAGCAGTGCAGCACACTGAGTGAGCACAGATATGGTGGTCGGAGCGTTTTTTTCAGGCAGAGAAACAAAGGATTAAACTCACTGGTGGTATAATCAAAACCCTGCACTGTACTCCCTAACAGCTGCTCCCCGTCCCCAATCCTCCCCACAATTATAACTAACTAAGTCACTCTGTGTTCTACTATAACGGAGAGGACGCCAGCCACGTCCTCTCCCTATCAATCTCAATGCACGTGTGAAAATGGCGGCGACGCGCGGCTCCTTATATAGAATCCGAGTCTCGCGAGAATCCGACAGCGGGATGATGACGTTCGGGCGCGCTCGAGTTAACCGAGCAAGGCGGGATGATCCGAGTCGCTCGGACCCGTGTAAAAAAAAGGTGAAGTTCGGGCGGGTCGGATTCCGAGGATCCGAACCCGCTCATCACTAGTAGTAACTGACCGTTTTCTGGGAGTGGTTGGAAAAACGCAGGCGTGTCCAGGTGTTTGCAGGGCGGGTGTCTGACGTCAATTCCGATCCTGGACAGGCTGAAGTGATCGCAGCGGCTGAGTAAGTCCTGGGCTGCGCAGAGACTGCGCAAAATCAGTTTATACAGCTCTGCTACACATGCGATCGCACACTTGTACAGCTAAAATACACTTCCCGGTAGGTGGCGACTATGCGAACGCAGGACTGCAAAAAAACAGCTAGCGAGCGAACAGGTCTGAATTACCCCCATATAGTAGAATTGTGCAAATTTCATGCAGATTGAATTGATCAGCAGCGATCTGCGCAACGCTGTTCCGGACTGTACTGTAGGCCTCATTCACACTCCATTTTGGAAATTCCTTGTATGTATCACACAAAATACTGTGTAACTTTATTATTGTACCAGAAATTAATTGAATGAATTATGTTGTCTCCATACAGTGCGGCGCGGCTTTGCAGAGGAACAATACTGTGCCCTGCGCTTACACTGCAATAAACTTATAGCTAGAGCAGCGACAACAGCGGGTAACGTATTGCGTTCTGCGGTTTGGGAACATAACACTTCCGGCATCCTTTGTCCTCTTAGGCTACTTATGAATGATCTAGCCGGTAACATTTGACAGCGGCTGCGCTTTTCATTCTTAGGGGCCTAGTTATTAAAGTGCACCTAAAGCGTTAATTATGTATCTGACTTGCTGCAAGTTGTGGTGCACACACTACTACCGGCGCAATTGAATACTGCTCTGGTGCAGGGACATCCGCTCTGAAAAGCAGCCATCGCTGTGATCCCTCGCAGAACTGATTCCGCTGCTGCGAGCGGTGGATGTTTACTCTGTCGGGACCGGCCTGGCAGTGTTAGTGCGACGGTATGACCAGGAACCAGTGCCACCTAAATGGTGTAGGTGCCTGCAGACATATTGTGAATTTTTTTTAGTTGGATTCATTTATTATTTATTTATTAACAGTTTCTTCTATAGCGCAGCAAATTCCGTTGTGCTTAATAAAGGTTTCAGACTATTGCCCACATTTATCAAGCCTTGGAGAGTGATAAGGTACCAGCCAATCAGCTCCTGGCTGCCATGTTACAGGCTGTGTTTGAAAAACGACAGTTAGGAGCTGATTGGTTGGTACTTTATCACGGTGAAATGTATCACTCTCCAAGGCTTGATAAATCTGGGCCTATGAATTGATGACCAGCCAGTGGTTACAGTGTTGGTTGAGTTCTCTTTGCAATGTACCACAAATACTTGGTTCAAACGTTCTTCTTGACTTAAGGGGGACATTTATTAAGCAGTGATAAGAGCGGAGAAGTGAGCCAGTCAAGAAGTTGCTCTTGGCAACCAATCAGCACTGAAGTAACATCTATAATTTGCATACTATAAAATGATACACAGCTGCTGATTGGTTGATGGGGAAACTTCTCCGCTGGCTCACTTCTCCGCTCTTATCACTGCTTAGTAAATGTCCCCCTAAAGCTCATACCTGTCCTGTACGTACAGTATGAACATAAGTCTCCTTAGAAGAAGACACAGAACATTTTGGAGGTGCGGACTTCATTTCCTATAACGATGTGTTTGATCTCACCGTAGCCTATTCACCTCTGCGCAGTATACCGTTGCAGTACTCTGCTCCTATCTAAGTGGACGGGCTGCAGTCTCACACTCCCGTTTCCTGAAATACTCTGCCCTGCTGGGAACATTCCAAAGATCCTTCTGGCTACAGGTTCTTCTCACTCTGCCCTTTTCAAAAACTGGGAATCTACAGAATAGATTCAGATTTACAGCAAAAAAAGGTGCTCTGACGGTCTCTGAAGCTGGAGCGTTGTGGCCGCGGCGGAGGAACTGTATGGGAGTGGCTTCTCAAATAAATGTGCGGGGTAAGTGTAGGGTGTAGGGGGGGCGGTCGCCCTCATCGCCCCCCGCTAAATCCGCCACTGCTCTGACCGCAAAGTATAGATGTTGCCAGGACTCACATGTTAGAAGTTAGAGAAAAGAATTAATAGAAACTCCAACTAATGAGCAAAAGTTAATAGGTTGATTACTGGTGCGTTTCCGCCAGCCGTGGCAGAGTTAATACCTTCTGCCGTAAGATAAGAGCGTCCGTACCTGCTCGGGAGGTGTGTTATTTTTTTCTAGCACCGGGAAGGAATTGTGTTCTGCCTGTGAAACAGGTGTAAGTGTCTCATTGTCTCGCCGCAGTAATTATCACAACTGTAATGAATACATTGCGCTCTTCCGATTATTTGAATACCAGTTTTACAAGCCAGGTGCTGATTAGCGAGAGAGGATGGTAATGCCGCCTTCGGGATAGCAGAAGACGACACAACAGGGATTTTATCAGCTACCGGTTAGAGACAACTGTAATGCACGCAATGCATATTATCTGCAGGCGTTGGGCCTTGCGCCATCCGCCTAGTCACTGCGAGGAGCCCTCCTACACCAGACAGGGAGGCGGTGAGTGCTGGGGGGCACTTAGTGTATGTGCAAGACCAAGCATTTTTCATCACTGATCTCCTGCCGGTCAGTCTCTTAAGCATGCTTGATTCAGATTAATCTAGTATTATAGATAAATATATTGGTATGTACCAAACTTCTGTGTCAGTCGCTAATACAGTATGTCACCAGCTTCTTATCTAACTCATTTCAGGATGCAGTCTCGTGACTGATGTTTATCAGCAGAAGTCGTACCGATATTCAGAGCCGGATTAAGTGGGGGCACATACGTGTCCGGGCCCCCCCTCTCTCAGCGGGCCCCCATTCCACTGCTTACAGGGGCAGCGCAGGACTTCACTGCACGATGGGAAGGAGAGGAAGGGAGTGGAATCCCAGCAGTGGCTTGTCTACAATTGGCAGGGCTGCCAAGAGAAATCCTGGGTCCCGGTACAACAACCTCCTGCCCCCCCCCCCCCCTACCATGGAGGAGATGTGACCACAGCATGCTGGGGGTATGGCCACACCCCTTCTGGGGGCGTGTCTAACACATGAGTAGCACCCACTTAAAAGTGCATGGCATGCCTCCCAACCAGGGCAGTAGAGCCTGGCTGGGCCCAGGTACTTTTCAGGGGGCGTGGACTAATCACAAGAGGCGTGGCTATGCACCTTTAGAAAAAAAAAACACTGTTTTTTTATTGCCTTTGGGCCCCTCCATCAGACCTGGGCCCCTGGTAATTTGTAGCCTCTCCCCCCCTCTCTCGACGCCACTGACAATTGGTGCAGGGTGTGCGGTGGACACTGGCCCATGAGTTCATGGGGGGCCCACTCTGAACACTCTGCAGCCGCGATCAATACTTACCTCTCTAGAATCCTGTTCCGGATGCTGCAGCAGCACTGGGAAAAGGGGACCACAGGCAGTTTTTCCAGCAATACAGCATGTGCATGCACAGTAGAAAAATCACCTTGAACATGGCGTGGGCGCCCTGTTTCCAGAGATATATGCATGCACACTAGACTCGGGGACAGCGCCAGGGCCTACTCACCTGCGCCACCCATTTGCTGGGCAGCACAGGTGCAGACAGTCAGGGATGCAGGGAGACTGCGATACTCAACACAATTCCGAAAAGCTGTCTCCGCAGAAAGAGCAGCACCTAATACGGGTGTTGGTCACTGGATCGACAGTGTCTAGGTCGACAATGTTTGGGTTGACCACTATAAGTCGACAGTCACTAGGTCGACAGGGTTTCTAGGTCGTCATGTTCTAGGTCGACAGATCAAAAGGTCGACATGAGCTTGTCATGGGTTTTTTTGTGTCGTTTTCTCCGTACAGTGACCGAGAAGCCCAATTAGTGCACCGTGTTCGCTCGCCATGCTTCGGGCAAGGTGCCTCGCTGCGCTCAGGTTACTATTCCCAATCGTAGTCCGCGTGGATCGTTAAGTATGAAAAAGTTTAAAAAAATATATATATTTTTTAAACTCATGTCGACCTTTTGACCTGTTGACCTAGAACATCTCAACCTAGAAACCCTGTCGACCTTGAAAACATGTCGACCTAGTGACTGTCGATAGTCGACCTAGACACTGTCAATCTTCAGACCGGATCCCCTAATACATCTAAGATGATGGCCAGTTCCCTGTTCCTTACCTGGCTGAAGGTGAGGAAATCACTGCCCACTGGGTCCGCTCAGGGTCTGGCACTACAGATACCAGCCTGTTACCCAGTCTGAATTGTGTGATCCAGCGGAAAGGTATGAGATCATTGATTAATGCTGGATGTGCCCTCTGTATGCTTGGGAGTACACCCAGCGCTTTACAGAGAATATTTGGCCATTCACATCAGTCCCTGCCCCAGGGGAGCTTACACTCTATATTCCCTACCACATGCACACGCACACACATTTACGCTAGGGTTCATTTTGTTGGGCGCCAATTAGCATACTATTATTTCTTAGCGGAAACCGGAATAGCCAGAGGAAACCCACCCACGCACGGAGAGAATATACAAACTCCACACAGTTAGGGCCATGGTGGGAATCGAACCCATGACCTCGGTACTGTGAGGCAGTAATGCTAACCATTACGCCGTCCGTGCTGCCACGTAATAGCAGGCACTGGCTCGATTCTTGCAATAAAACGGCTAGATTTAAAGTGGCAATTAGTGGTTGTTTATCCTTAAAACGAATTGCCGCTTTAAATCTTACCTTGCATACTGCATGTTATTGCATTACTCTTTTAACACCGTATGCAGAATTCTTATGACATCCGTACAATGCTAACAAAAAACAAAAAAACAAAAATCATTCCGCTCTCAGGAGCTAGAGAGTATTTTATCATCTGTTTATTTACTGGATACTGAATTATTCACTGTCCGGCGGCAGGGAGAAGCCGCAAGCTTCCATACAACAAGTTATTACCGTCATGATGCATTACACCATTCGTCAGCCACTCATTAATTGAATACAAATATGTCTGCTATTATGGTCAGTCTCCAGCTATAAAAGGCTGGCTGTAAAATAATTAATTGGTTTACATGCAAACAGAGATAAAGCTCAGAATGATGGCTGGAGAAAATGAAAGTGGAGCACATTTCAAAGCCATAATGGCGCTGGAATGGGGAAGCGATTTGCATGCTGATGGGAGCGAATTACAGCCACAGATAGAACTTAGGGGGACATTTACACCTGTCTATGGACGGTGTTATGTACAGTGCCTACCCCAATCCTCTCTGTAGCACAGCAAGCCTCACGAGGCTATACGGTACACTACCTGGGGTCACATACAAAATGACACCCCAAAAACTAAAAAAAGCTTGTGTAGACCTTTTCTGTGACAGCCATTTGCAGGTTGAACTTTTGACTGTCGACCTTAGATATAGTTGACCATTTTACCATCGCCTTTGCACGTCGACCATATGAGTTTAGCCTATTGACGGTATCTCTATTTACCGTAGGGTCCATTGAGCTGTCACGTGCATACTTTTGCGTAAAAGCGTCCAGTGTTATTATTCTCTCTGTTATTACTGTTACCATCGTTATTTAGGTGTTGGTGGAATGATTGATCCCCCTGGAATGCCCACATACATTTGCCAAGTCCCTCACCCATGTGCAAACCCTGGACTTTGTTCTGCAAGAGGAGATTATTGCAATGACATCAAGGGGCACCATGAAGTGAGGGCTTAGAAGAGGACGGTCCTGCATGGAAACGTATCTGCATTGCTGGGCCACTACCTAAATGCTGTTATGGGAATGCTGTGTACTGATCCATCCCTGGTTCTGACCCAGGAGTTCCCATACGCCGAAACGCTAGCTTCTGCATAATTTATGTAACGTCCATTCATCATTAGGGGTCTGATAAGGCCATCTAATTTTCTGAAAAATGTAAGTTTTTGGAGTTTGCCTGCGAGAACAACGCCATCTTCAGATAGCGCTAGTACTCGGAGCCCCGCTCCTTCTTATGTGTGCATGTTGCGGGATTTGCAGCGCAAGAATGAAGCTGGCGTGCTGGCATTAATGCGTCCTGATGTGCGCCCGTGCTGTTGGGGTAACACTGGGAGATGTGCAAAGTCCCAACAGGGATGTGGTGAATATTACACGCACTAGTTAGGAGATGAATTGCTTATCCCTACTAATGATAACTCAGGTTCCTGTATTGCAGCGCCATTTGCCTGCCATTATTCCTACAGAAACAGACTAGCAACAACGGTTTAAGATGCAGGCGTTTACAAACGGGTTGGGATCGGGTGACTGGTGGTTGGGATCACGACGGTCAGCATACAGACGGTCACCAATCAGATTTCAGGGTCAACAGAAATAAAAAATTTTATTGATATAAAATATACCCAATTCTTACACGACTGTCCATTCATATCCTGTCCTGAAAGTGGTCCAGGACAAACGCCCTTTCGGCCAGGCTCTAATACGTTTCCTCCTGATGCCTAGGCCTCCTCTTTTCATTCAAGGTATTTTTTAGTTCATAACAAAGAAAAAGTGTTTTCAATGTCTGTAAATAGGAAATATTTCACATGAAATGTGAGATCGCTGACTGTAAAGATTAATATCTTTTCATTAAAAAAGGAGAGAGCGCACGGCGGGTTTAAGCATTTGCATATAGATGGTTTACAGTAATAAGTGTATTGACGGCTTAAAGATGCTTATTACAACACAAAAAGAAAAGGAGGAAAAAAAACGGGTTCTCATTTTGTCCATCTGTCAGGGCGGACAACAACAAAACCACAATTGAGCAGTTTGTATTTCATCTTGGCGTCTGCCGGGACGGGAAGTTTTATCTACAAAGAACAATACCGTTCCAAAGCTGTAAGTGAATTTCTGCTGCAAGTCCTTCTGGGAAATCCCTGCGGATATGCGCACAGTGCACACCCAGACATTGGTGTTTAACATGCATACTTACTGCTTGGGCCTAATTAGCAGGGACAGCGGGTCACCCTCTGTAAGACAACATTTGATCATAGATTCTGCTTTCAGAACAAATGTTAATTTACTTCTATCTGATTTTTAACGACCTTTCGTATAGTCTATGACCCAGATATGCAAGTTTCAGCAAGATGCAGGAATCAGTAGAACACAATACTATTATATGGGCTCAATATAGTGTGCCGACAGTGACCATGTCAACATGCCGACGTGGTCATAACGTGGACAGTCTGTTTCTGCAGTAACCCTAAGGCTACCACTAGCCCCTAAACCAAATACTAATGTTGACAATTTCACTGGGTCGTCATAACATATGATGACATTTTCTCCACGTTGACATTTTCAAAGTGTCGACATTTAACCATGTCAACATCGTATCTGTTGACATTTTGAGCGTCGACTTTATTTGTGTGTTCTCGTTGTTTTATCTAAACCAACAAACGAAGAAAATGAAGGAATTGTGTGGCTTTCGTCTGCTCATCAAAACAGCAGCGCACGAGACACTGACGGTGGGGTGAAACGCGTTGGGGTTTGCTCTCTAAGGAAATTACCGGGAGCCAATCAGAAGAGAATCACAGGAGTAAAACAAGAGTGAAAACAAAAAAGTTCCCTCATCGGCAGATTCCTCTGTTTCCTGCCGCTGTACACGGGATCCAGATGGAATAGACGCATCGCACACCTCTGTAATAGATATCATCAAATATTTCACATCTGTTGCAATTATTCCGCAGTTTCATGTCCAATGTCAGCAGCAGCAGGAAACTAAGGGGGACATGTATTAAGCAGGGATAAAAGTGGAGAAGTGAGCCAGTGGAGAAGTTGCCATTGGCAACCAATCGCACGGATATAACATTTATAATTTGCATACTATAAAAGTATACAGAGCAGCTGATTGGTTACCATGGGCAACTTCTCCACTGGCTCTCTTCTACACTTTTATCACTGCTTAATACATATCCCCTTAAATCTGAAACATGATAAGACGGACAGTATGTTGGGTACACACTAGGTAATATATCGTGCCAACCATCTGTAAGTGTGTACACCCGAAATATATGTCAATGATGTACTTCACCGATATATATGGCATCGCCCCTGCTGCAAGGCAGATGCTATGTGTATATATATATATATACACACAAAAAAGTGGACAGCACCTATAAAATGCAATTTGTGCACTTAGCGGGTCATTCCGAGTTGATCGCACGCTGCAGATTTTCGCAGCGCAGCGATCAGGTTACTACTGCGCATGCATATGCAGCGCAATGTGCACGCGTGTCGTACGGGTACAAACAGCATTGTTGCTGGGCAATGCTTCTAGCGACGAATCCATTCGCACGGGTGATTGCAAGGAGATTGACAGGAAGAGGGCGTTTGTGGGTGGCAACTGACCGTTTTCTGGGAGTGGTAGGAAAAATGCAGGCGTGTCCAGGCTGAAGCGATCGCAGCGGCTGAGTAAGTTCAGAGCTACTCTGAAACTGCAAAAAATGTTTTCGTCCCGCTCGGCTGCACAGGCGATCGCACACTTGCAAAGCGAAAATACACTCCCCCGTGGGCGGCGACTATGCGTTTGCACGGCTGAAAAAAAGTAGCTAGCGAGCGATCAACTCGGAATGAGGGTCTTAGCGCTACACATGTGAACACAGGGACAAGAAAAACAGAGCTTATCTTTTAAGAGCTGAGTCTTCGGCCCATTTTCTCAGCCAAAATGGTATAAGATGTATCCAGACAGTAGGATAAGAAAAAAGAACAATTAATACATCATGGAGCGTATTTCTTAAAAACCAGGTACCTTGCTTATAAATATATTAGGTGTTCTTTAGGAGATTCTATCCCCAATATGTGATTAACACCAAAAAAGCACAGATACTATAGGTTTTAAAAGTTTTAAAAAGTTATTTTAATACACACATAAAAAAAACATATAAAAATTCCTAAAGATCAGCAGGCAAATGGTAGGTATCAAAAGTACAGTAAGTAAAACATAAATGAGCTTGTCTGTCCAATCATCTGGATACAGGTATAACGTAGGTCCATACGCATTTCGTCTGAGTATAACGTAGGTCCCTACGCGTTTCGTCCGAGTGTCAAACATTGGAAGGTAGAGGAGAGGAGGAATACAACCTCAGCAGATCCTTATACACATTTACTTATCAGTAGCACAGACACATGCAGCATTATAACTTGCAAGTTGATTGTATTTGTGTGATAGATATATATATATATATATATATCACACAAATACAGTATGCTGTCCACATCTTGTGTGTACTGACAGCCAAACAACTGCACAATATATCGGACGCAGGAACCTTAGAAAATGTCATCAAAACTTGTCGGCATTGGTTCTTCTGAGCAGACAGATCGTGCCATCGATGTGTACAACATCGTTAGTTACTTCCTACATCCTTACATCTGTCCGTTGCTCTTCACATCGTTCACATGTACCCTACATTACATACAATGGGGGCGATGTTATATATTAAATCTTCTAGAGAGAACAAGTGGAGGCGTTGTCCGTAGCAATCAATCACAATGTAACTATCATTTATATAGTATATTAAAATTATAGGTAGACTCTGATTGGTTGCTATGGGAAACATCTTCACTCGTTTTTAGATTTGATGCATCTCCCCCTCTTACTCCATGAAACAGCCCTATACTATATGCACAAACATGATGCCGGACCGGAATCTGCCTGTCTCCACAGTACGTACTAGTGATAACTTCAAATCAGCGACCAATCACAGGTGACGTGGGGGCGCCTTCTGCTACTTAGGAATTGAAAAAGATAAAATTGCCAGAGGGTTCCCTTCTACCATAAATGGGATAAGCAGCCCAGGGCCTCATTTCCATCTACTTTATTACAAATCACCGTCAGCAGCTCGTACCCCCTCAGAGCATGCGGTTCCACAACGTCCACCACACAGCCCGGTTTTCATACTACGCATATCACATTACACATGTATCAGTTACCCGTATGGGCCTAAGTTCTTTGTATGGTTCGTCTCACACGCCGTCACGTCTGTAGCGCGCCAAAAAATGGCTGCCTCGCATGGTATGCTCATGGGTGGGATGAAAAATACATAGATTTGATGGTTATGTACGCGCCCTGGCATCTAGCTTTAGTAGGCTGCAACGTCCCATTTTCGGACATCTCTTCTAGGGTTGACTGTTCCACCCAGGGTGACCTATGTAGCGCGTCCAAAATGGCTGCCTCCTCTGGTACCTTTCAGGGGTAGATAATTATGTAGCCAGTGAAAGTTATTACAGAAAATGGCTGCACCAGCCCTGTATTATGCTTACGGCGTTCATTATAACCATTGTTCCCCACGGACCAGAAGTTGGGCGGTATGGTAGTGCTGCACTCTGCAAACACAATTAACCCTTGGTGCATCATAGAAGCGCGGACATCTGTTGATCCGATAGTTAAATACAACATAATACAACTATACACAACTAAAAACTGATGTCAACTTTTTTTTTAAAGTTAAAGCGTCAAGGCAGTTGGGAAGATTTAGAAAAAAATTAAATTTTAAAATTCTCAGTATTATTTTCTAGCCTGTACTAGATAAGCGATAGCTGGAATATGATTGGTCGCTGTTGGCAACACCTCTTTGATAAAGTTTGATACATCTCTCTCCAGTGTCCCTTTTCAAAAGCTACGCCAATTTTCACCCTGCCCGGAAATAGCACAAAACGCTACCAGATCATGCAGATATAAACTACTATTTCACCAGTAATGCTATGTATCAATCTCCAAATAGCGAGAGTACCGCCATTGTTTTACCGGAAAACAAAAAAGGGGAATTCAGATCTCTGAGCTGTCTTACAGTGAGGATCTATAGGGTGCGAGGAAAAACAGGTGAAGATACATTGACGCCTTGTGCCTGAGCAACCGCCCCGCCCCTGTTGGAAAGCCACAGGCAACTGAATCCCCCCCATAGAGTCTCATCTATTTCAGCTGAGTAACATACATTCTCACTTTAACAGTTATTCATAGCCGCCGTTCGATGTTGACTCTTAAATTAATCTCAATTGAAATCGTAATGCAGTATGTGTAATTACACCCGTCCTTACGCCGCGTACGGTATAATAGCAAAGCTCTGGGCTGTTCTCATTTGTAGCGGTAATTCCACAGAATAGCTCCTGTGAGCTGGGGAGGTGAGAAGACAGAGAATACATTACTCACTTCACGATCTAACAGCGCCGGAGACACCACCGTGACGATGTCGCCCTTTTCCGGGTCGATGTAGAACATGTTCGGCGAGGGCTTGTCGGGTGTCTGTTTGAGGATATTGTAGCGCAGGACGGCGTTATCGGTAGTGGGGTCGTCTGCATCAAACGCCAACATGTTCATCACTATGGTCCCTGCGGGGAAAGAGAAGCGGAAAGGTTATAATGTCGCCGTCTGCTATAAGTATTATTATTCTTTATTGTGTCGGTTATTTCAGATGAATGAAACAAGAAGAAAAGAAAGTGAATTTAGGACAAGCTACATGATTACCAGCTGGGGTGTGGTTCATAGGGGGTTAACAGTGTCTAGGTCGACCACTATTGGTCGACAGTAACTAGGTCGACAGGGATGTGAGGTCGACAGGGTCTCTAGGTCAAAAGATCGACATGAGTTTTTTTAAAAAAAATTGTGTAATTTTCTCCGTACAGTGACGGGGAACCCCAATTAGTGCACCGCGTTCGCTCGCCATGCTTCGGGCAAGGTGCCTCACTCCGCTACCGTTGCGCTCGGCACAGGTTACTATTCCCAATCGTAGTCCGCGTGGGTCGTTAAGTATGAAAAAGTTCAAAAAATATTTATTTATTTTTAAACTCATGTCGACCTTTTGACCTAGAACATGTCGACCTTGACATCCTGTCGACCTGATTACTATTTGAAGGTGATCAGTGGCGATAAAATATAATCAAATAAAAAAAATCAAACTTGCCATCACGATACAATGTAACATTTACTGTCACAATTATTTTAGGACTGAATAGGGTTACGCACATTTCGCTACAATTTTCTCTTTTTTCTTCAAAATACAATTTATATTTACAAAAACACTAAAGCAAAAAAAAAAAAAGACAAGAATATTAGATATAATTGTCGGCAAAGAATGTTTTCAAGGCTTGGTATTTTCCCAACACATCAATATATGAAATAAGGATATGAAATGATTTACAGCGCATTACATGTTTGAAAATGGATTTGCTGTAAAAGTTACCACTTACATTATAAGTGCTGAAAATAATTATATATATATATATCTTACATTATAATACAAGTGCTGAAAATAATATATACTGTATACTGTATATATATATATATATATGTATATATAAATAATATAAATATTGTATTGTATGTTCATAGTGAAGGGAGGATATTGGTGACTTTTCAATGCAATAGGCCAGTGGTTCTCAAACTTTTGTGAGTCACAGTGCCCTACAGCAGGGGTGGGGAACCTTTTTTCTACCAAGGGCCATTTAGATATTTATAAAATCCTTCGGGGGCCATACAAAAACTATCAACTTAAAAATTAGCCTGCCCCCAGTAGATACGCCCCCAGTAGATATGCCCCCAGTCAGTTGTTATGCCCCAGTAGATATACCCCCAGTCAGTTGTTATACCCCAGTAGTTATGCCCCCAGTCAGTTGTTATGCCCCAGTAGATATACCCCCAGTCAGTTGTTATACCCCAGTAGATATGCCCCCAGTCAGTTGTTATGCCCCAGTAGATATGCCCCCAGTCAGTTGTTATACCCCAGTAGTTATGCCCCCAGTCAGTTGTTATGCCCCATTAGATATGCCCCCAGTCAGTTGATATGCCCCAGTAGATATGCCCCCAGTCAGTTGTTATGCACCATGTAATATGCCCCCTGTACTTACGCCTCATTAGATATGCCCCCTAGTAGCGCCGCTTACACACACACACACACACACACACACACACACACACACACACATACATTAAAAGAAAAAAAACACAATACTCACCAGCCCCGCTCCTGCTTCCGAACCGCTACCCTCCACCTGGCTGCCCGCTCCTCGGCACTATGGGAGAAACGTCATGACATCTCTCCCATAACGCCGCACAGCCGCACACTGCCAGAGCCGGAAGCCGGAGCTCAGGAGTGAGCTCCTGGATCCGGCTGCTGCTGAGGGGAAGAAGCCAGGCGCCCACTAGTGACAAAATCTCAGCGGGCGCCCGGCATCTCCCTCGGTTAGGTGAGCCTGGGTGGGCCGGATCAAGTGGCTTTGCGGGTCTTATACGGCCCGCGGGCCTGAGGTTCCCCACCCCTGACCTAGAGTATCAGAGTTTTTTTCACGGCACCCCACGGCCAAAAGTTTATTGTAGAGAAGTTTAGAGAAATATTAAATTAAATAAATTGCGTTTATACATCAGCCTTAGGTTTAACTGTGTGGTGAGGGACAGGATTTGCTTCTTCTGTTTGTCCACTGGTTTTGCCTATTACATTGAGCAGAAATAATTTTAATTGGTCCTGGACCACCAATCCAAGGCAGACAGTTTGGGAACCACTGTAATAGGCAATTTGATTGAGAATGTCTACTTTTGACTATCCCTGGTACTGTCCATTTCTAAGCCTCCGTTATCCGCACTAATGAAAATCTGAAAAGAATCCTTATCTGGGGGGTTTGGGATTTATGGCGTATACCAGCGATATTTGCAATGCCACCATGCCTATTCACCCAACAGTCCTGGTGGCCAAATCTTGCACTTTTCATGTGAAGTCCGGCAAGCAGGCTTATTAAATTGGATGTACAGATGGAGTTCTGCTCATCTATGCCTTTAATAGGAATAATTGAGCCAGTGCTGTCGGACAAAGGGGTACATTTACTAAGCTGTGATAAGAGCGGAAAAGTGAGACAGTGAAGAAGTTGCCCATGGCAACCAATCAGCACTGAAGTAACATCTATAATTTGCATACTATAAAATGATACAGAGCTGCTGATTGGTTGATGGGGAAATTTCTCCACTGGCTCACTTCTCCACTTAGTAAATGTACCCCTTAATCACCTGCTGTAATGACTTAGGCCCTCATTCCGAGTTGATCGCTAGCTGCTTTCGGTCGCAGCGCGGCGTTTAGGTGAAAAATCTGCATTTCTGCGCATTCGTACGGGCCGCAGTACGCACGCGTGAAGTACTTTCACACAAAACTATGCAGTTTTACACAAGGCCGAGCTACGCTTTTCTGTCGCCCTGTTGATCGGTGAGTGATTGACAGGAAGTGGGTGTTTCTGGGTGGTAACTGGCCGTTATCCGGGAGTGTGCTAAAAAAACGCAGGCGTGTCAGGTAAAAACGCAGGCGTGCCTGGGGAAACGGGGAGTGGCTGGCCGAACGCAGGGCGTGTTTGTGACGTCAAAGCAGGAACTAAACTGAGTGAAGTGATCGCAAGGTAGTAGTAGGTCTGAACCTACTCAGAAACTACAGGAAATTTTTTTGGAGCAATTCTGCTAATCTTTCGTTCGCACTTCTGCTAAGCTAAGATACACTCCCAGAGGGCGGCGGCCTAGCGTGTGCAATGCTGCTAAAAGCAGCTAGCGAGCGAACAACTCGGAATGAGGGCCATAATCCCCTGCTGTATTGTTCTCTCTGTATTGTATTGCAGATGAGAACAATAGATGAAAGGCTTATGCTAATAAACCTTGGTGCACCATGGTGCAGCGGAGAAGGATAGATGAGCATGGCTCCATCTGTAACATCAGATGCAGTACACGGAAAATAAGTGCTGTATTTTACCCACATGAGAATAGTCCCCTTGATCAGGCTAAGATCTATGGTTAGTTTAAAAGTTTACAAGTAAAGGGGGCTCATTTTATTCCCATTTCACCCTTCATTGCTTTGTCTTATTCATCCATTCAGTTTTTAATAAGTAAAAAAAAAAAAAAAAAAGCAATAAACAGATTCAATAAGATGGATTTCAATTGAAACTAATATTATATTCTACTCCTAGCTTATTAAGTAAATGTATATTTTGTGTATGCAATTCCAAATCAATCTTTTCATGGAAGAAATATAGACTTTAGCAGCATTAAGGCGGTGATAAAAATAGGGAATGATATTTCTAATTAATTGGATATTTCACTCATTTCAGTTCAGCGAATCGTGGCGTAATACAATTTTCAGTGACATTATCTTCTAAAAGTATCAGAAGGCGCGCTGCGTACCACACAGTTTTTCATGCAGCACGTCAGCGGCCACATAGGAAACAGAAAATTACTCACATACTGTATTGGGCATAAACTGAAACGTGTGGGCAATAGTTCATTACTGAGTCTGCTTTTAGATAAGATGCGCTGGCCAAGAGATCACAGAATTCTATACATTCCTCTGTACTGGGTGCTTCTTACTGCAGTCATTCCTTGTCCGCACATCTCTGATCAAAACTCAAATTTCAAGGAATATATACTGCTGCACCTGTGTATAATGCCCACATGTATATACTGCTGCACCTGTGTATAATGCCCACATGTATATACTGCTGCACCTGTGTATAATGCCCACATGTATATACTGCTGCACCTGTGTATATTGCCCACATGAACTGTATATACTGCTGCACCTGTCTATAATGCCCACATGTATATACTGCTGCACCTGTGTATAATGCCCACATGTATATACTGCTGCACCTGTGTAGAATACCCACATGTATATACTGCTGCACCTGCGTATAATACCCACATATATATACTGCTGCACCTGTGTATAATGCCCACATGTATATACTGCTGCACCTGTGTATAATGCCCACATGTATATACTGCTGCACCTGTGTATAATGCCCACATATATATACTGCTGCACCTGTGTAAAATGGCCACATGTATATACTGCTGCACCTGTGTATAATGACCATATATATGTACTGCTGCACCTGTATATAATACCCACATGTATATACTGCTGCACCTGTGTATAATACCCACATGTATATACCGCTGCACCTGTGTATAATGCCCACATGTATATACTGCTAAACCTGTCTATAATGCCCACATGTATATACTGCTAAACCTGTCTATAATGCCCACATGTATATACTGCTAAACCTGTCTATAATGCCCACATGTATATACTGCTGCACCTGTGTATAATGCCCACATGTATATATAACTGCACCTGTGTATAATGCCCACATGTATATATAACTGCACCTGTGTATAATGTCCACATGTATATACTGCTGCACCTGTGTATAATGCCCACATGTATATACCGCTGCACCTGTGTATAATGCCCACATGTATATACTGCTGCACCTGTGTATAATGCCCACATGTATATACTGCTGCACCTGTGTATAATGCGCACATGTATTACTGCTGTTCCTGTGTATAATGCCCACATGTATATACTGCTGCACCTGTGTATCATGCCCACATGTATATACTGCTGCACCTGTGTATAATGCCCATATGTATATACTGCTACACCTGTGTATAATGCCCACATGTATATACTGCTACACCTGTGTATAATGCCCACATGTATATACTGCTGCACCTGTGTATAATGTCCACATGAACCCTTTGACTCATATATTTTGTGTAAATCTTGCTCTGGCCAGTGCCTCCTGAGCCATTTATCTCCCTGCATGTCCCTGGTACATACTCTTTAAATAAAACTATGAATAGTTTTTCGTATTTTTTTTACTACTTGAAGCTCTTAATGTTATAATTTAGATCACGCACACACACACATTGGCCCTTATACAATATCTTGTGAGCTGTAGAGACGGGTGTACCTCTGGCAAATTAGACTGTAGATTTAAAGCGGCAATCATTTTAAAGGTAAAACCAGGTTGGGCTAAGACGCCGAGATCATACATGCGCCTGCAGCCTGAAGGCCATTACATAAGCGTCAAACAATCCGTTGTAGTGATTTCCTGAGTCTGTGCGTCTTAGTCGCATGGAGATAATCCCGCACAATTATTTATCAGACATCTCTTCACTGAAACCCATAAAGTATTTAATAACGAATAGCACAGTTCGTCAAGTTGTGACACCGACACCCGTGGCTAGCGCCGGGCCCCTTCTTGCTGGATAATGGACTTTTATTACGATTATTTGACCGTGAAAAGGCATCTTAATTATAAGTATATTTTTAAAAAAGATTACAGGCCATGTACAGAACATCTATTTAACAAGCCTGATTAATATGCAAACGTAGATTTGCACAAAGTATCACATTAGCCTCATGTAGGGTTGTGAATAAGGTTCCTGAAGCTCGCTGCTTTGACTCATTATAAATGGATGGGACCGCTGTGCTCTTGACCCGTTTGATCCACTGATAATTACTGCTGCACTCCGGTATCACTGCCGAGGACTCAGTACATAAAGATTATCAGAGTCTAAGAGATGAATCCTATAAGTACCTCAATGGTGATTACATGAAACTGCTGTCACTCCGGCATTTCCCTGCCTAGAACATCTGACGCACCGACAGACACGGTTACTTGTGAACTACATAGAGGGCCCTCTTACCGCGAAGTCTGTCTGTTACTACCATCTTCTTTTATTACCGTGCTTATTTGTTACCAATTGTAAAGTTACATGAATAATAATAAAGTAGGGAAGAAGCCAGTCTATAAAATAGGGATATACATGTGGGATTTGGTCAGGATCCTTGCAGTTGGGCACCTGACAGTCAGAATACAGATAGCGGCATACCGATTGAAAGAAATGCCAAAGGATCCCAAAGGTAAGTATTGGCCTAGGAGCTAGGGTTAGGCTGTGGAGGGGGATGTTAGTGTTAGACTGTGGGGAGGTAGGGTTGGGCTGCAGGAGGCATGGGTTACAGTTAGGCTGCAGGAGGGGAGAGTTAGGCTGTGAGAGGAGAGGGTTAGGCTGCAGAAGTGGAGGGTTAGGCTGCAGAAGTGGAGGGTTAGGCTGCAGGAGTGGAGAGTTAGGCTGCAGAAGTGGAGGGTTAGGCTGCAGGAGTGGAGAGTTAGGCTGCAGAAGTGGAGGGTTAGGCTGCAGGAGTGGAGAGTTAGGCTGCAGAAGTGGAGGGTTAGGCTGCAGGAGTGGAGAGTTAGGCTGCAGAAGTGGAGGGTTAGGCTGCAGGAGTGGAGAGTTAGGCTGCAGAAGTGGAGGGTTAGGCTGTGAGAGGAGAGGGTTAGGTTGCAGAAGTGGAGGGTTAGGCTGCAGGAGGAGAGAGTTAGGCTGTGAGAGGAGAGGGTTAGGCTGCAGGAGGGGAAGATTAGGCTGCAGGAGTGGAGAGTTAGGCTGCAGGAGTGGAGGGTTAGGCTGTGAGAGGACAGGGTTAGGCTGTGAGAGGAGAGGATTAGGCTGCCGGAGGGGAGGGTTAGGCTGCAGGAGTGGAGGGTTAGGCTGTGAGAGGAGAGGGTTAGGCTGCAGGAGGGGAAGATTAGGCTGCAGGAGTGGAGGGTTAGGCTGCAGAAGTGGAGGGTTAGGCTGCAGGAGGAGAGAGTTAGGCTGTGAGAGGAGAGGGTTAGGCTGCAGGAGGGGAAGATTAGGCTGCAGGAGTGGAGGGTTAGGCTGCAGGAGTGGAGGGTTAGGCTGTGAGAGGACAGGGTTAGGCTGTGAGAGGAGAGGATTAGGCTGCCGGAGGGGAGGGTTAGGCTGCAGGAGTGGAGGGTTAGGCTGTGAGAGGACAGGGTTAGGCTGTGAGAGGAGAGGATTAGGCTGCAGGAGGAGAGGGTTAGGCTGCAGGAGGAGAGGGTTAGGCTGCAGGAGGAGAGGGTTAGGCTGCAGGAGGAGAGGGCTAGGCTGTTAGAGGAGAGGGTTAGGTTGCAGGAGTGGAGGGTTAGGCTGTGAGAGGAGAGAGTTAGGCTGCAGGAGGGGAGGGTTAGGCTGCGGGAGGGGAGGGTTAGGCTGCAGGAGGGGAGGGTTAGGCTGCAGGAGGGGAGGGTTAGGCTGCGGGAGAGGAGGGTTAGGGTTAGGCTGCGGGAGGGAAGGGTTAGGCTGCGGGAGAGGAGGGTTAGGGTTAGGCTGCGGGAGAGGAGGGTTAGGCTGCGGGAGAGGAGGGTTAGGGTTAGGCTGCAGGAGGGGAGGGTTAGACTGCAGGAGGGGAGGGTTAGGGTTAGGCTTCAGGAGGGGAGGGCTAAGCTGCAGGAGAGGAGGGTTAGGTTTAGGATGCGGGAGGGGTGTTAGGGTGTGGGAGGGTTAGGGTTATGCTACCGGAGCGGAGGGATAAGGTTAGGCTGCGGGTGGGATGGATAAAGGTTAGGCTGTGGGAGGGGAGGGTTAGGCTGCAGGAGGGGAAGATTAGGCTGCAGGAGTGGAGGGTTAGGCTGCAGAAGTGGAGGGTTAGGCTGCAGGAGGAGAGAGTTAGGCTGTGAGAGGAGAGGGTTAGGCTGCAGGAGGGGAAGATTAGGCTGCAGGAGTGGAGGGTTAGGCTGCAGGAGTGGAGGGTTAGGCTGTGAGAGGACAGGGTTAGGCTGTGAGAGGAGAGGATTAGGCTGCCGGAGGGGAGGGTTAGGCTGCAGGAGTGGAGGGTTAGGCTGTGAGAGGACAGGGTTAGGCTGTGAGAGGAGAGGATTAGGCTGCAGGAGGAGAGGGTTAGGCTGCAGGAGGAGAGGGCTAGGCTGTTAGAGGAGAGGGTTAGGTTGCAGGAGTGGAGGGTTAGGCTGTGAGAGGAGAGAGTTAGGCTGCAGGAGGGGAGGGTTAGGCTGCGGGAGGGGAGGGTTAGGCTGCAGGAGGGGAGGGTTAGGCTGCAGGAGGGGAGGGTTAGGCTGCGGGAGAGGAGGGTTAGGGTTAGGCTGCGGGAGGGGAGGGTTAGGCTGCGGGAGAGGAGGGTTAGGGTTAGGCTGCGGGAGAGGAGGGTTAGGCTGCGGGAGAGGAGGGTTAGGGTTAGGCTGCAGGAGGGGAGGGTTAGACTGCAGGAGGGGAGGGTTAGGGTTAGGCTTCAGGAGGGGAGGGCTAAGCTGCAGGAGAGGAGGGTTAGGTTTAGGATGCGGGAGGGGTGTTAGGGTGTGGGAGGGTTAGGGTTATGCTACCGGAGCGGAGGGATAAGGTTAGGCTGCGGGTGGGATGGATAAAGGTTAGGCTGTGGGAGGGGAGGGTTAGGGGTAGGCTCCGGGGGGGTTAGGCTGCGGGAGTGGAGGGTTAGGCTGCAGGAGGGGAGGGTTAGGCTGCAGGAGGGGAGGGTTAGGGTTAGGCTGCAGGAGGGGAGGGTTAGGGTTAGGCTTCGGGAGGGTAGAGTTAGGGTTAGGCTGCGGGAGGGGAGGTTTAGGCTGTGGGAGGGGTGTTAGGGTTATGCTACCGGAGGGGAGGGAGAAGGTTAGGCTGCGGGTGGGATAGGTAAAGGTTAGGCTGTGGGAGGGGAGGGTTAGGCGGCGAGAGGGGAGGGTTAGGGATAGGCTCCGGGAGGGTTAGGCTGCGGGAGGGGAGGGTTAGGGTTAGGCTGCGGGAGGGGAGGGGAGGGTTAGGGATAGGCTCTGGGAGGGTTAGGCTGTGGGAGGGGAGGATTAGAGATAGGCTCCGGGAGGGTTAGGCTTCAGGAGGGGAAGGGTGAGGCTGCGGAAGGGGAAGGTTAGGTTGCCGGAGGGGAAGGTTACGGTTAGGCTGTGGGAGGGGAGGGTTAGGGATAAGCTAAGGGAGGGAAGGGTTAGGGATAGGTTTCAGGAGGGGAGGGTTAGGCTGTGGAAGGGAATGGGTTAGGGTTAGGTTGTGGGAGGGGATTGGCTAGGGAGAGGTTGTGGGATGGGAGGGTTAGGGTTAGGCTGTGGGAGGGGTGCGTTAGGGGATGGGTTAGGGTTAGGCTGTGGGAGGGAAGGTTAGGCTGTGGGAGGGGATAGGTTAGGGTTAGGCTGTGGGAGGGGATTGGTTAGGGTTAGGTTGTGGGATGGGAGGGTTAGGCTGTGGGAGGGGTGTGTTAGGGTTAGGCTGCAGGAGGGGATAGGTTAGGGTTAGGCTGCGGGAGGGAAGGTTAGGGTTAGGCTGTGGGAGGGGATGGGTTAGGGTTAGGCTGTGGGAGGGGATGGGTTAGGGTTAGGCTGTGGGAGGGAAGGTTAGGGTTAGGCTGTGGGAGGGGATGGGTTAGGGTTAGGCTGTGGGAGGGAAGGTTAGGGTTAGGCTGTGGGAGGGGATGGGTTAGGGTTAGGCTGTGGGAGGGGATGGGTTAGGGTTAGGCTGTGGGAGGGGATGGGTTAGGGTTAGGCTGTGGGAGGGGATGGGTTAGGGTTAGACTGCGGGAGGGGATGGGTTAGGGTTAGACTGCGGGAGGGGATGGGTTAGGGTTAGGCTGCGGGAGGGGATGGGTTAGGGTTAGGCTGCGGGAGGGGATGGGTTAGGGTTAGGCTGCGGGAGGGGATGGGTTAGGGTTAGGCTGCGGGAGGGGATGGGTTAGGGTTAGGCTGCGGGAGGGGATGGGTTAGGGTTAGGCTGCGGGAGGGGATGGGTTAGGGTTAGGTTGTGGGAGGGGATGGGTTAGGGTTAGGCTGCGGTAGAGGATGGGGTTAAGGTTTGGCTGTGGGAGGGTTATGGTTTGGCTGCAGGATAAAAATACTTATTACGATCAGTCGGAATTATTACTGTTGGGATCTTATACCCAACCCATACATGATTAGCCTGTATGTAAAACTACACAAGATACACCGGCAAGCGTAACGCGAGCGCTCTCAGCATGGTACTTACTCAGTTTTATTAATTAAAATACCATCAGTAAACCTTATATAGAACAGAAACACAATGAAGTTGGCAGACGTAACTGCACCCGTATAAGAAGGGCCAACGAGGAATGTCACCAGTGATGATGCAGCATGTCACATGGCTCCCCCCTGACAGTCCCGCATCGGCAAGTGTGTATGAACTTGCCGCCTGCTGGGTCCCGTCGACGGTGATGTTGGGCTGGATACACTTCGCTAAGTGTCAACCCAGCTTAAGAATTACATTCAATATAGGCACAACAAGAATAACAATATGACGCAGATTTCGATATACACGTCATACAATGTTTGTGGTAACGGCATGCAGTACGGCAATGTGACACTGTCCACACCTGCAGAACGATATAAGAGGAGTATAGAGAACAAGGGAAGTGCTACTATGCCATCACCACCCGAAATGGGATACGGTCATTAGGTCGACCACTATTAGTCGAAATGCATTAGGTCAAATCGTACAAGGTCGACACGCGTTTTTTCACTTCTTTTTTTATTTTTTTGTACTTTTGCATACTTTACGATCCACGTGGTCACTTGGGAATAGTAACCTGTGCCGAGCGCAGCGGTAAAAGAGCGAGGTACCTTGCCCGAAGCATGGCGAGGGGACGCGGTGCACTAATTGGGGTTCCCGTCACTTTACAAAGAAAACTACACCAAACCTTGTTCATGTCAACCTAATGACTGCCGACCTAATGACCCATACACCCAGAATCGGATAGTGAGAATAAAATCCAGAATACAAGGCAAGATGCAGTAAAACTGTGCGGGTGTCCTGATACCAAGAGTAATAACAATATACTGAGAATTACTGTATAGAACATACCGCAAAGTTGAAGAAAAAAAATATGGACATTTGTGGTCATTCTGAGTTGTTCGCTCGCTAGCCGTTTTTAGCAGCCGTGCAAACGCTATGCCGCCTCCCACTGGGAGTGTATTTTAGCTTAGGAGAAGTGCGAATGAAAGGATCGCAGAGCGGCTACAAAATAATTTTGTGCCGTTTCTGAGTAGCTCTAAACCAGGGCTGGCCAAACCGGTCCTCGAGATCTACCAACAGTTCATGTTTTCCAGGCCTCCTGGAGACCTGTAGAATTGTCAGTTAGGAATGAATGCAGCACATCTTAATTAGTAATGCCTACACCTGTGCACCAGATAGGTGGTCTGGAAAATGTGTACTGTTGGTAGATCTCGAGGACCGGTTTGGCCAGCCCTGCTCTAAACCTACTCAGCGCTTGCGATGACTTCAGACTGTTCAGTTCCTGTTTTGACGTCACAAACACGCCCTGCATTCGCCCAGCCACGCCTGCGTTTTTCCTGGCACGCCTGCGTTTTTCCGAACACTCCCTGAATACGGTCAGTTGACACCCAGAAACGCCCACTTCCTGTCAATCACTCTGCGGCCAGCAGTGCGACTGAAATGCATCGCTAGACCTTGTTTGAAACTACATCGTTCGTTGTAATAGTACGTCGCGCGTGCGCATTGCGCCGCATACGCATGGGCAGAAGTGCCTTTTTTCTGCCTGATCACTGCACAGCGAACGAAAGCAGCTAGCGATCAACTCAGAATGACCACCCAATGCCAGGGATAAAATGGATTTATTTTGCTACAAATGACTAAATGGAAACACTCAGGTTTAATAATAAACACAATGAAATGATACGTGATAAGGCCGCGTGGATGGACTTGGTACATACAGTACGCAGCGTCCTGTATTCCCTGTCCTTGTTCTCCTGCGTGATAACTCGGTAACCAGTGTAGCTATTGATTGCGCACCACAGGGGGACTGTACACTTTCTGTCATTGACCACAGAAAACGCTCACTACGGTTAGTGCACTGAGGTGGAAGCGGAGAGAACAAGCGGAGGTAAAAGGAAAAATAAACGGCTTAGATATTACACTTGCCAGCACCCCCCAGTGCTTCTGTGCGACAAATCCCTGCTCATGTGTCTGATGGGAATCTCATTTCGTACAATGTATAAATACAAACATGAAAAAGATTATTTTATATAAAGCTCTATCGTACTAGCAGTCCTGTAATAGGGCACAGTGCTGTCAGTCTGTTCTGTGCCAAGATATCCCCACTCGTCAGCTCAAAAAATCCTACCCTAACTATCTGAGAAACAGCACCAAATACACCATATATATATATATATATATATATATATATATATATACAGAGAGAGAGAGAGAGAGAGAGAGGGAGGAAGACAGGAAGGAAGGAAGGAAGGAAGGAAGGAAGGAAGGAAGGAAGGAAGGAAGGAAGGAAGGAAGGAAGGAAGGAAGAAAAGGAAGGGAGGAAGGAAGGAAGGGAAGGATGGAAGGAAGAAAAGGAAGGGAGGAAGGAAGGAAGGGAAGGAAGGAAGGAAGGAAGGGAAGGAAGGAAGGAAGGAAGGAAGGGAAGGAAGGAAGGAAGGAAGGAAGGAAGGAAGGAAGGAAGGAAGGAAGGAAGGAAGGAAGGAAGGAAGGAAAGGAAGGAAGGAAGGAAGGAAGGAAGGAAGGAAGGAAGGAAGGAAGGAAGGAAGGAAGGAAGGAAGGAAGGAAGGAAGGAAAGGAAAGGAAAGGAAAGGAAAGGAAAGGAAAGGAAAGGAAAGGAAGGAAGGAAGGAAGAAAGAAAGAAAGAAAGAAAGAAAGAAAGAAAGAAAGAAAGAAAGAAAGAAAGAAAGAAAGAAAGAAAGAAAGAAAGAAAGTGTGGCTATTACTTTCTATTAACAATTGCAATGCTTTATTACTGAATGGAAACACAGCTGTGACAATATGGTTGCTCCTCAGGGGAGGTCCTGGTGTAGGGATAAGGGAGGGGACAGGGAGATGTGATGAATATTTTTATTGTATTTGCATAAATGGTTCACACACCTAAATAACATGTGGCTGGAAGATGCACTGAAATTACGGGAAGAGCCCAGACCATACCACCCCTGAGGAACGCACAAATCACATGTTTGTGTTTGGGAGGTATTCTTCGGGAAGGCACGGAACACCGCTTAATAAACTATTCAGCAATATAAAATCATACATTTACATGTGAATGTGTAACTAGGTTGTCTGCACTCCTTAAGGGGGGATTTAATCTACCCAGTTTGCACCCCCACAGACCCTGCCATTGTCATATGTACATTGTGTGACCTCAGGACACCCTTGATAAACCCCTGAACCCTCCATGGATAATCTCCCAATGCACTCTCTCTCCTGAGGATGGGTGGCATCATCTGGCCCTCTCAGACTCGGAGAGTGGCTATGAGGTCACAGCCCAGCAACACACTACCATCTAGGGTTGTTCATGGATGGGGTAACCATTGATGGTCAATAGTTTCAACCCATCATCAGAAACCATTGTTGGTTGAAGCAGGTAGACCACAGATGCTCATATGCAAAACAAAAACATGGGCGTATCTATAATGGGTTCATGGTGAGCTGAGCATATAGGCCCTTAGGTGAAAGGGGGGCCAACACCGCACGCTCTGCACCCATTCACAATATTTACCTCTCCGTAGTCACCGCAGATATCACCAGGAATATGGCACCCAAACACAGTGCCAGAGTCTACTGAGGATATGCGACGATGAGTGGTTTGGTGGGGAGAACAGAGGCTGCAAATGCCACCCCCTCTCTTGAACTGCCCTTGAGCATAAAGTATTGCCCTCGAGCAGAAAGTAGTATTGGACCTCTGCCATCGATGGTGAAACCATTGACCAGATAACCATCTATAACCAAGCCTACTGCCAGCCTAATGGAGCACCAACTTGACAAACATGACTTGCAGTCCTTACAAGATAAGGTGTCGTTGTGCACAACTCTCTCTACTATTAGGCACAACACTGGGACGGCACACTAGTGTTCTATGCACAAAGAAGCATGAAAGGAAATACAACAGATACCGCAAAGCCTCACGTCTCCGCCAGCCAATCCTCAGCCCCTCTCACGGCCAGCTGCCTTGTCTAACTGCAAACTGAAGGGGATTCTTAAATCAAAATACTAAATTCTAACTTTGCATGCTGAGAGAGTTTTCAGTGGGAAATAGTTAACTGTCCCGCATGTTAACACATATATATCTTTCATTGTTATACAGAAAATGACAGCCCAAGGTATCTTGTCACGTTGGTCAAGAAGAACCGTCATAGATCACCGTGTTATGTTCAGCTGCAGGAGGTTCTGTGATTGAGTGCACCTGACGTGTGACCTTTCCTAGTGCCCCGAAATCATTAAATCTGTAACCCCCCCAAGCAGGCATGTTTCCTGTACCCCTGAAGACTAACCTGCCGCTGGGTTCTCTCTGCAGAGCTGTACACATTACATAGAAAAATCCTCATTGCACCTTTTGCAAAGGACCTTGGATTTGGGCATTTTAACAATGTCAAGTGTTCTTGCGCTCAGACAGAACTTTCCCTGCTAAGTGCCGCTGTATATTATATCTTATTATTCTTTCGCATTGCAAGACGCAATGTGCAAAGTACGCACGCACTTATACACAGCACAGAAACATAAAACAAAGCTCAGTGGAATAAGCTGTAAAAAAAGTCTATTTTTAACACAGACACTCTTACAAATTCTTATTACATGTCCTTTCAACAATAGCAGCTGCAGGCGTAGTATTATAGAAGGGCTTATCAGCTATCTGTAATCAGAACCAAGGTTATTTGTGTGTATAGTGAAAGGTTTTTAAGGGGAAAACCCACTCCACACAAAATCAGCGGAGTCTGAACCAACCTCACTAGACTACAGGAAGTACACACGAGGAAGTGACATCACAGTTTCATGTCATATTGTTTTATCACTTAGCGCTAGTTACACAGAGGGTGGTCAATTGACCCATTTAAAATTATGATTTCAATATCGCTATATTAACCAGCGGCGGCTCCAGAGATGGAGCTGCAGCGCAGTCCAAAATTCGAATAGAGTAGCCGCACCAACTGCCAGTGAGTCCCGGCCGGTGATGTTTGGCAGCGTTTGGGGTGGCAGTTGGTGTGGCTCCACTATTTGAAATTTGGACTGTGCTGCAGCCCCTGTTCTGGAGCCACCACTGGAATTGACAATCCACAATCTCCCCATGCCTCCAAACTCCTCTCTCAGCCTCTCCCAATGGACTGATTCCTCTATCCATCAGGAAGGCCACGGCCTTGAACTTGTACTCACCAAATTATGCGCAGTTTCTGAATTCACTAATACTCCTTTCCCTGTCTCACATCACAACCTTATCACCTGCATGCTCTCCACCATTACTTCAAACTCAGTGTCATCGAAGTCCTCCAGTCCTCCTCAAACCCGCAGAAATATTAACGCTATTCATTTTCAACAATTTTCCACCTCTCTGCAACAACTATTCTCACCGAGAATACTCCAAGTGACTTCATCATATATAAGACCTTTTACCACTCTTATCGTAATGCCCTGGACACTGCCAATCAAACATATTTCCAATCTCTCATCTCTGCTCAAGCCTCTAACCCCAAGCGACTTTTTAATACATTTAAATCACTTGTTATCCTCCTTTACCAAACCCCTCAGCTACTATCAGTGCTTGAGATAACGCTTCCTATTTCAAGGACAAGATTGATAAGATCCAAAATGAAATGGTATGCTCTTCCACAGCCAGTGACCTGCTCAATTCCCTTCTAAACCCTCTAACACCTTCTCTTCATTTGATCCTACAAATGAAGATGAAGTATCTACACTCTACTCATCTGCCTACTCTACTACCTCTCCCCTTGATCCTATACCTTCACACATCAGTATAGCTCTGTCTCCTGTGCTCATCCCAACCTTAACTAAAATCTGTAATCTCTATCTACTGGTATCTTTCCATACCTGTTCAAACATGCACTAATTACTCCCATCCTGAAAAATAAAAAAAACACTGTGACCCTAACTTTCTCTCAGACTACTGTCCCAGCTCTCAGCACCTATGCCCCTCCAAGTTACTTGGGAGATTTGCCTACCCTCATCTCACACACTTTCTTAACTCACATGACTTATTGGACCCACTTCAGTCAGGCTATTGTGCCCAACACTTCACAGAGACAGCACTGACTAAGGTAGTGAATGCCCTGGTCACTCCTAAATCTAAAGGCCATTACTCACTTCTCATTCTTCTAAATCGCTCTGCTGCTTTTGACACTGTTGACCACTCTCTTCTCATACAAACACTACAATCCCTAGGTCTCCAGGACACAGCCCTTTCTTGGTTCTCATCCTACCTATCTAATTGCTCCTTCAGTGTCCGCTTCTCTGATTCCACCTCCTCTTCGTTACATCTATCAGTTGAATTACTGCAAGGCTCAGTCTTAGGTCCTCTGCTTTTCTCAAACTATATCACATCTATTTGCAAACTAATCAGTTCTTTTGGATTTCAGTATCATCTACCTATCCTCCCCAGATTTGTCACCATCTGTATACTTCTGTGTCACTGAATGCCTTCTGCAGTTTCATCTTGGATGTCATCTCGCCACTTCAAACTTAATATTTCCAAAATAGAATTTATTATATTTCCACCGCCCAATAGTAGTAACCAACCTGATATCTCTATCACTGCTGATAACTCGACAATCAACCCTACACCACCATGTTCCCCACATTCAATCTGTGTCAAACTCATGTTACATGTGTCTAAGAAAAATATCCAAAATACGACCATACCTTACACAAGACACAGCAAAATCTCTAATCCACGCTCTAATTATCTCCCGCATTGATTATTGCAATAGTCTCCTTACTGGTCTTACCAAGAAGAGACTCTCACCACTACAATCAATTCTGAATGCAGCTGCAAGGCTAATCTTCCTCACTAGACGTTCTTCGTCTGCAGATCCGCTCTGTCAGTCCCTTCATTGGTTACCGGTATTCTACCAAATTCAATAGAAAATAATTTTACTCACACACAAGGACATTAACCAAACTACACCTATATACATCCTTTCTCTTATCTCAAAATATTTCCCAATCCGGCCCTTTCGCTCTTCACAAGATTTAAATCTCTCATCCACATGTATTACTCACTCACTCAAAATTACTGCACTTTATCCAGGCTGCACCCACTCTGTGGAATGCCCTCCCACGTACAATAAGACTCTCCTCTAGTCTCCAAACCTTCAAGTGTTCCTTGAAAACTCACCTCTCCAGAAAAACTTGGGAAATTCCAGACCAACTCACATAACCTTCAATACCACCCTGTCTAATTACATCCCCTCTGTACAGTACACACATAACCTCACATATTTTGTCTTTCTTTACTCTCACACCCTCCTGACACTTGGCCAACATCACTGGGTGATCATATCATACAACCCATTAAGAACCTTTGCAATCTGGCTGGACCATTATGTAACAGGTAGCACCTATCCTTGTGTATCAATGCCTATTCTCCCTATAGAGTGTAAGCTTGCGAGCAGGGCCTTCCTACCTCTATGTCTGTCTGTTGTTACCCAGTTTTGTTCCATCACTGTTGTTCCAATTGTAAAGCGCAACAGAATATGCTGCGCTGTATAAGAAACTGTTAATAAATAAATAAATAAATTAGGACTACTGGGTCATAAACCTGGAAGTCACTTCTTTTCTGGGGTGGCTCTACGTGGGAAGAGCTGTTCCGACAGGTAAGTATTCATGATGTATCATAATCAAATTGTGATATTTCCCGCCCAAAGTTTAATTCATTTGTAGTTATTTCAGTTCTGGCTGTACAATTTTGCAAGGTAGAGAAACACCACTCTCTAAAGCCATGGCTGCTGTCTCTGCATAATAAAGCAAATTTGTGTACTGGACATATTTAATTAAGCATAAGCACATCTGTTATGGCATATATAAATTACGGACCCAGTAACACACAAGCCTGTATTTTAAAGCACAAGTGGCATCACTTTTACTTTAATTAAACACAATGAATCAAGGGTCTGTTTGGTTGATGTTCATCCATAAAGAACCATAAATGGAATCACTTAATAAAACCATCTGTCTCTGTGACAACCCGTTCTTCCTATGTCCTGGGAAACCCAGGTGAAGGTGGAAATAACTTTATCCACTGTGATTTATTCTATATCATATTCTTTCCTTGCATATATTCCCTTTTCTATTATCATGGAATGTGTTCAATAAATGCACGCTTGGAATATTACAGCTATTTTAGTCTACCATATGGCTTGTGTCTACTTCTGACCTCCAGGCCCTGGAAAATGAGAAGTTCTCATATTAATTAAGAGTTGCTAATAAGTCACTTAATTGGTTGGATATTAATGCACGTTCTTTTTTAATATAGAATAATAAGAATAATGAGAGTCAAATTATCACTTTCATCTCTTACACCTCCAAGATTTTCCTACCAAATCGGACAGGACACAGGCTATGAATACACTGAAAACACATTGGGGTATATGTAGTAGCCTGAGAGTTTTAGGCGATTTTGCCTCTACACTTAAAGTCACCCCTTTAAATCTTACAGACTACATGGGATAATATGTTTTGTTGGGATTCTTTTCCAAAGAACATTTTTTGTTTGCCTTTTTTTGTTTTTTCTTCATTTTATGAAAAGCTTGAAGCCTAAGTAGGTGAAATATAAAAAACATTTATTGTTCGTCCTTTCCTCAGGGATACCTGAGGAAAGGACACAGTATAGGTCCTGAAACGTTGTATTAATCAAGGATTTTCAAACTGTGTATCTGTGCCCTGAGTGCCACCCAGCTGTCTGACTATACATAAACAGTAAAAGGGTTCTGAGGACACTGCGGGCAGTGCTGCACTAATCGGTGCCAGCGGCCCCACCTCCTTGGTCTGATGTCATGACTTCATTGGTCAGCAGGCGTGACCAGGGGTGTGGCCGGCACAGGGCTCTGAGTTAAAACATCATCTGCATAACCCCTTGCCTGGCACCAGTCAGCAGATCCCTAAACTGATCCTAGGTCCATCCACACTGCCATCCCCCAACCATGAAGCTACAGTGCGCTATAATCTGTGTGATCTGGAAGGGAACTCTTGGTTAGATATCAGGTGGAGGTAGGCACCATTTGACTGCTAGGATTCGCTGTGATTTGTAGTTCAACAAAAGCGGGAGCCCTACAGACTGGGCTTCCTCTGCTTCAGAAAAACCTAATAAGTCATACTCGCCTACATTTTAATACTCCTCTCTGGGAGAAGGCCGGAAAAGAGAAGCAGGGGGGACTTCGGTGGGCGGGGCTTGGCATCCATGTCATCACGATTTGCATCTTTTTAGCCCCACCCCCTCCATTTTATCCTGCCCTCTTCCCTAGGAAGTGGGTGGAATGCAGGAGGAGTACGCACTATTCCGGGGATACGGGGAACTACAACAGATGCTCACCCCTAATGTCCCTCCTCCTTACACATCAGGTAGGCTGGCTGACAGGGCTTGCTGGGACTTACAGTTCCAAATCAGCAGCTATAGAGACACAGGTTGCGTTTCTTTGGATTAAGAAGACTGTAGTGACCACTTTAGGTAAATTATAATCATGCCTTTTAGAGACATCTTCCTTTCTCATCCCCCTCCGTATTAGGCAGGTCATGCTGGGACTTGTAGTTCCAAACAGACAGAGGCCTGCTTTAAAACAACCCTTGAGTCATGACTTCATCACAGCGAAATCAGGCTAATTAATGACGCCACATCCCCCAGCCACCATAATCTAATTTCCTCTTTAATCTGAATCAGTCATCATCTGATAGGACTGGGTCGTGCGAGGATAAGCTTGGTTCCCACTGATCTCCCGCTGGGGTAGATCTGTTGGTACGGATGAGACGGGGACAATTTATCATGGCGTATATTCTGTGCAACAAGAAAGCTGATTAATCAGAGCGAGGAAGAAAATTGCAGACATATCTATTAGGAATTCTGTGCTGAAGCAGCTTCCCTTTAAAGGTGATCAGTTTGCGCCATGAATTCCAATCTCTAGAAGGCAACAGATGTCCTCTTTTTAAAGACATCTGCTGCATGAAAAAGTCATCACGGTTTCAGCCATAACCAAGGGATAAATAAGTGATAGATAAGGTTTTCTTTTCAACGTGCTCCTATTTACGGAGATAGCGGTGCCAGAACGCCTGCATTATAAGTGAACAAGAGCAAAATTCACGGATTTCAATTACCGACACCCGGCAGATGTACGATGAGACACACACTCCTGAAATTAAAAAGCTAATCAAACTTAATTTAAAAGTTTCTGGCGCCTCTGTATGAACAATCTGTACACCCGTTAAGCTTTCACGTCACCCACTGCACGTCGAGCAATTACCAGTCGATATTGTATGAGCAGCAGCTGAAAGTTTTCCAGAGTATTTTAGCTGGAAATATTGAGTTGTATAAAGACAACGATGTGACAATCTGTCTCTTAGTCATCCAGTGGGTCTCGTCGGGTCTCAGAGATGTCACTTGTTCATAATAAGATGACAGTGCTGCCGCTCAGACATAGAAGACAACTATCCTTAGTAATAATGGACGTCTCAGGTGGAAATGAGCGAAATTTCAAAAACTATTCTGTGAAATATTTTATTATTATTCTGTTATTATTTTACAATGGTGAGATTATCCATGGCACACTTTTTTTTTTTTAAACTAAATTATGTGTGCTATATACTGTATTAACATGAACAATAACCGCTATCCCTGCGACATGCGTCCTGGTCACATCGGAGGAGTCTTTCACGTATATTAAAGACTCCTATTGAATTTCTGACATTGTGCATGACTGGAGCCAGGCTTAGAATGCGGGAGAGAGATCGTAAGGTCCCTCTTCTGCGAGAATGCCTCCATAGGCATAGAGCAGTTAATGCCATCTGAGGATGGCATTAACCAACTGGGCAAAACTCCGAAAAGCTACACTTGTTTCAGTTTGGTACATAGGGGTCAGGCCATAGTCCCCATTTATATTACTGGGCAGTGTTAATTGCAGAACTAATTACCCAATTGCATGATTTCTGCATTAGGTAATTAGTACATAACAACAGTACATACTATAGTTATGAAGAAGCTGCAGTTTCTACATAATTTTATGAAAAAAAATCCTGATTAATAGGCCCTTAATTGCCCGAACTTGTCACCTCTGCAAATCGGCCCATTCCACCGCAGAACTAGTCTCACGTGACGTTGCGATTCTGCTCATCTCTAGTCTCCAGTAAGTTAGAAATGTTTGTCCTTGGAGATGTCTCTGTACATAACAACTGTATTGGAGAAATATATTTCTAGAGACTGTCTATGAACTGTGGAGATGAAAAAGTTTTTTCTGAATTTTTGTTTGTTTGTCTGTTCCGGCATCACACAGAACTATGGAATGAATTTGGATGACGTTTTCACTATTGTGTAGCTGAGTGACCTAGAAAATGAGTCAGCAGTCTAGTGGTGCGTCCTGGTCACATCGGACTGCGAATAAGGGGTATATTCAGTTGTTGTCGGAAACTGCCGTCTTGTCGGAAAGACGGCAGTTTCCACCAGGTTTAGATCGGAAGGGGTTCCAACCTATTTATTGCGGCACTGTTTTTTCCGACGAGTTGGGAAATTCGGCTTGTCGGAAAAACTATCGGAATGCACGTGGATTGGCGGCTTTAGCTGCCGTTCCACGTGCATTGTCGGAAGCGCGGACAAAACCGACAGGTTTCAGCCCCATTTCCGACAATGTCAATCCGACTTTTTAAAAAAGGGAGCGTGGGCGCCGCACTGCAGGTGACTCCCATAACTGGTTCCGCGGTGAGCAGCGTCGGGGTGAGCAGCAGCGGCCAAATCCGATAGTCGGATTTGGCAGCTTACTGAATAGTGCATTGTCGGATCTTTTTGAAAGGATCCGACTTGAATTGAAGATACCCCTAAGACACGTAACTGGCAAAAATGACGCCTGACGCTAGCAGAGTTGGCAGTTCACAGGCACCAGGTATCTCGCTCTGTGTGGCGTATTGAGGCTAGATGTATGAGGACGCATCTATATACAGTGACTCTTATCAATTAGGAATTTAACCTTACAACATAAACCTTATGATTATTTATTCTTAACTTTTTTTTTTCTTCTTTTTTTGAACATGCGTTATTATAACATGTAAGAGGGATCTCATAGTGACGCAACACAGAGTTCCATAGAAGAGAGGATGCCGCGGCGCCCTCAGCCACACAATGTAAGACGGTAGGTCGTAGTGGTGGCACTTTATGGACTGAAATATATGAGGTATGTTTTACATGTTCTGGAGTTTTTCTTTTTTTTTTTTAGTTGTCTATTCTCTTTAAGTCACAATATTTGATTCAAATGAAGTCATTGATTCAGAACTTCATATATTATATTGTAATTAGCCAATTATGTTTTCTACAGCTGAGATTGCATTAAGTTATTAAAGACAGATTGTGGAAGCGTGCGCCGCTCTGCCGTAACTCAGATCCACTTTGCATGTAAATTTGGTATTTTTGTTTCCCGTATCCATGAGACTATGGGACAAACATCTGACATTTTGTGCTAGTTTGGTTCTGCGGCTGTATGCGGCCTGTTTTTATCTGCCAGCAGCTCCTGGTAATGGGACGCTCCTTCTCCTCTTCTAGCTGGTAGGTCTAATATAAAGCTCCAGATTCTATGAAGAGGAGCGGGATTATTATATAGGGATTATTATATATGAGTTGTGGCACCTACTAGTATTTAAATGATGAAAGTACTGTAACACACCATGTCATATGTGAACATACAGTATATACAATGAAATTGCACTTTAGGCAATAACATTATACTTATAACCAGGAATGGATTAAAAAAAACACCTGTATTTAATATATGAGGTCATACAGATTAAAAAGCAATTACGGACAATGAAAAAGATAAAAATGTAAATTCATTCACATATAGCCCTTTCCTCTGTTAAGGATACAGTAGGGTGGACAGGTATTTCCTCACAAATCAAATATTGTGTCCAGCAATTAGTTACCACACTCGGTAGAACTAACGCGTTTCGCTGTTTCAGCCTCAGCTTTATCAAAGGAGATCTCAGGGAGGACAGAAACCTCCCGAGGAGTGGAAGTGCTGAAACACACTACCCGGCTTTTGCTTTTGGTGGGGGAGGGGTGGGTGCGGGGGGCTGTGGATGAAGGAGGGGGTCTGGAGGTGGTGTGCGTGGGGGGAGGGGCGATGTAGTGGGGGGGTGTTTGGGGAGGTGGGGTTGCAGGGGGGGGGTGAGGTTGGGTGATAGGTTCTAGAAGTGCTGCAGGTGGAGGAGGGGTGGCTGCAGGGGAGCCGTGGATGGGGTCCGGAGGTGCTGTGGGAGGTGGTCCAGAGGTGCTGCGGGTGGGGGAGGTGTGGTAGGTCCACGAATGGGGGAAGGTGTCTATAGATGGTGTGGGTGGGGGAGTGGCGGCTGAGGGGATGTGGTGGTGTCCGGATGCGCAGCGGGGAGGGGGCGGGGGGTGCGGGTGCTACGGGTGGGGGAGGGAGTGCCGTGGGTGGGAGGGGGACGTGGTGGATGCTGTGGGTGGGAGGGGGGGCGTGTGGCGCGGGGGGGCGGATGTGGTGGAAACTGTTGGTGCGGCGGGTGGGGGAGGGGTGCCATAGGTGGGTGCTGCGGGTGTGGGTGGGCTGATGTGGTGGATGCTGTGGGTGCCGCGGGTGGGGTGGAGGAGAGGTGGGTATGGGGGTGGGTTGGGGGAGGGGAGGGTGTGGGGGTGTAGCGAGGGCAGAGGTGGGTATGAGGGTGGGGGAGGTGCGGGTGGGGGAGGGGGGTTTCGGGTTGTGGGTGATATGGGTGGGGGAGGGGGCGGGAGTGCCACGGGTGGGGGAGGAGTGTGTGCCGGGGGTGGGGGATGGATGTGGTTGGTGCCGTGGGTGGAGGAGGGGCTGGGGGTGCTGGGGGTGGGGGCGGGAGTGCCGTGGGTGTGGCTGCTACGGGCGTGAGGCGGATGTGGTGGATGCCGCATGTGGTGGATACTATGGGTGCCACGGGTGGGGGAGGGGCGGGCAGGGTTTATGGTGCGGGGGTGTAGGGGGGGGAGTGGTGGGTATGGGGGTGGGAAGGGGTGAGGGTGCAGCGGGTGCGGGAGGTGCCGCGGGTTGTGGGTGCTACGGGTGGGGGAGGGAGTGCCGTGGGTGGGGGAGGGGCGTGTACCATGGGTGGGGGACGGATGTGGTGGGTGCTGTGGGTGGGGTGGAGGGTGCGGGGGTGTAGCGGGGGGAGAGGTGGGTATGGGGGTGGGGTGGGGGAGGTGTGGGGGTGCTGTGGGTGGGAGAGGGGGGGTGCTATGGGTGGGGGAGAGGGCAGGAGTGCAGCGTGCGGGGGAGGGGTGTGTGCAGCGGGTGGGTGGCGGATGTGGTGGATGTGTGGGTGCCGTGGGTTGGGGGAGAGGTGGGTATGGGGGTGGGGGAGGTGCAGCTGCGGGGGTGTGGTGGGGGTCTGGATGTGCTGAGGGCAGGGGAGGGGGTGATGCGGGTGTGGGTGCTACGGGTGGGGGAGGGAGTACCGTGGGTGAGGGAGGGGCGTGTGCCGTGGGTGGGGGGCGGATGTGGTGGATGCTGTGGGTGTCGTGGGTGGGGGAGGGGTGGGCGGGGTGGAGGGTGCGGCGGTGAAGGGGGGAGAGGTGGGTATGGGGGTGCGGGGGTGCGGTGGGTGGGGGAGGGGTGGTGGGTGAGGGGCATGTGCCGCGGGTGGTGGGCGGATGTGGTGGATGCTGTGGGTGCCGCGGGTGGGGTGGAGGGTGCGGGGGTGTAGGGGGGGGAAGAGGTGGGTATGGGGATGCGGGGGTGCCACGGGTGAGGGAGGGGTGGTGGGTGCTACGGGTGGGGGAGGGGCATGTGCCGCGGGTGGGGGCAGATGTGGTGCGGGGGTGTAGGGGGGGAGAGGTGGGTATGGGGGAGGGACAGGGGTGTCGTGGGTGGGGGAGGGGGGGCATGGTTTGTGGGTGCTACGGGTAGGGGAGGGGGCAGGAGTGGTTTGGGTGGGGGAGGGGGCGGGAGTGGTGTGGGTGGGGAAGGGGCGTGTACCGTGGGTGGGGGACAGATGTGGAGGGTGCTGCGGGTGGGGGAGGGGCGGGGGGTGCTGCGGGTGGGGGAGGGGGTAGGAGTGCCACGTGTGGGGGGAGGGGGGTGCTGCAGGTGTGGGTGCTACGGGTGGGGAAGGGGCGGGATTGCTACGGGTGGGGGAGGGGTGGGAGTGCCACGGGTGGGGGGTGCTGCAGATGTGGGTGCTATGGGTGGGGGAGGGGTGGGAGTGCCGCGGGTGGGGGAGGGGTGGGGATTGCTGCAAATGTGGGTGCTATAGGTGGGGGAGGGGCGGGAGTGCCACGGGTGGGGGAGGGGCGGTGGGTGCTGCAGGTGTGAGTGCCGCGGGTGGGAGGGTGCGGGGAGGAGCGGGGCGTGTGCCGCGGGTGGGGGGCGGATGTTGTGAAGGCTGTGGGTGAAGCGGGAGGGAGGGGGGCGGGTGCGGCAGTCAGAGGTCGTCCACGGCATTCTCCTCCGGACTGTGCGGCAGCTGAGCAGTCACCGGCTGCAGTGTCACCAGGGTGCAGGGAGTGTACAGGGAGGAGGGAAAGAGGGGACTGGGCGGAGATGGGGAGGGGACTGGGTGGGGATGGGCGGACCGAGGGAGGGGACTGTTCCTGGCCTGCATCCAGCCACCCAGATCTGTGACTGTGACTCCGCCCAGTGTTAGAACGCCAGGCACAGAGTCACAAGACTATTATATAGGAGATTCACAATTAGTCTGCACGTAGCATCCTGCCGCTGGTAATACATCTCCTGCACAAACAAATGGCACAGAATGTATTCGACACAGCCAGCTATTACTATCGAAGGCAGAATTGTAGGAATATTTCTGTACTGTAACAGTTACAGTGTAATCAGAGCCGAACGTGACAGCAGGATCCGACAGAATACGATATTATAATTACCACAAATAAAACAAACAATACGGAAATCAGTGTCCCGGGCAGCGTATAATGTATCCGTATTTCATGAACATTGCAGAGCGCAGCGTTAGGTATCCAAAGCAAAATGACACTTTTATTTTTCACATAAACATTCCGTACACTCACGAAACAAAAATCAAACCGCAAGGATGAGTGGAAGGGCACATTCAGGGTCTGGGCCGCTGTTACACATCTGCGGGTACAAGTTGAGTATATTAGCGCAAATTCACATGGCAGGACAACAGGCGATATCCTCTGTATACAAAAGAGGTGGGAGCCCGGGCTGGAGTGGTTTCCACGGCAAAGATCATTTAAGATTCAAGGAAGCAAAGGTTACGTCCCAGCACAATATTTTTTTCCATTGGCTTTTGATAATAAATATTTATTTTTATTTAATAACGCCACAAAATGAGTAATTAACCTCTGAAAACAGAAAATTCTAGACACAGACCATAACGCTGTTTTCCTTTTTGTGCCCCAGATGCAGTAACGAGCGTTCATTTAATCAAGATGAGGTTTTCTAGTGGACTTCAAAGGGTGGAGACATGGGGGGTCATTCCGAGTTGTTCGCTCGTTATTTTTTTCTCGCAACGGAGCGATTAGTCGCTAATGCGCATGCGCAATGTCCGCAGTGCGACTGCGCCAAGTAAATTTGCTATGCAGTTAGGTATTTTACTCACGGCATTACAAGGTTTTTTCTTTGTTCTGGTGATCGTAATGTGATTGACAGGAAGTGGGTGTTTCTGGGCGGCGGAAACTGGCCGTTTTATGGGTGTGTGTGAAAAAACGCTACCGTTTCTGGGAAAAACGCGGGAGTGGCTGGAGAAACGGGGGAGTGTCTGGGCGAACGCTGGGTGTGTTTGTGACGTCAAACCAGGAACGACACTGACTGAACTGATCGCAGATGCAGAGTAAGTCCCGAGCTACTCAGAAACTGCTATTCGCAATTCTGCTAATCTTTCATTCGCAATTTTGATAAACTAAGATTCACTCCCAGTAGGCGGCGGCTTAGCGTGTGCAAAGCTGCTAAAAGCAGTTTGCGAGCGAACAACTCGGAATGACCCCCATTGGACATCATTCAGGTCCGGTTATATCTGCGCCCCATGACGCAAGCCACCCGATAGTGACGCCGTGATCCTACAGTAGGACGCAGATTGAATCACTACTGCAGCAGGAGGCGTCTGTAATACATAGTAACATAGGGGGTCATTCCGACCCGATCGCACGCTGCAGTTGTTCTCAGCGCAGCGATCGGGTTGGAACTGCGCATCTGACGGCACCATAGTGCGTCGGCGCATGCCAGACGGCCGAAGGCTGTTGTTACCTAGCGATCGCCTCTGCCTGATTGAAAGGCAGAGGCGTTCGCTGGGCGGAGGGGGTGGCACGGCGGCATCTAGCCGCCATTTTTGGAGCGTGGTCCGGCCAACGCAGGTGTGGACGGACCGTGCGGGGGGCGGGCCGCACAGGCGGCGTGACATCACACGCAACCGCTGCGACCCGGGGCAGCAACGAGTAACTCCGATCAGCGCAGCTCCTGTGCGATGCTTTTGTACTTCTGCGGGGGGGGGGGGGGGGGGCGGGGCGGGGGGGCGGACTGACATGCGGGGCGGACTAGCCCTGTGCTGGGCGTTACACCGCATGTTTGGGGACATGATCGTAGCTGTGCTAAATTTAGTACATCTACGATCAACTCGGAATGACCCCCAGAGTACCTATGGTTGAAAAAAGACAATTTGTCCATCGAGTTCAACCTATTTGTGGTCTCCTGTGCAGTATCATTTTTAGACTAATTTTGTCTGATGCCGATGTCAGCCGTTGTGTTTTATTCCTCTTTTTTAAATAACTATAATGCGTGCCTACGCACCATAACCCTGAATATCTTTATCCATTAGGAATTTATCTAACCCATTCTTAAAGGTGCTGACTGAGTCCGCAGTTACTACTCTCTCAGGCAGGGAATTCCAAACACGTATTGTCCTTACTGTGAAAAAGCCTTTACGCCTAAGCGAGTAACCACATGTCCTCTGTGCTGATCTTCTAGAAAACAGGTCCCTCCCAAGCTCTGTGTATTGACCCCTTATATATTTGTAGATGTTGATCATGTCCCCTCTTAGTCTCCTCTTTTCCAATGTAAACATGCCTAGCCTTGCAAGCCTTTCCTCGTATTCCAGCATCTCCATGCCCTTAATTAGTTTGGTCACCCGCCTCTGAACCTTTTCTAATAGACACTGCTGTAGTGCCACCAGTTAATGATATGTCCGATAATAGTGCCCTGGTCATTTTATCCCCCCCCCCCCCCCCTCACCAATAGTAGTGCCCTATCTTATTTCATGCTCCACAGCAGAAAGATAAAGTGGAGAGAGATAAAGTCAATCAGCTCCTGTCATTTTTTTTAAACACAGCCTGTAATATGACAGTTATGAGCTGATTGGCTGGTACTTTTTTCTCCGTCCACTTTATCCCTATAGCTGTTACATCTGCCCCACCTACAGTGCAACATGGTTTAACCCATTAGTGTACTTGTTTGGTTTGCTAATAAACCTGAATAACCCCCTGTATGTACTATAGTCCTGATCATACCATACAGACAAACCTAGTTAAAACCAGATTCAATAAATCATATTGAATAGATAGCGGGAGTACGTTCAGTTTAATGCAGCCATGGAAACCGAGCTGCGTCTGTGTAAAGGACATCCTTGGCCTGTCAAACCTATAACTACATAAATGAGAAATACCGGCCTGAAAGACCCCCCACCCCACCCTCGCGCACACATTTATGTAATGAACATTGTGTGACGATTCCCGCTGCTGCTGCAGTGGTCTCCTACAAGATCTAATTGAATCTCTTTTCACTCTGACGCGGAGCAGAGACGCTCCCACAATTAGGATATCAGGCGGAAACGCATTGACTGTATTTTAATAAACTGCCGGGTTCCCATTTTCTGATCTGTATAATATTTGAGGAATTGATGTTACGCCGTTGCTGGTAGTGCGGTGGGTGAGACGCGCAGATGTTTGTCCGGCTTTTAGGTTTTATTTGGGACTTTCATTGTTTGCTGTTTGTAAACGCAATTGTGCAGTGCACACAAAATACACAAAAAATAATTACATTTTCATTACGTTTACAACAATGTGCAACAAGCTGCCAACTATCCACGACCTCTTCATCTCCCACTCTTTTAACCTTCTCGCCATCACTGAAACCGGGCTTTCCTCATCTGACACCACCTCCCCTGCTGCCCTCTCCTACGGAGGCCTCTCCTTCACCCACACGGTCAGACCTGATGACCGCCTGGGTGGAGGCGTGGGCATCCTTCTCTTCCCAAACTGCACCTTTTGTGTCATCCCACCTGAGTCCACCCTCACCTTCTCCTCCACTGAGGTTCACACTATCCGCTTCTTCTACCCCATTCACCTCCTTGTGGCAGTGATCTACCGCCCCCCTGGCCACTGTTCACCTTTCCTTGACAACTTTGCTGCCTGGCCTCCCCACTTTCCTCCGACCTCCCCTCTGTCATCCTCTGTGACTTTAACATCCCCATTGACATCACTTATGCTGCTTCCACTAATCTTCTCGCCCTTTCCACCTCCTTTGGACTTTCTCGATAGACCTCCACCCCTACTCACAATCTCGGCCACTCCCTCGACCTTGTCTTAACCCACCGATGCGATCTCTTTGACTTCTCAAACTCTTCCTTCCCTCTCTCTGACCACCATCTGCATTCTTTCACCCTCTCATCCTCCTTCCTCCTCTCCACGCCCAAACCCACCACCACCAGACCAATCTCGGGTCTCTCGGCCCCACTTTCATGTCCTCCCTCGAGACTTTCCTCACTCCTCTTTCCACCATGACCTGTCCCAACCAGGCAGCCTCCTTCTATAACTCTTCCCTAACCGCTGCTCTCGGCTCTGTGGCCCCCCTCTCCTCTGTCCCCCTCCGCTGCTCCAAACCCCAACCCTGGCACACCAAACTAACACGTTTCTTACAAAAACGCTAACACTCCGCTGAATGCACCTGGAGGAAATCTCACTCTCTGCCGGACTTCCTACATTTCAAGGTTATTATCTCCTTCTAGAGCTCTGCTCTTTCCCTCGCCAAGCAATCCTTTTTCCAAGCACTCATCTCTTCTCAGTCCTCCTGTCCACGCCGTCTCTTTGAAACTTTCACCCCCCTCCTCCTCCCCTCCCATCCTCCCTCACTGCCACTGACTTTGCCTCCTTCTTCATCTCCAAAATTGAGTATATCCAACACAACATCTCCCGCCGTCACCCCTCTGCTACCCCCCTGCCCCCATCATCCCTCCCCTCCATCTATCCCACCCTGTCCTTCTTCCGTCCCACTTCAGACAAGGAAGTCCACTCCCTCATCTTATCCCCCCCCCCACCTGCCCCCGGACCCCCTTCCCTCACGTCTTCTCCGCTCCCTCTCTCCCACTGCCTGCTCCCACCTTGCTCACCTCTTTAATCTATCGCTCTCTACAGGCATCTTCCCCTCACTATTCAAACATGCTCTGGTCTCACCTATCCTCAAAAACCCAACCTCGACCCTTCATCACCCATTAACTACCACCTCATCTCTCTTCTCCATTTCGCCTACAAATTACTTGAACGACTGGTCTACAGCCGTCTCAGAAGCTACGTCTCTCACAACTCCATCCTCGATTCACTACAATCTAGCTTTCGCCCACTGCACTGAGACTGCCCTGGTGAAAGTCACCAATGACCTGCTTTCGGCCAAATCCAGGGACCACTTCTCTCTGCTGCCTTTGACACCGTGGATCATCCTCTCCTCTTCTGCACACTCCAAAATGCTGGCCTCTCTAGCACTGTCCTTGACTGGTTTTCTTCTTACCTTACTAACCGATACATCTCTGTGTTTGCCTCCGGCACCACCTCACACCCTTCCATCCTTCCTGTTGGTGTTCCTCAGGGGTCTATCCTTGGCCCCCTTCTGTTCTCCCTGTACACCTCTTCCCTGGGTGCGCTCATTAACTCCTTTGGCCTTCAATACCACCTCTATGCTGATGACACACAACTCTACGTCTGCTCTTCTGATCTGTCCCGCTCTGTCCTCTATCAGGTTTCCAGCTGCCTCTCCGCAATCTCCTCCTGGCCAGCTGCCTCTCCGCAATCTCCTCCTGGATGTCTGAGCTCTCTCTGAAGCTCAACATGGACAAAACTGAACTCATTTTCTTTCCCCCATCCAGAGCATCACCCCCAACCAATATCTCTATCATTGTTGACACCACCATCTCCCCCGTTCCCCAACTCCGCTGCTTGGGAGTCACTCTTGACTCCTCCCTCTCCTTTGCACCCCACATCCAAGCTCTGGCACAATCCTGTCGGTTCCAGCTATGCAACATTGCTCGTATCAGGCCATTTCTCTCCCGGAGTGCAACTAAACTTATCATCCACTCACTGGTCATCTCACAACTCGACTACTGCAATCTTCTCCTCACTGGCCTCACTCGCTCCCATCTTGCTCCCCTCCAATCTGTCCTGAACTCTGCAGCTAGGCTTATCTTCCTGTCCCGCCATTCCACATCAGCCACTCGCCTTCCCTAATACCTGCACTGGCTCCCATTCCCCTACAGAATCCACTTCAAACTCCTCACCCTCACATACAAGGCCATCTCTAATTCCACTGCTCCCTACATCTCCAACATCCACTCCCTTCATACTCCCTCCCGCCCCCTACGGTCGACCAATGACCGTCGCCTCTCCAGCACCCTGGTCACTGCTTCCCATGCTCAAGTTCAAGACTATGCCCGTGCTGCACCCCTTCAGTGGAACGCACTCCCCCCACTCCATTAGACTCTCCCCGACCTTGCAATGCTTCAAACGGGCACTGAAAAACCACCTATACATCAAAATGTACCCTTCTGATGCATAACCTAGTCCTGAAGCCGCGCCTCCACTCCCTGCCTCATGCCTTGAGCATCTCTGCTTTACTTACATACTGCCATCAAAATACCTCCCGCTTGCTTGCGCCTAATGTCATCTGTCTGTCGACCCTTCCCACTAGATTGTTAGCTCTTCAGAGCTGGGCCCTCTTTCACCTTGTTGTCTAAGCCCTCCTCTCAACACATTTCACTCACAGCTCTCCCCTACTCAGCGACCATCTTTACCCGCTTTTTCTCCTGCTGGTAAAGGGTCATCTCTATCTATGGCCGCCAGTTTCAAGAAGTACAATGATCACTCCCTCGCTACTTACATCTAAGCTGTATTATGTATGAGAATTGTGGTGCTCCTTGTTACCTGTACTCTATTTCTGTTATTTATTTACTGTAATGTTAAGTTCTGTCTCCCTGTACTGTCCATTGTACGGCGCCGCAAAAAACTTGTGGCGCCTTATAAATAATATGTAATAATAATAATAATAATAAATAAAAATAAAAAAGTTAAAGAAAGGGAAAGGGAATAAGAGTGACTTACTGTTCCCAATTCACTCACTGCCCTCTCTGCCTTTCCAACATTTTCTTTAAATGCAAGCAGAGATACCCAATCCTCATACAAACCAACCGCCCCAATTTTTTTGTGTCACGACCACTAGGGGTTCCAATTCTGTACCTCCCAGTGTAAGAAGCATGCAACCTGTAGGGCTGCATGTGACAGGGGCAGTGACATGATGTGAGGAGGGGAATGGAGGCAGCAGGAAGCCACAGACTGAGAGTTATATAGTGGGAGGAGCAGGGTCCCCAGCAGCACAGAGTATATCAGGAGATGAGTGATGTGTCAGTGAGGACAGGGCACCATGTGACAGGGGCAGTGACATGATGTGAGGAGGGTAATGGAGGCAGCAGAATACCACAGACTGAGAGTTATATAGTGGGAGGAGCAGGGTCCCCAGCAGCACAGAGTATATCAGGAGATGAGTGATGTGTCAGTGAGGACAGGGCACCATGTGACAGGGGCAGTGACATGATGTGAGGAGGGCAATGGAGGCAGCAGGATACCACAGACTGAGAGTTATATAGTGGGAGGAGCAGTGTCCCCAGCAGCACAGAGTATATCAGGAGATGAGTGATGTGTTAGTGAGTACAGGGCACCATGTGACAGGGGCAGTTACATGATGTGAGGAGGGGAATGGAGGCAGCAGAATACCACAGACTGAGAGTTATATAGTGGGAGGAGCAGGGTCCCCAGCAGCACAGAGTATATCAGGAGGTGAGTGATGTGTCAGTGAGGACGGGGCTGCATGTGACAGGGGCAGTGACATGATGTGAGGAGAGGAATGGAGGCAGCCGGAAGCTACAGACAGAGTTATATAGCGTGAGGAACAGGAGTCTTTAAACAGTAGTGATGTGGGTTTCCTGTCATACATCTGCAGGAATGTCATTGTATCAAACACATCTCATAATTAAACAGAGGTAATATGTATCCAAGGTGACGGGGACCTTGCTTACTTCAACTTCTGAAGAATCAAGCAAAGTGCAGATCAGAAGACCGACACTCCTACGTAACACAGGCAATACATCAATGTCTTGCTTTTCACAATAATCAGGACAGGCTCCTTTGAAATACTTCACCATGTTCCAACTCAATTTACACAGCCGGACAGAAGTGTTACATGTAGCACAGTGTGTGCAAGGGTTCAGTAAAATGCTGATATACTGTGCAGTAACACAGGAGACAATTATTGTAATACAGTAACGGTGGCACATAGGAAATCACTAGCAGCAAGATATTCAGGCTTTCACATACTGTAGCAGGAGATGAAAACATTCATTTTCTCAACCAGGAATATATTCCGACTTCTTCTTCACAAATACTCAGGAACACCTGCAAAAGGCATTTGGAGGAGCCAGCAGGGCAAATTATGGGTTGGGGGGGATTGCTGCTCAGTCGGGTCTGAATTAAAATGACAAGAAGCATTTGAAATGTCAGGGGGTGCTCGGCGTGATGAGAGGAAGATGTGGTTCTCTCTGGTGTCTGGGACAGGAAATTGTATTAAGTTTACCAGGGGTCGGGGTTTGTTGGTTGCAAATTCCATTACCTACAATATTCTCAGGGATATATAAAAATAAATTGCTAGAAAATGAAACTTTCCGGTTTTTACTTGCAGCGTGTTACTCATTCCTGTGGTATCAGGATGAGGACCTGCAACACGGCCGTATATCATATCCGCAGAACAAAGGTAGACCATTTCATTTATGATTCACTGTATATTCATACAGGATTAGGATATTATATTGGTCCAGTTTGCCTGAATAAGCCAGTGAAGAGCAATGTAATAAGGCTTGCTTAAGGCACATTACCCGATTAATATTATTATTATTATCCTTTATTTATATGGCGCCACAAGGGTTCTGCAGCGCCCAATTACAGAGTACATAAACAAATAATCAAATCAGGAAAACAGCAACTTAAGGTGGGTACACACTGATAGATACATCTGCCGATCAATCGATCTGCAGATATATCTATGGACGGATCGGGCAGTGTGTTGAGCATACACACTGCCCGATCCGTCGGGTACTGACGTCATGAACTGGGCGGGCGTGTACACACGCCCGCCCAGTTCAGCTGTCAATCACCGCCGGCCGCCGCAGCATGTGTACGGGCGGTCGGCCGACCTCCGTACACACACAGCGACGCGCCAATATATCGGTAGATATATTGGCCGTCGGCTGTGCTGCAGGGCCGACTCGATACGTCTGTGAACGACGGAGTTCACAGACGTATCGGCCGTACACACTGGCCGACGGGCCCGCAATATATCGGCCGTTCAAGAGAACGGACGATATATCGGCCATTGTGTATGGGCCTTTACAGTTGAAGACAATATAGGAGAATACAGGGTAAATAAACATAGCTACATCAGCAGATGGCACTGGAATAAGTATCAGGTGGCAGAAGACTGCTGGATTTGGTGCAGCTGAATATTATTAAAGTAAGAAAAAGAATAAGCACATGAGGGAAGAGGGTCCTGCTCGTGAGAGCTTACAATCTAAAGGGGAGGGGTAGACAGACAGGCAGTGTCGGACTGGGGCATGAAAGGCCCACTTGGGGGTATGCCGTGGTAGGGGCCCAGGTTTAGGGGTATGGCCAATCTCCAGAGGGGGTGTTGTCAGCCATCATATTGGTTTGCCTAGTCAGTAGAGTGCATGAGCTGGGGTCTTTTATAAATATATATAGAAAATTACGGATAGCTCATGCATGACAATGTACCAGATTTAAACCAGAATGCACTGTGGAAAATACTCCATAGTCCAGTGCAGTATAAGGTAACATTACTTAAGTGCACAACCTGGAATCTGATCCCTGGAGGAGGGCCCCCAGGCAGTAGGGCCCTCCGGTGGTTTCCCCTGTATTCCTGTGGGCCAGTCTAACCCTGCAGACAGGGGTGACATAGATGGGGTACATAGAGAGTGTGGAACAGAGGGTTGGGATGAGATTTGGCTGGGTTTGGGGAAGAAGTGGCTCTTGAGAGCCCATTTGAAGTTTTGTAGAGAGGTGGAGAGTCTGAGGGGGAGAGGTAGAGAATTCCAGAGGAAGGGAGCAGCACGTGAAAAGGAGATAACTATATCGTTGAACAATATAACGTTCAAAGATATAGTGCGTACACATTGAACATTATCGTTCGACAATAGCGTTCAGTGACGTCACCGGCGGCATTGCCGATCATGCAGCTCAGCCTGACATTGACGGGTTAAGCTGCATGTCAGCTCAATATTGGTGATCCATGAATGGCGTGCGGAAGCGTACATCCGTCATCGGTAACCAATATCACCCCCGTACACACTGGACGATATAAGCCTTAAAAATAAACGATAACGACTTGTATGTCGTTATTTATTTTTAAGGCGGATATCGCCTAGTGTGTATGGGCCTTTACTCTGTAGTACAAACAATTTCATAGGATTAGCCCCATCTAGAATATACATTGTCAGGCAATTTCCTCTCATACTGCCCATAACTTACCTACACCATTTCTTCTGGGACCCCATGTGTCAGTATGTCATCGTTATGGACCCCATGTGTGAGTGTGTCATTGTCTTAGGACTCCATGTGTCAGTGTGCCACTGGTATGGGGCCCCACGTGTCAGTGTGTCATATGGGACCTATGTGTCATTGTCTTGGGACCCCATGTGTCAGTAGCACATTGTCTCAGGACCTCATGTGTCAGTGGCACATTGTCTCGGGACACCATGTGTCAGCAGCACATTGTCTCAGGACCCCATTTGTCAGTGGCACATTGTCTCGGGACGCCATGTGTCAGTGGCACATTGTCTCAGGACCCCATTTGTCAGTGGCACATTGTCTCGCGACCCCATGTGTCAGTGGCACATTGCCTCGGGACCCCATGCGTCAGTGGCACATTTTCTCGGGACCCCATGTGTCAGTGGCACATTGTGTCGGGACCCCATGTGTCAGTGGCACATTGTGTCGGGACCCCATGTGTCAGTGACACATTGTGTCGGGACCCCATGTGTCAGTGGCATTGTCTCAGGACCTCATGTGTCAGTGGCACATTGTCTCGGGACCCCATGTGTCAGTGGCATTGTCTCGGGACCCCATGTGTCAGTGGCACATTGTCTCAGGACCTCATGTGTCAAGTAGCACATTGTCTCAGGACCTCATGTGTCAAGTAGCACATTGTCACAGGACCTCATGTATCAGTAGCACATTGTCTCGGGACCCCATGTGTCAGTGGCACATTGTCTCAGGACCTCATGTGTCAGTAGCACATTGTCTCAGCACCTCATGTGTCAGTGGCACATTGTCTCGGGACACCATGTGTCAGTGACACATTGTCACAGGACCTCATGTATCAGTAGCACATTGTCTCGGGACCCCATGTGTCAGTGGCACATTGTCTCAGGACCTCATGTGTCAGTAGCACATTGTCTCAGAACCTCATGTGTCAGTAGCACATTGTCTCGGGACCCCATGTGTCAGTAGCACATTGTCAGTAGCACATTGTCTCAGGACCTCAAGTGTCAGTAGCACATTGTCTCGGGACCCCATGTGTCAGTGGCACATTGTCTCAGGACCTCATGTGTCAGTAGCACATTGTCTCGGGACCCCATGTGTCAGTAACACATTGTCAGTAGCACATTGTCTCGGGACCCCATGTGTCAGTAGCACATTGTCAGTAGCACATTGTCTCGGGACCCCATGTGTCAGTAGCACATTGTCTCAGGACACCATGTGTCAGTGACACATTGTCCTGAGACTGCATGTGTCAGTGTGCCTTTGTATGGGGACCTCAGTCAGTGACTCATTGTCCTAGGACCCCAGGTGTAAGTGTGTCATTGTCCTGGGACGCAGGTGTAATGCACCCTGGGCAGACACCTCCACTCACAAGAACTTGTGACATCATAATGTCACAAAGAGGGGTGCGGGACCAGGAAGTTGTAGGGATGTGTCAGGTTCCGAAGCTGCGATAGCGCTGCTCCCTCATTCTTGCATCCTGGGCAGCGGCACCGTTCGCACACCTCTAATTACGGCCTAACCCAAGTGTCATTGTGCCACAGTCCTGGCATCCGAGGGTAAGTGTCTCCTTATTCTGAGACCTGAAAACTAAATAATTAGCTGTATCTGAGATCTCCAACACTCAGGAAAACGAAAAAAAGAAAAGAAAATAGGTTCTGTGCCCTGGCAGGACAGGCGCCTCTGCCGTCACCGAGACCTGGCACTGGTCATATACAATACTATATGTACTGCACACGGGGAACGGCTGGGAAAGTTAGTACTACAGTACTACACCGTCACACAACACGGCCACAAGAATAACACTGCCTGAATAAAGCATCTCTGTAAATGCAAGCAGACAATAGCAGATTATCTAAAAATTAAATTGGGCACAGAGGTTACACAAAATCTGAATTTCTTGACTACTGAAATGTCCTTCACGTACCACTAGGGGGGGGGGGTGTAGAGCCAGGCAGGGCAGGCGTGTTGTCCTGTATAGCCACGCTGCGCTGGGCACTGCAGGTACTGCCTGCAGTATGGCTGACATTAAGGGCTTACTTATAAATGACTTACAAGGGAATTACAATTTGCTGCTAGTTTAACATGGTGCTTAATTATGTACTGCACAACATATCACGGGTAAAGCAGTGCAATTATCCAGCAGGATCTGTACAACGTTCTGGGCAAAATTAAAGGTTTATTTTCATTTGGCTTAAATCTGGCTGCAGCAGCTTTCCTGCTGCAAAATAATGTCAGTGTAAATGTAATTCCCCGATGTTATGTGTACAGCTACGCAGGTCCTCCTGTAGCACGCAGGTCCCCCTGTAGCACGCAGGTCCTCATATAGCAAGCAGATCCTCCTATAGCACGAAGGTCCTCCTGTAGCACGCAGGTCCTCCTATAGCACGCAGGTCCTCCTATAGCACGCAGGTCCTCCTGTAGCACGCAGATCCTCCTGTAGCACGCAGGTCCTCCTGTAGCACGCAGGTCCCCCTGTAGCACGCAGGTCCTCCTATAGCACGCAGATCCTCCTATTGCACGCAGGTCCTCCTGTAGTATGCAGATCCCCCTATAGCATGCAGGTCCTCCTGTAGCACGCAGGTCCTCCTATAGCACGCAGGTCCTCCTGTAGCACGCAGATCCTCCTGTAGTACGCAGGTCCCCCTGTAGCACGCAGGTCCTCCTATAGCACGCAGGTCCCCCTGTAGCACGCAGGTCCCCCTGTAGCACGCAGTTCCTCCTATAGCACGCAGGTCCCCCTATAGCACGCAGATCCTCCTGTAGCACGCAGGTCCTCCTGTAGTATGCAGGTCCCCCTATAGCACGCAGGACCTCCTGTAGCACGCAGGTCCTCCTGTAGCACCCAGGTCCTCCTGTAGCATGCAGGTCCTCCTGTAGCACGCAGATCCTCCAGTAGTACGCAGGTCCCCCTGTAGCACGCAGGTCCTCCTATAGCACGCAGGTCCTCCTATAGCACGCAGATCCCCCTGTAGCACGCAGGTCCCCCTGTAGCACGCAGGTCCCCCTGTAGCACACAGGTCCTCCTGTAGCACGCAGGTCCTCCTATAGCATGCAGGTCCTACTGTAGCACGCAGGTCCTCCTGTAGCACGCAGATCCCCCTGTAGCACGCAGGTACTCCTGTAGCACGCAGGTCGCCCTGAAGCATGCAGGTCCCCCTGTAGCAAGCTGGTCCCCTGTAGCACGCAGGTCCTCCTGAAGCACGCAGGTCCTCCTGAAGCACGCAGGTCCCCTGTAGCACGCAGGTCCTCCTATAGCACACAGATCCCTCTGTAGCATGCAGGTCCTCCTACACAGTAGCACGCAAGTCCTCCTATAGCACGCAGGTCCTCCTATAGCACGCAGGTCCCCCTGTAGCACGCACGTCCCCTGTAGCACGCACGTCCCCCTGTAGCACGCACGTCCCCCTGTTGCACGCAGGTCCTCCTATAGCACGCAGGTCCTCCTACACAGTAGCACGCAGGTCGTCCTATAGCACGCAGGTCCTCCTACACAGTAGCACACAGGTCCCCCTATAGCACGCAGGTCCTCCTGTAGCACGCAGGTCCTCCTGTAGCACGCAGGTCCTCCTATAGCATGCAGGCCCCTGTAGCATGTAGGTCCTCCTATAGCACGTAGGTCCACCTACAGCACGCATATCCCCCTGTAGCATGCAGGTACTCCTGTACTGTAGCACACAGGTCCACCTATAGCACGCAGGTCCTCCTGTAGCACGCAGGTCCTCCTATAGCACGCAGGTCCTCCTATAGCACGCAGGTCCTCCTGTACTGTAGCACGCAGGTCCTCCTATAGCACGCAGGTCCCCCTATAGCACGCAGCTCCTACTGTAGCACACAGGTCTTCCTGTAGCATGCAGGTCCTCCTACACAGTAACATGAAAGTCCTCCTATAGTATGCAGGTCCTCCTGTAGCATGCAGGTCCTCCTGTAGCATGCAGGTCCTCCTATAGCACGCAGATACCCCTATAGCACGCAGATCCTCCTATAGCACGCAGGTCCCCCTATAGCACGCAGGTTCTACTGTAGCACACAGGTCTTCCTGTAGCATGCAGGTCCTCCTACACAGTAACATGAAAGTCCTCCTATAGTATGCAGGTCCTCCTGTAGCATGCAGGTCCTCCTGTAGCATGCGGGTCCTCCTATAGCACGCAGATACCCCTATAGCACGCAGATCCTCCTATAGCACGCAGGTCCCCCTATAGCACGCAGGTTCTCCTGTAGCACGCAGATCCTTCTGTAGCACGCAGGTCCTCCTGTAGCACGCAGGTCCCCCTGTAGCACGCAGATCCTCCTGTAGCACGCAGGTCCCCCTGTAGCATGCAGATCCTCCTGTAGCATGCAGGTCCTCCTGTAGCACGCGGGTCCTCCTGTAGCACGCGGGTCCCCCTATAGCACGCAGGTCCTCCTATAGCACGCAGGTCCTCTTCTAGCACGCAGGTCCTCCTGTAGCACGCAGGTCCTCCTGTAGCACGCAGGTCCTCCTGTAGCACGCAGGTCCTCCTGTAGCACGCAGGTCCTCCTGTAGCACGCGGGTCCCCCTATAGCACGCAGGTCCTCCTATAGCACGCAGGTCCTCCTGTAGCATGCAGGTCCTCCTGTAGCACACAGGTCCTACTGTAGCACACAGGTCTTCCTGTGGCATGCAGGTCCTCCTACACAGTAACATGAAAGTCCTCCTATAGTATGCAGGTCCCCCTATAGCACGCAGGTCCTCCTATAGCACGCAGGTCCTCCTATAGCACGCAGGTCCCCCTATAGCACGCAGGTCCTACTATAGCACACAGGTCTTCCTGTAGCATGCAGGTCCTCCTACACAGTAACATGAAAGTCCTCCTATAGTATGCAGGTCCTCCTGTAGCATGCAGGTCCTCCTGTAGCATGCGGGTCCTCCTGTAGCACGCAGGTCCTCCTACAGCACACAGATCCCTCTGTAGCATGCAGGTCCTCCTACACAGTAGCACGCAAGTCCTCCTATAGCACGCAGGTCCTCCTATAGCACGCAGGTCCCCCTGTAGCACGCACGTCCCCCTGTAGCACGCACGTCCCCCTGTTGCACGCAGGTCCTCCTATAGCACGCAGGTCCTCCTACACAGTAGCACGCAGGTCGTCCTATAGCACGCAGGTCCTCCTACACAGTAGCACGCAGGTCCCCCTATAGCACGCAGGTCCTCCTGTAGCACGCAGGTCCTCCTGTAGCACGCAGGTCCTCCTATAGCATGCAGGCCCCTGTAGCATGTAGGTCCTCCTATAGCACGTAGGTCCACCTACAGCACGCATATCCCCCTGTAGCATGCAGGTACTCCTGTACTGTAGCACACAGGTCCACCTATAGCACGCAGGTCCTCCTGTAGCACGCAGGTCCTCCTATAGCACGCAGGTCCTCCTATAGCACGCAGGTCCTCCTGTACTGTAGCACGCAGGTCCTCCTATAGCACGCAGGTCCCCCTATAGCACGCAGCTCCTACTGTAGCACACAGGTCTTCCTGTAGCATGCAGGTCCTCCTACACAGTAACATGAAAGTCCTCCTATAGTATGCAGGTCCTCCTGTAGCATGCAGGTCCTCCTGTAGCATGCGGGTCCTCCTATAGCACGCAGATACCCCTATAGCACGCAGATCCTCCTATAGCACGCAGGTCCCCCTATAGCACGCAGGTCCTACTGTAGCACACAGGTCTTCCTGTAGCATGCAGGTCCTCCTACACAGTAACATGAAAGTCCTCCTATAGTATGCAGGTCCTCCTGTAGCATGCAGGTCCTCCTGTAGCATGCGGGTCCTCCTATAGCACGCAGATACCCCTATAGCACGCAGATCCTCCTATAGCACGCAGGTCCCCCTATAGCATGCAGGTCCTCCTGTAGCACGCAGATCCTCCTGTAGCACGCAGGTCCTCCTGTAGCACGCAGGTCCCCCTGTAGCACGCAGATCCTCCTGTAGCACGCAGGTCCCCCTGTAGCATGCAGATCCTCCTGTAGCACGCGGGTCCCCCTATAGCACGCAGGTCCCCCTATAGCACGCAGGTCCTCCTATAGCACGCAGGTCCTCCTCTAGCACGCAGGTCCTCCTGTAGCACGCAGGTCCTCCTGTAGCACGCAGGTCCTCCTGTAGCACGCAGGTCCTCCTGTAGCACGCGGGTCCCCCTATAGCACGCAGGTCCTCCTATAGCACGCAGGTCCTCCTATAGCATGCAGGTCCTCCTGTAGCACACAGGTCCTACTGTAGCACACAGGTCTTCCTGTAGCATGCAGGTCCTCCTACACAGTAACATGAAAGTCCTCCTATAGTATGCAGGTCCCCCTATAGCACGCAGGTCCTCCTATAGCACGCAGGTCCCCCTATAGCACGCAGGTCCTACTGTAGCACACAGGTCTTCCTGTAGCATGCAGGTCCTCCTACACAGTAACATGAAAGTCCTCCTATAGTATGCAGGTCCTCCTGTAGCATGCAGGTCCTCCTGTAGCATGCGGGTCCTCCTGTAGCATGCGGGTCCTCCTATAGCACGCAGATACCCCTATAGCACGCAGATCCTCCTATAGCACGCAGGTCCCCCTATAGCACGCAGGTCCTCCTGTAGCACGCAGATCCTCCTGTAGCACGCAGGTCCTCCTGTAGCACGCAGATCCTCCTGTAGCACGCAGGTCCCCCTGTAGCATGCAGATCCTCCTGTAGCACGCAGGTCCTCCTGCAGCACGCAGGTCCTCCTGTAGCACGCGGGTCCCCCTATAGCACGCAGGTCCTCCTATAGCACGCAGGTCCTCCTATAGCACGCAGGTCCTCCTGTAGCACGCAGGTCCTCCTGTAGCACGCAGGTCCTCCTGTAGCACGCAGGTCCTCCTATAGCACGCAGGTCCTCCTATAGCACGCAGGTCTTCCTGTAGCACGCAGGTCCTCCTGTAGCACGCAGGTCCTCCTGTAGCACGCAGGTCCTCCTGTAGCACACGGGCCCCCCTATAGCACGCAGGTCCTCCTGTAGAACGCAGGTCCTCCTGTAGCACGCAGGTCCTCCTGTAGCACGCAGGTCCTTCTGTAGCACGCGGGTCCTCCTGTAGCACGCAGGTCCTCCTGTAGCACGCAGGACCTCCTGTAGCACGCAGGTCCTCCTGTAGCACGCAGATCCTCCTGTAGCACGCAGGTCCTCCTGTAGCACGCAGGTCCTCCTGTAGCACGCAGATCCTCCTGTAGCACGCAGGTCCTCCTATAGCACGCAGATCCTCCTGTAGCATGCAGGTCCTCCTGTAGCACGCAGGTCCTCCTGTAGCACGCAGATCGTCTTGTAGCATGCAGGTCCTCCTGTAGCATGCAGGTCCTCCTGTAGCACGCAGATGACTCAAGGCCTCTAGTGATGTCAGTTATTTTATGTAATTGCAAGGGTATCCGGATGATAGGTCGACAGTCAATTGATCGACATTCATTAGGTCAACAGGTAAAAAAGGTCAACATAACAATAGTCGACACAGGTTTTTTCTTTTTTTTACATTTTCATACTTTCCCATCCACGTGGACTACAATTGTGAATAACAACCTTGCCCAGTGCATAGCGAGCGAGCCGAGCCGTGCAAGAGGACACCGTACACGAATCGGGGCCACATGTGGTTAAACATACAAAATGTCACCCAAAAATGCAAATAATCATGTCGACCTTTATACTGTGTCGACCTTTTCTGCCTGTTGACCTATTGACCCCGTTGAACGTTTGACCATGTCGACCAGTGACTGTAGACCCAATGATCCACACCCAGTGCAAGGACTGGTACAGAACCCTAATCACCAATATATTGGGCAGCACGGATGGTGTAATGGTTAGCATTACAGCCTCACAGCACTGAGGTCATGGGTTCCATTCCCAACATGGCCCTAACGGTGTGGAGTTTGTATATTCTCCCCGTACTTGCGTGGGTTTCCTCCGGGTACTCCGGTTTCCTCCCACAATCCAAAAATATACTGGTAGGTTACTTGGCTCCCAACAAAATTAACCCTAGCAAAATTGCTTTCCGGGTGTACATGTGGCTGGTTCTTGAGCTAATTTAGGTGGTCATTTCGAGTTGATTGCTAGCTGCATTCGTTCGCTGCGCAGCGATGATACAAAAAAACGGCACTTCTGCCCATGCGTATGTGGCGCAATGCGCACACGTGACGTACTTTCACAACGGCCGATGTAGTTTCACACAGGGTCTAGCGAAGCTTTTCAGTCGCACTGGTGACCGCAGAGTGATTAACAGGAAGTGGGCGTTTCTGGGTGTCAACGGACTGTTTTCAGGGAGTGGTCAAAAAAACGCAGGCATGGCTGGGCGAACGCAGGGCGTATTCGTGATGTCAAAACAGGAACTGATTAGTCTGAAGTGATCGCAAGCGCTGAGTAGGTCTGAAGCTACTCTGAAACTGCACAAAATTATTTTGTAGCCGCTCTGCGATCCTTTCGTTCGCACTTCTGCTAAGCTAAAATACACTCCCAGTGGAAGGCGGCATAGCGTTTGCACGGCTGCTAAAAACAGCTAGCGAGCGAACAACTCGGAATGACCCCCTTAGTGCTAATTTATTAAAGGGTATATACTGTATCCAACTGCTTTCATCTTTGCCTATGCTTAAAGAACTAGAAGTCCATAATGCCTTGCTCTCCTGTCTAGTATTTCCCTAAGCAGACACTAAGGAACTCATTCAGGACCGGCTGTTACTCTGATGCACAAATTACAAAGGTTTGGTACTTTGCGCATGTTTGAATGGGTCCTGCGGCACAGGATGCGCAGGACGCAGTGATGGCATGATGCATCAGACTATCAGGTTTCTGCGCACAGGGCTGAAGGTGGAGATTGTATGCGCAGGTACAGGCAGTAGTGTGGCAGTCCTTAAATTTAATAATTTTGTTGCATATATAAGTGCACTCTAAGCTACAGATGTGTCCTCATACACTATTGCCGCGTTTGCGGCAAACATTCCATCTCAGTGCGACAGGTCCTGCGCGACTACGCAAGTGCCGAGCGTCTGTTTCGCGTCTTTTTTCACCCAAAAATGCGTCATCTTCTAAATGTGATGCAACTAGGACGCATCAGGAGATACATTTGATATACAACACTGTGTGCGACTGAGTCTCTGAATCTGTACACGAAGTGCTACACTGCGGCGTCTGCAGCTTTTTTCCGCGCCAAGTTCCCTCGTGCTTCAACACAACATGTGGCACACAACATACAAGTGTCGCATATCACATTAATCAGCACAATCTCCTGGTGCGGTCTAGATGCATCACACTGCGACTGAGACATTTTACAAGCGGAAAAGAGGCCACGGAATCAGGCTGATCACTCCAGCCAAGCAGCTCACACTGCGTAGTATATAACCAGGTCTATGAGGGGACATATCTGTAGATCCTAGAAACGTGTCACATATAAAACAGACATTCCAAATGCCCCCTTAATCACTCTCATGATTAATTTAACACACAAATGGGCAGGATTTGCCCTGGCTTTTAAACTTTTGCCCCTTCTGCCTCCGCCACACCTGGGATCATATGTACTTTGCGCAGAAGCATAACCTAAAAGTGAAGTCGTACGTGTTATGTGTGTTGCAGCGGGCGGTCAATATAGGCGCAATGAGGAGCAAAACCAAGGCATGAAATCTCCGGGCTCTGCATCGGGTGCGCTCTGTAAACTGTCTCCACTGGGTCTCTGTAAACTGTCTCCAATGGATCTGTGTAAACCGTCTCCACTGGGGGGGGGGGGGGGTCTCTGTAGACCATCTCCACTGGGGAAGGGGGGTCTCTGTAAACCGTCTCCACTGGCGGGGTCTCTGTACACCGTCTCCACTGGCGGGGTCTCTGTACACCGTCTCCACTGGCGGGGTCTCTGTAAACCGTCTCCACTGGCGGGGTCTCTGTACACCGTCTCCACTGGCGGGGTCTCTGTACACCGTCTCCACTGGCGGGGTCTCTGTACACCGTCTCCACTGGCGGGGTCTCTGTAAACCGTCTCCACTGGCGGGGTCTCTGTAAACCGTCTCCACTGGCGGGGTCTCTGTAAACCGTCTCCGCTGGGTCTCTGTAAACCGTCTCCGCTGGGTCTCTGTAAACCGTCTCCGCTGGGTCTCTGTAAACCGTCTCCGCTGGGTCTCCGTAAACCGTCTCCCCTGGGTCTCCGTAAACCGTCTCCACCGGGTGCACTTTAAAAACCTGTTTATGGATATGTCACACAAACAGCTTTGGTAGATGCAGGGAATATATTAAGTTAATATGTCTTGCTCTTGACACTGAAACACTGACAGCAGTGGCTCTCACCCAGTAAGCTGTGTGCAGGCGTGAGTGCTTTAGTGCATGTTAAACACAGTAAATGAAATGTAGAATATCCACTGGTAACATAAATGCCTCCAGTCATGCTGCGACATAATCCCTTTTCTACTTCAGTTCCTACATTGGGCGGTGAAGTGCTCAGTCTATGCTTAGAAAACCCACAACCCCGTATTGTGACCTGCTAAAGCCCGGTGCTTACTAATACTGCCGGATTCCATGGATTTATTGATAGATTTGTGTGACTGGCACTCTCGTTACACAACCTACAGTACTGTTACAGAAACTGCTGCACTTGCTGACGTAACCACACTGATATTTTGTAGGATTTGCTTGTGCATTGTGTTTTACAAGAGGTTCCATATACTATAAGTGGCCATGAGAAACCTTATTTATAATGCATGTAGCTTTGGGGATCATTGTGCCTTATAACCAATGCAGGGAAATAGCGCTGATGAGCCCATTTGAATGTATGTATCTCTGATTTCTTTTTTTCCCCCAAGAAAGTAACAGCTACATAATGGGGGTGAGGTGTAATCAGGGAGATTGCTGGTCTATTCAGGGAGTCAGGGAGATCGCTTCTATTTCAGGGAGTCTCCTGCAGAATAAGGGAGGGTGGGCAACTACTGTATGGCTTGCAGTTGGAGACTAGGGGTCTATTTAAGAAGACAAGGGGGTATATTTACTCTGTGTCAGACTGGGGCATGAGGGGCCACCAAGGGAATGCAGTGGTAGGGGCCCATGCTTAAGGGGTTTGCCAGTTCCCACATAGGGTGTGGCCTGCCCCCACGAGGCTTAGCCAGACATTACTGACCCTCTATAGAGCAACAATGTATAATTACTGTGCATGGTCTTGGACTTGACATTAGAGGAAGAGGTGGGGCCCTCGGGCAGTGAGGCTCACCGGAGATTTTCCCTGGGCCCAAGTGGGCCAATCCGATCCTGTATTTACGACATGCAGGACAGCCCTGGTGGAGGCGTGGTCAAGTCAGGGAGGCGTGGCCATGATCCAGCTGGGGAAAAAAAATACTAAAACCGGGGAAGCAGCTGGCCTAAGCCCCTCCAAAAGGCCCAAGTAATTAATACTATATAATGACGCTTCTCGGTTTAAGACCAAAATTAAAAAAGGGAAATGCTTTCACAAGCCACTGCTTAGTAAATAACCCCCAATGTCTTTATTACCCCAGTCTCTCTATTACCCCTGTACCTTATTAACAAAGGGTTAACATGGAAGAAACCAAAGATTTCACTGACTTTACCCCAGTTACCGAAGCTTACCGCCATCACAATAGACCAGGCCTGGCCAACCTGTGGCTCTCCAGATGTTTTAGCATTCCCTAATAGCAAAACTGTGGCAAAGCATGATGGGACTTGTAGTTTTACAACAGCTGGAGAGCCACAGGTTGGCCAGGCCTACAATAGACCATTATGTGGACGGTGACCATGAGCTACTCATGAAGTGTTAGTTAACTTTGCTTTGTGCCACAAGAGAGCGGTGTCTCAGGATGGCGTTAGGTCACCTTGTCAGTGGGCTACAGCAAGAGAGGCGTCGCTGGACGCCTGCAGGGTCAGATGGCTGTATGCACTGGCACTAGCTGCATATGCGCATAGTACGATGCTGCCGGGGGAAAAAGAAAAAAAAATCTCACCGGAATGGGGCATTTTTGCCGGGGCACCAATAGCAGCCCTGATATGGTAAATTCTGGTGGTTTATACAATGATACTGTATAATTCCAGCAACAATGGTCCATTAAATTGTATAACGGTAAAGAAGAAAGTTGTTAGGAGAAAAAGGGTGAGGACGAGAAAGGAGAATCGAGGGGATGGACTGGTGGGTTAGCCGAAGACTTAGTATTCATTCTAGCACCCTGCACCTTTCAAAACACGTGCAGTTCCTCTTTCCTGCCTGGGGTGTGGCTCTCTGCTCTGTTGCTTCTCAGCACATTCTGGCCTGTATTTTAGTACTGAGATACAGATCAGAGTGTGCTGAGAAGCACCAGAGCAGAGAGCGACACCCCAGGCAGGAAAGAGGAACTGCACGTGTTTTGAAAGGTGCAGGGTGCTAGAATGAACACATAGGGGGATATCCAATTATTCCCGTTAAAACATCGGGTCCGAAAAATGTCCGTTTTAGTCGGTTTTTCTGACTTTTTTCCGATGTTTCACCGATTTTTTTTTACAGGCTATCCAGATAGATCGCCTGTAAAAAAAAAAAAAAAAAAACCTTTTCTCCCGAAAATACACAGGTTCAGTGAAACCTGTGTGTTTTCGTACGAAAACAGGGCTGTTTCCGGGGATACTGCTTCGCCTGCCAGAGGCAGGTGAAACAAAATCCCTGATAAGTTGCGGCATGCGCCGGCTTATCAGGGCTAATTAGATAGCCCTCGGCGGGACAATTAGCCCCGGTAAAAAACCGGGACTAATTGATATCCCCCTTTGATTGATCTATCCAAACCTGTAAGATCAGACAGGCACAAAGCACTGTCACTGGGAGTACTTATATTAGATGACTGATTATGATCACTAATGGAGATATTACACATGCAGGAACACTAGTTTTTGCATGTTTTTATTAACAGCCCCTTCAACATGAAAGGCCTGATGAGGCCACCTAATACTCTGTAAAATCTGATAGCAGAACCTTTTTGGAGTTTGCCTTTCGGGAACCCTTGCAAATTTAGATGGCGTTGGTTTCCGGAGACCTGCACCTTCCTATGGTAAGGAGCTCCCGGTTGCAATGAGGGATCCACTCAGTTCCCTCTGTCTCTGCCGAGATTGTCCGTGCGCCACCGTGAAGGTGGGTTAGCCGAAGATTTAGTATTCATTCTAGCACCCTGCACCTTTCAAAACACGTGCAGTTCCTCTTTCCTGCCTGTGGTGTCGCTCTCTGCTCTGGTGCTTCTCAGCACATTCTGGCCTGTATTTTAGTACTGAGATACAGAACAGAGTGTGCTGAGAAGCACCAGAGCAGAGAGCAACACCCCAGGCAGGAAAGAGGAACTGCACGTGTTTTGAAAGGTGCAGGGTGCTAGAATGAACACATAGGGGGATATCCAATTATCCCCGTTAAAACATCAGGTCCGAAAAATGTCCGTTTTCATCCGTTTTTCGGACTTTTTTCCGATGTTTCACCAATTTTTATTTACAGGCTATCCAGATAGATCGCCTGTAAAAAAAAAAAAAAACATTTCTCCCGAAAACACACAGGTTCAGTGAAACCTGTGTGTTTTCGTGTGAAACAGCCCCGTTTTTGGACGAAAACGGGGCTGTTTCCGGGGATACTGCTTCGCCTGCCGGAGGCAGGTGAAACATAATCCCCGATAAGCCGCGGCACGCGCCGGTTTATCGGGGCTAATTAGATAGCCCCGGTAAAAAAACGGGGCTAATTGGATATCCCCCTAAGGTTGATCTATCCAAACCTGTAAGATCAGACAGGCACAAAGCACTGTCACTGGGAGTACTTATATTAGATGACTGATTATGATCACTAATGGAGATATTACACATGCAGGAACACTAGTTTTTGCATGTTTTTAGTAACAGCCCCTTCAACATGAAAGGACTGATGAGGCCACCTGATACTCGGTAAAATCTGATAGCAGAAAGTTTTTGGAGTTTGCCTATCGGGAACCCCTGCAAATTTAGATGGCGTTGGTTTCCGGAGACCTGCACCTTCCTATGGTAAGGAGCACCCGGTTGCAATGAGGGATCCACTCAGTTCCCTCTGTCTCTGCCGAGATGCTCTATGCGCCACCGTGAACTCGGGTCACGCACGTGCACTAACACGACTGGGCCGGACCAGGCAGTGTAAAGTTATACCACTGCTAATTAGCAACGTAACTGCAGGAGTTTGGGATTGTGGGGATAGCTGTCCCTGCACCGGAGCAATGCTGAGTTGCTCTGGTGGTTATGTGTCCACCGTCGCAACATGTGGCAAGTTGGATGTTTCATTATCAGTGCCCATAGGCCTCCGATAATGATTACATCACTACAAATTTGGTGTAAGCCTGTCTAGTGGCATACAAAAGGCCTTCCACATGCATTGTGCAATTAGCTCTATATAACAATGTTGTTGGAAGGGATAGAAGCATTATTATTACTCAAATCACTCATTTATGCAGTGCCGTTTAGAGAATAAACTACCAGTATGTTTTCAGAGCTTGGAAGGAAACACTGAGTGGTTGCAGTATCTATGGCTTTGCAATTAGAGCAGAAGCAAATTTGTGTCTTGCACCATTAGTAGGCACTATCATTTTCCCAGTTTAGAGCAGGGACACTGGTGTGAGCACCTGTCTTCTCCCTGCTCTGTGTCAGCAGATAAAACGGGTACTAAATGACTTAGTACCATACATTCCTGCTCTCCTGGAGTGTCCGTGAGACTCCGCCCTCACAGATCCCGCTCACTGTGCTAGTGAAACGGGCAGAGCCCAGATGACGTGTTTCGCTGCCAATCACATCATTACGGTCTTGCTCTTACTGAGTAATGATGCCCTTTGGTCTTGGACCTCCAACTCAGGACCTCCTGGAATGAAGCTTCAAGAAATAAGCAAGTATGATTAGTAGGGTTTACAAAAAGAGCCAGGTCTGTCTTTATCCAGCTCTTCTTGACCTTCCCGGTCAGTCATTATATAGTGTTGGGACAAAGTTTGGGCAAACTGCACTGATCCCTGAAAAGGTTGCATCACCACAGCCTACGGGGACAGGTGGCGTCATCATGGAGAAATCTCTTGTGTAGTGAAAGTACTAGCTGTTCACTCTCCCCACCCCACCAAAATAATATCACCCCCCACCCCAAGCCGGTCCTGTCCCCTGAAGTAAGGACTGTCCTGCCAGAAACGTGGTAGGAGTGGGGCACAACTCTGAACCGGTCTTCCTGCTGCCTCCATGGCTCGGTGCAGAGTGTGTACGGTAGACCTCCTCCTGTTTGTGATCCCAGTGACAGATTCCATCTGATAGGAGACGTGATATACACTACTTCTGTTTTCCAACCAGACCTCATTATCTCCCGGCATTGTCTGTGAGTAGACTCTCTGCGGCATCCATTTTCCTAAAGACCGTCTATGATTTGCAAGTAAAGTAGGGGCTTGTCAAGGGTACGTTAAGCCGCAGACTCCGATTTGCATTCCTAGAAGTGGCTGAGAAATCTAGATGCTATCTCAGTACTTGTGCTGGGAGGAAAACACCTCAGCCGGCTCAGACAGAACAAAGAAATTCATTATTTTCCAATATGTGCAAATGTATTTGTTTAGAAAAACACAAAGCTAATTTGTCGTCTTTGATCCTTCATATTTGTCTATGCAGGTTAATGAAAAGACAATTAGTTTTCCTCAACATACATTTCCAGATCAAAATGCTGCCTTATCTCCATTTTTGGCTTTTATTTTTGTGGGTGCGGGTTATGATACAAATGAACAAATATTAGGATTAACATGCAAATATCCCTCAAAGTCTCTGTTTGTATGAAAAACATATTGTGGTAATTTAAAATGCGGACATGACAAGAATACAGAATACTAATGAAGCGGAGACTAAGTTACAATATTATTTCCTGAAACAATACTTACTGACTTATCGGAGAACAATACCCGCATCTGGGTTGGGTTTTATATACCGGCGCACAGGATGCCGGCGGTCAGAATAACGACTGCAGCATCTTATATACAGTACTTACCTTTCCCCAATGGTCCCCTAACTCTCCCTTCTGGCAGCCTAAACCCTACCCTCCCCCAGTGGTGCCTAAACCCAACCCCCTCTCTTCCTGCAGCCTAACCCTCCCTTCCCTGCAGCCTAAACCTTCCCCGGTGGTGCCTATACCCAACCCCTCCCCTTACTGCAGCCTAACCCTCCCCCCCCCCCCCCCCCCACAGCCTAAACCTAACCCTCCACCGGTGGTGCCTAAACCCAACCCCCCTCACTTCCTGCAGCCTAACCCTCCCTTCCCCACAGCCTAAACCTTCCCCGGTGGTGCCTATACCCAATCCCTCCCCTTACTGCAGCCTAACCCTTCCTCCCCCCCACAGCCTAAACCTAAGCCTCCCCCGGTGGTGCCTAAACCCAACCCCCCTCACTTCCTGCAGCCTAACCCTCCCTTCCCTGCAGCTTAAACCTTCCCCGGTGGTGCCTATACCCAACCCCTCCCCTTACTGCAGCCTAACCCTTCCTCCCCCCCACAGCCTAAAGCTAACCCTCCCCCGGTGGTGCCTAAACCCAACCTCCCTCACTTCCTGCAGCCTAACCCTCCCTTCCCTGCAGCTTAAACCTTCCCCGGTGGTGCCTATACCCAACCCCTCCCCTTACTGCAGCCTAACCCTTCCTCCCCCCACAGCCTAAACCTAACCCTACCCCGGTGGTGCCTAAACCCCCCCTTCCTGCAGTCTAACCCTCCCCCACAGCCTAAACCTAACTCTCCCCCAGTGGTGCCTAAACCCAAACCCCCCCATCCTACAACCTAACCCTCCCTCCCCCACAGCCTAATTCTAACCCTCCCTAGGGGTGCCTAAATGTTACCCCCCTACCTGTAGCTTAAAACATACCACCACCCCTCGCCCCCATGCGGCATATCTTTCCAGCGGGTCGACAAACACTCGTTCGAGATCCCGGCGGTGGGGTTGTGATCCTAGTCGTACGCTGGCAACGGCATTACGGGCAGAGTCGGGATTACGGCATCAGTGTTTTGACTGCCGAGATCCCCTTATGGGTTTGTTGGGAAACTGCCGTCTGAATTTTCACTGACAGGACCTTGACTGCCGGGATCCTGACCAGATCCCACTATCCAATAAGAATAGTGACCACACAGGCAGATCCAGCCAAGCAATCCAAGAGCCAAGCATTCATCCGTTACCAATTTGGTCATATACAGTGCATCTGGAAAGTATTCACAGCGCTTCACTTTTTCCACATTTTGTTATGTTACAGACTTATTCCAAAATGGAATAAATTAATTTTTTCCCCTCAAAATTCTACACACAATACCCCATAATGACAACGTGAAAAACTTTTTTGGGGGGATTTTAGCAAATTTATTACAAATAAAAAAAACGAAGAAATCACATGTACATAAGTATTCACAGCCTTTGCCATGAAGCTCAAAACTGAGCTCAGGTGCATCCTGTTTCCACTGGTCATCCTTGAAATGTTCTTACCGCTTAATTGGAGTCCACCTGTGGTAAATTCAGTTGATTGGACATGATTTGGAAAGGCGCGCACCATAAGGTCCCACACTTGACAGTGCATGTCTGAGCACAAACCAAGCATGAAGTCAAAGGACTTGTCTGTAGGTTTATAATAAAATACCAGAATAAGCACAAGACGGCCAAACGCTTTCACTTCTCTGTACATATCTGCAAAACACAATCCAAGCCGCGAATCCCTACTACGCCGGGGCAGTTTTTAAAAAACACTCAAGTAGCTCAGGTAATGTATTTAAAATGGAACAATATAATACTCATTGGATTAGTTATTGTCCCACCGAATGAAAGAAATTTCATTCTATACAGTGAAAGGGATTTTTATTCCATGCTTAGTACTGTATAAAGGAACACGTTCCCTGATGTGCGGAAGTTGGCCATCTCAATTTATTTGTACCTGCGTGACTTCTTAAATGGAATCAAAAATCAAAAATGGGCAGACGTCTAGAAATGAAAAAAATCAAATAAAAAACACTTTCTTTAAAGGAACAATCCCGCATAGCAAGGCATCTGCTTAATAAAAAATAAACGGATTAGTTGAATAATTGGCCTCCCCAAGCAGCATTTAATTGAGCCAGTGGAAATATTTGCAGACTGTTTTTTTTGGCAAGAGATTAATTTTCAGATGATTTTATTTTTAATTACAGTTGATTTAAATGTTCAGAAGTGGCTTCAAAAAAGGTTAAAAGGTGGTTGTTTCCTATTCGTATTTATTATAAAACTTATGCATAATTTACCTCCAATCTGTGGAATGCAATAAATTATTGCAAGTCTATCCCCATGACAAGTACTAACGGGTTAAGCATTTGTACCTCACTACAGCGTGTGGACCATTTTCGGCTGGACAGCAAGTGTGCAGACTTTATTACTGATTAGATTGTACGGTTACATAAGGTTCATTGGTACAAAGACCGATTTGTCTGATAAGTTCTATATTGCTATTAAAGGGGATGATGCGAAACGCGTAGTAGAAACACTAGACATGGTTAAACTGGCCTGTATTGCTTTGGCAGCAACATGATCCGATCTGTCGTATTATCCTGCTACTGATGTCACCAATGTGTCTATCTGGGAACAACTGAATCGCTTAAGAGGAGCAGCTGGCGAATAAACCTGCAGATGTGTATGATGGGGTTGAGGTCAGGGCTCTGTGCAGGCTTACAGTATCATGTTCTTCCACGCCAAATCAAGCAAACCATTTTCTTCAGTTGTTCTCACTTTATGCATGGGGCCATTGTCATGTTGAAAAAATAATGGGCCAACCCCAAAGTGCTGCCACAAAGATGAACGCACAGCACACAATCCCCTAGAATGTCACAGTATGCTACAGCGTTATGATTTCTCTTCACTGTAAGTAAGGGACCAAGGACAACCCATGAAAAACAACTCCGGACCATTATACTATCTCCATTAAACGGAACAGCTGCCAATACACTCAGCCGGATCCACAATTTATCCGGCAGAATGACAGATGTTGAAGTATGATTCATTTCTCCAGAGGACGCGTTTCGACTGCTCCAGAGGCCAATGGTAGCGTGCTTCCAATAACTCCAGCCAATATTTGGCATTGCACATGGCTTGGCTATGGAACCCAATTTGTAAAGCTCCGATGGAGAATTTTTGTGCAGACATCACTTCCGGAGGCAGTTTGGAACTCGGTAGTGAGTGATATGATTTAAGCATCCTTAAAACCCAGACCGTAGATGCAGAGTTTGGAAAACTACTAGAAAGGGAAGTATCCGGCAACAGACTGTGATGTATGTATTGTGGTTTCATTCTTCTTTTACCACATACTGGGAAGTGTTTCTTGGCTACGGTAAGTTAAGACACAGAAGAGAAACATCTTTATTCAGAAGTACTCCTCTGATGCAAAGGGGTCTGATGAAAGGAGCAGGAGGACCGTTACCTCGATTATATCTCACTAATAGGATGGATTTTCTTTAGTTTGCAGAAAGTTGGAAACAGCACTTGGTAACAACTGGAAGAAATAGGGCAGTGTAATTATTCTATAGATCAGCGTTTTTGAGATACTGCTGTATCATACTGTGCGATATGAAATGTACTCTGCTTATAATGCAAAAGTATTTCCTGCACATACCGTGACAAAAGAAAATAGGCAAAAATCCTAAAAAAAGCTGCACAGTATCCAGGAGTTGTACGGAAATTCTGCTTTATATACTGTATAGCAATGCTTGTTTGTTTGTTCGTTGTATTGGATTTGCAGAATGCGTAAATTAAGGGGAGAATTTATTAGACTGTGGTTTGGCGCTGAGCTCACACCTGCGGCAGGTAACTGCTTATTTTTGCAAAAAGATGCAATTGACTGTGAAACAGGTATTCAAGCCAACAAACTGCTATACTTTACTGTGGAAGTGGGCATCACTTGGATGGCAGATCTAAACTCCCTGGAGTGCTGCCTGAAATTTCAGAGTCTCCCAAACTTTCCACAAGTGTAGGCAAGTAGAGACACAGCCCTGTATCTCATCAGTCTTGTGCGTCTAGACTAGAACTGAGCGGAATTGCTGCCCGTCTAGTTTCCCTTCGTGGAGAGGACCTTTGCTGTGCGGTGCGCGATGACTTCATTTCGCACCGCACAGCATTGTGGAACTGGCACAGACGCTAGGGGTCATAATTGACCTCTAGTGTCTATATATGCTGTGCTATGGGAGAGACGTCATGACGTCTCTCCCATAGATCCGAGGAGAGGAGCGGCGCCGGCGGAGGTCTGCAGCAGTCAGGAGCGGGGATTGTAAGTAATATTTTTTTTTTTGTGTGTGTGCAAGCGGCGCTACGCTATAGGGGGCACAAATGGGAGCACAACTCTACAGGGGGCGTAACTGACCACGCCCCCTGTATGAAGCCACGCCCCTATGTTTCGCCCGGGGCGCCACAAGGGCTAGAACCGGCCCTGACTGTAGTCCATGCATTCTGCAGTGGGGGAGGCTGGGGTAAGACAGGAAGTATATTGACGGACACTTCACAATTGAAATAGCCAAACTTCAGAACTGAATGCAGGCGGCGATTAATATTGCATGGGAGAAAAAAGTTTCAATTTCGCTGGCTCTCGAGCAGACAGCGGTGTCGCAGGTGGGCAGAATGCCATAAGGCTCGTCAGGCAGAAAGCAGAATTCACAGGAGAAATAAAAACACATTCTCAGGGTTTTGAGAATGTTCAAATATTTCATCTGGAGCTGACATTTTGGCCACACTGAACGGCCTTTCTCAAAACCAAGTAAAAGGTCATCTGGAATGACCAGAACTCTTACTCCTCTATAATAAATATTTGAGCATGAATAATGGAAGGTGTGGGGTTTATTTTAAGTTTGAATGGAAAATATATTGAGTTTTACGGTAAAGGGCTTTGTCTTATTCTTCTGCAAATGAAAGTCAGCTAGACAGGATTTATTATAGGGATGAACTGGATCTAGCCAAATCCTAAGGGATCTTTTGTTTCTGTAATTGCCCTGAAACGTAATTGCACAGGTTGAAGAGTAATCACATCCCAGAGGTAAAGATAAAAATAGGTTATCATTAATTCTGCTTTATTTTTACTGCGCAAATTGGGGATATGGTCAGAGGTACAGACTGATTCAGTATTTTAATTCAGTATCTTAAATCTTAAAATACATTATCTTAAATCTTAAAATATGCATTTAGTAAACACATATTCTAACCAAAGAAAATTACTTCTATACTGTTTTATGTTTATTTTTTGAATCATGGGTGTTATCGCGCGTTTCAAGCTATAAAAGCTCAGACTTCACAAGAGTTCACAGTGACAGCTAGAAGCGAATGGGGAATACACATAGGGGGTCATTCCAAGTTGATCGCTAGCTGCTTTAGTTCACTGCGCAGCGATGAGGCAAGAAATCGGCACTTCTGCGCATGCGGTGCAATGCACGTCGTACTATTACAACGAACGATGTAGTTTCACACAAGGTCTAGCGAAGCTTTTCAGTCGCACTGCTGGCCGCAGAGTGATTGACAGGAAGAGGGCGTTTCTCGGTGTCAACTGACCGTTTTCAAAGAGTGTTCGGAAAAACGCAGGCGCGCCAGGAAAAACGCAGGCGTGGCTGGGCGAACGCAGGGCTTATTCGTGATGTCAAAACAGGAACTGAATAGTTCTACAGTGATCGCAAGCGCTGAGTAGGTCTGAAGCTACTCTGAACCTGCACAAAATTATTTTGTAGCCGCTCTGCGATCCTTTCGCTTGCACTTCTGCTAAGCTAAAATACACCCCCAGTGGGAGGCGGCATAGCGTTTGCACGGCTGCTAAAAACTGCTAGCGAGCGATCAATTCGGAATGACCCCCATGGTTCTGAAAATGTTGAAGGCACAGTCCTAGGTGCATAATCCCTTTTTGGGACACCTGCCTTAAAATCTCTGACGTCTATTGCTGTACTGATACTTACAAAGTAGAATATAGAAGTTACCCAGCGCCCAAACTACCATAGGATCTGTAAACTGATTGCAGAGCATTGCACAGAGATCACTGCATTCTTCTCTCTACATAAGACAAAAGCCATCTGTGCGCATTATGACAATGACACGGCCTTGGGGACTGGAGGAGGTTAAACAGGCTGCCCGATCTTATATAATCCTTCCTACAAACTGTTACTAATACGGACACATCTGTAATTATCTAGCGGTCTTCTGTGTTTCTTCTGTTTAACGTAGCTATATCAGTAAAGAAGAGTTGTATTTGCTGTACTGCATTGTAAATAGTGCTACGCTGGTCTCTTGCCTGGGGCAATCAAAAAAATAAAGAAATTGACTGGATGATATAAAGACCTTATTGAAATGCACAGTGGTGTGGCCTGAAACTTGTATATCTGCCCTTTGATGTCCTAGGATGACGAGCAGTGTCGGACTGGGGCATGTAGGGCCCACCGGGGGAATGCAGTGGTAGGGGCCTATGTTAGGGGTGTGGCCAGTCTGCAGAGGGGGTGTGGCCTGCCACCTCATTGGTTTGACTAACCATTAGAGAGTGCAATGTCTGGACCCCTTCATAAATATATATAGTGAATTCAGCTGCTGAATACATGATAATGTACCAGATTAATAACAGATTAATAACAGCAATGCACTGTAGAAAATATACCATAGTACAGTATAAGGTAACATATATATAATTCAAGTGCACAGTCTGGAACCTGATCCTTAGAGCAGGAGGTGGGCCCCCAGGCAGTAGGGCCCACCGGTGGTTTCCCCTGTAACCCTGTGGGCCAGTCCAAGCCTGATGATGAGAGATTTAGGGGGATGTCTCCTCTCTCTCGAGTTACTTTACCACAAGTGTCTTTAATAAAAAGTTATGTTCCTGTATTGTAATCAGTGCATATATGATTGATTTCCCTGCCGTGCTTAGATCAAAAGAGATGGCAGCTCCTAACTCAAGTTACAGGTGAGAATATCTATTCACCAGCCTGGTCCGCTTGTCCTTGGGGAATAGCTACAGGGAACATTCATGAAAACTCCTGAAACAGAAAAAAGGTGACAGAGGAACCAGTAACTCTTTCCTCTGCTGACCTGCACTGCAGGAATACAGGTACAATGTGACACAAGTCTTCATTAATGTCCCCGGCTAAGACCAGGTAGACACGTTAGATGGCGCAACATCCCCAGAATTACCCAATTATTCACAAGAATATCATTTTACACCCTCTGAAAAAAAAGTAGAAATGAGGCTTAGTTACACCAAGATGTCCAAAGTGCCATATTCCATCCATCTAAATAAAGATAAAACGACGCTGTCAGCTCATCTACGTGCTGTAAAAAAGAATAATACAGTCAATGCCCAGCACAGGGCTATGATTTAGCACAGATGCCTCTTTGTAAATCCTTAACAGATTAGAAGCACATTATATCTGTATCACTGGGTAATTTATGTCTCCGTTAGCTCACATTATATCCCCAGAAGTCCATGAGAGGAACCTTTCCATGCTCAATATGCAGCCCGGGCTGCAGCGTACATCTGCCGCCGTACAGCCAAGGTGAACCGCGCCATTCCAGCCGTTGTCGATTCTCAGGCACGTCTGTACTGTGATTTAACCCAGTGGTTCCCAAACAACGTTCTCAAAGCACCTTAACAGTTCAGGTTTTAAGGATATCCATGGTTGCGCACAGGTGGTTAAATCAAATTGACTGAGGTACTAATTAAGGCACCTGTGCTAAAGCATGGAGATCCTTAAAACCCGGACTGGGAAGGCGCGCCTTGAGGAACCTCTGGATTTACCTTTAAAGCACCTTCGTCAACCTGTATATATGTATATTCATATGGCTGCAACTGGACGCACGAGGAGACTGTGCTGAATAATGTATATGGAATATCGTAAAAAATAAGAATTTACTTACCGATAATTCTATTTCTCGTAGTCCGTAGTGGATGCTGGGGACTCCGTCAGGACCATGGGGATTAGCGGCTCCGCAGGAGACAGGGCACAAAAATAAAAGCTTTAGGACTAGGTGGTGTGCACTGGCTCCTCCCCCTATGACCCTCCTCCAAGCCTCAGTTAGGATACTGTGCCCGGACGAGCGTACACAATAAGGAAGGATTTTGAATCCCGGGTAAGACTCATACCAGCCACACCAATCACACTGTACAACTTGTGATCTGAACCCAGTTAACAGCATGATAACAGAGGAGCCTCTGAAAAGATGGCTCACAACAATAATAACCCGATTTTTGTAACAATAACTATGTACAAGTATTGCAGACAATCCGCACTTGGGATGGGCGCCCAGCATCCACTACGGACTACGAGAAATAGAATTATCGGTAAGTAAATTCTTATTTTCTCTGACGTCCTAAGTGGATGCTGGGGACTCCGTCAGGACCATGGGGATTATACCAAAGCTCCCAAACGGGCGGGAGAGTGCGGATGACTCTGCAGCACCGAATGAGAGAACTCCAGGTCCTCCTCAGCCAGGGTATCAAATTTGTAGAATTTTGCAAACGTGTTTGCCCCTGACCAAGTAGCAGCTCGGCAAAGTTGTAAAGCCGAGACCCCTCGGGCAGCCGCCCAAGATGAGCCCACCTTCCTTGTGGAATGGGCATTTACACATTATGGCTGTGGCAGGCCTGCCACAGAATGTGCAAGTTGAATTGTACTACAAATCCAACGAGCAATCGTCTGCTCAGAAGCAGGAGCACCCAGCTTGTTGGGTGCATACTGACAACGTCTAGCAACTTGGAGTCCTCCAAGTCCCTAGTAGCCGCAGGCACCACAATAGGTTGGTTCAGGTGAAACGCTGACACCACCTTAGGGAGAAACTGGGGACGAGTCCGCAGTTCTGCCCTGTCCGAATGGAAAATCAGATATGGGCTTTTGTGAGACAAAGCCGCCAATTCTGACACTCGCCTGGCCGAGGCCAGGGCCAACAGCATGGTCACTTTCCATGTGAGATATTTCAAATCCACAGATTTGAGCGGTTCAAACCAATGTGATTTGAGGAATCCCAGAACTACGTTGAGATCCCACGGTGCCACTGGAGGCACAAAAGGGGGTTGTATATGCAGTACTCCCTTGACGAATGTCTGGACTTCAGGAACTGAAGCCAATTCTTTCTGGAAGAAAATCGACAGGGCCGAAATTTGAACCTTAATGGACCCCAATTTGAGGCCCATAGACACTCCTGTTTGCAGGAAATGCAGGAATCGACCGAGTTGAAATTCCTCCATGGGGGCCTTCCTGGCCTCACACCACGCAACATATTTTTCGCCAAATGCGGTGATAATGTTGTGCGGTCACCTCCTTCCTGGCTTTGACCAGGGTAGGTATGACCTCTTCCGGAATACCTTTTTCCCTTAGGATCCGGCGTTCAACCGCCATGCCGTCAAACGCAGCCGCGGTAAGTCTTGGAACAGACAGGGTCCTTGCTGAAGCAAGTCCCTTCTTAACGGCAGAGGCCATGGGTCCTCTGTGAGCATCTCTTGAAGTTCCGGGTACCAAGTCCTCCTTGGCCAATCCGGAGCCACGAGTATAGTTCTTACTCCTCTCCGTCTTATAATTCTCAGTACCTTGGGTATGAGAGGAAGAGGAGGGAACACATACACTGACTGGTACACCCACGGTGTTACCAGAGCGTCCACAGCTATTGCCTGAGGGTCCCTTGACCTGGCGCAATACCTGTCCAGTTTTTTGTTGAGGCGGGATGCCATCATGTCCACCTTTGGTTTTTCCCAATGGTTCACAATCATGTGGAAGACTTCCGTGTGAAGTCCCCACTCTCCCGGGTGGAGGTCGTGCCTGCTGAGGAAGTCTGCTTCCCAGTTGTCCACTCCCGGAATGAACACTGCTGACAGTGCTATCACATGATTTTCCGCCCAGCGAAGAATCCTTGCAGCTTCTGCCATTGCCCTCCTGCTTCTTGTGCCGCCCTGTCTGTTTACGTGGGCGACTGCCGTGATGTTGTCCGACTGTATCAGCACCGGCTGACCTTGAAGCAGAGGTCTTGCTAGGCATAGAGCATTGTAAATTGCCCTTAGCTCCAGTATATTTATGTGGAGAGAAGTCTCTAGACTTGACCACGTTCCCTGGAAATTTCTTCCCTGTGTGACTGCTCCCCAGCCTCTCAGGCTGGCATCCGTGGTCACCAGGATCCAATCCTGAATGCCGAATCTGCGGCCCTCTAGTAGATGAGCACTCTGCAGCCACCACAGAAGAGACACCCTTGTCCTCGGAGACAGGGTTATCCGCTGATGCATCTGAAGATGCGATCCGGACCATTTGTCCAGCAGATCCCACTGAAAAGTTCTTGCGTGAAATCTGCCGAATGGAATCGCTTCGTAAGAAGCCACCATTTTTCCCAGGACCCTTGTGCAATGATGCACTGACACTTTTCCTGGTTTTAGGAGGTTCCTGACTAGCTCGGATAACTCCCTGGCTTTCTCCTCCGGGAGAAACACCTTTTTCTGGACTTTGTCCAGAATCATCCCTAGGAACAGCAGACGTGTCGTCGGGATCAGCTGCGATTTTGGAATATTTAGAATCCACCCGTGCTGTTGTAGCAGTACCCGAGATAGTGCTACTCCGACCTCCAACTGTTCCCTGGACTTTGCCCTTATCAGGAGATCGTCCAAGTAAGGGATAATTAAGACGCCTTTTCTTCGAAGAAGAATCATCATTTCGGCCATTACCTTGGTAAAGACCCGGGGTGCCGTGGACAATCCAAACGGCAGCGTCTGAAACTGATAATGACAGTTCTGTACTACGAACCTGAGGTACCCATGGTGAGAAGGGCAAATTGGGACATGAAGGTAAGCATCCTTGATGTCCAGGGACACCATATAGTCCCCTTCTTCCAGGTTCGCTATCACTGCTCTGAGTGACTCCATCTTGAATTTGAACCTTTGTATGTAAGTGTTCAAAGATTTCAGATTTAGAATAGGTCTCACCGAGCCGTCTGGCTTCGGTACCACAAATAGTGTGGAATAATACCCCTTTCCCTGTTGTAGGAGGGGTACTTTGATTATCACCTGCTGGGAATACAGCTTGTGAATTGCTTCCAATACTGCCTCCCTGTCGGAGGGAGACGTTGGTAAAGCAGACTTCAGGAACCTGCTGTCAGGAATCGACTTACCAAGCTGGCATCCGTCCGCCGCTGCGGACTCCGTCCTGGCTCCCTGCGGTCACCTGTCACCTATGCCCCTGCCATGGAACATCATCTGGATCCTGGGGGTACTCCTGAGCCAGTAGGCGTGTGCGCGCCGCGTCCCCGCTAGGCCGCGGCGTGGGCGCCGCCATGACAGTCTCCAAACAAGCTAGTATGCTGCGGCCAATCCGGTGCGTGGCCGCACCCACTTTCCTTTCCTCCATCCAATCCCTGCACACCATGGGGTATATAGGAGGCTACAGTTTCACCTTACAGGCATCCTGGACTTTGTGTCATTCTGACTACCTACATGAAAGGATCGGTTCCTGTCTTCTCCTGAGTTCCTGGTTCTCTGCTAGAACTTATACTCCTGGTCATTCTGCATTTCTTCCGTGGAACTTCAAGGCCCAGCAATACCTGCAACCTGCATAAGGCTTCACACTCATCACCACCTTGTGTGCTTCAGCCTGCAGTTGAAGACTGACTCCAGGTGTGTTCATTCCTCCACCTGTGACACAGCTTGCTGCTGCCAGTGCCTCATCACCTGCACTGTGAGTCGGACTCCTGCTTATGCTAAGGTTTGCCATTTCCATTACTGCCTAAAGTTTCCTGTTTTAAAACCCTGCACTGGTTTCCAAGCCAGAACCATTTCATTAACATTCATTCTGTTGTTTATATATTACCGGATATTATTTCTCAAGTTCATTTGCCATTCACTGCCATAGACTTTTCAGTTATCATACTGAGCAATTGACTTTTCATCTGTTATTATTATTTCTGCTTCAATACTGTTAAAATCATCTGCTTAATAAAATACCTTTGCGCTTATGCGCAGAAACGTTATTCAACCTCCTCGTTTCTTTCCTCCTACCTCCACTGACCCACTAGCGCCCCCTCCGGGGACACAGACCAAACACAATCTGACAGTAAGTCCAGGATCGATGGACTCGGATGGTGGACGGAGTGTGGGGTCAGAGGCCTTGCAAAATCTGGTCTCCCGTCTGGATGGTCAAGAGGTTGCGCAGCAGCAGATGCTTCACTTTCTACAAGGGATGTCCTCCCGACTGGATACACTGCAGCAATCTCTGCCCAGTGTGCTCTCACCTACTGTACCTGTTACTTCAGCACCTGCCAGTGCTGTAAATTCTTCTGTGTTGGCTGCATCAGCTCCAATGTCACGTCTGCACCTGCCCGTGCCGAGCAAATATGATGGCAGTCCTAAATTATGTCGCGGGTTTCTCAATCAGTGTGAAATACAATTTGAGTTATTGCCACATAACTTTCCTACGCCAAGGTCCAAGGTTGCCTACATCATTTCCTTGCTCTCTGGATCTGCTCTGAGTTGGGTGTCTCCTCTGTGGGAACGTGCTGACCCTCTGATCAATAACTACTCTGACTTCGTGTCAACCTTTAGACGGATCTTTGACGAGCCTGGTCGTGCAACATCAGCTTCGGCAGACCTGATCCAAATTCGTCAAGGTAACCGAAGCATGGGACAATATGTCATCCAGTTCCAGACGTTGGCTGCAGAGGTCCAATGGAACAACCAAGCTCTGGTAGCAACTTTCTGGCACGGACTTTCGGATCGGATCAAAGACGAACTGGCAACCCGTGACATTCCCGTTCAACTGTCTGACTTGATCTCCCTGTGTATAAAGCTGGACTCTCGCATCCGCGAACGCAATATTGAACGCGCTCGGAGTGAGCCTCGCAGAGTAAGGTCCATACCTCCTGTACAGTTCCAGCCTCCTTCTTCTTCTGACGAGCCTATGCAGGTAAATAGGTCCCGCCTAACCCCTGAGGAACGGGCAAGAAGAATACGAGAGAGGCTCTGCCTATACTGTGCTGCTGCGGGTCATCAAATTAACTCCTGCACGATGCGTTCGGGAAACGCCAGATCCTGACTTGTAAGGGAGGAGTCAAGTTAGGATCATTCAGTCAAGCTCCTTCTCCACAAGATCTCATTATTCCAGTGACGCTAGAAACTTCCGTTGGGCTCCAGTCTGCGTCAGCATTAGTGGACTGCGGTGCTGCAGGAAATTTTATCACCCAAGCTGCGGTAAACAAATTTTGCCTGTCTACCTGTGAACTTTCTTGTCCTGTATACATCACTGCTGTGGATGGTAGTAGAATCTCCAAAGGGAACATTTCACATCAAACTACCCCAGTGGTTCTGGGAGTTGGATTTCTCCATTCAGAAATTATCAAGTTCCTGGTCATTCCTCAAGCCACCCAGGAGATTGTCTTGGGCATGCCTTGGCTCCAGCTACATAACCCACAGTTCGACTGGACAACGTTGCAGCTTACCTCATGGGGTTCCCACTGTCATCATTCCTGCTTAGCCCAAGTGTTTCCTATTAAGTCTACCGAAGTGAAGTCACAGCTAAGTCTCCCAGCAGTTTATCAAGACTTCGCAGACGTCTTCTGCGAAAAGGCTGCTGATATCCTGCCGCCCCATAGGGAATGGGATTGTCCCATTGATCTCTTTCCTGGCAAGAAGCCACCCAGGGGGCGCACCTATCCTTTGTCTGTTCCTGAAACAGAGGCGATGAGTAACTACATTAAAGAGAATCTTCAGAAAGGATTCATCCGCCCGTCATCATCACCCGCTGGTGCAGGTTTCTTCTTTGTCAAAAAGAAGGATGGAGGACTGCGTCCATGCATTGACTATCGGGGTCTCAACGACATTACCGTCAAGAATAGTTATCCTTTACCACTCATTACTGAACTGTTTGATAGAGTTAAGGGGGCTCGCATCTTCACCAAGTTAGATCTCCGCGGTGCCTATAATCTCATCAGAATCCGGAGTGGTGACGAGTGGAAGACAGCCTTCAACACTCGAGACGGCCATTATGAATACCTGGTAATGCCATTTGGGTTGAGTAATGCTCCAGCGGTATTCCAACACTTCGTGAACGAAATTTTTCGTGATGTCCTGTATAAGTACCTCGTTGTTTACTTAGATGATATTCTTATCTTTTCTCAAGACCTTCCATCCCATCGCCTACAAGTCTGTGAAGTTCTCCGACGTCTTCGTGAGAACCGTCTCTACGGGAAATTATCCAAATGCACCTTCGAAGTTCCCTCTATACCCTTCCTGGGGTATATAATTTCTGGATCGGATCTTCAGATGGACCCGGCAAAATTGGAAGCCATTGCCAATTGGTCCATTCCAAACTCCCTCAAGTCTATCCAGCGGTTCCTGGGTTTTGCCAACTATTATAGAAAATTTATTCGAGGATTCTCCACTCTCATCGCTCCTATTACCAACCTGACTCGGAAAGGGGCAGATCATTCCAACTGGTCAGAAGAAGCCTTGGCAGCCTTCCGGAAGATCAAGCTAGCCTTTATGTCTGCTCCAGTGCTGTCTCAGCCAGATGTCAACAGGCCGTTCGAGTTGGAGGTAGATGCCTCTAATGTTGGGGTTGGAGCTGTTCTCTCCCAGAAGGGATCTGATGGGAAAGTCCACCCTTGTGGATTCTACTCTCGCAAGTTTCTTCCTGCAGAAGCTAACTACTCCGTGGGAGATCAAGAGTTATTGGCAATCAAACTGGCTCTCGAGGAATGGAGATATCTCCTAGAAGGGGCCAAACATCCGTTTAACATCTTCACGGATCATAAGAACCTGCTATACCTAAAAGCAGCTCAGTGCCTTAACCCTCGCCAGTCCAGGTGGGCTATGTTTTTCTCACGTTTTAATTTCAGGCTTCATTTCCGCCCAGGTTCACAGAATGTGAAAGCCGACGCATTATCCCGGTCCATGGAATCAGACGAGGGAACATCTGACTCTGTGCCACATTCCATCCTGAGTCCCGTGGTTTTCGCTACCTCTCAAGTCTCTCCAGCTCCACCTCCGGGTAAGACTTTTGTTTCCCCAGAACTCCGTCCCAAGTTGCTAGCTTGGGCCCACCAATCCAAGTTCACTGGTCATCCTGGTGTCCTGAAGACATTCAAGTTCCTTTCTGCCTCATATTGGTGGCCAAAGATGAAAGTGGACATCCAGGATTTCGTGGCATCCTGTCCTAAATGTGTGCAGCACAAGACTCCTCGTCAGTCTCCAGCAGGTCAGTTACAACCCTTATCAGTCCCTAGTCGTCCTTGGTCTCACCTATCAATGGACTTTATTACTGATCTTCCACCTTCTCAGGGACATAACACTATTTGGGTTGTAGTGGACAGATTTTCCAAAATGGCTCATTTCGTTCCTCTCCAGGGTCTCCCTTCTGCCCCGAAACTTGCCCAGATCTTCCTACAGGAGATCTTCCGTTTACACGGTTTACCCTCCGAAATAATATCTGATCGGGGGGTACAGTTTGTAGCGAGGTTTTGGAGGGCCCTCTGTTCTGCCATGCAGATAAAATTGAAATTCTCGTCTTCATACCATCCTCAGACGAATGGGCAGACAGAGAGAGTCAATCAGGAACTTGAGACTTTCCTACGGCTATATGTGACATCCTCCCAGGATGATTGGTTTAATCTGCTCCCATGGGCCGAGTTTGCCCATAACTTTCGCTACCATACTGCTACAGACACAACACCATTCTTTGCAGTCTATGGGCAACATCCCCGAGTACCTGAATTCCAAGAACTCCCTCACATGGATGTTCCTGCTGCCACTACTACTCTGACCCAGTTTTCCTCCATTTGGAAAAGAATTCACGTTTCCCTCAAAAAAGCCTCCAGTCGATACAAGATCTATGCTGACCGTAAAAGACGTGCGGTTCCCCATTTGAAACCGGGGGACAGGGTTTGGTTATCAACCCGCAACCTTCGTCTCAGGGTTCCATCCATGAAGTTCGCACCACGCTTCATTGGTCCTTACCCTATTGAGAGTGTCATCAACCCAGTGGCTTACAAGTTGAAATTACCACCTTCACTTCGTATTCCTAATGCCTTTCACATTTCTCTCCTCAGACCTCTAGTCCTAAACCGCTTTCAGAATACTCTTCCAGCAGGTCCCAAGGTTCGAACTCAGCGGGGCGTGGAATTTGAGATCAGCAAGATTCTGGACTCTCGTTGCCGGTATGGACGTCTCCAGTACCTGGTCGATTGGTTCGGTTATGGCCCAGAGGAGAGAAGCTGGGTGAATTCATCTGATGTCCATGCTCCTAGGTTGGTCCGTGTCTTCCACAGCACTCATCCCTCCAAACCACGTGGGTGTTCGGTGTCCACCCCTAAAGGAGGGGGTACTGTCAGGAATCGACTTACCAGGCTGGCATCCGTCCGCCGCTGCGGACTCCGTCCTGGCTCCCTGCGGTCACCTGTCACCTATGCCCCTGCCATGGAACATCATCTGGATCCTGGGGGTACTCCTGAGCCAGTAGGCGTGTGCGCGCCGCGTCCCCGCTAGGCCGCGGCGTGGGCGCCGCCATGACAGTCTCCAAACAAGCTAGTATGCTGCGGCCAATCCGGTGCGTGGCCGCACCCACTTTCCTTTCCTCCATCCAATCCCTGCACACCATGGGGTATATAGGAGGCTACAGTTTCACCTTACAGGCATCCTGGACTTTGTGTCATTCTGACTACCTACATGAAAGGATCGGTTCCTGTCTTCTCCTGAGTTCCTGGTTCTCTGCTAGAACTTATACTCCTGGTCATTCTGCATTTCTTCCGTGGAACTTCAAGGCCCAGCAATACCTGCAACCTGCATAAGGCTTCACACTCATCACCACCTTGTGTGCTTCAGCCTGCAGTTGAAGACTGACTCCAGGTGTGTTCATTCCTCCACCTGTGACACAGCTTGCTGCTGCCAGTGCCTCATCACCTGCACTGTGAGTCGGACTCCTGCTTATGCTAAGGTTTGCCATTTCCATTACTGCCTAAAGTTTCCTGTTTTAAAACCCTGCACTGGTTTCCAAGCCAGAACCATTTCATTAACATTCATTCTGTTGTTTATATATTACCGGATATTATTTCTCAAGTTCATTTGCCATTCACTGCCATAGACTTTTCAGTTATCATACTGAGCAATTGACTTTTCATCTGTTATTATTATTTCTGCTTCAATACTGTTAAAATCATCTGCTTAATAAAATACCTTTGCGCTTATGCGCAGAAACGTTATTCAACCTCCTCGTTTCTTTCCTCCTACCTCCACTGACCCACTAGCGCCCCCTCCGGGGACACAGACCAAACACAATCTGACACCTGCGAGGGGGAGACGTCTCGAATTCCAATCTGTACCCCTGGGATACTACCTGTAGGATCCAGGGGTCCACTTGCGAGTGAGCCCACTGCGCGCTGAAACTCTTGAGACGACCCCCCACCGCACCTGAGTCCGCTTGTAAGGCCCCAGCGTCATGCTGAGGACTTGGCAGAAGCGGTGGAGGGCTTCTGTTCCTGGGAAGAGGCTGTCTGCTGCAGTCTTTTTCCCTTTCCTCTACCCCGGGGCAGATATGACTGGCCTTTTGCCCGCTTGCCCTTATGGGGACGAAAGGACTGAGGCTAAAAAGACGGTGTCTTTTTCTGCTGAGAGGTGAGTTGGGGTAAAAAGGTGGATTTTCCAGCTGTTGCCGTGGCCACCAGGTCCGAAAGACCGACCCCAAATAACTCCTCCCCTTTATACGTCAATACTTCCATATGCCGTTTGGAATCCGCATCACCTGACCACTGTCGTGTCCATAAACATCTTCTGGCAGAAATGGACATCGCACTTACTCTTGATGCCAGGGTGCAAATATCCCTCTGTGCATCACGCATATATAGAAACGCATCTTTTAAACGCTCTATAGTCAATAAAATACTGTCCCTGTCCAGGGTATCAATATTTTCAGTCAGGGACTCCGACCACGCCACCCCAGCACTGCACATCCAGGCTGAGGCAATCGCTGGTCGCAGTATAACACCAGTATGTGTGTATATACTTTTTAGGACATTTTCCAGCTTCCTATCAACTGGCTCCTAGAGGGCGGCCGTATCAGGAGACTTGTTTTGATAAGCGTGTGAGTGCCTTATCCACCCTAGGGGGTGTTTCCCAACGCGCCCTAACTTCTTTTAATTCTTCTGATTCAGGAAAAACTACGGGTAGTTTTTTCACACCCCACATAATACCCTTTTTGTGGTACTTGTAGTATCAGAAATATGCAAAGCCTCCTTCATTGCCGTGATCATGTAACGTGTGGCCCTACTGGAAAATACGTTTGTTTCTTCACCGTCGACACTGGAGTCAGTGTCCGTGTCTGTGTCGACCGACTGAGGTAATGGGCGCTTTAGAGCCCCTGACGGTGTTTGAGACGCCTGGACAGGCACTAACTGACTTGCCGGCTGTCTCATGTCGTCAACAGTTTTTTGTAAAGTGCTGACACTATCACGTAATTCCTTAAATAAGACCATCCAGTCAGGTGTCGACTCCCTAGGGGGTGACATCACTAATACAGGCAATTGCTCCGCCTCCACACCATTTTCCTCCTCATACATGTCGACACACGCGTACCGACACACAGCACACACACAGGGAATGCTCTGATAGAGGACAGGACCCCACTAGCCTTTTGGGGAGACAGAGGGAGAGTTTGCCAGCACACACCAGAGCGCTATATATGTATAGGGACAACCTTATAAATAAGTGTTTCTCCCTTATAGCTGCTACAGTATATATGTTCTTATATGCCAAATTAGTGCCCCCCCCCTCTCTTTTTTACCCTGTTTCTGTAGTGCAGGACTGCAGGGGAGAGTCAGGGAGACGTCCTTCCAGCGGAGCTGTGAGGGAAAATGGCGCTTGTGTGCTGAGGAGATAGGCTCCGCCCCCTTCACGGCGGCCTTTCTCCCGCTTTTTATGAGGTAAAATGGCAGGGGTTAAATACATCCATATAGCCCAGGAGCTATATGTGATGTATTTTTTACCATAAATAGTGTTTTCATTGCGTCTCAGGGCGCCCCCCCCCCAACGCCCTGCACCCTCAGTGACCGGAGTGTGAAGTGTGTTGAGAGCAATGGCGCACAGCTGCAGTGCTGTGCGCTACCTTTCTTGAAGACAAGATGCCTTCTGCCGCCGATTTCTGGACCTCTTCACTCTTCTGGCTCTGTAAGGGGGCCGGCGGCGCGGCTCCGGGACCCATCCATGGCTGGGCCTGTGATCGTCCCTCTGGAGCTAATGTCCAGTAGCCAAGAAGCCCAATCCACTCTGCACGCAGGTGAGTTCGCTTCTTCTCCCCTTAGTCCCTCGATGCAGTGAGCCTGTTGCCAGCAGGTCTCAGTGAAAATAAAAAAACCTAAGTCTATACTTTTATTCTAAGCAGCTCAGGAGAGCTACCTAGATTGCACCCTTCTCGGCCGGGCACAAAAACCTAACTGAGGCTTGGAGGAGGGTCATAGGGGGAGGAGCCAGTGCACACCACCTAGTCCTAAAGCTTTTATTTTTGTGCCCTGTCTCCTGCGGAGCCGCTAATACCCATGGTCCTGACGGAGTCCCCAGCATCCACTTAGGACGTCAGAGAAAAGTTCATTTCTTTCAGTAATTCAACTTAAAAGGTGAAACTAATATATTATATAGACTCATTACACGCAAAGTGAGAAATTTCAAGACTTTATTTGTTATAATTTTGATGATTGTGGTTTACAGCTTAAGAAAACCCCAAATCCAAAATCTCAGAAAATTAGAATATTACATAAACTCAATAAAAAATGGATTTTAAATACAGAAATGTCGGCCCCCTGATAAGTATAATCATGCCTATGTACTCAGTACTTGGTTTGGGCCCCTTTTGCATGAATTGCTGCCTCAGTGCGGCGTGGCATGGATTCTATCAGCCTGTGGCACTGCTGAGGTGTTATGGAAGACCCGGATGCTTCAATAGCGGCCTTCAGCTCTTCTGCATTGTTCCGCCTCATGTCTCTCATCTTTCTCTTGGCAATGCCCCATAGATTCTCTATGGGGTTCAGGTCAGGCGAGTTTGCTGGCCAATCCAGCACAGTAACCCCACGATCATTGAACCAGGTTTTGGTACTTTTGGCAGCGTGGGCAGGTGCCAAGTCCTGCTGGAAAATGAAGTCAGCATCTCCGTAAAGCTTGTCTGCTGAAGGAGGCATGAAGTGCTCTAAAATGTCCTGGTAGACGGCTGCGTTGATTCTGGACTTAATAAAGCACAGTGGACCAGCACCAGCAGATGACATGGCTCCCCAAATTAACACAGACTGGAAATCAAGGTCCCAGAGTATGGAGGAAGAATGGAGAGGTACACAATCCAAGATGCTTGAAGTCCAGTGTGAAGCTTCCACAGTCTGTGTTGATTTGGGGAGCCTTGTCACTCGGAGGTGGAATCATATGATGTAGGGTCCTGTTCCTCTATCTCAGAGAGAGTGGGGAGAGTGTGACACACAGAGAGACTGAGTGTGCAGAGCTGAGACTGGGAGCAGATCTCAGATACAGAGACTCACAGTGTTCCAGTGCATGCATCATCTTCTCTACAGTGGGAGTCAGACTGCACGGCTGTGCAGTCCTCCATGCTTTATCACTACAGACATCTCCTGATAAGTACCACTACCTAATGCTGTTACCGTGTGTGATATATGGGCTCCTGATTACCGCTATCAGTGTAACATCTGAGTCACCTGTGTAAACTAAATAAACCTATATTACTGTTTAAGTCACTAAGTGTGTGTACTGATGTCACTGCACCAGATAGCCCAGAACACTCTGCCAACACAAGTCACATAGCGTTGCTACTAAGACACACTTTCAGCAAAAAAGATGCCTGCTGCTAGAAGAATCTCACGCGGCCTGGCGTTCCATGAGGGGCTGTGACTGCAGAAAAGATGTATGAGGACACATCTGTACTTCCACGGCTATTGGCCTTATTATCAGTTCTGCATGTGTCAGATCCTGATACTCTAACCTACAATTGTCCATTCCTACTACAAATGTTATTTCAGGAGCAGGAAATGACTTGACCGGGAAAAAGAAGATGCTCTATCTATAGGATGTATGCTCTATAATCTATAGAATGTATGCTCTATTATCTATAGGATGTATGAGCTATTATCTATAGGATGTATGAGCTATTATCTATAGAATGTATGAGCTATGATCTATAGAATGTATGCTCTATTATCTATAGAATGTATGCTCTATTATCTATAGGATGTATGAGCTATTATCTATAGAATGTATGAGCTATTATCTATAGAATGTATGCTCTATTATCTATAGGATGTATGCTCTATTATCTATAGAATGTATGCTCTATTATCTATAGGATGTATGAGCTATTATCTATAGAATGTATGAGCTATTATCTATAGAATGTATGCTCTATTATCTATAGGATGTATGCTCTATTATCTATAGAATGTATGCTCTATTATCTATAGGATGTATGAGCTATTATCTATAGAATGTATGAGCTATTATCTATAGAATGTATGCTCTATTATCTATAGGATGTATGCTCTATTATCTATAGATATCACTAAAACGTGCACTGTTGGTGTGCCTTGAGGACCGTGGTTGGGAATGCCTGACCCATAGGATGCATGCTCTATTATCTATAGAATGTATGCTCTATTACCTATAGAATGTATGCTCTATTACCTATAGAATGTATGCTCTATTATCTATAGAATGTATGCTGTATTATCTATAGAATGTATGCTCTATTACCTATAGGATGTATGCTCTATTATCTATAGAATGTATGCTCTATTATCTATAGAATGTATGATCTATTATCTATAGAATGTATGCTCTATTATCTATAGGATGTATGAGCTATTATCTATAGAATGTATGAGCTATTATCTATAGAATGTATGAGCTATTATCTATAGAATGTATGCTCTATTACCTATAGGATGTATGCTCTACTACCTATAGGATGTATGCTCTATTACCTATAGGATGTATGCTCTATTACCTATAGAATGTATGCTCTATTATCTATAGGATGAATGATCTATTACCTATAGAATGTATGCTCTATTACCTATAGCAGTGTTTCGCAACCTCGGTCCTCAAGGCACACTAACAGTTCTGGTTTTAGTGATATCCAGGCTTGAACACAGGTGACTTAATTAGTACCTCAGTTATTTTGATTTAACGATCTGCTGAAGTCTGGATAACACTAAAACGTGCACTGTTGGTGTGCCTTGAGGACCGTGGTTGGGAATGCCTGACCCATAGGATGCATGCTCTATTATCTATAGAATGTATGCTCTATTACCTATAGAATGTATGCTCTATTATCTATAGAATGTATGCTGTATTATCTATAGGATGAATGATCTATTATCTATAGGATGAATGATCTATTACCTATAGGATGAATGATCTATTATCTATAGGATGAATGATCTATTACCTATAGAATGTATGAGCTATTATCTATACGATGTATGCTCTATTACCTATAGGATGTATGCTCTATTACCTATAGGATGTATGCTCTATTACCTATAGAATGTATGCTCTATTACCTATAGGATGTATGCTCTATTACCTATAGGATGTATGCTCTATTACCTATAGGATGTATGCTCTATTACCTATAGGATGTATGCTCTATTACCTATAGGATGTATGCTCTATTACCTATAGGATGTATGCTCTATTACCTATAGAATGTATGCTCTATTACCTATAGAATGTATTACCTATAGAATGTATTACCTATAGAATGTATGCTCTATTACCTATAGAATGTATTACCTATAGAATGTATGCTCTATTACCTATAGCAGTGTTTCGCAACCTCGGTCCTCAAGGCACACTAACAGTTCTGGTTTTAGTGATATCCAGGCTTGAACACAGGTGACTTAATTAGTACCTCAGTTATTTTGATTTAACCATCTGCTGAAGTCTGGATATCACTAAAAGGTGCACTGTTGGTGTGCCTTGAGGACCGTGGTTGGGAATGCCTGACCCATAGGATGCATGCTCTATTATCTATAGAATGTATGCTCTATTACCTATAGAATGTATGCTCTATTACCTATAGAATGTATGCTCTATTATCTATAGAATGTATGCTGTATTATCTATAGAATGTATGCTCTATTACCTATAGGATGTATGCTCTATTATCTATAGAATGTATGCTCTATTATCTATAGAATGTATGCTGTATTATCTATAGAATGTATGCTCTATTACCTATAGGATGTATGCTCTATTATCTATAGAATGTATGCTCTATTACCTTAAGAATGTATGCTCTATTATATATAGGATTTATGCTCTATTACCTATAGAATTTATGCTCTATTACCTATAGAATGCATGCTCTATTACCTTAAGAATGTATGCTCTATTATCTATAGGATTTATGCTCTATTACCTATAGAATGTATGCTCTATTACCTATAGAATGCATGCTCTATTACCTTAAGAATGTATGCTCTATTATCTATAGAATGTATGCTCTATTACCTATAGAATGTATGCTCTATTACCTTAAGAATGTATGCTCTATTATCTATAGGATTTATGCTCTATTACCTATAGAATGTATGCTCTATTACCTATAGAATGCATGCTCTATTACCTTAAGAATGTATGCTCTATTATCTATAGGATTTATGCTCTGTTACCTATAGAATGTATGCTCTATTACCTATAGAATGCATGCTCTATTACCTTAAGAATGTATGCTCTATTATCTATAGAATGTATGCTCTATTACCTATAGAATGTATGCTCTATTATCTATAGAATGTATGCTGTATTATCTATAGAATGTATGCTCTATTACCTATAGGATGTATGCTCTATTATCTATAGAATGTATGCTGTATTATCTATAGAATGTATGCTCTATTACCTATAGGATGTATGCTCTATTATCTATAGAATGTATGCTCTATTACCTTAAGAATGTATGCTCTATTATATATAGGATTTATGCTCTATTACCTATAGAATTTATGCTCTATTACCTATAGAATGCATGCTCTATTACCCTAAGAATGTATGCTCTATTATCTATAGGATTTATGCTCTATTACCTTTAGAATGTATGCTCTATTACCTATAGAATGCATGCTCTATTACCTTAAGAATGTATGCTCTATTATCTATAGAATGTATGCTCTATTACCTATAGAATGTATGCTCTATTACCTTAAGAATGTATGCTCTATTATCTATAGGATTTATGCTCTATTACCTATAGAATGTATGCTCTATTACCTTAAGAATGTATGCTCTATTATCTATAGGATTTATGCTCTATTACCTATAGAATGTATGCTCTATTACCTATAGAATGCATGCTCTATTACCTTAAGAATGTATGCTCTATTATCTATAGAATGTATGCTCTATTACCTATAGAATGTATGCTCTATTACCTATAGAATGTATGCTCTATTATCTATAGGATGTAGGCTCTATTATCTATAGAATGTATGCTCTATTACCTATAGGATGTATGCTCTATTACCTATAGAATGTATGCTCTATTATATATAGACTGTATGCTCTATTATCTATAGGATGTATGCTCTATTATATATATATATATATATATATATATATATATATATATATATATATATAGATTGTATGCTCTATTACCTATAGAATGTATGCTCTATTACCTCTAGAATGTATGCTCTATTACCTCTAGAATGTATGATCTATTATCTCTAGAATGTATGCTCTATTATCTCTAGAATGTATGCTCTACTATCTATAGAATGTATGTTGTATTATCTATAGAATGTATGCTCTATTACCTATAGAATGTATTATGTATTATCTATAGAATATATATTCTCTATTACCTATATAATGTATTCTCTATTACCAATAGAATGCATGCTCTATCATCTATAGGATGTATGCTCTATCATCTATAGGATGTATGCTATATCATCTATAGGATGTATGCTCTATTATCTATAGGATTTATGGTCTATTACCTATAGAATGTATGCTGTATTACCTATAGAATGTATGCTCTATTATCTCTAGAATGTATGCTCTACTATCTATAAAATGTATGTTGTATTATCTATAGAATGTATGCTCTATTACCTATAGAATGTATGATGTATTATCTATAGAATATATATTCTCTATTACCTATAGAATATATATTCTCTATTACCTATAGAATGTATGCTCTATCATCTATAGGATGTATGCTCTATTATCTATACGATGTATGCTCTATTATCTATAGGATGTATGGTCTATTACCTATAGAATGTATGCTGTATTATCTACAGAATGTATGCTCTATTATCTATAGAATATATGCTCTATTATCTATAGAATATATGCTCTATTACCTATAGAATGTATGCTTTATCTATAGAATGTATGCTCTATTATCTATAGAATATATACTCTATTACCTATAGAATGTATGCTTTATTATCTATAGGATGTATGCTGTATTATCTATAGAATGTATGCTCTATTACCTATAGAATGTATGCTTTATTATTTACAGAATGTATGCTGCATTACCTATAGAATGTATGCTGTATTACCTATAGAATGTATGCTGTATTATCTATAGAATGTATGCTCTATTTTCTCTATCGTCCTAGTGGATGCTGGGGTTCCTGAAAGGACCATGGGGGAACAGCGGCTCCGCAGGAGACAGGGCACAAAAAGTAAAGCTTTAGGATCAGGTGGTGTGCACTGGCTCCTCCCCCTATGACCCTCCTCCAAGCCTCAGTTGGGTTTTTGTGCCCGGCCGAGAAGGGTGCAATCTAGGTGGCTCTCCTAAAGAGCTGCTTAGAAAAGTTTAGCTTAGGTTTTTTATTTTACAGTGAGTCCTGCTGGCAACAGGATCACTGCATCGAGGGACTTAGGGGAGAAGAAGTGAACTCACCTGCGTGCAGGATGGATTGGCTTCTTTGGCTACTGGACATTAGCTCCAGAGGGACGATCACAGGTACAGCCTGGATGGTCACCGGAGCCTCGCCGCCGGCCCCCTTGCAGATGCTGAAAAGAGAAGAAGGTCCAGAATCGGCGGCAGAAGACTCCTCAGTCTTCTTAAGGTAGCGCACAGCACTGCAGCTGTGCGCCATTGCTCTCAGCACACTTCACACGGCAGTCACTGAGGGTGCAGGGCGCTGGGGGGGGGGGCGCCCTGGGCAGCAATGAAAATCCTTTTTTTGGCAAAAAATACCTCACATATAGCCTCCGGGGCTATATGGAGATATTTAACCCCTGCCAGAATCCATTTTTAAGCGGGAGACGAGCCCGCCGAAAAGGGGGCGGGGCCTATCTCCTCAGCACACAGCGCCATTTCCTCACACAGTTCCGCTGGTCAGGAAGGCTCCCAGGCTCTCCCCTGCACTGCACTACAGAAACAGGGTTAAATCAAGAGAGGGGGGGCAAAATTTGGCGAAATTGTGATTTTATAAAAGCAGCTATAAGGGAGCACTTATTATAAGGCTATCCCTGTAAAATATAGCGCTTTGGTGTGTGCTGGCAAACTCTCCCTCTGTCTCCCCAAGGGGCTAGTGGGGTCCTGTCCTCTATCAGAGCATTCCCTGTGTGTGTGTGCTATATGTCGGTACGTGTGTGTCGACATGTATGAGGACGATGTTGGTGAGGAGGCGGAGCAAATTGCCTGTAATGGTGATGTCACTCTCTAGGGAGTCGACACCGGAATGGATGGCTTATTTATGGAATTACGTGATAATGTCAACACGCTGCAAGGTCGGTTGGCGACATGAGACGGCTGGCAAACAAATTAGTACCTGTCCAGGCGTCTCAAACACCGTCAGGGGCGTTAAAACGTCCTTTTACCTCAGTCGGTCGACAGACACAGACACGGACACTGATTTCAGTGTCGACGGTGAAGAAACAAACGTATTTCCCTTTAGGGCCACACGTTACTTGTTAAGGGCAATGAAGGAGGTGTTACATATTTCTGATACTACAAGTACCACAAAAGAGGGTATTATGTGGGATGTGAAAAAACTACCTGTAGTTTTTCCTGAATCAGATAAATTAAATGAAGTGTGATGATGCGTGGGTTCCCCCCGTTAGAAAATTATTGGCGGTATACCCTTTCCCGCCAGAAGTTAGGGCGCGGTGGGAAACACCCCTTAGGGTGGATAAGGCGCTCACACGCTTATCAAAACAAGTGGCGGTACCGTCTATAGATAGGGCCGTCCTCAAGGAGCCAGCTGACAGGAGGCTGGAAAATATCATAAAAAGTATATACACACATACTGGTGTTATACTGCGACCAGCGATCGCCTCAGCCTGGATGTGCAGAGCTGGGGTGGCTTGGTCGGATTCCCTGACTAAAAATATTGATACCCTTGACAGGGACAGTATTTTATTGACTATAGAGCATTTAAAGGATGCATTTCTATATATACGAGATGCACAGAGGGATATTTGCACTCTGGCATCAAGAGTAAGTGCGATGTCCATATCTGCCAGAAGATGTTTATGGACACGACAGTGGTCAGGTGATGCAGATTCCAAACGGCACAAAGGTGTATTGCCGTATAAAGGAAGAGGAGTTATTTGGGGTCGGTCCATCGGACCTGGTGGCCACGGCAACTGCTGGAAAATCCACCGTTTTTACCCTAAGTCACATCTCTGCAGAAAAAGACACCGTCTTTTCAGCCTCAGTCCTTTCGTCCCTATAAGAGTCATATCTGCCCAGGGATAGAGGAAAGGGAAGAAGACTGCAGCAGGCAGCCCATTCCCAGGAACAGAAGCCTTCCACCGCTTCTGCCAAGCTCTCAGCATGACGCTGGGACCGTACAGGACCCCTGGATCCTACAAGTAGTATCCCAGGGGTACAGATTGGAATGTCGAGACGTTTCCCCCTCGCAGGCTCCTGAAGTCTGCTTTACCAAGGTCTCCCTCCGACAAGGAGGCAGTATGGGAAACAATTCACAAGCTGTATTCCCAGCAGGTGATAATCAAATTACCCCTCCTACAACAAGGAAAGGGGTATTATTCCACACTATATTGTGGTACTGAAGCCAGAAGGCTAGGTGAGACCTATTCTAAATCTAAAAAAATTTGAACACTTACAAAGGTTCAAATCAAGATGGAGTCACTCAGAGCAGTGATAACGAACCAGGAAGAAGGGGACTATATAGTGTCCCGGGACATCAGGGATGCTTACCTCCATGTCCCAAATTTGCCCTTCTCACTAAGGGTACTTCAGGTTCGTGGTACAGAACTGTCACTATCAGTTTCAGACGCTGCCGTTGGATTGTCCACGGCACCCCGGGTCTTTACCAAGGTAATGGCCGAAATGATGATTCTTCTTCGAAGAAAAGGCGTCTTAATTATCCCTTACTTGGACGATCTCCTGATAAGGGCAAAGTCCAGGGAACAGTTGGAGGTCGGAGTAGCACTATCTCGGATACTGCTACAACAGCACGGGTGGATTCTAAATATTCCAAAATCGCAGCTGATCCCGACGACACGTCTGCTGTGCCTAGGGATGATTCTGGACACAGTCCAGAAAAAGGTGTTTCTCCCGGAAGAGAAAGCCAGGGAGTTATCCGAGCTAGTCAGGAACCTCCTAAAACCAGGAAAAGTGTCAGTGCATCATTGCACAAGGGTCCTGGTAAAAATGGTGGCTTCCTACGAAGCAATTCCATTCGGCAGATTTCACGCAAGAACTTTTCAGTGGGATCTGCTGGACAAATGGTCCGGATCGCATCTTCAGATGCATCAGCGGATAACCCTATATCCAAGGACAAGGGTGTCTCTCCTGTGGTGGTTACAGAGTGCTCATCTTCTAGAGGGCCGCAGATTCGGCATTCAGGATTGGATGCTGGTGACCACGGAGGCCAGCCCGAGAGGCTGGGGAGCAGTCACACAAGGAAAAAATTTCCAGGGAGTGTGATCAAGTCTGGAGACTTTTCTCCACATAAATATACTGGAGCTAAGGGTAATTTTATAATGCTCTAAGCTTAGCAAGACCTCTGCTTCAAGGTCAGCCGGTATTGATCCAGTGGGAAAAACATCACGGCAGTCGCCCACGTAAACAGACAGGGCGGCACAAGAAGCAGGAGGGCAATGGCAAAAACTGCAAGGACTTTTCGCTGGGCGGAAAATCATGTGATAACACTGTCAGCAGTGTTTCATTCCGGGAATGGAAACTGGGAAGCAGACTTCCTCAGCAGGCACGACCTCCACCCGGGAGAGTGGAAACTTCATCGGGAAGTTTTTCCACATGATTGTGAACCGTTGGGAAATACCAAAGGTGGACATGATGGCGTCCCGTCTGAACAAAAAACGGGACAGGTATTGCGCCAGGTCAAGAGACCCTCAGGCAATAGCTGTGGACGTTCTGGTAACACCGTGGGTGTACCAGTCGGTGTATGTGTTCCCTCCTCTGCTTCTCATACCTAAGGTACTGAGAATTATAAGACGTAGAGGAGTAAGAACTATACTCATGGCTCCGGATTGGCCAAGAAGGACTTGGTACCCGGAACTTCAAGAGATGCTCACAGAGGACTTATGGCCTCTGCCGCTAAGAAGGGACTTGCTTCGGCAAGTACCATGTCTGTTCCAAGACTTACCGCAGCTGCGTTTGACGGCATGGCGGTGGAACGCCGGATCCTAAGGGAAAAAGGCATTCCGGAAGAGGTCATTCCTACCCTGGTCAAAGCCAGGAAGGAGGTGACCGCACAACATTATCACCACATGTGGCGAAAATATGTTGCGTGGTGTGAGGCCAGGAAGGCCCCACGAAGAAATTTCAACTCGGTCGATTCCTGCATTTCCTGCAAACAGGAGTGTCTATGGGCCTCAAATTGGGGTCCATTAAGGTTCAAATTTCGGCCCTGTCGATTTTCTTCCAGAAAGAATTGGCTTCAGTTCCTGAAGTCCAGAAGTTTGTCAAGGGAGTATTGCATATACAACCCCCTTTTGTGCCTCCAGTGGCACTGTGGGATCTCAACGTAGTTCTGGGATTCCTCAAATCACATTGGTTTAAAACCAGTCAAATCTGTGGATTTGAAGCATCTCACATGAAAAGTGACCATGCTCTTGGCCCTGGCCTGGGCCAGGCGAGTGTCAAATTGGTGTTTTTTTTCTCAAAAAAGCCCATATCTGTTTGTCCATTCGGACAGGGCAGAGCTGCGGACTCGTCCCCAGTTCTCTCCCTAAGGTGGTGTCAGTGTTTCACCTGAATCAGCTTATTGTGGTGCCTTGCGCCTACTAGGGACTTGGAGGACTCCAAGTTGCTAGATGTTGTCAGGGCCCTGAAAATATAGGTTCCAGGACGGCTGGAGTCAGGAAAACTGACTTGCTGTTATCCTGTATGCACCCAACAAACTGGGTGCTCTTGCTTCTAAGCAGACTATTGCTAGTTGGATGTGTAATACAATTCAGCTTGCACATTCTGTGGCAGGCCTGCCACAGCCAAAATATGTAAATGCCCATTCCACAAGGAAGGTGGGCTCATCTTGGGCGGCTGCCCGAGGGGTCTCGGCTTTACAACTTTGCCGAGCGGCTACTTAGTCAGGGGCAAACACGTTTGTAAAATCCTACAAATTTGATACCCTGGCTAAGGAGGACCTGGAGTTCTCTCATTCGGTGCTGCAGAGTCATCCGCACTCTCCCGCCCATTTGGGAGCTTTGGTATAATCCCCATGGTCCTTTCAGGAACCCCAGCATCCACTAGGACGATAGAGAAAATAAGAATTTACTTACCGATAATTCTATTTCTCGGAGTCCGTAGTGGATGCTGGGCGCCCATCCCAAGTGCGGATTATCTGCAATACTTGTACATAGTTACAAAAATCGGGTTATTATTGTTGTGAGCCATCTTTTCAGAGGCTCCGCTGTTATCATACTGTTAACTGGGTTCAGATCACAGGTTGTACAGTGTGATTGGTGTGGCTGGTATGAGTCTTACCCGAGATTCAAAATCCTTCCTTATTGTGTACGCTCGTCCGGGCACAGTATCCTAACTGAGGCTTGGAGGAGGGTCATAGGGGGAGGAGCCAGTGCACACCACCTGATCCTAAAGCTTTACTTTTTGTGCCCTGTCTCCTGCGGAGCCGCTGTTCCCCCATGGTCCTTTCAGGAACCCCAGCATCCACTACGGACTCCGAGAAATAGAATTATCGGTAAGTAAATTCTTATTATCTATAGGATGTATTGTTTTTAAATATAATGCATGAATAACCAGACAATAAATAAATGAATATACTTCTGCCCTGATAAGTTGAAAGCTGGGGCGTTGTGTCTTTGTGTATATACTGTATATGCAAAATAATCCAAACATTCAAATATAAACACAGTATAAACATAGAAATAACGGATGGTACGCACCAGTTTTGAGATGAGCAAACTACTTTTTTCTATTCAATAAGACAGCATAAAAGATCAATGTATCAATCCTGGCTTGGACCTTTGTCAAAATATCAAAATACTGTATATACTGTAGGTAAATATACATATATATATTTCTGTATATACAAATATATAACAGTCAAAAGATAAATGACACACTTCCGTCCAAATTCAATAAACCTTTATGGTTTAAGGGTGCTGTAGTCCCATATACATATTATAGGTACTTACTTCCAGCTTAGAGCAGCCATACAGAGACCAGCACACCACAATTCATAGCTGAATAAAGAGCTTATATTCACATAGCAGCCAACATGTTATTTTCACAGTATAGCAGCAGAAATAGGCATAGTACTTATCCCAAATAAATGCGAGAGCATGTCCGCTTGCGCCATGTCCGGGTCTACCACTGCCAAGCAAATGATACACAACCTGTCCTATGCTCTGGCTCCTGCGCATTCTATGCTAAACATACATGGCTGACTAGCTGAGGCTGAGCTCTAGGAGTGAACTAGTGCCAGCTGGCTGCAAGTCAAGCCTGAGAAAACAGAGGTTCTTATGACGGAACCTCATCATCAAAGTTCAAGACTACAGCTTAGCCAAACAACTGGCCTTACACTTGGGGGCTCAAACTGGCAATTCTCTGACCATGTGATGAATTCTTGGTGTCATGGATGGTGGCTTGAACCTAAAACAGGTGGCAGCCATGATCAAATCGTCATTCTCTCATCTGAGGAACATAGCCAGAATCAAGCACTTAATTCCCTCAGAAGATCTACCAAAGGTCGTACATTCATTTGTATCCTCATGCCTGGACTACTGCAATGCCCTCTACCTGAGTTTTCCAGCAATAGAATTGCACCGGTTGTAGCTGGAACCAAACACAGCAGCCATTAACCAACCTGCCCCGTTCCAGCCACATCCCACCCATCCTCTACTCCCTTCACTGGCTGCCTGTATAGATGGCAAATCGTTTTCAAGATTGACTTACTGACTTTCCAAGTCCTACAAGATTAGGTCCCAGGGTATCTGAAGCAGCTTCTGAATCCCTTTCTGCCTGCTCGCTTACTGCGAACTGTAGATGAAGGACTATTAGCAGGACCTTGGCTTTGTGGCTCCGACTCTTTGGAACTTGTTTCCTCAAAGAGTTCGAGAAGCCTCCACTTTAAAAAAAAAAAAAAATACCTCAAGACTCACATGTTTCATCAATACCCCTTGGTTTAACGCCTAGCTCTTATTTCTGTACTCTATTAATACTTAAGTGTAAATTGTATATTTTTTTTATATGCAAATATATTCATTGAGACCTATTGGGAGAAAAGTGCTATATTAATAACATTATTATTATTATTATTATTATTATTAGGCAGCCTTGTGCTGGAAAGCTCCAAGACATGTCTGGGGTCACCCCTCATCCTAAATGCCCCACCACTCCTCGGTGGTGCAGCCACCACCCCCCTGCCAGGATCTGCAGTGCTGGGAGGCATTTTATCCATTTCTGGCTGTTGTGCGCCAGACTCTAAATAGATTTTGTAGAAACAATTAATGAGCAGATTAATTTATGTAGACAGCACTGCGAGCTCTCTAGGAAGAGCTGCTGGAACTATGGAGACATTCCTTTGTCATGTCAGTGACAGGACTTACATTATGCTTAAACCAGCAAATGTAACATGTAGGGTCAGTGCCTCCTATGTGAATTCGTATAATTGTCACATCAGTACATTTTCAGATCAACTGTACCTTGTGTTATTATTCCTGTAAAGTGAATCTGTTACTGGTATACAGTGGGGGAAACGCATTTTGCGGACTGAGTAAATATTCGTGAGAATGCAGGTCATCATTCCCCAGTGACCCAGGACATCATGGAGGTGTGATGTAAGGCTCTTGGTGATGTCACTAGTTTAGAGTTTGCATCACACGAATATTAGGTCAGTGCGCAGAATTCCTGCCTCCTCCTGTGCAGGTGACTGTTGCATTGTAATGGAGTCTGTTTATTAAGCTATTTTTGCTACTTATTTTTTTTGGCTTCAGACTAGCGAGGTGCCTTATCGGTAGCTATCCAATGCCGTATCACAAAATAATAGCCACACATTTCATAAGAGGCTAATTCAAACCACAAGGCAATGAAAAGTCTATGAAATGTTACAAATACAAAATGCAAACTGTAATGAAAGGGAGAAAGTAAAGATACCTCAATCCGACATACAGTAATCTGCAGAATGCAACATTGTGACAACCAAATGCAAGAATCTGAAGCCATAGGAGTACATGCAGAATTCCTGACAGCTGGAAGACCAGGGTCATGGAGAACGGAATAACTCAATAAGGGATGTGAGAAAGATACAGGGTGTACTGATTTAAAGATGTCAGATAATATACTAGCTGTTTATTATGGACCACCGAATATACAATACCACCTATATACGATACAGACAGCATTCCAGAAACTGTCAAATAATACAGCAAACATTCCAGAGACAGTCATACGATGCAGAGAGCATTCTAGAGACCATCATACAATACAGAGAGAATTACAGAGACTGCCATACAATACAAAGAGCATTCTAGAGACCATCATACAATACAGAGAGAATTACAGAGACTGCCATACAATACAAAGAGCATTCTAGAGACCATCATACAATACAGAGAGAATTGCAGAGACTGCCATACAATACAGAGAACATTCAAGTAACCAACATACAGTAGAATGAGCATTACAGAGACCAGTATACAACAGGGAGAGGATTCCAGACACGTATACAATACAGAGAGCATTCAAGGGGACACCATACAATGCAGATATCATTCCAGAGACTGTCATTCAACATAAGGAGCATTCTGGATATAGGGGGTAATTCCAAGTTGATCGCAGCAGGAATTTTTTTAGCAGTTGGGCAAAACCATGTACACTGCAGGGGAGGCAGATTTTACATGTGCAGAGAGAGTTAGAATTGGGTGGGGTGTGTTCAATCTGCAATCTAATTTGCAGTGTAAAAATAAAGCAGCCAGTATTTACCCTGCACAGAAACAAAATAACCCACCCAAATCTGACTCTTTCTGCACATGTTATATCTGCCTTCCCTGCAGTGCACATGGTTTTGCCCAACTGCTAAAAAATTTCCTGCTGCGATCAACTTGGAATTACCCCCATAGTCATACAATACAGAGAGCATTCAGGAGATCAAAATAGAATAAAGAGAGAAGCATTCGTGATTGTAGACAACCCTTACTGGAAAAAGTGTATTTAGTCTTTTTCTATTTTTTTACTGACATGTCTAGTTTCTTCTATTTTTTTATTAATTACTGAAATTGCAAATAGAAGCCTAAAAGTCTGGGCTTCTGGGTCACCCATATGAAGAGAGGACAATTAATGAAATTCAAAGAAGTAAGTTGGACCTTACCGCTGCCCGTAGTAACACAGGGTATCTATCAGGTGACATTTTAGCAGTGGAGAAGTTGCCCAGGAGCAGCCAATCAAATTCTAGCTAGTATTACTCAGGTACGTGCCATAAAATAGTAGATAGCTGGTCAGCCACAATGGGCAACTGGTCCACTTCTCCACACTTCATAAGGTTTCCTTCTGCAACAGCTTCATAAAGGGTCATATTCTGGATTCTCCATTGTTCTATCTATAAACTGTTCCACATTATTAGCAGGATGAGCCCAGGCTAAACTAATAATCCTGTACAGTAATCTATTGGACAATAATTGGGAATCCTGCAGAAGTTCACCAACTTTCTCCAGGGAATAAACTGAGTGATCTTCTCTGTGATTCATGGATTCCTTGTAGGACATGAGGCAATGGCCCTTCAGCTGACATTAGCGAGATGTGATTTGCATACCCAGCGTGTATCCTACAAATATGTTGTTTACTGCAGTGGATCCGTGGGAACTCTGAGGAAGGAATATTTCCTGCAGTGAGAGGCGGGCGGCACAGGCTGTGCTTGTGGTGCAGAAAAACAACACAAATTACAGCGCAGAAACCCCAGAAACAGCCGGCCTGGCTCTGTCTGCCTTTCCTGAGGAAAACACGGCATGCAAATGTAACAGCAGCATAATAGCCTGCAGCTAGTCAGATGTGTGTCCTGGCCTACTGGATACAGATAGATGAGTAGGGGGTCACTGTCCTCAGGACAACACAGGATACAATCCAAACAGAACATGACTAATTATAACCCGCTGTACTTACTATACACATAGTATTCAGTATGACGATGTTCTAGTGGACACGAATTGTAATTTGTAACGTTTACACATAAATCTTCTATTGAATGGGGTGTGTATACGGGTTCGTGACTATAGACAGACAGCTAAAAGATAGACAGTCATTAGTTAGACACCATATGATCGACAGTCAAAAATCAGACAGGGTCAAAAGTCAGACAATCAAAAAATGATTTTTTGGTTTTTTTTTTCATGTTTTTTACAACTTTTGCCTCATTTACTATCCATGTCACAAACTATTACCTTTTAGTAAAGTTGTAGCGAATCTCACTAAATTTGGGTTAAAAAGGTTTAAGAACACAAAAAAAATAAAAACTTTTTTTTTTTGTGTCCGGATTTTGACCCTGTCTGACTTTTGACTGTCGAACATATAGTGTCTGACTAATGACTGTCCTTCTTTTAACTGTCTATGAGCTATACCACACCTGTGTGTATACACACACACACACACACACACACACACACACACACACACACATATTTAAAGAAAAGTATGGTGGGAAAGAAAGGACGGACAAAACGTATCCAATCTGCATTGCGCAAACACAAACAACAACAAGTGCACAAACACAACTATAAAACCCTTATGAACAACAAGGGTATCCACTCAACCTTCTAATTTGACCACCCACCTGGTGGGGTGGGAGGCAGCATCATCACACAATTAGGGAGATACAGCCAACTACCAGTCAACGAAGGGACAGCACCTAAAGTAAATGATTGCACCTGGGCTGACCCCTGCTTTCAGTACCTATATGACTCCCCAGCACTTCAGGAGTTTCTTTACACCTACAGTGCACAAACCACTAAGACAATGGGGGTCATTAGGAGTTGATCGCTAGCTGCCGTTGTTCGCAGCGCGGCGATCAGGCTAAAAATGGTAATTTCTGCGCATGCGTTTGCACCGCAATGCGCACGTGCGACGTACAGGTACAAAGTCCTTTGTGGTTTTGCACAGGTTCTAGCGAAGCTTTCAGTCACACGGCACAACGCAAGAAGATTGACAGGAAGGGGGCGTTTCTGGGTGTCAACTGACTGTTTTCAGGAAGTGTTTGGAAAAATGCAGGCGATTCGGGGAAAATGCAGGCGTGGCTGGGCGAACGCTGGGCGGGTGTGTGACGTCAAAAGCCAACACTCCAACGTTAGAATCAACGCACACGAAGATTAAGTCCAGGGCTGGTCTTGTTTTGCACAAAATGTTTTTGCAGGCGCTCTGCTGCACAGGCGTTCGCACTTCTGCAAAGCGAAAATACACTCCCCGGTGGGCGGCGACAATGCTTTTGCACGGCTGCTAAAAACTGCTAGCGAGCGAACAACTCGGAATGACCCCCAATATGAATCCAAAGTGACAAACTCTTTAAATTGCCCCAGGCGACCTATACAAAGTGGCGAGCCTCACGTCCCAATGATGTCATTAGTTGCAATTGAATTGAAAGGCTGCAATTTTAGGGATTAGGATGATAAAACCTGCGCCTCCCCAAAGACTTATTCACCGGCATGCAACTAATGTCACTTTTGTCACCAATTAACTATTTATTTGCAAATTGCAAACAATGGAACCACACAAGGAATAACTGCTCTCACGTTAGGTCTCTGATTACTGTACAACTAAATTTAATGAAAACTTGTGAATTATTAAGAAGCAATTTCTACAGCTTGGGCCCATCCGTCAACGAGCCCTCCAATCTAACGGCCTGAGTTGGTTTACATGACTCTAAGTGGAGCCGTTGTGTGAGTGGGCTGAGATATACTCACACGTACTCACATGACTTCTCAGGAGGAGTTAGCGGAAGTACTGAAGGAAACCGCCACTTCAGATGAAGCAGGTCGTTGCGCAATTAGCATGTGTTTTATAGGCTACAATTAAACCGCTGTCAGGGAAATAATGTTTTTCGATTGTAGCTGAATTTACATCCAGCGGAATGTGAGGGCAGAAAATAACGGAGTCCGTCAGGAAAAGTGTCTTCTAAAGTCTCCCATAGACAATTATATTATAGTATGGCTCCATGACCTCTGGCATCTACCGCACAGTGGTTAGTAACAAGATCTTGATATACAGAATTCACTGTAAACGCGGCCGCACCTGCCACAATGAACAGTAAGAACTGCGCAAATGATACTGCAATATAAGAATAAAAAGTAATCAGGAGGAGTCCGAATTATTATCGTCTGACAGCTCAATATCTCATGTATTACATCAAAGGAAAATCAGGAATTTACCTGACACATAAATCCAGAGACAGACAGGGTGACAGATAGGAATTTGCTCTCAAGTCACACGGTATTTGTTTCTGTTAACCTGCGCACACCACAAGCTAAAGGCAAACTCTGATCATTTCCAGTACAGTGTTCAGGCAGTGACCAGCATATTACTATCTGCAATGGCCAGTGTTCTATACTCCACAATGATCAGCAGTTTACTATCTGCAATGGCCAGTATTCTATACTCCACAATGACCAGCAGTTTACTATCTGCAATGGCCAGTATTCTATACTCCACAATGACCAGCATATTACTATCTGCAATGGCCAGTATTCTATACTCCACAATGACCAGCATATTACTATCTGCAATGGCCAGTATTCTATACACCACAATGACCAGCATATTACTATCTGCAATGGCCAGTGTTCTATACTCCACAATGATCAGCAGTTTACTATCTGCAATGGCCAGTATTCTATACTCCACAATGACCAGCAGTTTACTATCTGCAATGGCCAGTATTCTATACTCCACAATGACCAGCAGTTTACTATCTGCAATGGCCAGTATTCTATACACCACAATGACCAGCATATTACTATCTGCAATGTGCCAGTATTCTATACTCCACAATGACCAGCATATTACTATCTGCAATGGCCAGTGTTCTATACTCCACAATGATCAGCAGTTTACTATCTGCAATGGCCAGTATTCTATACTCCACAATGACCAGCAGTTTACTATCTGCAATGGCCAGTATTCTATACTCCACAATGACCAGCATATTACTATCTGCAATGGCCAGTATTCTATACTCCACAATGACCAGCATATTACTATCTGCAATGGCCAGTATTCTATACACCACAATGACCAGCATATTACTATCTGCAATGGCCAGTGTTCTATACTCCACAATGATCAGCAGTTTACTATCTGCAATGGCCAGTATTCTATACTCCACAATGACCAGCAGTTTACTATCTGCAATGGCCAGTATTCTATACTCCACAATGACCAGCAGTTTACTATCTGCAATGGCCAGTATTCTATACACCACAATGACCAGCATATTACTATCTGCAATGTGCCAGTATTCTATACTCCACAATGACCAGCATATTACTATCTGCAATGGCCAGTATTCTATACACCACAATGAACAGCATATTACTATCTGCAATGGCCAGTATTCTATACTCCACAATGACCAGCATATTACTATCTGCAATGGCCAGTATTCTATACTCCACAATGACCAGCAGTTTACTATCTGCAATGGCCAGTATTCTATACACCACAATGACCAGCATATTACTATCTGCAATGTGCCAGTATTCTATACACCACAATGACCAGCATATTACTATCTGCAATGGCCAGTATTCTATACTCCACAATGACCAGCAAATTACTATCTGCAATGGCCAATATTCTATACACCACAATGACCAGCATATTACTATCTGCAATGGCCAGTATTCTATACACCACAATGACCAGCATATTACTATCTGCAATGGCCAGTATTCTATACTCCACAATGACCAGCATATTACTATCTGCAATGGCCAGTATTCTATAGTCCACAATGACCAGCATATTACTATCTGCAATGGCCAGTATTCTATACACCACAATGACCAGCATATTACTATCTGCAATGGCCAGTATTCTATACTCCACAGTGGTCAGCTTATTACTATCTGCAATGACTAGTATTCTATACTCCACAATGAACAGCATATTACTATCTGCAATGGCCAGTATTCTATACTCCACAATGACCAGCATATTACTATCTGCAATGGCCAGTATTCTATACTCCACAATGACCAGCAAATTACTATCTGCAATGGCCAGTATTTTATACACCACAATGACCAGCATATTACTATCTGCAATGGCCAGTATTCTATATTCCACAATGACCAGCAAATTACTATCTGCAATGGCCAGTATTCAATACACCACAATGACCAGCATATTACTATCTGCAATGGCCAGTATTCAATACTCCACAATGACCAGCATATTACTATCTGCAATGGCCAGTATTCTATACTCCACAATGGCCAGCATATTACTATCTGCAATGGCCAGTATTCTATAGTCCACAATGACCAGCATATTACTATCTGCAATGGCCAGTATTCTATACTCCACAATGACCAGCATATTACTATCTGCAATGGCCAGTATTCTATACACCACAATGAACAGCATATTATTATCTGCAATGGCCAGTATTCTATACTCCACAATGACCAGCATATTACTATCTGCAATGGCCAGTATTCTATAGTCCACAATGACCAGCATATTACTATCTGCAATGGCCAGTATTCTATACTCCACAATGACCAGCATATTACTATCTGCAATGGCCAGTATTCTATAGTCCACAATGACCAGCATATTACTATCTGCAATGGCCAGTATTCTATACTCCGCAATGACCAGCATATTACTATCTGCAATGGCCAGTATTCTATAGTCCACAATGACCAGCATATTACTATCTGCAATGGCCAGTATTCTATACTCCACAATGACCAGCATATTACTATCTGCAATGGCCAGTATTCTATACTCCACAATGACCAGCATATTACTATCTGCAATGGCCAGTATTCTATACTCCACAATGACCAGCAAATTACTATCTGCAATGGCCAGTATTCTATACACCACAATGACCAGCATATTACTATCTGCAATGGCCAGTATTCTATAGTCCACAATGACCAGCATATTACTATCTGCAATGGCCATCATTCTATACTCCGCAGTGACCAGCATATTACTATCTGCAATGGCCAGTATTCTATAGTCCACAAGGACCAGCATATTGCTATCTGCAATGGCCAGTATTCTATACTCCACAATGACCAGCATATTACTATCTGCAATGGCCAGTATTCTATACTCCACAATGACCAGCAAATTACTATCTGCAATGGCCAGTATTCTATACACCACAATGACCAGCATATTACTATCTGCAATGGCCAGTATTCTATAGTCCACAATGACCAGCATATTACTATCTGCAATGGCCAGTATTCTATAGTCCACAATGACCAGCATATTACTATCTGCAATGGCCAGTATTCTATAGTCCACAATGACCAGCATATTACTATCTGCAATGGCCAGTATTCTATACTCCACAATGACCAGCAAATTACTATCTGCAATGGCCAGTATTCTATACACCACAATGACCAGCATATTACTATCTGCAATGGCCAGTATTCTATAGTCCACAATGACCAGCATATTACTATCTGCAATGGCCAGTATTCTATAGTCCACAATGACCAGCATATTACTATCTGCAATGGCCAGTATTCTATAGTCCACAATGACCAGCATATTACTATCTGCAATGGCCAGTATTCTATACTCCACAATGACCAGCATATTACTATCTGCAATGGCCAGTATTCTATAGTCCACAATGACCAGTATATTACTATCTGCAATGGCCAGTATTCTATACTCCACAATGACCAGCATATTACTATCTGCAATGGCCAGTATTCTATACTCCACAGTGGTCAGCTTATTACTATCTGCAATGACTAGTATTCTATACTCCACAATGAACAGCATATTACTATCTGCAATGGCCAGTATTCTATACTCCACAATGACCAGCATATTACTATCTGCAATGGCCAGTATTCTATAGTCCACAATGACCAGCATATTACTATCTGCAATGGCCAGTATTCTATAGTCCACAATGACCAGCATATTACTATCTGCAATGGCCAGTATTCTATAGTCCACAATGACCAGCATATTACTATCTGCAATGGCCAGTATTCTATAGTCCACAATGACCAGCATATTACTATCTGCAATGGCCAGTATTCTATACTCCACAATGACCAGCATATTACTATCTGCAATGGCCAGTATTCTATACTCCACAGTGGTCAGCTTATTACTATCTGCAATGACTAGTATTCTATAGTCCACAATAACCAGCAAATTACTATCTGCAATGGCCAATATTCTATACACCACAATGACCAGCATATTACTATCTGCAATGGCCAGTATTCTATACACCACAATGGCCAGCATATTACTATCTGCAATGTGCCAGTATTCTATACTCCACAATGGCCAGCATACTACTATCTGCAATGTGCCAGTATTCTATACTCCACAGTGACCAGAACATTACTGTCTGCAATGACCAGTATTCTATACTCCACAATGTCCATCATACAGTATTACTATTTGCAATGACCGGTTTTATATACTCCACAATGACCATCATATTACCCTTTGCAATGACCAGTATTCTATACTTCACAATGGCTATAATATTAGTTTTTGCAATGACAAGTAAGTATGCGATACTCCACAATGGCCAGCATACAGTATTACTATTAGCAATGGCCAGTATTCTATACTCCACAATGGGCAGAAAACAGTACAGGTACACCACAGATTTTCCCACCTTCTCGGTTTCAGTGCCATGTCGGATTATCGATTTTGCCGGATTAACGGTGGAAACGTTTTTTTACTAATTTTGCACCTTCAGAACATTTCTAAAGCAATAAATAGTAAAATATATGCTACAGTGGACGCCATAACAGCCCCACCGATGCTTGCTGTGTCACCTGCATTGTCCGCGGAAGCTGTACCCACTGACACTTGCGCGTATTGCGTGTTACGCCCATGCGCAGAAAATGTTTCGGATTAAAAGACGTCTCTAACCCCCTTTAATCCGGACAAAGGAAAACTGTCCAGATTAAAAGAGGTTCCGAATCATCGGTTGCCGGAAAATCGGTGGTGTACCTGTATTACTATTTGCAATGACCAGCATTCTATACTCCACAATGCCCAGCACATTACTATTTGCACAATGATCAGTATTCTATATTCTACAATAGCAAGCATATGAATATTTGCAATGACAAGTATTGTATACTCAAAAATAACCAGCATATCAGTCCCGGAAAGAAACAAAAGTTCTCAGCATTACAACATTGAGAAATAGAATTGTGCGGAGGGGGTGGGGGAATAAATTCTACACCCCATTTATCAAGCGGTTTCCGCAATTGATACTGTGGCATTGTTACCCCACTATGACCCCATGGGTGATAACCCGATATAACGCCAGGGATCAAAGCAATCCGCCTTCTGTTATCGCCATCTCAGGTCGGTGATGCCAGGAGAAAATTGATGAAATAAAATCTTTATTTTCCCTCTTTTACTACATGTAATGTAAAGTCGGAGCTTTCTGTTCCACCTGCGTGCTGCGACTGGCCAAGCAATGACGTGAGTTAATCCTTGCAGGCCATTATCGATGACGCAGCTGAGGATTGGTCCGCTGCCCTGGTGATACCAGCAATTCTGATGTTATTTGGGGGCGGATTTATTAAGCCTGGTAAACGGTAAATGAGTATTTCATATTTTTTTCTTCTTCATTTTTTGTACTTTTTCATACTTTACGATCCACGTGGAGTACAATTGGGAACGGTAAGCTGTCCTGAGCACGGCGGTAGCGGAGCGAGACCCCTTGCTAAAAGCATAGCGAGCCATGCGAGGGGACGCGGTGCACTAATTGGGGTTCCCGGTCACTCTACAAAGAAAACTACACCAATTTTTTTTAAAACCTCACGTCAACCTCTTGTCACGCCGACCTTGCTCATGTCAACATAATGCTTGTATCGGCCTATTTGAGGTGTCGACTTAGTTACTGTCGACCAATAGTGGTCGACGCTATGATCCACACCCGTGTCATCCAGTTGCGATTTCAGGGAGACTTTCCTGCTCCTCCAAGAGAGCAGGAAAGTCCAAGGGGTACATTTTCTTTTAAATCATAGGTTGCCCATGGCAACCAATCAAATTCTAGTTATCATTTAGCTAGCACATTCTATATATTGATAGTTATTGGTTGCTACGGCAACTTCTCCACCCGTTCTCTTCAGAAGCTTTTGATGAATCTCTCCTAAGGGGTATATTCAATTGGTGTCGAAAGCTGCCGTCTGTCGAAAAGACGGCAGTTTTTGACTTTTTAAGGTCGAATCGCGATTCGACCTATTCAATCCCAGCTGTTTTTATTCGACAAGTTGGGGAATTCGACTTGTTGAATAGTACGTGAATCGCCGGTATAGCTGCCGATTCACGTACCTTTGAGGGAAACGGGGCCAAATTCGACAGGATTTGGCCCCATTTCCGACCATCTCAGTCCGACATAAAAAAAAATATCGGACTGAGATAAGGGACCTTAGTGGAGGAGAGAGGGGGGAGAGTCGCGGGGAGACGGAAGAGTCGCGGGCAGCCAGACCCTCGGCGGGCAGCGCTGGAGACGGGGAGCCGCGGGCAGCCAGACCCGAATGGAATGGATCCGACTTCAATTGAATATACCCCTAAGTGTATACTTAGACTTTGGAAGGATTCCCAGATGATAACATTAGTGATGACCAGACCCGTATCAATACAATACACCTCACGCCATCTTCTGCCTCTATATTATATTCTACAAGCAGTTCAGCGTTACCGTATACAATAATCACAGCCTGAGCCATTAAACATGTTTTTCCGTGAAGCCAGACCTGGAAACGCAGAAATTACCCGTATTTATCAGCCAAACGTATATAAATAAGCATCGGGTGATGTTATAGGATGGGACGCCTTTTATTTTTTGTAAACCAATTACTAGCTGTCATGTCTATAATTTAACGCGCCCGCCTATGTTATAGGACTCTAAATAAAACATACCGCTACTAATTAAATGTTTATACTCCACGGAAAACAGAACTCGATATGAGTGCCATTCGTTTTGCTGGGAAAAGAAAACAATATATAATTACGTGCCGTGAATAGTTATCAATACCTACTGTGTAGGCGGTTCTGGCGGACCTGCGCAGCTAACACTCATCCTCAGATTTCAACCTATGATGCATTTATACGGGCTGTCAAAATACTGCGTCTGATTCCGTTAGCAAAGCGCTCTAAAAGTCCCATTTCCATGTTACCTAGCAATTATGTACAGCTTATTTATCGGTTCCCCTGAATGGTGTTCTGTAGCTGGAATTAAATGCTTTCAGGCAGTCACACCAATTGGGGATACGTCTTGCGTGCCTGCACCAAATGGGAATAGGAACCGCTGTGATCAACTCTGCTGCATTTATTTTATTGTAACGTTTCAGGCTTATGCTGGTAGGACTTCAGCGAGAGTCTATGGCAGTCAGTTCTTACAGCTGCATGTAGCAGTTCTGCAGCGAATCAGACGTCACTATAGAGGTGAGTGGGATTCAGGAGGTTCCTCGGACTCCCTTATCTATATTGAGGGCCCCGCAGAGCATTCTGGGACAGCAGGTAAGTACTGTATGTGTTTACTATCATTGTATCAAGGACCCTAGGGCAGGCGGGTTACACTATACGGCTTATTGAGTGATGTTGCATCCTACTGTTTACACAAAGTAACATCTGGAATTCAGATGGGCAGAATCAAGAACTTTGTGGGCCCCTTATCAACACTTTAAAGGGAACCTCAATGCTTATAAAAACCCATACTAGTGCCCCCAATTCATAGTATGCCACATAGAGGATACCAGGGAGGCCATTCCTTCTAAGATTCCAGGCCCACAGTGAATGCACCCACCCCCTGCACCCCCTATAGTTACGCCACTGGGTAGAGCACAATGTACTGAGGGGGAACCTGCAGACTCTCTCGTGTAACCTGGGCCTATATTACTGCTTAATGCAATCAGAGACGGATTGGGGGCAAGAATCGGCCCCGACATTCTTTGTGTACACCTCTGGGGTGCGCAGAGATGAAAGGGGCGTGATCATGCTTCAGGAGGCGTGGTCTCACAGCATGCCCCCATCACAGCATGCCATTCAAACAAAGCGCTGGGAGGCAGCTGTACGACCAGGCCTTCAGGAGGCTAGGCCGGCCCATCAGACCATTGGCTCTTCTGGCAGACGGCCAGTCCGGCCGGAATGCAATCAGAGAAAGCGTTTAATGTCTTTTCTCCCGTAAGGCCATAAAACGGTTCAGGGAAAGGTTTGCAGGAAAAAGGCAACGTTCCCTATTAATTACTCAGTAGATAACGAGACCAGCTGGCCGGGAGCATTCCTCCTTCATCTGTCGTTCATTTTTTTATATTACGTATTTGATATTTATATAACCAATTCTTTATTCACTTATTAATTCATCCCATCTTAATGCAAACTGTACTAAGGGGGTCATTCCGAGTTGATCGCGCGCTAGCTATTTTTTGCAGCGCTGTGATTAGATAGTCGCCGCCTATAGCGGAGTGTATTTTAGCTTTGCATGTGTGCGATCACATGTGCATCCGAGCGGTACAAAAACAGTTTGTGCAGTTTCTGAGTAGCTCAGAACTTACTCAGCCGCTGCGATCACTTCAGCCTGTCCGGTCCCGGAATTGACGTCAGACACCCGCCCTGCAAACGCTTGGACACGCCTGCGTTTTTCCAACCACTCCCAGAAAACGGTCAGTTGCCACCCACAAACGCCTTCTTCCTGTCAATCTCCTTGTGATCGGCTGTGTGAATGGATTCTTCATAAAATCCATCGCCCAGCACCGATCCGCATTGTACCCGTACGACGCGTCTGCGCATTGCAGTTCATACGCATGCGCAGATTTGCCGAGTTTTGACCTGATCGCAGCGCTACAAAAAATAGCTAGCGTGGGATCAGGTCGGAATGACCCCCTAAATCCAATACTTTCTTTTTCTAGCTTTCTCTGCTGGCCTTGTTACTCTGGCATCATATTTATCATTGGACAGTGATAAATACTGTAGCTTACGATGCTGCTCGTAGATATGGATCCGGGACAGTGGCAGCATGGATTGTGAGACGGTCTCTCACAGAAATAGGGCAGTGTGCGTCTAGCAATTCATGCAGGATTTTTTTTTAAACAAGAGCATTCTGACAGAAAAAGAACATAAACAACATATTGAAATATTTATGATTTTTCAATTTAGCATCATCAAAATTAGATTTAAAAAAAAAAAATTGCATTTTTTTTCTCATAAATTCACCCAGGTACGCCTGAATTATGGCTGACCCCAAACACAGCATTGTGGGAAAACGCTAGCACAGGATATAAGCAACGGTACAGAACACACACACATAGTTGAATATGGCCTAATTCAGCATGGATCATTGATCAGAGAAATTGAAGTTGTCTGCGAATAAAAGGCGCTGCCCCGACAGGAAGAAAAAACGCCCTGTGGAAATTTGGGAATGCAGAGCAGATCACCATCCACTCGCAGATGCATACGCAAATCCCGGAACATCGAAGAATCTTTGACGTCTCAGCAAATGTGAGTAGGTCTGCGGCTGCCACTAACCTGCGATTGAGACGGCCTAGAAGTGGTCTGCGCTGACGTCAGAGACCCTCCCCCCAGAAAAACGCCTGGGCACGCCTACGTTTTTTCTGACACACCTAGAAAACGGCAGATTTCCGCCCAGAAACGCCGGCTTCCTGTCAGTCAAACACTACATTGCGATTACGATCTGTAGGCATTTTCCGTTGCTAATACACCACACACGTGCTCAATGCAAACGCTGCGCATGTGCAGTTGTTCCAGAATCGCTTGATTTGCGAATTCTCAAATTAGCGATCCATGTTGAATTAGGCCCTTAGTACAGTAAGAGGCAGCAGTGTTTGAGCAGACAAACCTATACATCTCTTACAAACTCAGGCTGACTGCCCCAAGTTCCCAACGCTATTGTTACTGCAGCAGTTCGGGCGGTAGGGAGAGGATACAGAGATGCGGGGCGGCAGGGAGGGGATAGAGAGATGCGGGGCGGCAGGGAGGGGATAGAAAGACACGGGCGGTAGGGAGGGGATAGAGAGACGCGGGGCGGTAGGGAGGGGACAGAGAGACGCGGGGCGGTAGGGAGGGGATAGAGAAACGCGGGCGGTAGGGAGGTGACACAGACGCGGGGCGGTAGGGAGGGGATAGAGAGATGCGGGGCGGTAGGGAGGGGACAGAGAGACGCGGGGCGGTAGGAAGGGGATAGAGAGACGCAGGGCGGTAGGGAGGGGATACAGAGATGCAGGGCGTTAGGGAGGGGATACAGAGATGCGTGGCGGTAGGGAGGGGATACAGAGACGCGGGGCGTTAGGGAGGGTATACAGAGACGCGGGGTGGTAGGGAGGGGATAGAGAGACGCGGGGCGGTAGGGAGGGGATAGAGAGACGCGGGGCGGTAGGGAGGGGATACAGATACGCAGGGCAGTAGGGAGGGGATACAGAGACGCAGGGGGCGGTAGGGAGGGGATACAGAGACGCAGGGGGCGGTAGGGAGGGGATACAGAGACGCGGGGCGGTAGGGAGGGGATACAGAGATGCGGGGTGGTAGGGAGGGGATACAGAGACGCGGGGCGGTAGGGAGGGGATACAGAGATGCGGGGCGGTAGGGAGGGGATACAGAGACGCGGGCGGTAGGGAGGGGACAGAGAGACGCGGGGCGGTAGGGAGGGGATAGAGAAACGCGGGCGGTAGGGAGGTGACACAGACGCGGGGCGGTAGGGAGGGGATAGAGAGACGCGGGGCGGTAGGGAGGGGACAGAGAGACGCGGGGCGGTAGGAAGGGGATAGAGAGACGCAGGGCGGTAGGGAGGGGATACAGAGATGCAGGGCGTTAGGGAGGGGATACAGAGATGCGTGGCGGTAGGGAGGGGATACAGAGACGCGGGGCGTTAGGGAGGGGATACAGAGACGCGGGGTGGTAGGGAGGGGATAGAGAGACGCGGGCAGTAGGGAGGGGATAGAGAGACGCGGGGCGGTAGGGAGGGGATACAGAGACGCAGGGCAGTAGGGAGGGGATACAGAGACGCAGGGGGCGGTAGGGAGGGGATACAGAGACGCAGGGGGTGGTAGGGAGGGGATACAGAGACGCGGGCAGTAGGGAGGGGATACAGAGATGCGGGGTGGTAGGGAGGGGATACAGAGACGCGGGGCGGTAGGGAGGGGATACAGAGATGCGGGGCGGTAGGGAGGGGATACAGAGACGCGGGCGGTAGGGAGGGGATAGAGAGACACGGGGCGGTAGGGAGGGGATACAGAGACGCGGGGCGGTAGGGAGGGGATACAGAGACGCGGAGCGGTAGGGAGGGGATACAGAGACGCGGGCGGTAGGGAGGGGATACAGAGACGCGGGCGGTAGGGAGGGGATACAGAGACGCAGGGCGGTAGGGAGGGGATAGAGAGACACAGGGCGGTAGGGAGGGCATACAGAGACGCTGGGCGGTAGGACGGGGACACACCGACGCGGGGGGGGACACACCGACGTGGGGCGGCAGGGGGGGACACACCGACGCGGGGCGGCAGGGAGGGGACGCGGAGAGGCAGGCGGAAGGGAAGGGACGCAGAGAGGCGGGGCGGCAGCGAGGGGGCGTGGAGAGGCAGGAAGGGGACGCGGAGAGGCGGGGCGGCAGGGCGGGGCGCGGATGCGGGGCGGCAGGGAGGAGACGCGGGGCGGCAGGGAGGAGACGCGGAGAGGGGACGCGGAGACGCGGGGCAGCAGGGAGGGGAGGCAGAGACGTGGGGCGGCAGGGAGGGGACGCGGGGCAGCAGGGAGGGGACGCAGAGAGGCGGGGCGGCAGGGAGGGGACGCGGGGCGGCAGGGAGTGGTTGCGGAGAGGCGGGGTGGCAGGGAGGGGACGCAGAGAGGCGGGGCGGCAGGGAGGGGACGTGGAGAGGCGGGGCGGCAGGGAGTTGACGTGGGGCGGCAGGGAGCGGACGCGGGGCGGCAGGTAGGAGACGCGGAGAGGGGACGCGGAGACGCGGGGAGGGGACGCGGAGACGCGGGCAGCAGGGAGGGGGCACGGAGACGAGGGCGGCAGGGAGGGGGTGCGGAGAGGCAGGCGGCAGGGAGGGGACGCGGAGACATGGGGCGGCAGGGAGGGGACGCGGAGAGGCGGGGCGGCAGGGAGGGGACGCAGGGCAGCAGGGAGGGTACATGGAGAGGTGGGGCGGCAGGGAGGGGAGGCGGAGACGTGGGGCAGCAGGGAGGGGACGCGGGGCAGCAGGGAGGGGACGCGGATAGGTTGGGCGGCAGGGAGGAGACGCAGGGCGGCAGGGAGGGGATGCGGAGAGGCGGGCGGCAGGGAGGGGACGTGGAGAGGCGGGGCGGCAGGGAGGGGACTGGAAGTGCTGACAGCGTGACCCCACATACCTAGGTAACCGGGGTGGCAGATCTCTCTCCTGGCCCCCAGCTCGCACCTGTCACTCTCAGTAGGGCGCGCTGTCCGTGTCCGCGTCTCAGGGCTTTCGGGTGGCAGGGCAGGCCCTGTGGTGTGCAGTGAGGGCATCGGCTCTGGCGATGGTGGGAGGCAGCGTCACGTGTGCGGAGGAGGTGGCGGGTCTGTGTGCGCGGCGCAGGGAGGGCTATGAAATCCTTCTCCTGCACCACCCGTCCCTCGTGTATGGCGGCGGTGGCGGTAGCAGTTGTTGTTGTGCGTCAGCCAGGCGCCGCGGCCGGGGAGTGGGAGTGTGCTGATGGCGGAGGGGGTGATGGACAGGCGGCAGTTGTTGTTGTTCCCCCGACGCCGCGGCCGGGGAGTGGGCTGATGGGGCAGGGGGTCATAGGCAGCAGGAGGAAGGACGCTGCACATGTGATGGGCTCTGTGACTCCGCCCAGCATTAGAATGCCAGGCACAGAGTCACAGGGCTATTATATAGGAGATTACTGCAGTAAGTGTTCACACTGATTTGCAACCTTTTATTGTATGCCAGTTCACTTTAATACGCTGTGCATACATACTGTATACTGTAAAAGTAATAAATGTTCTGTTTAATGCAGCGCGGGGAGAGGTTACCCTATCTCTACGGAACAGTAGCTAAGCTAGGGTCCTTGCGGACTACTGAGGGTTTGTCTAGCACAGTTTTAGATACTGAATCCGTCCAAACAATCAGTTCACAGGAATACTAAGTTTTTTAACTCTTTCAGGGTTATTCTATATGGTAAAACAGACAAAAATACAATGCACGATACCATCTTCTGCCCCGGCCCCCCACCCTTCCATGAGTCTTTCCGAAGCAACGTTTACACAAAACAGACCATATTTTATTCTGCAATTGTAATAATAATAAAAGTGAGAAAAGAAAGTGTGTTCTAGGACCGTGTGTGGATCATAGAGAAGGTGGCACTACCACCTGGGCTGATAGTTATTGGTACACGCCAATTACCACTAGCTGGGGCCTTGCGAGAATGCTCAACTGGCAGAGGAGGATCCGGCTGCATCTCCTGACTGCACGGTGTGTTTCGTCATCCAGCTCACAGCCTCCCTCCCGATATAAGGGAAGAGGAACGGAGGTTCTAGGGACAGGGAGGCTGCTATAAAACGTTTCTGTAGATGTTTTCCCCAGAGTCTCCCCTTCCTGCAGGGAAACCTCAGTAGTGAGGTCATTGCCATCATCCGTGCAGACACCTAATCATAGATGTAGGGGAGCCAGGTGCTCCCCAACTCGCCAGTGCTCTTGGTCTTGGACCAAAAATGTTCTCCAAGAGAACCTCAAATACATGAATATTTTGCTTGCGACCCTCTGTAAATTTTTAGGTCTATGGCAATAAGGTGGTTAATGACAGGAGACATGTGGATAAGCCACCTGGATGGGACCAACCGTAGGTACAGAGTTGGTGCTTACCGATGTGTCCATATACACCTGTCCTCAAATCACCACAATATGTGCGACTAAGCCGCGCCATGGTTCCAGACGCTTAGAATTTTTACTGGATTGCACCTTGTACGCGCTGCTAATGCAATAAAAGCACAAAGCAAGTGTACCCTGTATACCACTAGTGGATTTGTATGCTATAACAATGCGACAGGGACGCTAATCTACAGAAAACAGGCAAGAGCCTGGGAATTGATATGCTGCAGTTGCATCATGCATCCCAACACGCAACATCATGCAATTCTGCACTCCTACGATTGCAAGGGAAGTGCAAAGTCTAATCCTTGAGTACACTGCAGTCTGGTTTGTTCCCAAGAAAAAAAACCTAAGTGGTGCAAAAAAAAATACTCTACAGTCCAGTACTAGCTATCAGTGGTGCGGCATCTAAATTATGCCGCGAGCTTCATGCCAAAAACATTACTTGTATGAGGAAACACCTGTAAGGTTACGAGATTGTGCGGTCATACTGTAGTTTCCTATGAAATTTATATTCTAGGCTTTATATATGTATATTTTTTTACTAATTATTAAAATGGATATACTATAAAATAATTACAGATAAATTACATGTCAAGATAAATAATCAAAATTTATAAAATTGCGTTACAATGCATTCTTTCTATACAATAGCATTATTAACAATTGCAGTCTTGTGTCATCTCTATTCATAGTCACTGAATAAACCAATCGCTCTGGGTTTCATTGTTACAGAAACAGGAATTAGTTGTACAGTAAATGATCTGCAAACATTCTGAAGTAAGAGGCGAGGTTTCAAGCTTCGCGAGGGGTAACGTGACCCAGCCGCCCAAAGCAACAAATGATCTGCTATTATTTCAAAGCCTGTGCTAGGTGAATGTCAGGAGCTGACTGGTTGCAACTTCTCCACTTTCTCTCTCTCCAAGTCTTGGTACATCTCCCCCATAGACTTGTATAGATTCACCGCAGAGAAAGACAATAAAATGCATCAATGCTACTCACCAGTTGGAGACCCTTCTAGGACATGGCCAACGTATGGACCTTCCTTGAAGATTGGTCGGTTGTCATTCTGATCGATGATCACAACTTCTAGATCAACAGGTCCCTCAAGAGTTTTTCCAGTCTCATCCATGGTTTCCACTCGTAACTGGTGGGAGCAGAAGAGATAATGAGGTATGTTTTATATAATGGTGTGTTTTATATAGAGGACTCTCAGAATTCTTGATTGCTACTAGTCACCATCATCTAGCAGAACTTGCACCAGTCCAGCCCTATGCTACGTGCACAAGATACGCCTGCAGTTTACAGATTTATGTCGGCATGGGTTCCAATGTATAGATCTACAGTGTCTAGATAGTCAATAAGTTGACACCAAAAGGCAAACATGTATTAAAGTCGACTTGGTCAAAACGTTGACTGGTAAAGGGTAGACTGTGCTTAAAGTCGACATATACAAAGGGTTGACAGGTTCAAAGATCGACATGCCAATGGTCGGCAAACATATGGTCGGCAAGGAATTTGGGGGGTTTTCACATATTTTTCAACTTTTGCTCGATTTATCATCCACGTGGACTACAATTGGGAATAGTAACCGAACGCGCGCAGCAAGTCACCATACCTGAAGCACGGTGAGTGAGGTGAGCCCACGAGGGTACACGTTTACACTGATTGTAGTCACAAAAAAAAGTTTAAAAAAAAAAATCTGTTTTTACCATTTTTGTGTCCACTATTTTCATGTTGACCTTATCGACATTTTGATCCTGTTGACCATATGGGGTTGACCTACAGTAATGACTGTCTATCTAATTACTTTAGATATGGTATGCCACACGCAAGCGTAGCCTAAAGTTCCATCGGCACGCCCTCACTCATCGTCCCCGTTACAGCCCTGTTACTCTTCTTCGGTGGATATTCGATTGGAAAACATACAATTGTGCATCACCCGTACTTGCATGAACACAGTTCCTTAACACTTGGCAGTGTGATTACACACAGGTGTACAGCCACAGTTAGGATTAACAACAGGCACCTCAGGTGGTCGCCCAGGGCCCCCACACGTATATGTAGATCACCAGCGTGGGAGGCACTGTAGCATCATGTAAATTGGGTGTTCTGTGTGGCATCATGTGAACGGGGGGTTCTATGTGGCATCATGTGATCTGGGGGTTCTGTGTGGCATCATGTGATCTGGGGGTTCTGTGTGGCATCATGTGAACTGGGAGTTCTGTGTGGCATCATGTGAACTGGGGGTTCTGTGTAGCATCATGTAAATTGGGTGTTCTGTGTGGCATCATGTGAACGGGGGGGTTCTGTGTAGCATCATGTAAATTGGGTGTTCTGTGTGGCATCATGTGAACGGGGAGGTTCTATGTGGCATCATGTGATCTGGGGGTTCTGTGTGGCATCATGTGAACTGGGGGGTTCTGTGTGGCATCATGTGAACTGGGGGGTTCTGTGTGGCATCATGTGAACTGGGGGGTTCTGTGTGGCATCATGTGATCTGGGGGTTCTGTGTGGCATCATGTGAACTGGGGGGTTCTGTGTGGCATCATGTGAACTAGGGGTTCTGTGTGGCATCATGTGAACTGGGTGTTCTGTGTGGCATCATGTGAACTAGGGGTTCTGTGTGGCATCATGTGAACTGAGGGTTCTGTGTGGCATCATGTGAACTGGGGGGTTCTGTGTGGCATCATGTGAACTGGGGGTTCTGTGTGGCATCATGTGAACTGGGGGTTCTGTGTGGCATCATGTGAACTGGGGGTTCTATGTGGCATCATGTGATTTGGGGGTTCTGTGTGGCATCAAGTGATTTGGGGGTTCTGTGTGGCATCATGTGATCTGGGGGTTCTGTGTGGCATCATGTGATTTGGGGGTTCTGTGTGGCATCATGTGATCTGGGGGTTCTGTGTGGCATCATGTGAACTGGGGGGTTCTGTGTGGCATCATGTGAACTGGGGGTTCTGTGTGGCATCATGTGAACTGAGGGTTCTGTGTGGCATCATGTGAACTGGGGGTTCTGTGTGGCATCATGTGAACTCGGGGCACTGCAATGAGTTGAACATATTTGCGGTGCTGGGAGTATTTGCACCTTATACTTTTTTACTAATATCGCCATAATATCATATTGACAATTTACTGGTAGAGGCCCTTGTATGTTAGTTGCCCTGGGGGCCACAGAAACCAACCTTGTGTACACCAATGCAGCATGAGCCCCTAATCATTACGCTCATATGCAGATACGTATTTTACGGGTTTTCATGTACAGTATCTATGTGGGGTGGTTGTAGGAGCCTGAGTAGAAGGGGAATAGTAGTTTTGTACTAATAATGTATCTATATTTCTTTATACAGCACAAACATATTACAGGTGGGAGCAGAGAGTAAGAAAACAAGACGACGCATTAAGAAAATGCAGCGGAGATCGCACAGCACATAAAATACACAGAATATAAAATCTATACAAGAGTATAAGCGCATCAACGTAAATCTCCATGCAAATTAATGAGACATTCACAAATTAATTTCTTACACATAAAAGGAGCCAACAAATCCCTTCTATGCATTGAAACAGCGTTAACTTGATACACTGTTTAATTAAACAAACTTCATACTTGTCAAGTGAATTCTCGCTTTCTTATACAAACGCATGGAAGGGAATACATCACAGAACATAGGTTGCAGTAGTGGCTGTCAGCACTTTATTTTTAGATCTTTGCATCAAAAACATCCCCCCCCCCCCCTAGTAGGCAGGGCCCTCAGCCACAATATATACAGTAAACCCACTACTGGATATGAAATTATGATGTGTGTTAGTAAATCTGTCCAGCACTCCATGCCCCGTCCCTTTTCTGAGATCAGCCAACCTTTAAATATCTACTCAGGACATTCAATAGTTTAGTTTTTGCTTATTTTGTCTTTTTTTTTTTTTTTTAGAATTTGTTTATTAGGGGGATCAGGACACAATACAATAACATTGCTGTCAATATCGAGAGACGTGCAAACGAGTGCATAAAGTCGGAAAGGACAATGTAGACAGTGTAATGAACATGATCCGTTTTAACAATTTACGGAGAAAAGAAAAGAGTGAGAGGAAAAGAAAAGAGGAGAGAAAAGAAGAGGATAGAGTTAAAACGATGTGGCGGTTAAGAGAAACAAAGAAGGTGGACAGGAGAAGAGGAATAGAGAAGGGAGAGGGAGAAAAGATAGAAATGGTGGATCCTCGGTGAGAAAGTAAAATAATAATTGGTGTGACCTGAAAACGGGACAGCATATCAGAGAGCGAATAGAGATGCTACTCGCTGAAGGGAAATCCATGGGGACCATACGGAATTAAATTTTTTGGAGGAGTTATTAATGATGCTAGTCATATATTCCATACGAGATAATATAGAGTGAATGGAGGGGAGCATCTGTACGTTTCCAGTCCATTGCAATTTGGCAGGTGGTCGCAGAGAACACATGGCGCATCAATTGGTTTTGGTGCCTGGATAAAGTTGGGACACACAATGGCAAAAGAAAAAAAACTTTGGGTCGTACGGAATGGGCAGTTGTAATAAAGTCGTAATGTAGGCGGTGACATCCTTCAATAGAGTGACTATGTTAGGGCAAGACCACCATATATCTATGAAGGATCCTCCGGTATTGCAACCCCTCCAGAACCTATCGGAAGAGCCAGGATACATTTTACAAAGTCTAGAGGGGACGTATTACCATCTGTAAAGCAGTTTGTATGTATTCTCTTTAATCTTAATGCATATAGAACTAGAGGCAGCGTTGGCCCAGATCTCCGACCACTCGTCTTCAGTTAGGGTAGTGTGAAAGTCAGTTTCCCAAGCTGTCTCGTAGGAGGTAGGATGGGGGGGAAGGGTCCTTAGCAAGTAATGTGTATATGAGAGATATCAGGCCTCTAGTGGAAGAACGTCTAAGGGACAATGCCTCAAAAGTAGTCAGGGGCCGTTTGGTAATAATCGGGTGTATAGTAGAGTGAAAGTGTCTGATTTGGAGGAACTGAAAAAAATGTTTAGTGGGAATAGATATATCCTCTTGAATTTGAGAGAATTGGGGAAAATATGCGTTTGCGGAGATATCATTAAGAAACAGTATGCCCCTGTTTTTCCATGGGAGGAACGATGTCTTGTGCATACCTGGAGGAAAAGCAGGGTTATGTAGAAGAAGCACAATCGGAGATGGAGTGGGGGCTAGTCTGTATTTTTTGTGTGCTGGGTCCCAGATAGATAAGGAGTGAGATATGATTGTTTGGGAGGCTACATTTTTGGGTCGGATGGACCTTGGGCTCCACAGAAGGGAGGAGAGAAGAAGAAAGCCCCAGTTCAGCTGTCTCAATGTCAATCCAGACCTTTCCGTGCCCCAGGGTTACACCACTGTACGCAGGGAGCCAGTTGCACTGCAATATAATAACGTCTAAAGTCTGGAATACCCAGACCTCCACCAAAGCTCGGGCGCTGTGCTTATTTTGTATTTTTACCTTCCAGACAAATGTTAAATCCAAGAACTGCAGCACAAACATATCCCGGAATATTTTCCATCCCAGGTGTCAGGCAACCTCATTAAATTATATCTCACCCGCAATACTGTAGGACCTCTGATGTCCTCACGGCAACTGCTCGGAGGACCCACACATGTGTAATTAGCCCTTATCAGCAATATGTCAGACAAAGATAACCATTAGCGTAAGCAGATTGAGATATTTGCCTTATAAACAGGCCTGCGAAAAAAGACACAAAACGCTCAGCGAGACCCATGATGCTTTATGTGGATGGAAGGCAAATGTTGGAATTACCAGTTAGCTAGCACTCCTATGCTACACAGGGTGCAGACTTCAAAAAATTCCCATAGAGGGCAGAAACCTCGTACCTGAGATCTTGCAAGAAAGACACTTCCTTATAGAACTTTATTTGTACAGACAACACTACGCAAGTTTCATGATATCTCTCAAAGTGCCCCATGCCAGACGATTTTTCAGCTCTAACCCAAACCAAGAAACATTAGGGTCCTGATGTGTTTAATGTATTCCTGTTTATGTAGCTTGTGTGTTTTCACACTGGATACAATTGGATAATGTGTTAGTATTAGGGATTTTAGGGACCCATCTGATTATGTTCACCTGGACGCGGTGGATGGGCCCCACATTTTTGGCCAAATTTGTGCTAAAAACTTTTCTTATACTCCATGTTAATTGTAAGAGTTTTTCAAAATGACTTTGACTATCAGTATTCTAAGGGGTAAATTTACTATAGCTTGTAAAACAGAGAATTTGTGATGTTGCCCAGAGCAACCAATCATATGCTATCATTATCTAAAATGCAATAGAGAAATGATGGAGAGCATCTGATTGGTTGCTATGGGCAACATCACCAATTCTCTGTTTTACAAGCTTTAGTAAATTTACCCCTTAGTGCTTAGAGTGTGCACCTGCATTTTTATTTTTCCTGTGTGATACTAGACGCCTCAGCATGGTAGCACTTCTTGTTATGTTTAAATATAGGGTGTTCAGTCCAAGTCTCCTCCTTTTTCCTCTATAGCGGTTACATATTGTAGGCATGAAGGCACCCTTTCCATCTGCCCTTCAGTGTTTTTAATCAGCACATGTTCCTAAGTATTCTTGGTGCTTGGAGTGTGCACCTGCAATTCCCTTTTTCCTGTGTTTTCAGGCCCATCTGCACTTACCAGGGTCGTAGCTAGGGGTATGGAGTTTCATCACCACCCATGGCACAGGGCCTTGGGGTGCAACATCACTGCTGCCCCATGGCTCTTGCATTTGGCTTGCATGGTGCCCTGAACACCCTGCAGCCGGAAGAGCTATGCTTAGTGTGCTCTGGGCACTCCCCTTCTTCCTAGTCCTGGTGCCAATGGCCCCTCAGCGTGACAACACAACGTCATATGTTCAGGGGCGGGGCTGGCACAGAGGTGGTTATAGCCTTGCTACGGCCCTGACACAACGAAAGGGACGTGGCCTTCTCACACAGGCAACATTAACGGAGGGAGTGCTGATGGACCTGCGTGTCCCACAGAGTTTTATTGAGCACACGCATAGGGAGGTCTGGCGTACAAATACCCCCAAATGTCCTTCAAGAGAATAATACAAGGGTACGCTGCAGCTCTTTAGCCTGCAGAACCGGAATTGCATATTATTAGGTAACAAATAGATTTAGTTGGGTATATCTAGTATTAAGTACGATCACGCTTGCCACCAGCATCAAAGTGCTGAGGAGAATAATAAATTGTCACTTGCTACTGTCTCACGTTAGTTAATTAGACTCATGTTATATTGATCATTTTAATAGTGTGTTAATTAACAAGTTCTCTGAAAAGGCACTTGATGCACAGTGACCAGGAGAGCTGCTGACACGGTGCCCCTCCGGGATAATCAGCAAGACGCCTCTCCGCACGTGAGGTGACAATTATTGACGTCACCCAGTTCATTAGTCAGGGGTGACAGATGATGCGAGAAGCCGAAGTCTCGTCATTTTGTCAGATTGGTTTAAGTAGGTCCTGTCTTCAATTCTTACATTGCAAACACATCAACCGCCCTTGCGGCAGACCTATATATAGAGAACCAGTGGAAGTGCCTGGGTGTTTTATATATATCTCCGCTCCCTAGATATTGTGATGTTCCTATGCAACAGGAATTTGCCCTGAAAATCATACTGGAATAAGTGGACGTGCGCAGGAATTGGAAAACCAGAGCGTACTCTATGGAAATGACTTCCCAATAAAACAAGTTTTAGCCCCAGGGTATAGAAAAATAAATTAAAACATGACACAAAAGTTGGATTTAGGAAATTTATATTCTATAAAATGTGCTTTACACTGTATTCTACCTTGAAACTGTTTGACGGGATCTTCTTATCACTCCTTACCGTACACATCCCACTTCAAACTTGCCTATATGCAGACACAAAGATGCTGCCCAAACTGAAATACTCTGTGCTGCTGTAATGGTCTAGGCCCGCCTACTTCATTTCCTGAATGTCTGTGCGATCCAGTATTGAAGAACTTTTGCAATAAGTGCTCTTATTGTGCGCCTAATAAAACTTGACAGTGCAAACTATTTCCATATTTCACACGGGCATTTAAAGAAAAAGACTGTTTAATAGTTGTGTACTGTTTTACCGGTATGCAGTCATACAGGCGGATCCAACTGGCAGCAAATTATTGAAAAATCTTGCGGCGCAGTTTTTCACCACATCCGTGAGGTTTTGTATATTCCAGTGGTTCTCAAACGCGGTCCTCAAGGTACCCCAGTGCTCCAGGTTTTAGGTATATCTAATCCAGGGCACAGCACAGATGGTTAAATCAAATTGACTGAGGTGCTGATTAAATCACTTGTGGCCAAGCATGGATAACCATTTCTCATAGCTCCAGAGCAGGTCTATAAAATGCTAAAATCCCTATTTTAAAGGTAAAAATTATAAATAATTACATGTCATTAAATTACCCAAAATAAAAAATTTTGCTTTTTTTTATGCACCCCAAATATAAGTAAAGTATTTATTTAATTTAAAAAAAATTGCTTTTAATATTTTTTTTTTACATTTTTGTTTGAACTCAAAAAATGGCTGCAATTTCCCCCAAAATCATCTTTAACTCTACTTTTTTTCCATTTTTGTTTCATTCGGTTTTTCTTTTTAATTTTTTTACTTTCCAAAAAAAATGATGCACCAATGAGCCATTTTCAGCACTTTCAAACAACAAAATATTTTTATTTGGGACAGTAATAACCATTATTACTGTTACTTAATAATATTATTATTATTATTTTTTTTTTTTTAGTACATATGTTTTCCCAATTTCCTGTGGTGTTTTGGTCGAAAAAATATTGTGCCCATTCTTTTGTTCCAATTGAACTCTGCAGGTATCGGGAGAGTGCATACCCGTGGTAATTCAAAATTGGACGCCAGGTCTGCTGGAAATTACGCCTCATATCGGACATGCCTCATAATGTCAACATTTACTTTGTCAACATCCATAAAAGCTGACATGGACAATATATCAACATATGATTTGTCGAACTACGCAATAAAATTAGGGTTAGGTTTAAGGGTTAGGTATACCTCAAAACTGGATTGTCAACTTTGTGACCCTGTTGACATTTCATTATTTTCATCACGGTCTCTGCTGACATCATGAACATGTCAACATTCTCATGTCAACATTATGAACGACGACGACATGGTCACTGCCATCCGTAATATACTGATCCCATTTTACTCAGAAGGACAATAAGGTCTGAAGTAGGACAGTAACATGTGAAGCCGCGTTTATGTGGTTAGAATGCCGACACAATAGGTGACATTGTTGACTGTTCTAGATGGCAGAGTGAATACATCTATAGAATATCCCTTCTTATCAGTCTGTCACTGTGAACAAGACGGATAATGCTAAAGACATTTTATCTTAAAAGCAAAAATCAACCATTCTGCATCCAAATCCTTATCCACATATATCTGATAACGGCTTTCATGGGATCACTGCGTGTAGAATGAAGTATCCCCGTAAGACATAATATATAGTAACAAAATGACTCTTTCTGGTACAGTATGATATGAGTTGGGCCAGACCAGCCTTGCAATTTTTAGCTAACTGGAAATCTGTTACAAGATATATTAGATGATCCCCTACTGAGAAAAAGTCTCCAAAGAGATCCACGCTCTTGTATAAGAACAACATTACAGGGATGAGTGATTTCAGAGAGTGACAAAGACAGCGGTTTATTTATATACTAGGTGATTCATCGCGCCCTACGGGCGCTCTTCACACCGTCGTAAGGGGCTACGCCCCCGTAACCCCTACAGAAAGGTGAAGGTGTAGAATAGTAGTTGTATATTTGATTGTGGTGGAATGGGACTTTTTCTGTTGGTTAAATATAGCATGGCAAAAGGAAATGTGATGGTGTGGGGAATGATTTATGGTGCTTGAGCAAGTGCGTGGAGGGGGTTCGCTGCCTGTATATGTTGTTGCGTAGTGGTGAGGGATGGGGTGGTGAGCGGAGGTGCAGTGCGGGATGCAGTTGTGGGTGGCAGGGGGATGGGGGAGGGGGTTTGAAGTTTGCATGGGTGGAGGAGGTGCACATAGGATGGGTGGGTGGATGGTGGAGTGTTTTGTGGGGTTTGTGGTGTGTGCAGGGGAAGGGAAGGGAAGGAAAGGGAGGGGAAGGGAGGGGAAGGAAGGAAGGAAGGGGAGGGGAATGGAGGGGAGGAGAGGGGGGTGTCTGGATTAGTCAGGTGGTAAAGGTTGTGCTGTGGTGGAGGGGGTGTTGGATGGGTGTTGTATTTGTGGAGGGTGGGTGGGAGGTATGGGGTTACTGGGGGTGGGTGATGGGCTTGCAGTGTGCACGCCGCGCGGGGGTGTTGGACAGGTGGTTGCGTGGTTGTGGGTTTGTGTGTTAAATCATGTAGTGTTGGGTGTGTGGGTTTTTTCTTTTACCCTAGTGCTGTGAGGGTGATGGGGGCAGGAGTGGTTGTTGTTGGGTGGTGGTGTAGCCAAGATGGGTAAGGTGTTTTGTGTGAGGAGGGGGGGAGGGAAGGGAAGGGTGCGTGCGTGTTGTTAGGAGTGTGGAGGGTGTGTGTGTGTAAGGTAGAAGTGGTAGCAGTGTTTGTGTGGTGATAGTGAGTGTTAGGCTGAGGTGGGTGTACACATTGTGGGATGTTTGCGGTCCGTTGTCCGGCGGGGGTGTTGGGAAAGACACATGCATTTGTGAGGTCTGGGGGCAGCAGACAGCGAACGCTGGTAGAGAGGCAGGTACGGCGTGCTGTCAGGGTGATGGTGCGCCGCATGTACAGCAATGTGTTGGTCCGTTCCCGGTCAGCGTGTCCTGGCGGCTCCTAGCCAGCGTGTCAGTGGCTACATGTGTGAGCTGGTGACGGGGTGGTGCGGAGGGAGGGTTCCGTGGTGCGGGTTGCAGGTGTCAGTCGGCTCCCATCCAGCGTGTCCCGTCAGTGGCTGGATGTGGGAGCTGGGGTGTTGTGGAGGCAGGGTTTCGTGGTGCGGGTGTCAGTGGGCTCCCGGGCAGTGTGTTCCGACAGTGGCTGGATGTGGGAGCTGGTGATGGGGTGTTGCAGAAGGAGGGTTCCATGGTGTGAGGTGCGGGTGTCATTTGGGGTGTGGGTGGCTGTGTGTTGAGGGGAAACCAAGGGAGGGGTGTATGGGGTGGGGTGTGGGTGTGTATTGTTACCATGCACGGTGGGGCGTCCGTCCAGTGGTGTTTTCCTGTGATGATGGTGGCCGGATTCTGTGGCTGCTACTGCTGCCGCTGTCCACCTCCCTACGTGTAGGTAGTGGTGTGCTGGCACAGGCCAGAAGCAGGTGACTCCGCCCAGCCCTGTGACTCCACCCAGCGTTACAGGCCCAGGCACAGAGTCACAGATTTGGCCTAATATATAGGAGATTACTCATGTTGCTCATGTATTAGAGATCCTTAAGCCTTACTCAGTTCTTAGCTACTGTATGCTGCTACCAAAGAGTAAGTAGCTTCAGTCCCAACTTAGGGGGTCATTCCGAGTTGATCGCACGTAGCAACTTTTTGCTGCCTGTGCGATCAACTAGACGCCGCCTATGGGGGAGTGTATTTCTGCATAGCAGGGCTGCGATCGCTTGTGCAGCCCTGCTATGCTAAAAAAGTTTTGTGCAGAAGTAGACTAGCCCTGCAGTTACTTACCCTGTGCGATCGATACAGCGATGAAGGTCCCGGATTTGACGTCAGACAGCCGCCCTCCAAACGCCTGGACACGCCTGCGTTCGGATCTCCACGGCCGGAAAATGGTGAGTTGACACCCCGGTACGCCTGTCAATCTTCTTGCGGTCACCGCTGCGACCTCTTTCTTCGTACGCGGCAACGCAACGTGTGTAATGCGGCCGCCGCGCATGCGCAGTTCCGACCCGTTCGCAATGCTTCGATGAACCGCAGCGTGCGAATGGGTCGGAATGACCCCCTTAGTCCAGGATCCCAGAGAGGAAGGGTGGGGGTTAATAAGCACCCAGGCTCATACCTCAGACATGTTTGGGAAGATAAAGGGCAGACCGATGGAGGTTGATCTGTGCCTGCCAAGCTCATAGACAGGGTCCAAAGAGTGGTTCCCACCCACCCTCCTTCAGAAGTAATTGCAATGTGGTCTGTACAATGTGGCTGCCAATGCAATTCTACAATGACGGTGCTTATTCCTGTATACATAGAATGCAGCATAGCAGCACCCCTCGAGCACTACACAACATTGTGTGACACAGCATGATGAAAAAGGCAAAGCGTGGTGACGATGGGGTGGCGTCTACATTTTGGAAGCACAGAAGTCTATTTGCCAAGACCCTGTGGGAACAATTATTATGTATGACACAGAGATAGAAGGGGAAATGATCCAACCTTCTGATGTAGCTACCATTTATCTAACGGCCTATTGTTAGAACTTAGCTGAGGCAACTTCTTCACTGACCTCAGTCACAAAACTCCAGGGTGCTAAATCTCCGAGCGATACGTCTGGGTGGTGCCATATATGGGGGGCAGTTACAATGCCGGCTATTGGGAACCCGGCGTTCAGGATCCCGACGCTGAAATCCCGACAGCCAGCAATGCCGACACACCAGGGCTATTCCCACTCGTGGGTGTCTATGGCACCCATAGATTCGGAATAGATCCTGTGGCGAGCGCAGCGAACTCGCAAGAGGACTCTTAGCGCTCACCCCACTGCCGTCATTCTACTGTCGGAATATTGACAGCCGGCATCCCGCCCGCCAGGACTGCGTATGTAACCCGCCATATACAAATACTCTTACACATACAGCCCCGCTCTTCAGTGCGGGTTACCACGGGTGGACGGGGCAGTTGCCCCCATACACAGGGTGCCCCCCACCCCACACATAGCACCTGGCACAGAAACAACGCACCTCTGCATAGTACGGTAGCCGGCGGTAACTAATAAGGGCGCCATGGCGACAACGACACAGCGATAGTGCTTATTAATGTGCACCACGCATGTCTGCATTTGATGGGACATCACAGGGACATAGAGGTTTCCCATACCTTCCAACATAGCAGGTGTATTGTATATCTATATTACACTACCCAATACTTCTGTATTCATTTAGAGTGTGGTATGTAAGGTCGACATGAGTTTTTTCACTTTTTTTGGTGTCATTTTTTCCGTACAGTGACGGGGAACCCCAATTAGTGCACCGTGTCGCTTCGCTCGCCATTCCCAATTGTAGTCCACACGGATCAAAGTATGAAAAAAAATAAAAAAATTTTTTTGTCATGTCGACCTAGAGTCCCTGTCAATCTAGAAAACAATTAGGCCTACTTACTGTCGACCAATAGTGGTCGACCTAGACATTGCCTACCTAAACGTGATCGACCTAGAGACCGGATCCCATTCATTTATATGTTTCATGAATCACTAAGTGGGAGAGAGAGAATTTTGTGGTGTCAATCTGGAGTACTCTACTATAATTATAATTAATTCAATCCTATATTTAAATATATTACTAACATACTTCACATTGCTGTGCAATCAGAGAACGGTTTAGAATTCACGCCACTTCCTGAGCCATGGAGCTAGCAATCTCATTTTCAGATTGTTGTTGGGGGAAGCAAGAGAATACGGAGGACCCCCACGTGAACGTAGGGATAATGGGGGTCATTTCGAGTTGATCGCTCGCTGCCGATTTTCGCAGCGCAGTGATCATGTGAAAAAACTGCATTTCTGCGCATGCGTATGCCCCGCAAAGCGCACGCGCAACGTACGGGTACACAGCTCTTTGTGGTTGTGCTCAGGTTCTAGCAAAGTTTTCCTTTGCGCTGGCGGCCGCAAGAAGATTGACAGGAAGTGGGCGTTTCTGGGAGTCAACTGACCGTTTTCAGGGAGGGTTTGTAAAAACGCTGGTGTGTCTGAAAAAACGCAGGCGTGGCTGGGCGGGTGTATGACGTCAAATCCGGACACGAATAGGCTGAAGTGATCGCAAGCGCTGAGTAGGTTCAGAGCTACTCAGAAACTGCACAAACTGCTTTTGCAGAGCTCGGCTGCACAGGCGTTCGCACTTCTGCTAAGCTAAAATACACTCCCCAGTGGGCGGCGGCATAGCGTTTGCACGGCTGCTAAAACTAGCCAGCGAGCGATCAACTCGGAATGACCCCCAATATGCAATATCGCACAGCCAGCATAGCAGCAAGGGCTCCTGCATTAAGGGACAGCAGTGCTCACCACTGTGCTACTGCATATTCTAAGATTACAAGTTTTGATCAAAGTTATCCCTTAGTATTTCTCGTTGAACTACGACTTAGCTGCAGATCTCCTGCCACCTACACAGAATTACTTTATCACCGTACGGAACACAGGCTCGGCCAGCTGATACACAAAGCACGTTTATTTTTCATCCTCACGTTATTGGCTTCATTGATTAAGCCATCTTCACTCGCTAATAGCCGATCGATAGTGAAAGACACGATTTAGTGGAACTGTGGCTGAGCGCAGAGGAGAAATAGCTTGGCACATGGGACGACATCAGTAAACTGCCCTGTGTCCGCATCCAACAACTACTCATTTACTTTGCAGAATTGTAATTAGAAAGCGTCTCTGGCTGACATTTGTGTGACAGCTTTTTAATTTTCTTACGTTTTTATATCTTGACAAAGGCTATTGCGGGTTCATAGCTGTTTGTCTCCGCAATATTTTTTTTTTTTTTTTAATGAACTGGTATAATGAAAATGTAAGTCAGATATTAATTTCTGTTGAATTAATAAAATACATAATATTTAAAAAAAACAAAAACCCTGAACCGACATGACTCAGAAGTTGCTGCAAATTGTATTAATCATATTTATATCACATGGATATCGGAAGTGTAATTATTTACATGTCACAAGGAGATGGAATACTCATTAATTCTCTACACACCTGTCTGTAAGCAGGAAGACGCAGCCAGTGACGGTGACATCTGCGATTACTTACTGTAATGTATGGAAGCACATCAGCTAAAGGATGTTTTACAGAAAAAGACTAATTTAACACAAATGAAACAAACAAAACAACAACAACAACAACATCAACATGTATCTTTTAGGGAGATTGACTAAAGGTAGTAACATGTAAAAGGTAGTAACATGCTGGGTTAGATTGGCTTGTAAAGTTAGACCTTGGTCATTCAAATAGTGTCCACTTGGGGCACTATTTAATTGCTGCATAGAGCAACATTCTCTCTAATGTAACTAGCATTAATTATCTTTAGTCCTTGCTTGAGCACCAAGACATTGCGCCTATGCAGTGCAATTAGAATGGAAGGGAGACGCCCTCGAAGCAATCGTCTGACACCACCGCCCGCTAATCCTACTCGGACTGATCCCCATAATACGCCGATCCGGGTCCGCTGTCAGTTTAGACTGATTCACGCAGTCACCTGAGCTCAACCCGGTCTGCAGTGAACAAATTGGCCACCGACATTGAAAACAGATTTCCTATGGGATTCAATTGTATCTGGTATAGCAGCTTTACGTCGTATCCATGGCAACAGCAAATTAGACAGCCTGCCTGATGATATAAACATACAGCAATAACAGCGCATAAAGGGGGTGATTCCGACCCGTTCGCACGCAGCGGTTCTTTGCTGCGGTGCGAACGGGTCAGGACTGCGGCTGCGTGGCACCCACAATGCGCACGCGCGTCACTGCCTGGTGACGTCCGTCACCGGGCAGCGACGCCAGCAACGCAGAAAGTGATCACAGAGGCGATCGCTAGAAGACTGACAGCAGGAAGGCGTTCCGGGGCATTTACTCACCGTTTTCCAGGCGTGGTGAGGCGAATGCAGGCGTGTCCAGGCGTTTGGAGAGCAGATGTCTGACGTCAATCCCGGGACCTTCGTCGCTGGATCCGTCGCGCAGGGTAAGTAGGTCTGACCCTGGTCTTGTTTTGCAGGAAACTTTTTTAGCATAGCAGGGCTGCACAAGCGATCGCAGCCCTGCTATGCTAAAATACACTCCCCCATCGGCGGCGTCAAGTTGATCGCACGAGCAGCAAAAAGTTGCTACGTGCGATCAACTCGGAATGACCACCAAAGAACCTAGCAAGAAATAAACAGCGTATGTAGAAACAATGGATGTATCAAAATAAATTAAATTAATCCAGACTCGTCTACTTTTCTGGGAAGCCTGGGAGACTCCCAAGACTCCTGAGAGAGTACACCAACCTCCCGGATTCACCTAACGCTACAAAGAGGTGGCGGCCCAGGGGCCTCAATGGCGCGCCCCGGCCTGGGCCTCAACGTCTAGCAAAAAGTTGACAATTCTGCTTTCAGAGTTAAATATGGAAGGCGCGTCTTGTGTCACAACATGAACAATACACATGAATCAGGGGACATCCTCTGTGGCAGAGGCGTTGATTGCATCTATAACACTGATCTGTAATCTGAGTAGCAGAATGCTGGGACTCCAGCAGTGTGAACGCACAGGGACTCTTGTCAGGGTGTGAGAAAGTGACTCTGTGAGTGCAAGAACCTCTCTGATCTCTGCTTCTAGACATGTTCATCTCTTCCTCCCTTTAAAGTCTGCAGAATGAAAAAACATTCCCCATAAAACGAGACGATCAAAGATTCTTTAATAATTTTTCATTTGCGGCCGATTCCAATTCTCCGTCAGCGGCACACAGCGTGCAGCCAGCTGCCGTACGCCACAGCGATCGCTCGGAAAATGTAACCGGAGATGATCTTGGAACCAAAAGTGCAGGATGACCGAGTATGAACCCGACAGTGTCAGGAATAATTGCAGAGCTGCTGTTTGTGTGTTTTCTCTGGAAACAATTGTGCAGTGATTAAGATATTTAGTGCAACAGCCCCAGCAAGGAGGGCACACGCGGCCGGGCAGCCTCACTCCTGCCATTTAGGGGGTTCCGCATAAGACCACAATGTTACCTGTGTGATGAATTAAACATTATATTTAAGGATTATTTCTATTAAGAACAAGGGCAGAAATAGCAGCAGTCGTATTGTCAGATACTGGCTGCTGCATTATGATGGGTTGCCAATGACGAAATACCAATTTCGCTGGATGTTATGTCGCTGTCTGGCCAGAGTGGGCTTTTCACCCACGGCTTTTGGTACGCATTCGTTTCGGATTGGAGCTGCTACATCGGCCGCGTCTGCAGGATTTTCCGTCAGGGAGATCCAGTTGGTGGGGCATTGGAAATCTTCCAGCTACAAACGTTATATTCACCCGGCGTTATAAGTTATTTATATTTGTTTAGCAATCGTTAATGAGATGATTGTTTAACTTGTTGAGTTTGTCAATGTATGTCTCTGTTTGTTATCCCCTGTCCATCCTACTCCGGGATCAGCTACTCGCCGCTGTTGGCAGTGGGAGACTGGAGTTCTTTTTCACTTTTTTGCCTGACCTGACGGACTGAATTCGGTTTATTCTCTTATAATTCGGCTAATTGGATTCCAATTGAAAGTCCCTCAGCAGGATTTTCAAGGTTCACCTCCAGCTGAGTTTCTCCGAGTTTCCCCCCTTCCCTTCCTCTCCAGGACCACTAAAATGTTTCTTTTAATTTTAATTTTATTCTTCTCCCATTGTGTCTTTATGTTGCTTCGATTGGCTTGAAGCTTGTTTGCATGGCTAGGCCGTGGTACGCAAAAAAAAAAATCTTTTTGGTAGATCCTTCAGGTTTATTTCATGCATCAATTCATTTGGAGTGAGTTTACCAACATACTTTTTTATTTCCTTTCCTTCATTTTAGGTTGGGTAGAGGATGAGTGTACAGTATGGGTAGTTGGTCACTCCTTTGTGTATTGGGCAGCCAGGTTTATGGCCTCTAGGGGGACACAGTTTTTTCCACGGGCCCGTGGTGTTTGTTGGCTCGGTTTGCGCAGAATGTTGTGGCAGGACCTTAAGGGTAGATTATTAGGTCAAGCTCGGCTGCATGGTGTCCCTAGGGTTTTGTTGGTTCACTTGGGTGGCAATGACTTGGGTAAGAGGAAGTTAAATTTGAGATGTTCCATGGTAAAGGATTTGGCTAGTATTGCCGAAGCTTGGACTCAATGCACATTGGTATTTTAGTTTATTGTTCCGAGGTTATGTTGGCGTGGAGTGCCAGATGGTCGCCCTATTGATGAGGCCAGAAAAAAGGTGAATTTTCCAGTGGCGAAGTGGATGTTAGCTCACGGTGGTGCAGTGGTTCGCCATGATAGGATCAAATATTGTTACGATTACCTTTTTCGGGCAGATGGTGTGCACTTGTCTGAGGAAGGGTTGGTGCTTTTCCTGGAGGATCTTTTTTCGGTTTTGGGTTCTGTAGGTTGTGGGTATGGTGGCGGTGCGAAGCCTCTTTAGAAGAGCCTTTCGCTGTTGGCGGAAAAGAGCGGCAGGTTCTCGTGTTTGAGTCACAGTTTTTTAGTCCATTTGGTGCAGTTTAGGTGCACACACCTTCGTTGACTGTTATATCTGCTGGACCACCCTTCAGGGGGCAGCGTCATCACCCTTCAGGGTGGGTAGTCAAGGTAGAAGGTCTGAGTGGATTCCTATGTTTGGCTGGTAGTTTGATTCTGATTGGTTTAGATTTAATTAGCTTGGGGTTTTTGTCATTGGATTTCAGTCATTCTTTTTTCTGGCCACCATACTCTTTGGGCGGGATCCAAATCTTTTATTGCCCCCGAATTCCCGTCTAAAGTGACTGGGGATCGTGGGGCGATATTCTATAGCCCCCTGTTTCTCACACTGATCACGCCCATAAGAGACGGGTTTAGCTGCGTAAAGCAGCTAAACCCGACTAAAGTCATCGGCACAATCGTGAAAATTCCTGTTTGGGCGTCCAAACGGGTCACTTTTCGTGCATTTCAGCTCACCACCCCAGGGGGTGGCGAGCTGAAATGCTGATATCGCGCCCATCGGCAGCAACATTTGAATACTGCCGGCGGGCGCGATGGGGGCGGGAGGGTGGGGGGCAGAAGATTTGAATACCGCCCTTTAACTTAAATATACAAAATAATATAATTTTATTACAGGTTTTTTCTAGTTATTAGATTATTAATAAATAGCTAGCAACTTTCTGCCAAAATACATGTCTCTGTGTCGTTAAGTTGTTTAGACTTGTTTACTGTCATGAGGGAGATACGCCCCTCAGCCGTTAGGAGGTTTAATGACTGCTCCAGGTCCTACATGCTGAGCGTAAGATAGAACACCTCATACCTCAGGACATCACAGCTGCTAGTGATAGCCCCGCCCCCACCCACCCCTCCCCCTTACCGCTGGAGGATGGTTAGGGGCCCCAAAGCATTGCTTTGCCCAGTGGTTACACTACTGTTAAGACGGCCCTGGGTGGTCCCCCTTATCCCTGGGCCAGAAGATTGGCTGGATCTCCCACATCCCACCTACTTCCTAGTGAAGCGGGCTGGATGTAGCAGAAAACACTGGGCATGTAGGCTCCATTTTAAGGGGGCGGGGCTAAATGACACAAAAGTGCATCATTTAGCCTCGCCCCTTCCTCTCGTACCCATGAATTGTGGCACTTTGACATGTGAACCAGGCCCACCCCCCTGAAGATGCCCGTTTAATCCCTTCTCTGTTTTTTTCCCCGTAGAGGAGCATATGAAAGTAGGTAAGTATGCCATAGGAACATACAGAAGGGGCCCCTCCCCAATACTTCCAGAGGAACCCCTCTCTCAACAGTGCTAGTTCATTTTATGCCCCATAATATTGTCCTAGTTTGTTTTATGCCCCATAGAAGTGCCCAAGTTCATATTATACCACACAGTGCCACCAGTCCATATTATTTCACTTTGTATCCACCAAAGTTCACAATGTGCCACCCGGAAATGCTGACAGTACACATTATGCCACACGGTGGTGGCGGGAACACTGCGCTGCGCTACTAACCACTGTGCAACCGACTGCACTGACATTCCTAGCTGCACTGATCTACGTACCAGTACAATATTACACATATTCCACTGCGGGGGGGAATAATTGCCCCATGTCACACTGCTGACAGTGCGGGATGTCACGTCACACTGCGGGTGTAAAGGATTCATGGTAAACAATTACATTTTTCTATGTAAAATAATAATTACCCAGTAAGCTAGATATGTAATCTTATCAGACGGCAGAGATTGCTGACAGGCAGATGACGGCTGATGTGGCTGCGGGAACATTAATACGGAGATGACAATCCGCTACAGGTATATGCAGAGCGCTCTGACAGGAGTCAGCTCTGCAGAGATCCTGGAGTAAGACGCCACTGACAGAAGGGGGACTGAGAGTAACACAGATCACAATGACCCAATTACTACTGCAGTATAATGTGACAACGGAGTAATAGCTGCTCCTTAGCTGGAAAACTTTTTCTATAAGATGATAGTTTACAATGAAGTGTACTGAGTGCAAGCCAATAGTCTACCATATGTGGACGAGAACGGTCTGTACCGCTTACAGGTGGGGTATGAAATAGCGGCACGCAGTATTCCGACATTCAAAATCCTGACGGATCCAGGTGGCCTAATGGGCTGGTCCACCCTAAAAGCCTGGCAGAGCAGTGCTGCTCAGCCGCCCGGCATACAGAGACACGCCCTGTGAAACGTGGCCACACCCGCTTCTCGTGCGCGGGCCAGGGCTATTTTAGAGCCCCAGTACATGTTAGAATATGTGGGCGCTATATAAATAACTACGGACGACTTTTAAATAGTGAACAAATTGCAGCGACAATACAGTAAGTATTTAGGTGATAAAAAGAAAGAAATAAAACACATTGGGGGGAATTCAATTGTTTGAAAAGTCAGTTGGGTGTCTTATTTCCTGTCAATTAGATAGGAAAAAAAACAGAGACCCAAGTGACTTTTCAAACAATTGAATACCCCCCTTAGAGCGGGGTGTAATGGCTTCCGAGATCGACGGAGCTGCGGGGGGTTCCAGACGATCTTGGAGATTTTGCCTTCTAAGGGATTGCGCCTTTAAAAAAACATCTGTGATTGAGCGGCATCCCAGCAGCATTCACCTCAGACACCATTACATCCCGCCGTTATTGTATGATATGTATGAAATAAGTAACACATAAGTACAGTACATATCCCAACCTCCCTGAGTGACCAGTCTCCGTAGTCCGGCCCATCAGAGCGGAAAACTCAGATTTTGTTTCTAAGAAAAGACACAAACAGACCAATATACAGTATTACATTTATTATATAAAACTTATAGTATAATAATGATGGAGTTTTATAGAAATCACAAACTTTATTACATTTAGTTGAATGATTATTTAAACTCTACGGCATTCGTTTTAGTCCACAGATAAGGTGATTTCTTAACGCCTTTAATTTGCAATTCCTAAACTAAAATTTGTGGGGTTACTGCCGGCAGAAACGCCTTTGATGTGTAGGGCAAAGAAATGATCCGCCATATTGTATTTTTTTTTTTTTTGCCATCAATTGCATTCTTTGGGATTTAGGCCAAAAATCGTCCGGGATTCAATCCTGGGATCGGAAGCTCAAATCCCGGGGATTTTGGGATCAGATAGCCCTTTGTTTTTTTTTAATGCCAGGCAGCGTTGAGCGTCCTCAGGAGGCTCAGGCGCTGCCAGCACTCCCTGCGCAGCGTGACGTGAAGTCAGAGGTCACGCTGCGCAGCCAGTCACCCGTCACCTGCCGCATAGACGTCGCCCACCGCACAGACATCGCCGAACCCAGAGGAAGTGTGCGCAGCTAGCCGCCCATCACCCGCCACACTCGGAGGAAGTGACCCACCCGTGTAGTAGTATGGTGAGTTATGTGTGTGGGGTGGGGCTGGGGTGGGAGGACGACCACACAGGAAACAAGCCAATCCCAGGATTGACCATTTTTCAATGAAAAAATGGCCCGAGATTGGCCACCCTACTTATAAGTGATTGGGATCATATAAAGCCGAGTTCTACCAGCGAACCATGGTCAAGAGGCCAGACTGCTTTCAGCTTTTCTAGGAGCCTGATGGAACATGACCACCTATTTCCGACCTGCAATGATCCTGTTCCATTTCAATATGAACATGACTGGGCAGAGAGCCAGACACGGTTATGTTTGGCGCAGTCACGGCCGGCTTGGGATCACCTCCGCATTACTCGGGCCGACTGTAAAATCAGAGGTGGATTCATCTGTTGGTCAGTCCACTCCAACTGCCAGACGGAACTAACCACTCGCAGACTGAACGTAAATGGAGTCATTACCAGACACGGATGGCAGCCCTTCCTCTTCGTTCTTAGTAACCTGCGGCTCAGCGCGACCAAACAGGCAGGAAGGAATGAAACGCAGAGTAGGTTCTGACTTTCTAATTTGGTGATTTAATAAAGCAGAAAGAAGATTAGGTCCCAGTGTTGTAATGTTTATTCTATGTAAAGCTAATGGTTGGAAATAAAATTAAAACCTAGGACATCGCGGCTCCAGACGGAGAATATTAGAGATCTTTATAAGATACTATTACAACTGTGTGATTACTACAAGTGGCATTTCCTTGTGGCATATTCATAGTAATGGAACAAAACAAGTCTTGCAGCTGAGACTCCATTAACGCGAGAACTGAACCATGCTTAATTGTCCAATTTGCAAAAAAAAATATAAATCTACTGTATAGCTATTTTATTTATTCCAGGCAAATAGGTTGGTTAGTCTTGCAGCAAAGGGAGAGAAAAAAAAAAAAAACATTCAAAAAGAAATGTGTCTGGCACATAACAATTTGTAATCTAGTCAATATTTTTGAGTTTGAAATGATATTTAAGCGCTTTGGTAATCACAGGTTAGCATCTGCTTTTTTTCAGCAATTATATCAAAAAAGGAGAGAGAAAATAAAAAGCAGAATAATCATCTGTTTCCTGAGAGATAGACGAGACGACAACAACAAAACAATCTTAAGAGATTTACATTCACACGTAGGACATAGACGGTGACTGAAATCCTTCACAGTTGTCTCTATAGCTACAGAAGAGAACCAAACGCTCTAGAACCAAAGTATTAAACATATTTAATATACCCTGCCCCATATCGCCACCTTGGCTGGTTACTAATACAGGAACCTCAATTATGTGTACAAACTCCATCTAACGCTTCCTGCTGTTTCAACGCTTCCAATTTCCGAGCCTAAAATAGTATTTTTCTTTTTACAAAGGTAAAGATCTACCCACAGCAATGCAAAGATTGGATAAGTGGATTTATCAAGTACAGTTTATAAAATGATAGGAAGAAGTGATTGGTTGCCATGGGCACCTTCTCTACTGGTAAACTTCAACACTCTTTACCCTACTGGATACATAGTCCCCCTATATCCTCTTGAGCCAGCTGTGTATCAGTGCCGTAACTGAGAAAATAAAGACAATGGAACACGGGCAGAGAAGGTTACATTTGGGTACTGCCAGGCCTGCCATCAGTGGAGTACAAGGGGAACAGCTGTCCCGGGCCCGTCCTCTCTAACAGAGTGCGGACGGCTCATGCCGCCGTCCGCCTGCCTCTTTACCCCTGCCGCTGTTCGTCCCTGTCGGCCCGAGCAATCTATTTAAAACGTCCCTCCCAAAATGGCTGCCGCCTCAGAGGAGACAGTTATTAAAGATGCCAGAGGAGTGGGCCATTTTTGGAGGGACGTATTTAATAGTATAAAGCGGGCAGGGGCGAACAGTGGCTGCAGCGGCCTGGGAAGGGTGGGGGCCCCTCACAACGAGCAGAACCCCTGACAACTAGGAGATACAAGGGCATTACTGTGTGGGGCATAATTTGGTGGTAGGGGCATTACTGCGGGGACTTGATATGGTGCAAGGAACATACTTTGCTGTAGCTCCATATGTGCATAGTATTTTTTAAATCTATATATAGATTTTGAATGAATTTTTTTAACTTTTTTTTTTTTTCTGCCTTGTTTATCAGTCCAGGGCCCCACAATTTTTGGTGGCAACTCTGGTTACTGCCATTGGACCCACTTTTGTTTACCACAGACAATTTCATCTATTTTATTTAAGACATTAAACCCTCCAACTTGACCCCTTCCAGCCAGTCACAAGTCATCTGTTCCTGAACTTCCAATTACCAACCTGTTACCATTTATACTATCGATGGATTAAAAGGGTGTAAAGAATCATCAAATTCAGCCATAGTACCTGCAAGAGGTAATAAAAAGGGATACTCTAGAGCAGTGATTTTCAACCTTTTTTTACTTGCGGCACACCGAACAATATTTTACAATTGCCAAGGCACACCATCAGTTCCCCACAGAAAAAAAACACCCCTTGGCCCTCATAGTAAAAAAAAAAATCCACTCATACATTGGCCTACACAGAAAAAACAATCACATTGCTCTCTACATAAATCCTATTGCTCCCCACAGGAGAACTAAAATAACAAATATTAGCCCCTACCGGTCAGCTGTCCTCCTCCCTGTCCCTCAGTAGCGGGGGTTGTTCATAGTGGAGTGCTACGAATACTGAGCAGCGGGCGGTCGGGCAGCTGTGGATGTGGGTGGGCAAGGAAAGCTGTGTATGCAGGCGGGAACTGGAATATGTGAATGCAGGTGGGTGGGCTGGCTGGGTGGTGAGACGCGGCGGCCGTGACCTATGATATCACATCGCTATGTCTTCAAGGCATACGTCGCGGCCGGAGCACGACTGATCCTCTAAGAAGAGCCCGGGCCAACAGTTCACTCTGAAGGTGCAGGAAGCTGCTCTGGCTCCGCGGCACACCTTGCAACTGGTCGCGGCACACTGGTTGAAAAAGCCTGCTCTAAAGTAGAGCATTTTGGGTCAGGTCATGACGTACAGTGATTTAGCTGCTAGAAATCTCAGTGACTCAGACATAATACATTCAGGCAAACAAAGATAATTTTCGGGGGCAGATCACACTTATTAATAAATATGCACCTTAGTGCCTCTGGCTCCTAGCGAATTGATTGGAAGTATTATCACACATACGGATACCTCCAAATATGACCGCCTTGTCTGTGCGTAGATGACGAGTACAGTATAAATATGGCGGCCACTACGGTACACATTGTGCTTTCCGCTTGATACAGGATCAATTATACAGATTTTTTCTGCCACTTCATTTTGCAGCTCTTTTATAAATCACAGCTGGAACATAAAGTCACACAAATATCATCAATACACTCAGTGTGAGACAACACACAGAACAATCCCAGGTAATAAAACAAAGAAAAAAACACATTCATTTTTATTGATGAACACCTAGTTATTCTTCTCTCACTTTAACTGTAGTCGTCTAACTAATTAATCACGTTCCAACGTCTAGATCATATTAAACGTTCGGGTGAATCCATCGTCGCTGAATGACTCACAGCAGAAGCATCTGACACAATTGCCAAATTAATTACTTCTAACTGAAATAAGACAAAACCATTTTAATAGGGAGCAGCGGCGTGCCTAATTCCTAAAATATTATTATTCAAGATCGATTTTCATATGAGGCTGGAGGATAAGAAAAGAGGGGCGAGAACTGCACTTATTGGACTTCATTCTAAGTAGGACGCATCCTATGAAACAAACGCAGCTGGTTTGCGACTCCGATCCCATACGCAGTTATAATGGCTCCAGCGTCTTACTGGCCGCGCTGCGCGACGCTAAGGCTACGCAGAATTTAAATTACCGACTGATCTGCGACAGGCTCAGCGTCTTTATACCCAGCCGCTGGGATTTTCAACGTTGCCGGTCTCAGTACAAATAGAGGCGGCTGCAGCATTTGCATATTTATGCACAGCGGTTATAAACACATCCGCAGCTGCTAATGCATTTCATAACCTCTAAATCAGCCCCAGAGACGGACAGAGCTTAGGGGGAAAATTTAGACCTGATCGCTAGGGTGCATCCCTGCGATCAGGTAGTCGCCGCCTACAGGGGGGAGGGTATGGTGTGTGTGCAGGTGAAGCAGAACTGCACAAACATCAGCCGCTGCGATGATCGGGGGCCGGAGCTGACGTCAGAAGCCCTCCCTCCAAACGACTGGTCCCTCCTGCGTTTTCACGGACACAACTCGAAAACGGTCAGTTGCCACCCACAAACGCCCTCTTCCTGTCAATCTCCTTGCGATCGCCCGTGCGTTCGGTAATTTCGCACCATCCCGTTGCTGACTTGCGAAAACGCACACCAGTGACCAGGTCTGAATTACCCTCTTAGACCCTCATTCCGAGTTGAACGCTCGCTAGCTACTTTTAGCAGCCGTGCAAACGCATAGTCGCCGCCCACGGGGGAGTGTATTTTCGCTTAGGAAGTGTGCAAACGCCTGTGCAGCCGAGCGGGACAATTTATTTTTTTTGCAGTTTCTGAGTAGCTCTGGACTTACTCAGCCGCTGCGATCACTTCAGTCTTTTTGGTCCCGGAATTGATGTCAGACACCCGCCCTGCAAACACCTGGACACGCCTGCGTTTTTCCAAACACTCCCTGAAAACGATCAGTTGACACCCACAAACGCCCTCTTCCTGTCAATCTCCTTGCGGTCGGCTGTGCGAATGGATTCTTCGTTAAATCCATTGTCCTGCAACGATCCGCTTCGTACCCGTACGACGCGCCTGCGCATTGTGGTGCATACTCATGCACAGTAGTAACCTGTTCGCTGCGCTGCGAAAAACGTCAGTGAGCGATCAACTTGGAATGACCCCCGTAATTAGAACATCTTGGTCAGCTGGACACAAATGTGGACACCGCAGCGTCCGACTCACCCCAAAATATAAATACACCACTTCAATATACTGAAAATATACAGAAACTGGAAATGTACTATACAGTGCAGATTTAAAAAAATAAGGTAATTTAAAGAGACAGAGAAGCCTTATTTATGAACTCAGCCAAGTGATTCCCCTGGTGATACGGTCTGGCAGCGATCAGAGTACTTTTACCACTTGCCAGGCCAGAGAAAGAAGCCTCACGTGCCCCCATGGCCTGGTACCGCTGCGTTACGTGTGCATACACCCTGGCAGCCCTGTATATAAAAACAACAAAACTATTTAATATGATCAGCGCAGGTAAAAATAAAATGTTCTTATTAATAAAGCAGATTTTCCAGCGTGCTACCGTATGCTACCGTCATCCCGGGATGGCAATATGGCATTAGCGTAGGAGAATATTGTAGCTCTCCATAAGTATGCAGCTGCGGGACTTGATAAACAGGGAGAAGCCCTGATGCAATTCTGGAGGATTTGGGCACATCTCATTTTGATAAATTGACCTCCAAGATTTCCATGGACAAATCTTGAAAACTTGGGACTTTCACTGGAAATTAGGGACAGCTGACCGCTATAATCCATCAGAGTGATCATGATATAGCAGCGATCCCATTCCACAGGAACAAGACACAACTACCGGGAGCCCAAATGCCACGAGCGGGCTACTCCAATAGTGCTAGGACATGATAGGAACAGGCTTGTATGGGCGGGGCGGGGTGTGGTATAGGGAATTGGGAGTGTGGACTAATTTGTCTGAATTTTGCATGTGGGAACGTTGTGATGCCGATGGGGGTGTCTCGGCAAGATGATGTAATCATTTGGTTGACAATGACATGTGAATTGCCGATTTTAGGGTTAGGCACAATGGGAAGAGTTAAAGTTAGGTTATGTGGGGGGGGAGCATTTGAGCTAGGGGCAGGGATTCGGGTTAGGGGGGTAATTCTGAGTTGATCGCAGCAGGAACTTTGTTAGCAGTTGGGCAAAACCATGTGCACTGCAGTGGGGTGGGGCAGATGTAACATGTGCAGAGAGAGATAGATTTGGGTGTGGTGTGTTCAATCTGCAATCTAAATTGCAGTGTAAAAATAAAGCAGCCAGTATTTACCCTGCACAGAAACAAAATAACCCACCCAAATCTAACTCTCTCTGCACATGTTACATCTGCCTCACCTGCAGTGCACATGATTTTGCCCAACTGCTAACAAAGTTCCTGCTGCGATCAACTCAGAATTAGAGATGAGCGCCTGAAATTTTTCGGGTTTTGTGTTTTGGTTTTGGGTTCGGTTCCGCGGCCGTGTTTTGGGTTCGAACGCGTTTTGGCAAAACCTCACCGAATTTTTTTTGTCGGATTCGGGTGTGTTTTGGATTCGGGTGTTTTTTTCAAAAAACACTAAAAAACAGCTTAAATCATAGAATTTGGGGGTCATTTTGATCCCAAAGTATTATTAACCTCAAAAACCATAATTTACACTCATTTTCAGTCTATTCTGAATACCTCACACCTCACAATATTATTTTTAGTCCTAAAATTTGCACCGAGGTCGCTGTGTGAGTAAGATAAGCGACCCTAGTGGCCGACACAAACACCGGGCCCATCTAGGAGTGGCACTGCAGTGTCACGCAGGATGTCCCTTCCAAAAAACCCTCCCCAAACAGCACATGACGCAAAGAAAAAAAGAGGCGCAATGAGGTAGCTGTGTGAGTAAGATTAGCGACCCTAGTGGCCGACACAAACACCGGGCCCATCTAGGAGTGGCACTGCAGTGTCACGCAGGATGTCCCTTCCAAAAAACACTCCCCAAACAGCACATGACGCAAAGAAAAAAAGAGGCGCAATGAGGTAGCTGTGTGAGTAAGATAAGCGACCCTAGTGGCCGACACAAACACCGGGCCCATCTAGGAGTGGCACTGCAGTGTCACGCAGGATGTCCCTTCCAAAAAACACTCCCCAAACAGCACATGACGCAAAGAAAAAAAGAGGCGCAATGAGGTAGCTGTGTGAGTAAGATAAGCGACCCTAGTGGCCGACACAAACACCGGGCCCATCTAGGAGTGGCACTGCAGTGTCACGCAGGATGGCCCTTCCAAAAAACACTCCCCAAACAGCACATGACGCAAAGAAAAAAAGAGGCGCAATGAGGTAGCTGACTGTGTGAGTAAGATTAGCGACCCTAGTGGCCGACACAAACACCGGGCCCATTTAGGAGTGGCACTGCAGTGTCACGCAGGATGTCCCTTCCAAAAAACCCTCCCCAATCAGCACATGATGCAAAGAAAAAGAAAAGAAAAAAGAGGTGCAAGATGGAATTGTCCTTGGGCCCTCCCACCCACCCTTATGTTGTATAAACAAAACAGGACATGCACACTTTAACCAACCCATCATTTCAGTGACAGGGTCTGCCACACGACTGTGACTGATATGACGGGTTGGTTTGGACCCCCCCCAAAAAAGAAGCAATTAATCTCTCCTTGCACAAACTGGCTCTACAGAGGCAAGATGTCCACCTCATCTTCACCCTCCGATATATCACCGTGTACATCCCCCTCCTCACAGATTATCAATTCGTCCCCACTGGAATCCACCATCTCAGCTCCCTGTGTACTTTGTGGAGGCAATTGCTGCTGGTCAATGTCTCCGCGGAGGAATTGATTATAATTCATTTTAATGAACATCATCTTCTCCACATTTTCTGGATGTAACCTCGTACGCCGATTGCTGACAAGGTGAGCGGCGGCACTAAACACTCTTTCGGAGTACACACTTGTGGGAGGGCAACTTAGGTAGAATAAAGCCAGTTTGTGCAAGGGCCTCCAAATTGCCTCTTTTTCCTGCCAGTATAAGTACGGACTGTGTGACGTGCCTACTTGGATGCGGTCACTCATATAATCCTCCACCATTCTATCAATGTTGAGAGAATCATATGCAGTGACAGTAGACGACATGTCCGTAATCGTTGTCAGGTCCTTCAGTCCGGACCAGATGTCAGCATCAGCAGTCGCTCCAGACTGCCCTGCATCACCGCCAGCGGGTGGGCTCGGAATTCTGAGCCTTTTCCTCGCACCCCCAGTTGCGGGAGAATGTGAAGGAGGAGATGTTGACAGGTCGCGTTCCGCTTGACTTGACAATTTTGTCACCAGCAGGTCTTTCAACCCCAGCAGACTTGTGTCTGCCGGAAAGAGAGATCCAAGGTAGGCTTTAAATCTAGGATCGAGCACGGTGGCCAAAATGTAGTGCTCTGATTTCAACAGATTGACCACCCGTGAATCCTTGTTAAGCGAATTAAGGGCTCCATCCACAAGTCCCACATGCCTAGCGGAATCGCTCCGTGTTAGCTCCTCCTTCAATGTCTCCAGCTTCTTCTGCAAAAGCCTGATGAGGGGAATGACCTGACTCAGGCTGGCAGTGTCTGAACTGACTTCACGTGTGGCAAGTTCAAAGGGCATCAGAACCTTGCACAACGTTGAAATCATTCTCCACTGCGCTTGAGACAGGTGCATTCCACCTACTATATCGTGCTCAATTGTATAGGCTTGAATGGCCTTTTGCTGCTCCTCCAACCTCTGAAGCATATAGAGGGTTGAATTCCACCTCGTTACCACTTCTTGCTTCAGATGATGGCAGGGCAGGTTCAGTAGTTTTTGGTGGTGCTCCAGTCTTCTGTACGTGGTGCCTGTACGCCGAAAGTGTCCCGCAATTCTTCTGGCCACCGACAGCATCTCTTGCACGCCCCTGTCGTTTTTTAAAAAATTCTGCACCACCAAATTCAAGGTATGTGCAAAACATGGGACGTGCTGGAATTTGCCCATATTTAATGCACACACAATATTGCTGGCGTTGTCCGATGCCACAAATCCACAGGAGAGTCCAATTGGGGTAAGCCATTCCGCGATGATCTTCCTCAGTTGCCGTAAGAGGTTTTCAGCTGTGTGCGTATTCTGGAAACCGGTGATACAAAGCGTAGCCTGCCTAGGAAAGAGTTGGCGTTTGCGAGATGCTGCTACTGGTGCCGCCGCTGCTGTTCTTGCGGCGGGAGTCCATACATCTACCCAGTGGGCTGTCACAGTCATATAGTCCTGACCCTGCCCTGCTCCACTTGTCCACATGTCCGTGGTTAAGTGGACATTGGGTACAGCTGCATTTTTTAGGACACTGGTGACTCTTTTTCTGAGGTCTGTGTACATTTTCGGTATCGCCTGCCTAGAGAAATGGAACCTAGATGGTATTTGGTACCGGGGACACAGTACCTCCAACAAGTCTCTAGTTGGCTCTGCAGTAATGATGGATACCGGAACCACGTTTCTCACCACCCAGGATGCCAAGGCCTCAGTTATCCGCTTTGCAGTAGGATGACTGCTGTGATATTTCATCTTCCTCGCAAAGGACTGTTGAACAGTCAATTGCTTACTGGAAGTAGTACAAGTGGGCTTACGACTTCCCCTCTGGGATGACCATAGACTCCCAGCGGCAACAACAGCAGCGCCAGCAGCAGTAGGCGTTACACGCAAGGATGCATCGGAGGAATCCCAGGCAGGAGAGGACTCATCAGAATTGCCAGTGACATGGCCTGCAGGACTATTGGCATTCCTGGGGAAGGAGGAAATTGACACTGAGGGAGTTGGTGGGGTGGTTTGCGTGAGCTTGGTTACAAGAGGAAGGGATTTACTGGTCAGTGGACTGCTTCCGCTGTCACCCAAAGTTTTTGAACTTGTCACTGACTTATTATGAATGCGCAGCAGGTGACGTATAAGGGAGGATGTTCCGAGGTGGTTAACGTCCTTACCCCTACTTATTACAGCTTGACAAAGGGAACACACGGCTTGACACCTGTTGTCCGCATTTCTGGTGAAATACCTCCACACCGAAGAGCTGATTTTTTTGGTATTTTCACCTGGCATGTCAACGGCCATATTCCTCCCACAGACAACAGGTGTCTCCCCGGGTGCCTGACTTAAACAAACCACCTCACCATCAGAATCCTCCTGGTCAATTTCCTCCCCAGCGCCAGCAACACCCATATCCTCCTCATCCTGGTGTACTTCAACACTGACATCTTCAATCTGACTATCAGGAACTGGACTGCGGGTGCTCCTTCCAGCACTTGCAGGGGGCGTGCAAATGGTGGAAGGCGCATGCTCTTCACGTCCAGTGTTGGGAAGGTCAGGCATCGCAACCGACACAATTGGACTCTCCTTGTGGATTTGGGATTTCAAAGAATGCACAGTTCTTTGCTGTGCTGCTTTTGCCAGCTTGAGTCTTTTCATTTTTCTAGCGAGAGGCTGAGTGCTTCCATCCTCATGTGAAGCTGAACCACTAGCCATGAACATAGGCCAGGGCCTCAGCCGTTCCTTGCCACTCCGTGTCGTAAATGGCATATTGGCAAGTTTACGCTTCTCCTCCGACAATTTTATTTTAGGTTTTGGAGTCCTTTTTTTTCTGATATTTGGTGTTTTGGATTTGACATGCTCTGTACTATGACATTGGGCATCGGCCTTGGCAGACGACGTTGCTGGCATTTCATCGTCTCGGCCATGACTAGTGGCAGCAGCTTCAGCACGAGGTGGAAGTGGATCTTGATCTTTCCCTAATTTTGGAACCTCAACATTTTTGTTCTCCATATTTTAATAGGCACAACTAAAAGGCACCTCAGGTAAACAATGGAGATGGATACTAGTATACAATTATGGACTGCCTGCCGAGTGCAGACACAGAGGTAGCCACAGCCGTGAACTACCGTACTGTACTGTGTCTGCTGCTAATATAGACTGGTTGATAAAGAGATGTCTATGTAACTATGTATGTATAAAGAAGAAAGAAAAAAAAACCACGGTTAGGTGGTATACAATTATGGACGGACTGCCTGCCGAGTGCCGACACAGAGGTAGCCACAGCCGTGAACTACCGCACTGTACTGTGTCTGCTGCTAATATATAGACTGGTTGATAAAGAGATAGTATACTCGTAACTAGTATGTATGTATAAAGAAAGAAAAAAAAACCACGGTTAGGTGGTATATACAATTATGGACGGGCTGCCGAGTGCCGACACAGAGGTAGCCACAGCCGTGAACTACCGCACTGTACTGTGTCTGCTGCTAATATATAGACTGGTTGATAAAGAGATAGTATACTCGTAACTAGTATGTATGTATAAAGAAAGAAAAAAAAACCACGGTTAGGTGGTATATACAATTATGGACGGGCTGCCGAGTGCCGACACAGAGGTAGCCACAGCCGTGAACTACCGCACTGTACTGTGTCTGCTGCTAATATAGACTGGTTGATAAAGAGATAGTATACTCGTAACTAGTATGTATGTATAAAGAAAGAAAAAAAAAACACGGTTAGGTGGTATATACAATTATGGACGGGCTGCCGAGTGCCGACACAGAGGTAGCCACAGCCGTGAACTACCGCACTGTACTGTGTCTGCTGCTAATATAGACTGGTTGATAAAGAGATAGTATACTCGTAACTAGTATGACTATAAAGAAAGAAAAAAAAACCACGGTTAGGTGGTATATACAATTATGGACGGGCTGCCGAGTGCCGACACAGAGGTAGCCACAGCCGTGAACTACCGCACTGTACTGTGTCTGCTGCTAATATATAGACTGGTTGATAAAGAGATAGTATACTCGTAACTAGTATGTATGTATAAAGAAAGAAAAAAAAAACCACGGTTAGGTGGTATATACAATTATGGACGGGCTGCCGAGTGCCGACACAGAGGTAGCCACAGCCGTGAACTACCGCACTGTACTGTGTCTGCTGCTAATATATAGACTGGTTGATAAAGAGATAGTATACTCGTAACTAGTATGTATGTATAAAGAAAGAAAAAAAAACCACGGTTAGGTGGTATATACAATTATGGACGGGCTGCCGAGTGCCGACACAGAGGTAGCCACAGCCGTGAACTACCGCACTGTACTGTGTCTGCTGCTAATATATAGACTGGTTGATAAAGAGATAGTATACTCGTAACTAGTATGTATGTATAAAGAAAGAAAAAAAAACCACGGTTAGGTGGTATATACAATTATGGACGGGCTGCCGAGTGCCGACACAGAGGTAGCCACAGCCGTGAACTACCGCACTGTACTGTGTCTGCTGCTAATATAGACTGGTTGATAAAGAGATAGTATACTCGTAACTAGTATGTATGTATAAAGAAAGAAAAAAAAACCACGGTTAGGTGGTATATACAATTATGGACGGGCTGCCGAGTGCCGACACAGAGGTAGCCACAGCCGTGAACTACCGCACTGTACTGTGTCTGCTGCTAATATATAGACTGGTTGATAAAGAGATAGTATACTCGTAACTAGTATGTATGTATAAAGAAAGAAAAAAAAACCACGGTTAGGTGGTATATACAATTATGGACGGGCTGCCGAGTGCCGACACAGAGGTAGCCACAGCCGTGAACTACCGCACTGTACTGTGTCTGCTGCTAATATATAGACTGGTTGATAAAGAGATAGTATACTCGTAACTAGTATGTATGTATAAAGAAAGAAAAAAAACCACGGTTAGGTGGTATATACAATTATGGACGGGCTGCCGAGTGCCGACACAGAGGTAGCCACAGCCGTGAACTACCGCACTGTACTGTGTCTGCTGCTAATATAGACTGGTTGATAAAGAGATAGTATACTCGTAACTAGTATGTATGTATAAAGAAAGAAAAAAAAACCACGGTTAGGTGGTATATACAATTATGGACGGGCTGCCGAGTGCCGACACAGAGGTAGCCACAGCCGTGAACTACCGCACTGTACTGTGTCTGCTGCTAATATATAGACTGGTTGATAAAGAGATAGTATACTCGTAACTAGTATGTATGTATAAAGAAAGAAAAAAAAAACACGGTTAGGTGGTATATACAATTATGGACGGGCTGCCGAGTGCCGACACAGAGGTAGCCACAGCCGTGAACTACCGCACTGTACTGTGTCTGCTGCTAATATATAGACTGGTTGATAAAGAGATAGTATACTCGTAACTAGTATGTATGTATAAAGAAAGAAAAAAAAACCACGGTTAGGTGGTATATACAATTATGGACGGGCTGCCGAGTGCCGACACAGAGGTAGCCACAGCCGTGAACTACCGCACTGTACTGTGTCTGCTGCTAATATAGACTGGTTGATAAAGAGATAGTATACTACTAATATTATATATACTGGTGGTCAGGTCACTGGTCACTAGTCACACTGGCAGTGGCACTCCTGCAGCAAAAGTGTGCACTGTTTAATTTTAATATAATATTATGTACTCCTGGCTCCTGCTATAACCTATAACTGGCACTGCAGTGCTCCCCAGTCTCCCCCACAATTATAAGCTGTGTGAGCTGAGCACAGTCAGATATATATATACATTGATGCAGCACACTGGGCTGAGCAGTGCACACAGATATGGTATGTGACTGAGTCACTGTGTGTATCGTTTTTTTCAGGCAGAGAACGGATATATTAAATAAAACAAACAACTGCACTGTCTGGTGGTCACTGTGGTCGTCAGTCACTAAACTCTGCACTCTCTTCTACAGTATCACAGCCTCAGGTCAATCTCTCTCTCTCTCTCTCTCAACCCTAATCTAAATGGAGAGGACGCCAGCCACGTCCTCTCCCTATCAATCTCAATGCACGTGTGAAAATGGCGGCGACGCGCGGCTCCTTATATAGAATCCGAGTCTCGCGATAGAATCCGAGCCTCGCGAGAATCCGACAGCGTCATGATGACGTTCGGGCGCGCTCGGGTTAACCGAGCAAGGCGGGAAGATCCGAGTCGCTCGGACCCGTGAAAAAAAACATGAAGATCGGGCGGGTTCGGATTCAGAGAAACCGAACCCGCTCATCTCTACTCAGAATTACCCCCTAGGCCAGGTATACTGACCAAAATGATGCTCCGTCAAATACCTCCGCCAGAACTCATCATGCCATGACCGCCGGGGCCCAAAAGGTGCCACCGCAGCTTAACCAGCGGTTAATATGGTGACATTATGCCCGTATTGACAGTCTCATGTTGACATTATGGGGGGAACGCAATAACCGGCGAAGGGTGCAACTTGCCGTTGCCATGGCATTTAAATGCCAGCGACAGCACCCTTCCCCCCGGCCAGCGGAATGTCAGAGTCACACAAAAGTGCACGCTACTCTATGGGGCAGCGAACACTTGGGAGCTTGGCTATTGTTGCACTGTTTCGGCCGGGCGAAGGCATTTGTCGGCAATTCCCCGCTATGAATGTCGACACATCAATCATACCACACCCTTGGCAAGGCCGATAAGGCGAGATTTTATAATGCGGTTTGCAATTGCACGGTATAAATTGCAGGATCTTGTTGTAGAAGTAAGATAGTAAATAGGCAGATCTTACGTGAGGCTGAGTACGCTGGGAGTGCAGTGTTTATGTATGTTCTTTTAGCTATTTACAAAGCCCTGAAATAGTCATTATGCAGAGAGAGCTGCTTACCGGCTTTCACCGACTATTTATAATACATTAAAAAGCTCTCTGGCGAATGTACAAAACATCCTTTCTTCCCAAGCAAACAAACCTATTGTGACCTAGCGCTAGAGTAAATATAGCAGAATGTACAGTCTGGGAAGAATGGGTTTGTCCTCATGTGAGTACAGTCAAGCAGCAATATGTGTAGGGAATCATTTATAATGGCTTACACGTGTGTTATTGCGATGGTGGAGGGGTTGCAAGACTGACGGAGTGCATGATAAAACCAGCTAAATACAGGCACAACAACAGAAACTGAATGCTGGGTGCTGGGAGAGAGGAGCTGGAAGGGTACAGAGTGTTAAATACAGCCGGCCCATCATCACTTGTCCCCTCTGTCTGGTGGAGTGCGAGGTCAGGTCCACGGGTGCGAGCAGAATGAGAAGAGAGTGCTGCAGGCTCCACGTTGCTGTTCCATAACCGCCAACATTTTACCATTTAAAAACCGGTACGCTTTAAGTATAGGGGGTGTGACCACTGGTTGAGGGGGTGTGGCTGCAGGTAAATGGGAGTGGCCACGGCTAAAGGGGGGCTGTCCTGCTGCCTTATCCACACTGACACTGCCCACACAGAGGATGGTCATGCCTGGTGGCTCACCAGTGCTGCAGCGCTGCTAGGGATGCGGTACAAATTGGTACAGCTGCTCTTGCCGGTACAGACTGTTAAAAGCCGGTACAGTATCGGCCAAAGCAGTACAGTTGGAGGGTATGCTGTTCCTCCAGGGAGGCTTCAGCGACTGCACCAAGATGGCTGCTAACCTTAGTATTGCTCCTGTGCGGCATTATCTTGTCACTGTGTAAGAGTGACATGGTGGTATACGGCTGCACGGTAGACCGGCTATATATCTGCACTCAACGGGTGTGGATCAATGGATCGCCCAGAAATATGTCTAAAGTCAATAGGTTGACCCCATATGGCCGACATGCAGTAGGGTCAAAAGGTCAACATGAAAAAGGTAGACACCACAAAAGATCAACGTGTATAATAGGTCAACACAGTCAAATGGTGACAATAGTTGACCAAAAATGTTGACACATTTTTTTTTTATTTGAAAGTTGAAAAAATAAAAAATTGTGTTAACCATGTGTGTGTCGACAATTGTCACGTTGACCTTTGTAACCTGTTGACCTTTTGACCATGTTAATCTTTTGTACCTGACAAACTAATGCAAGTCAACCATATGGGGCCGACCTATTATCCCGAACCTGATCCAAACATGTTTTTCAGTAATCCTGCACCGCTACCCACATCCTGTATACACTAACTGGCTCAAGCACCGCTCCATCCAAAACCAGTGCGTATAACAGTGAGTACGGCTTCACTTCATTTGTCCTTCAATAAACCACTCCACTGGTTAAGCAGTAGAGTGCTAGGCCGGGATCTACCTCTTTCTCCTGTGACTTCCGCTCCCTCTTTTGACTTGTATGGCGCAGAGGGGAAGATTTGGCCGGACAGTGATCATGTTGCTGCAATTACATCTGGGTGCGCTCCCCTTCATTACACTGGGTGCTGATCTCACCCTACGGGGGTTCGCAGTAGGGTGCATGTCATTGAGAAGGGCAATTAGCCCTGTAAGTGTGGTGGTAGACAGCGGTTTGGTGTTAGATGTTTTAGCCACTGGTCAACTGTGCGTTCTATCTGCCACTATCAGTTATGTACACAAAAACACTGATTATTTTTAAATGCCATATCGTTGTTGGAGTTGTTATTTTATATTAGTTTAGCAACTTTAAGGTTGTATACTACAATACTGTGTTAGCCCTATCTACTGAAAGGACATTTTAACTGCTGCCTTTGGGCCATACTTGCCCACTCGCCCGAAATGGCCGGGAGGCTCCGAAAATTGGGTGGCGCTCCCGGCCCCCCGGAAGAGTGGGCAAGTCTCCCGGCCAAGCGCCCACCACCCGCAACCCCCCCACACACATATCCCCTAGCAAACCCCCGGCGGTGCAGTTCAAAGTGGGCTGTCTGGGGGTCAGATGACGCGATTTGCGTCATCCTGGCCCCGCCCCCTTGCTTTGCAATGCCAATATTATAGGCATTGCTAGACAGGGGGTGGGGCCACGATGACGTGATCATGCGGCCATGCCCCCAACCACCCGGAAGAGTGGACAAGTCTCCCGGCCGAGCGCCCACCACCCGCAACCCCCCTGCATCCCCTAGAAAAACCCCAGCGACGAAGTTCAAAGTGGGCGGTCTGGGGGGGGGTCAGATGACGCAATTTGCTTGACAGGGGGCATTCCTAGACAGGGGGCGGGGCCACGATGGCGTGATCATGCAATCACGCCCCCAACCCCGCCCCTAAATGTCATCCTGCATCATCGCCACGCCCCTACTGCTCCGACTTGGCTGCCTCTTCCCGGAGGGGACAGCCAGATTGTAGGTTAGTATGCCCTGGGCTGCTCTGCTCATGGAGCGGTTACGGGACTCAAACTGAATAATTCTGGACAAGTCACTCAGGAGTAGAGACTGCGCAACGCAACCCGCCGGTAACTGAATGAGCCCCCTCAATGGTAACGACTCATCAATGAACGCATTTTGGTGGAGTAACGACCCTGGTGTCTTATACAGATCCTGGAATGAAGTGCGATATTATGAGAACGACAAATATTACTTCAGTAGCAGTTAAACGTTTACAGTCTTACTGAAGTATATAGACAACGGTAATTCTTTACTATGGCGCATCGCGTTCTTCCTGTACAAATGTAAGACGACCGTTGAGATTCATTGTGACTGGAAGGACAAACTATTTTTTTACACTTTGTCCCGGTGTCCTTGTAACAAGAAGCCAGGTTTTAAACCATAAAAAAAAACAAAAAAAATAAAAATAAAAACTTTAAAGCCCGGTGTCGGTAAAAGTTCTACTTTATCCTGAAGCAAGTGCGACTCCACTATAATCTGACAAGTTTCATTTATATTACATTTTCTGGGAACAGATTTCGTGTTTCTCTAGAATCATCTGGGACCTGTTAAAATGGATATTGTATATTGCAGTTTACTCTACAGAGATGATTCCGTTAATAAGAAGCACGGACATTCTCCTCCACGCTGACACTCCATTTTTATGAGAAATTTACCGGAAGGCTAATAGAGAGGCGTTGTGTTATTGGTGTGTCTACACGGTCAGAGGCATAGGGGAGGAAACGGGAGACAGAAAACACCTTTGCCAAAATACTTTATGCAATTAGATTCCCAAGTTAGCAATTTGTTACTTTGGTGTAATATTCTGGGAATGTTGGTGGCTTTAGGTGCATTATGTCATTGCTTGATGGCTAATTCAAGTAATTACAATTTCTGCAATGATTTTAAAAACCTGAAGTAATGTAATATGCAATATAGGCCCTCATTCCGAGTTGTTCGCTCGTTAGATTTTTTTGCAACGGAGCGATTAGTCACAAACTGCGCATGCGCAATGTTTGCAGAGCGCCTGCGCCAAGTAAATTAGCACAAAAGTTTGGTATTTTACTCACGGCCTGACGAAGATTTTTCATCGTTCTGGTGATCGGAGTGTGATTGACAGGAAGTGGGTGTTTCTGGGCGGAAACTGACCGTTTTATGGGTGTGTGTGAAAAAACGCTACCGTTTCTGGGAAAAACGCGGGAGTGGCTGGAGAAACGGAGGAGTGTCTGGGCGAACGCTGGGTGTGTTTGTGACGTCAAACCAGGAACGAAACTGACTGAGCTGATCGCAGTGTAGGAGTAAGTCTGGAGCTACTCAGAAACTGCTAAGAAATTTCTATTCGCAATTCTGCTATGCTAAGATACACTCCCAGAGGGCGGCGGCTTAGCGTGCGCAATGCTGCTAAAAGCAGCTAGCGAGCGAACAACTCAGAATGAGGGCCATAATCCTATATAACAAAAGGGGAGGAAAGTTGGGGAGAGAAAGATAAGAGATATGGAAAAAGAGAGGAGGGGAAACATGGGGAGAAGGAGTGTGAGAGGGAGAAAGAGAGGGAGGAAAAGATGGGGAGAAGGAGTGTGAGAGGGAGAAAGAGAGGGAGGAAAAGATGGGGAGAAGGAGTGTGAGAGGGAGAAAGAGAGGGAGGAAAAGATGGGGAGAAGGAGTGTGAGAGGGAGAAAGAGAGGGAGGAAAAGATGGGGAGAAGGAGTGTGAGAGGGAGAAAGAGAGGGAGGAAAAGATGGGGAGAAGGAGTGTGAGAGGCAGAAAGAGAGGGAGGAAAAGATGGGGAGAAGGAGTGTGAGAGGGAGGGAGGAAGAGAGAGAAGGAGGAACCAAAAGAAGATGGAAGATGGAAGAGAGGGAGGCAGAGAAAAATGGGAAAAAGAGAAAGGAAGGGAGAAAATGAGAACGAGAGAGAGAGAGAGGGGGGTAGAGGAAGAGAGCTGGAGGGAAAGATGGAAGGAGAGATGGGGAGAGGAAGAAAGGGGAAGGAGGAAGAAAGATGGAGTGAGAGAAAACTGGGTAAAAAGGGGTACAGCGAGTGAGAGGGAAAGATGGAAAGAGAAAGGGAAGGAAAAATGGGGAGAGAGAGGGGGTGAGGGAGAGGGGGGTAGGAGAATGTTTCTATTAAATTGGCCAAATGATCAGGATGTGGTATATTATCTCGACATACAGAATGTCGACAGCAAAATGTCAACAAAGTCCTAATACTGACAATGTGCACGTCGAGTCAGCATGTCGACAGTGGTTTACTTATTTTTTTAAGCATTCAAGCCCTTACTGACCCTACCCTAAACTTAGCACTAATATGCACTGCTGACGTGCACAGTGTCAACATAACATCCACATTGAACTTCTGAATGTCAACATAGCGACTGGTTACCCTTACTTCTAGTCTCTTTCTTTCTGCGTACTGCAGGCAAGTCTCTGGCCAGTGCCATTGTGCTAGTTCTCTATACTGTTAGTATCACCAGGATGGTGGCTGCAGGATACATTCAATGACAACCGCCTGATTTATTTAGTTACCTATTTAAATAAAGTGTTGTTGTTTTTTTATTGGAATCCTTCAAAATTATATATACTTTATAGTTCTGCTACTGAACTGATAGATACACATCAGCCTTTTGAAAAACAATGTGTTGGTCATTTTATACTACTAGCCCTTTTAAGGACTAATTTCAATTGAAGAATTTTTATAAGACCGCTTTACTGATTGCCCATGCCGAAAAAACTAATTTGTTTCCAGATTCCTCCAAGCTGGCACTTCTAGTGATGTATTCCTGTTTATCATGTTGTCTTAGATTCTCGATACTGTACCCCTGAGGAAGTGCTTCGGGACGAAACGCGTTGGATTCATTGTCCATTTGATATCTGTATCACAACCTGAATAATTCACGACAAAGAAATCTGTCATATCCGACTGGAATAACCTTCAGTATTTTCCTGTGAAACCATATCTACATTTGCGTATGTGTCATTTTGTACTAAATTGTGAATACATTTTATCTGTATCTAATACATTATTTTAATGTTTCACAATATTTTTTGTTATTTTATTATAAATTGTTATGGAGATGGTATATTTATCTAGAACACTATCACTAGCGCCCCCAGATCTGTGTTTTATATAATATATATATATCTATATTACATACTGTATATGCACAGTTGTGGCTAAAGTGCTTCATTTGTTTGGGCCCACACAAAACAATTTTTTAGAAGGACTATCTCTGATCACTAATAAGGAGGTTAATTGTAAGGGTGTTAATTACAAATTATTATAAATTAGTAAAATCAATTTCAGGAACTTACTGCAAATGATGTAACATGGAGGTTGTACCTAGATGTTTGACGTCCCTACCTCTACTAATTTTGGCTTCACAAATGGAGCAAATGCCTTTACAAACATTGTCAAGATTTTGGTAAAAATAATTCCACACACAAGAGAGATGGATTTTTGGTCTTATGCCCAAGTATCACGATGACTTTCTTTTTATTACGGGCAAGAACTACTGCCACTGGCGGCTAACTTACACACATCATCAACATCAATATCCTCATTAGTGTCAGATAGTATTCAAATATCCCCTTCATCCTTTTGCACTTTCACACGAACATCCTCAATTTCTATTATGTGATCATCACTTTTTACTTGTACTGTTCATCCCCACAATTGCAGAAAGTACAGAAATGGCAGAAGGAGGCTTCTCTAAAAAGTACAGTATCAGCAATGTCAGACTCACATAGTAGCTAACTTGGACCCCCCTAGACTATCCTCAGTGATATGTGAACGCACAGTTTGTTCTTCAGCCTCAGTGTTCTTTTTTGGGGGGCACTGATGATTTGTCAATTTCTAAGGTGACACCTCTGCCTATTTTTTTAACACTGTGAAAGATTTCAATTTCAGATACCCTTTCCTAAACTTTCTGCCCCCTGCACCACCTTTAGTAGATATAGTACTATTATGACTTGCAGCAGACACAGCACTAGTATTTGGTTGCTGTTCCTGCTCTTCCATCAACTAATTGTGAGCCATATCAACTCACATCACTTATATTATTAACAAGGTTGCATGGCCTGGCTCTTAACATATAAAAAATTTTAAAAAAAGAAGAAAACTTAACTTCACACTGTGACTCACACATAGTGATGAGCGGATTCGGTTTTACTCGGTACACAGAGTTTATATTATCAGTGCAGTGGCACAGCACCTACTGCGCAGTATTGAGCACACACACCTTAAAAAAAAATTCTGTCTTTTCAAATGATAACTTCACCAAAAACTTTTGCAGACAACATTGTGCACCAAAGAAGGGTTACTGCTACCCTGTAATACTATTAGGAGCTCTGGGCTGCACTGTGGGCAGTTAAAGCACCAGTAAAGGGTAAATGCTGCCCTGTCTTAAAAGTTCTGGGCTGTAATGTGGGCGGTGACAAAAATCGCCAGTGTTCCCCAAGGTTAATGCTGCCCCTGTATTAGGAGCTCTGGGCTGCACTGGGGGGTTTACAGCACCAGTACGACTGACTGTGCACCAATAAATAAATGTTATGGTTGAAACAAAAAATGGCATTAAAATAAAAATAAGGAATGCTGCCCTTAGGAGCTCTGGGCTGTGCAGTGCCCGGTAAGGAGGATAAATATTTATCTTTGCCCTGGCAGTCTAGAGGCTGTGCCGTCTGTCCAGCATCTGCTTTGAAATGGCGCCCAAATTACCGAGGAGGGAAACACGCAAGATCCAAGGCCGAGAAGATTACATTTTGCCCAGTTTTGGGATCTGAATCAGACGGGAAGATCTGACTTTGGTCTCTTATCCACTCGGAAATGCAAGAATCGGATGGGTTCGATTTTCTGAAAACCGGACCTGCTCATCTCTAACGTCAACGTGTCGACATGTCGACAAAATATTCCAAACCCGAAGTTGACTGCTTTTTGAAGCAGCATATTCCAAAATCCTCAATTGTTTTTCCTTTCTACTTGACGCTCTCTTCTCCATAAACAAGATGAATGAGGAAACATTGCATTCTGCAGTTTCTACAAAAAGATTAATCAATTTAACACACTGCCCATTATTGTTATTAATTGTGATTACCTCTTCCGAAGCAAGGTGCAATAAAATAAGTGTTCTTCATCATCCGACAAAAAAAGCAGAAAAACGACCCAGCGCTCATCTCTCATCAACCTGGCTCCGAGATTAAAAATCTTCTGATATTATCTAAGTAATTAAATGAAAAAAAAGTAGAGGCAGCTAAATTGGAGAGGGAGGATTAATGGTGAGGGGCTGGTCGATCATTCTCTCCGCTTGCATGCTCAGTCACATACTGTACATACAGTTTCTGTCCAGGTCACTCCCCGGCGCACAGATTTATCATCCGCGGTGTACAGTTGATTAATACGATATTTAAATCAGACGTCTGCATGAGATTATAAATATGTATTTGCTGTTCTGCCGATGCAGCTGTGTAATCAGCTCCCTCTCTCCTGTGTGATGGCTTCTGCACTTCTTCTAGGTAATATCATTTGCAGCAAGGGAACGTTATCTCATATACGCACATTATAAGTAACCGGGGAGTTCCGTGACCATATAATACAGTAATAGATTCATACAGGAAGACTGTTCCATGACTTCTAATATGCTGAATAATTTCAACTAGTGGGTGATTTATTCCTTGTAATAAACATGTTTTCCTAATGAAGTAATGACATCAAGACTCACCAATTATATACCTGTCATCTACAGGAGTTTATAAATATAATAGTATCACTTGTGAATGATAAACTTGGCTCTTACACCATGAGAGCTGGAATCCGTGGCTTTCATGATATTCCCGTCAGTAGTCTTCCATTTATCGCCATAGAGACCTATGTTTAGGATGCGTTTAAAATACAGACGCCAGAATCCAGACACCCGTCAAAATGCCGACGCTGGAATCTCGACAGGGACAGATGACGGAATCCCAGCCGTTAGTATAGCAGGCGGTTAGGGCCAGGAAGGGGTAGGGGGGGAGGGTTGGCTACGGGAAGGGCGGGGGGGGGTGGGGGTGTTAGGGTTAGGCACCACCAGGGGAAGATTAAGTTTAGGCACTAAAGGGGGAGAATTAGGGTTAGCCTGCGGGAATGGAGGGTTAGGGGGTAAGGGAAGAGAGATAACATACTTACCTCTCCCCTGTCGGGATTTCAAGTATTGGGATGCCGGTGTTGGTACTGTGACCGCTGGCATCCCATTTGCCGGTCAATCATACTGAGCCCGTGTGTTTAACAGAGATCCACAACATCTTCCAGTGTTCCTGCGCCGCTACCTATATACACTCGCCGGCTGGTTTCTGTATGTCACCAATGCATTATGTAAAACGCAGGAAAACAATGTTCTGAGGAAATAATCCTACAGAACTATCCACACTAAATGCAGATTTTGCTGGAGCCAGTGTCATTATACTGTATATGTAATGCACGTCACCCTGCTGTCTTGGCGGAAGTGACCCATTCTGCTGATCTAAAGCGTCTCTACAAGACTGAATGGATTTTTTTCTGCAATGTATTTAGCGGTTAGCCGCTCATTATCTACCGGCGCCAGGCTGGTTGTTGCAGTTGTGAATACAAAGAAAGATCACAAATCTGTCTTCCACGTTAAACAAACAAAAAAAATTCATGGCGCAAAGACTTAGACATATTTAATAAACACTGCGGGTGCAACCTCACATGCGCTGGTCTGACCAACCTGTGACACTTGAACATAAACCAGGCATTTTGCAATGCAATGGGGCTAAAGCAGCAATGTCATGAAAAACCATACAATTGTCCCTCGAGTTGTTGTTATGCACACCAGTGCCAGCAGGAATGTACTGGTGTATGAACGGAGAGGGATGCAAAACAAATGAACTCACAGACAGACTGGGGAATATGACATTACATACATAGAAGGTGATAGGGTAACAAAATAAACACAAAGTGAACAGAGAAGCCCAAAGGCTAAGAAACTGGGTGTCTCCCTAGTATTAGGAATGCTCAGATGGAAAGCCGTGCACAGAGCCTGTAACCACTGCACAGCAAAAGACCCGAACCGGAGTATCAGCTACGCTCAGGTTACTCCGCTAGCACTTGTCTCCCGGTTGCCATGACGACGTGGCAGCACAGAGCAGGAGACCCTAACAGTTGTTTCTTCAGGCTACTATTAATGATTTGATTTGATAATGAATGATTTGATTTCTAGTGTCATAGATTACCATGACAACCACAGTCACATGACACAAGATGTGGTGAACAAGGAGGCTTTGCAATGCCTCTCTGAGCTGTGTCGACGTGCTTCTTCCCTCACTACCTTCAAATTACATGCTCAGTGCTGTGACCAAGTTTGTTTCTGGCAGACATACTTTGCGCCCTCCAGTAAGATTTTGAAAAGGAGTTAATGATTTGTTACTGGCCAGCTAAAACTATCAGATGCATGCTTAAACAGGTCCATCACTTGCTATTTAAGGACAAAGAAAATAAGAATTTACTTACCGATAATTCTATTTCTCGTAGTCCGTAGTGGATGCTGGGAACTCCGTAAGGACCATGGGGAATAGCGGCTCCGCAGGAGACTGGGCACAAAAAGAAAGCTTTAGGACTACCTGGTGTGCACTGGCTCCTCCCCCTATGACCCTCCTCCAAGCCTCAGTTAGGATACTGTGTCCGGACGAGCATACACAATAAGGAAGGATTTTGAATCCCGGGTAAGACTCATACCAGCCACACCAATCACACCGTACAACTTGTGATATGAAACCCAGTTAACAGCATGATAACAGAAGAGCCTCTGAATAGATGGCTCACAACAAGAACCCGATTAGTTAACAATAACTATGTACAAGTATTGCAGACAATCCGCACTTGGGATGGGCGCCCAGCATCCACTACGGACTACGAGAAATAGAATTATCGGTAAGTAAATTCTTATTTTCTCTGACGTCCTAGTGGATGCTGGGAACTCCGTAAGGACCATGGGGATTATACCAAAGCTCCCAAACGTGCGGGAGAGTGCGGATGACTCTGCAGCACCGAATGAGAGAACTCCAGGTCCTCCTCAGCCAGGGTATCAAATTCATAGAATTTTGCAAACGTGTTTGCCCCTGACCAAGTAGCTGCTCGGCAAAGTTGTAAAGCCGAGACCCCTCGGGCAGCCGCCCAAGATGAGCCCACCGTCCTTGTGGAATGGGCTTTTATTGATTTAGGCTGCGGTAATCCTACCGCAGAATGCGCCAGCTGAATAGTGCTACAAATCCAGCGCGCAATAGACTGCTTAGAAGCAGGAGCACCCAGCTTGTTGGGTGCCATCAGGATAAACAGCGAGTCAGTTTTCCTGACTCCAGCCATCCTGGAAAAATAAAATTTTCAGGGCCCTGACTACGTCCAGCAACTTGGAATCCTCCAAGTCCCCAGTAGCCGCAGGCACCACAATAGGTTGGTTCAAGTGAAAACCTGAGACCACCTTCGGGAGAAACTGAGGACGAGTCCTCAACTCTGCCCTATCCATATAGAAAATCAGATAAGTCCTTTTACATGACAAAGCCGCCAATTCTGACACACGCCTGGCCAAGGCCAAGGCCAACAGCATGACCACTTTCCACGCGAGATACTTTAGCTCCATGGTTTTAAGTGGCTCAACCCATGCGACTTTAGGAAATCCAACACCACGTTGAGATCCAAAAAGTGTCACAGGAGGCACAAAAGGAGGCTGAATATGTAGTACTCCTTTAACCAAAGTCTGAACTTCAGGCAGTGAAGCCAGTTCTTTCTGGAAGAAAATCGACAGAGCCGAAATCTGGACCTTGATGGACCCCAATTTGAGGCCCAAACGTCACCCCTGCTTGCAGGAAGTGCAGGAATCGACATAGTTGAAATTCCTCCGTCGGGGCCTTCATGGCCTCCCACCAAGCAACAAATTTTCGCCAAACGCGGCGATAATGTCTTGCGGTGACATCCTTCCTGGCTATGATCAGGGTAGGGATGACTTCCTCCGGAATACCCTTTTCCTTTAGGATCCGGTGTTCTACCGCCATGCCGTCAAACGCAGCCGCGGTAAGTCTTGGAACAGACAGGGTCCCTGCTGCAGCAGGTCTTGTCTGAGCGGCAGAGGCCAAGGGTCCTCTGCCAGCATCTCTTGAAGTTCCGGGTACCAAGCTCTTCATGGCCAATCCGGAACCCCGAGTATGGTTTTCACTCCTCGCCTTCTTATTATTCTCAGTACCTTGGGTATGAGAGGTAGAGGAGGAGACACATAAACCGACTGGTACACCCACGGTGTCACTAGAGCGTCCCCAGCGATCGCCTGAGGGTCCCTTGACCTGGCGCAATATCTTTCAACTTCTTGTTGAGGCGGGACGCCATCATGTCCACCCGTGGTCATTCCCAACGGTTTACCCGCATTTGGAAAACTTCTGGATGAAGTCCCCATTCTCCTGGGTGTAGGTCGCCCATCGGAGAATCCTTGTGGCTTCTGCCATCGCCATCCTGCTTCTTGTGCCGCCCTGTCTGTTTACATGGGCGACCGCCGTGATGTCGTCTGATTGGATCAGTACCGGCTGGTTCCGAAGCAGGGGCCTTGCTTGGCTTAGGGCATTGTAAATGGCCCTTAGCTGCAGAATATTTATGTGAAGCGAAATCTCCTTGGAAATTTCTTCCCTGTGTGACTGCACCCCAGCCCCGAAGGCTGGCATCCGTGGTCACCAGGACCCAGTCCTGTATTCCAAATCTGCGGCCCTCTAGTAGATGAGCCCTCTGCAGCCACCACAGCAGCGACACCCTGTTTCTTGCTGACAGGGTTATCCGCTGTTGTATCTGTAGATGGGACCCGGACCATTAGTCCCACAGGTCCCACTGGAACGTCCTTGCGTGGAGTCTTCCGAATGGAATTATGCTTCGTACGAAGCTACCATTTTTCCCAGGACTCGTGTGCATTGATGTACCGACACCTGTCCTGGTTTTAGGATGTCTCTGACTAGAGATGACAACTCCTCGGCTTTTTCCACAGGAAGAAACACTCTTTTCTGGTCTGCGTTCAGAAACATTCCCAGGAACAGAAGACGTGTCGTCGGGACCAGCTGTGACTTTGGAATATTGAGAATCCAGTCGTGCTGTTGTAGCACTTCCCGAGAGAGTGCTACCCCCACTACCAACTGTTCTTTGGACCTCGCCTTTATCAGGAGATCGTCCAAGTACGGGATAATAAAAACTTCCTTCTTGCGAAGGAGTATCGCCACTTCGGCCATTACCTAGGTAAAGACCTTCGGTGCCGTGGACAACTCCAACGGCCGCGTCTGGAACTGATAGTGACAGTCCTGTACCACATATCTGAGGTACTCCTGGTGAGGGGGGTAAATGGGGACATGCAGGTACGCATCCTTGATGTCCAGGGAGACCCTGTAATCCCCCTCGTCCAGGCTCGTAATAACCGCCCTGAGCGATTCCATCTTGAACTTGAATCTTCTGATATAAAAGTTCAAGTATTTTAATTTCAAGATGGGTCTCACCGAACCGTTTCGGTACCACAACCACTGTGGAATAGTAACCCCTTCCTTGCTGAAGGAGGGGCACCTTGACAATCACTTGTTGTGATTATAGTGTTGAATATCCACCAACACCGTCTCCCTGGCAGAGGGAGGTGCCGGTAAGGCAGATTTTAGGAAACGGCGGGGGGAAGAACGTCTCGAACTCCAGCCTGTACCCCTGAGATACTACTTGAAGGACCCAGGGATCCATGTGAGAGAGCCCAATGTCCGCTGAAATATCTGAGACGGGCCCCCACCGTACCCGGGTCCGCCTGAGCAGCCCCAGCACCATGCTGTGGACCTACCGGACGCAGGGAGGACTTCTGCTCTTGGGAACTAGCTGTGTGTTGCAGCTTTTTCCTCTACCTTTGCCTCTCGGCAGAAAGGATGAGCCTCTAGCCCTCTTGCTTTTCTGGGGCCGAAAGGACTGTACTTGATGATACGGTGCTTTCTTTTGTTGTGGGGTAGCCTGTGGCAAAAAAATCGATTTCCCAGCAGTAGCTGTGGAAACGAGGTCTGAAAAACTATCCCCAAACAGTTTTACCCCCTTATAGGGCAACTTCCATGTGCCGATTCGAGTCGGCATCGCCTGACCATTGCCAAGTCCATAACCCCCGTCTGGCGGCAATGGACCTAGCGCTTATTTTTTGATGCCAGCCGGCAAATATCCCTCTGTGCATCACGCATGTATAAGACCACGTCTTTTATATGCTCTATTTTCAGCAAAATATTGTCCCTATCCATAGTTATTTTCCGACAGGGAATCTGACCACGCAGCGGGAGCACTGCACATCCATGCCGAAGCAACGGCTGGTCACAATATAATGCCCTAGTGTGTGACCATATCTTATAGGGTAACCTCCTGCTTTCTATCAGCAGGTTCCTTCAGGGCGGCCGTATCCGGAGACGGTAGTGCTACCTTTTCTGATAAGCGTGTAAGCGCTGTATCTACCCTATGGGGTGTTTCCCCGCGTGACCTATCCTCTGGCGGGAAAGGGTACGCTGCCAATAACCGTTGTAGAAATTATCAATTTCTTACCGGGGGAAGACCACTCTTCCTCACACACCTCATTTAATTACTCAGATGCAGGACAAACTACTAATAGTTTTCTCTCACCAAACACAATACCCTTTTATGTGGTACCTGGGGTATAATCATAAATGTGTAATACATTTTTCATTGCCTCAATCCTGTAACGGGTGGACCTATTTGGAGGGTACACCAGTCTCATCGATGTCGACACTGGAGTCAGTATCCGTGTCGACATCTGTGTCTGTTATCTGAGGTAGCGGGCGATTTTAGAGCCCCCCATGACATTTGAGACGCTGGAACAGGCACAAGCTGAGTAGCCGGCTGTTCCGTGTCGTCGACCTTTTATGTAAGGAGTTGACACTTTCACGTAATCCTTCCATAAGTTCAACCACACCGGTGTCGACCCCGCAGGGGGTGACAACATATTTACAGGCATTCGCTCCGCCTCCACCTCATTATCCTCCACATACCTGTCGACACAGCCGTACCGACACACAGCACACACACAGGGAATGCTCTGATAGAGGACAGGACCCCACAAAGCCCTTTGGGGAGACAGAGGGAGAGTATGCCAGCACACACCAGGGCGCTATATATCACAGGGATAGCACCTATAAAAAAGTGTTTTCCCTTATAGCTGCATATATATTGTATACTGCGCCTAAATTGTGCCCCCCCTCTCTTTTTAACCCTTTCTGTAGTGTATTAACTGCAGGGGAGAGCCAGGGAGCTTCCCTCCAACGGAGCTGTGAGGGAAAAATGGCGCCAGTGTGCTGAAGGAGATAGCTCCGCCCCTTTTTCACTGACTTTTCTCCCGCATTTTTATGGATTCTGGCAGGGGTTAATGTACATCCATATAGCCCTGGGGGTTATATGTGATGTATTTTTGCCAGCCAAGGTGTTAATATTGCTGCTCAGGGCGCCCCCCCCCCCAGCGCCCTGCACCCATCAGTGACCGCAGTGTGTGGTGTGCATGAGGAGCAATGGCGCACAGCTGCAGTGCTGTGCGCTACCTTGATGAAGACTGATGTCTTCTGACGCCGATTTTCCGGACCTCTTCTTGCTTCTGGCTCTGTAAGGGGGACGGCGGCGCGGCTCTGGGACCGGACTCCGAGGCTGGGCCTGTGTTCGATCCCTCTGGAGCTAATGGTGTCCAGTAGCCTAAGAAGCCCAAGCTGGCTGCAAGCAGGCAGGTTCGCTTCTTCTCCCCTTAGTCCCTCGATGCAGTGAGCCTGTTGCCAGCAGGTCTCACTGAAAATAAAAAACCTAAAACTAACTTTTATCTAAGAAGCTCAGGAGAGCCCCCTAGATTGCACCCTGCTCGGTCGGGCACAAAAATCTAACTGAGGCTTGGAGGAGGGTCATAGGGGGAGGAGCCAGTGCTCACCAGGTAGTCCTAAAGCTTTCTTTTTGTGCCCAGTCTCCTGCGGAGCCGCTATTCCCCATGGTCCTTACGGAGTTCCCAGCATCCACTAGGACGTCAGAGAAAATGTATGTAGGGTTGCCGCTTTTTAACATCCAGTGACGGATATGGGGGTATATTGGCTTACTGAGTTTCAAAGCATTACATGACCAGGGCCCAAGATACCTGAAACAGCTTCTGACCCCATACTGCCCCACTCGATTACTGCGATTTGTAGATGAAGGACTTTTAGCAGTACCTAGAATCTCCCGTAATTAATCTGGGGGTGGAGCTTTTAGTCATGCAGCTCCGACTCTATGGAACTCACCTCCCCGCACAGTGCGAGAGGCCCCAACTATAGAATCCTTCAAAAGTAGACTTAAGACTTTTCTGTTTACTCAGCATTTCCATAATGTCCCTTTTAGTTTCTCCATGCTTCTGTATTTTATGAAAATCTGTTCTGTACTTCATTATTTCCTGTACTTTATTATGCTATGTATCTGTTAAGCGCCTTGAGTCCTATTTGGAGAAAGAGCGCTATATAAATAAAATTATTATTATTATTATTATTATTATTATTATTATTATTCAATAAGAGTCGGAAGCTGCCGTCTTGTAGCTGCCGTCTTGTCGGAAAGATGGCAGCTTCCGACTGATTGAAGTCGGAAGGGGTTGCGGCCTATTCATTACCGGCAGCTTTTTTCCGACAAGTCAGGAAATCCGACTTGTTGGAAGACTGTTGGAATACACGCTGATCGGTGGCTTGAGCCGTATGTACTGTCAGAAGCGCGGCCAAACCCGACAGGTTTTAGCCCCGTTTCCGACAATGTTAATCCGACTTTAAAAAAGTCATACTGACACTGTTGGAACCGGGACAAATCTGTCGGGTTTGGCCCGGCATTGAATAGAGTGCTGTCGGGTCCTTTCCGTCACCCGACAGCTATTGAATACGGCCCGTGGTCAGCTTGGCTTGTCTCTAGCTCACCATATAACTATACTCAACAGGTTCTGTATGCAATCTGCCGATGAGAAGCTTGCAGCCTAATCGGCGGTAATGCACTAGCAATGGCTGAAGAAAACCGCTGCAGAAGACGGCGTAACACCGGTGGACACATTTTAATGCTCATGTACAGTTATGTAAATGGCAGTAGTGGAAAGCACCTATTTTACATCCATTTTGTATATTTAAGTTACTGAAGTGTTTCCATTATTTGATAGTTACGCTGTATGATTAATTTTGATTGTGAGCATTTTTGCAGGGCAGGCGCCATATAACGAAACACATTAACATAACATCCATTTGTGGGGGGGAACAACAGAACAGCAAGTACAGTGTAATTCGGAACGACGAGGAGTAATCTCACAGAGGGTATAAAGACGCTGCATTCCGCAGAGCAGCGGCAGAGAACACAATGAGTGCAGCGCTAAACTACACAACTAACACACTCAGCAACAATATGTTCTGCTCATTGTTACACGCTAAGGTACATATGTACTAAAGCCTTGGAAAGTGATAAAGGGAGAGTGATAAACTACCAACCAGCTCCTAACTGTCAGTTTCCAAACACAGCCTGTAACGTGACAGGCAGCAGCTGATTGGCTGGTACTTTATATCTCTCCAAGGCTTAGTACACCGACCCCAAAATGATCTTTCATTCCCAACCTCCAGATAGAAAACAAATATTGTAAATGGAAGGTGTTTTTTTTTGTCTATTTGCTGTGTACAGCTATCAAATAAGAGAATTGTGGTTTTATTTATCCTAATACAAATACATGTATTAAAGACACTCATTTGTGATCTATTTGGGCATTTTGATTATTCTCGGAGAAGTGTGTGTGTGTGTGTGTGTGTGTCTGTCTGTCTGTCTGTCTATCTATATATATATATATATATATATATATATATACACACACACACACACACGCACACACATATACACACACACTCACACATAATTGAATATAAAGAATATTGGGCCTAATTCAGACCCGATCATAAAATTTTGCACGGCTATGATCAGTCACACACAGAGGCGTAACAGTGGGAGGCAACGGAGTCATCTGCCGCCGGGCTCCTGCTCTGAAGGGGGGCACCTCTCCTCCCATTCTGTGCAGTGACGTGCGGTGAGGTCACTGGTTGGGGAGTCACTGGCAGCCAACAAGCCCCCCCCCCCCCGAGAGGAAAAAAAAAAAGTGTGGTGCCCCGATACATCAATAAAACCAGCACTAGGCAGAACCAGCCAGGGGGAGTAATGCCATAGCAGGGGAGACACTCAGTGTGGGGTCCCCCTGCCACAACATTAATCATCCCCCCAGCCAGTCAGCCCAGGATTGGAATTCCTCGGAAAGTGGGAACCCCAAAAAATAAAAATGGGGTCCCCCCTCCCGAGCAACAACCAGCACCGGGCTGATAGCCCAGTGCTATGCCCCACACCCCTGGTGGCGGTGGGTGCGGGGTTCATTGTGTGTTAATATTGTTCTTTACAGGTGGCCTACAGGTCCCAGCAAGCCTGCCCCAGCATGTTGGCACTTGGAGAACCACAAGTGCCAGCATGCCCGGACATAAAGGGCCCGCTGGCACCTGTGGTCCACCTGTAAAGAAAATATTAAAATAAAACACCACACGGTCTTAAAAATAAGTTTTATTAAACTGGATCTTCACCTGGGGGCGGCGGCCTTTAAGCTCTTTTGCGTGGCTGCCGCCTTCCCAGGGCTTTCTGCGTCTTCACCTGGGGGGGCGCCACCTCCCCAGGGCTTCCAGCGTCTTCACCTGGTGGGCGGCGGCTGCTAAGCTCTTTTGCATAGCCGCCGCCCATCCAGGACTTCCGGCGTCTTCTTTCTTCAGGAGCTCTTCACAGCTCCTCCTCCGCCGTCGGACTGACGCTCCTCTGCCTCGTGCTGACTTATATAAGTCAGCCGGAGGGGGCGGGGCGATGACGCGGCGAGCCGTGATTGGCTTGCGGCGGCCATCTTGAATTTCAAAAATGACGCTGAGGCGCCATTTTTGAAACTGGTACCGCTCCGCTGCCAAACTCTGCAGGCTAAAGGTAAACATCCACCGCCCGCACTGCCGCCGCAACCCGCCGCCCGCTCCACCGCCGCCCGCTACACCGCCGATTCCCGCCGCCCGCACCGCCGCATTCCGCACCACCGCCGCATCCAGCCGCCCGCACCTCCTCCGCCAGCGTCGCCGACACAGTGATTGACAGCGGATCCAGTGACGGATCCGCTGGCCAATCACTGTGGCCTCACTGACAGGGACGTGCTTTCATAGGTTGAAAGCACGTCCCTGTATGAAAGCGGCACCTCTAATGGTGCCGCTTTCCCATATATTTTCAATGGGCTTTTACTGCCCATGGCTAGTCCCCGCCCGTGCCCGCCCCCCGCTCCCATACCTTTCCCCAGAGACAACGGGAGGCACCACGATCGGTGCCTCCCAAACACATAAGGAGGGGAGCAATGATAAGAATAATATTAAGAGGATACATATGACACAGAATATGTGTCATATGCATCTTCTTTGTATTATCTTAATCATTAATGACAGGGGAGGCACTGCCTCCTACCTCCCCTGCCTCCCCTGACTACACGTCCCTGATTCTGTGACACCATTGAATTCAGTTAATTGATAGCTGCCGCTATCTTTTCAGTGTCCCACTCCAAACTGGTCCCTGCACCTTACAAATCACACTCACTTTATTACACTGAGTGAATATACACATTTTACAAGTGTCATACCCAGGATTAGAAACCACAACCTATTACACTGGAAGAAGACACCTTACTGATGGAGCTGTTGCTCCTGTATAGGAAATATGAGAATTTTAACTATATGAAGATACTTCTCTGACAATTACACGTAACTTCTACTTCATATAGTTAGAATTCTCATGCTTACTCTACAGGAGCAAATATCTCCATCAGTTAAAGTGTCTGCTGTCAGTGTAACAGGTCATGGGTTCTAATCCTGGGTATGACTGCTAAGTAATGTGTGATTTAAAATAAAAGACAATGAAATGTATGTATACACAGTATATATATATTTGTTTTTCAGAACACTCCATACATACATACATACATACATACATATATTTATCTAAATATAGGGGGGGCACCAATATTTATCTTGCCTCTGGGCAACTGGGATGAACTTACGCCACTGGTCACACAGACATGTGGGGGGACGCCCAGCACAGGGCTAGTCCGCCCCGAATGTCAGGCCCGACCCCCCAGCACAAGTACGAAAGCATCGCACAGCGGCAATACTTTTGTACTTGACGAATAGCTCCCTACCTGCACACTTCCTGCGCGCTGGCAGAGAGCTACCCGTCGCTGTCCGGGTTACAGCAGCTGCGTGTGACATCACACAGCCACTGCGGCCCGCCCCTTCCCCCCCACACACACACATACGATCCGAGCATGCCTGCGTTGCCCGGGCGGCGCCCCCATAACGGTGGCCAAATGCCTCCGGCCTGCCCCCTCCCGCCCAGAGACCGCCTCTACCTGTCAATCACGCAGAGGCGATCGCTGAGCTGAGATGGCCATCGGCTGCCTGGCATGCGCCGACGCACTTCAGCGTCGGCGCATGCGCCGTTCAGACCTGATCGGCTGCTGTGCAAAAACGCACAGCAGCGATCAGGTCTGAATTAGGCCAATGAATTCTTTATTTTTATAGTACACCCAGATAAGGGAATACATACACACATAACGGAGCAATATAAAGAGCATCATCCAAACGCCTGGGACATAAAAAAACAAACGAGTAAAAATAAGAATTTACTCACCGGTAATTCTATTTCTCGTAGTCCGTAGTGGATGCTGGGAACTCCGAAAGGACCATGGGGAATAGCGGGCTCCGAAGGAGGCTGGGCACTCTAGAAAGATTTAGGACTACCTGGTGTGCACTGGCTCCTCCCACTATGACCCTCCTCCAAGCCTCAGTTAGGACACTGTGCCCGGACGAGCGTACACAATAAGGAAGGATTTTGAATCCCGGGTAAGACTCATACCAGCCACACCAATCACACCGTATAACCTGTGATCTGAACCCAGTTAACAGTATGAAACCACTGAGCCTCTCAACAGATGGCTCAACAATAACCCGATTTAGTTAACAATAACTATGTACAAGTATTGCAGATAAACCGCACTTGGGATGGGCGCCCAGCATCCACTACGGACTACGAGAAATAGAATTACCGGTGAGTAAATTCTTATTTTCTCTAACGTCCTAGTGGATGCTGGGAACTCCGAAAGGACCATGGGGATTATACCAAAGCTCCCAAACGGGCGGGAGAGTGCGGATGACTCTGCAGCACCGAATGAGAGAACTCCAGGTCCTCCTCAGCCAGGGTATCAAATTTGTAGAATTTTGCAAATGTGTTTGCCCCTGACCAAGTAGCTGCTCGTCAAAGTTGTAAAGCCGAGACCCCTCGGGCAGCCGCCCAAGATGAGCCCACCTTCCTAGTGGAATGGGCATTTACAGATTTTGGCTGTGGCAGGCCTGCCACAGAATGAGCAAGCTGAATTGTACTACAAATCCAGCGAGCAATAGTCTGCTTAGAAGCAGGAGCACCCAGCTTGTTGGGTGCATACAGGATAAACAGCGAGTCAGATTTTCTGACTCCAGCCGTCCTGGAAACATATATTTTCAGGGCCCTGACAACGTCTAGCAACTTGGAGTCCTCCAAGTCCCTAGTAGCCGCAGGCACCACAATAGGCTGGTTCAGGTGAAACGCTGACACCACCTTTGGGAGAAATTGGGGACGAGTCCTCAATTCTGCCCTATCCATATGGAAAATCAGATAAGGGCTTTTACATGATAAAGCCGCCAATTCTGACACACGCCTGGCTGAAGCCAAAGCCAATAACATGACCACTTTCCACGTGAGATATTTCAGATCCACGGTTTTTAGTGGCTCAAACCAATGTGATTTTAAGAAACTCAACATCACGTTGAGATCCCAAGGTGCCACAGGAGGCACAAATGGGGGCTGAATATGCAGCACTCCTTTCACAAATGTCTGAACTTCAGGTACTGAAGCTAGTTCTTTTTGAAAGAAAATCGACAGAGCCGAGATCTGTACTTTAATGGAGCCTAGTTTTAGGCCCATATTAACTCCTGCTTGCAGGAAATGCAGAAATCGACCTAGTTGAAATTCCTCTGTTGGGGCCTTTTCGGCCTCACACCATGCAACATACTTCCGCCATATGCGGTGATAATGATTTGCTGTAACCTCTTTTCTAGCTTTAATAAGCGTAGGAATGACTTCCTCCGGAATGCCCTTTTCCTTCAGGATCCGGCGTTCAACCGCCATGCCGTCAAACGCAGCCGCGGTAAGTCTTGGAACAGACAGGGCCCCTGCTGTAGCAGGTCTTGTCTGAGCGGCAGAGACCACGGGTCCTCTGAGATCATCTCTTGAAGTTCCGGGTACCACGCTCTTCTTGGCCAATCCGGAACCACGAGAATTGTGTTTACACCTCGCTTTCTTATTATTCTCAATACCTTTGGTATGAGAGGTAGAGGAGGGAACACATAAACTGACTGGTACACCCACGGTGTCACTAGAGCGTCCACAGCTATCGCCTGAGGGTCTCTTGACCTGGCGCAATACCTCTCTAGTTTTTTGTTTAGGCGGGACGCCATCATGTCCACCTGTGGACGACCCCACTGATTTACAATCATTTGGAAGATTTCTGGATGAAGTCCCCGCTCTCCCGGGTGGAGGTCGTGCCTGCTGAGAAAGTCTGCTTCCCAGTTGTCCACTCCCGGGATGAACACTGCTGACAGGGCTAGTACATGATTTTCCGCCCATCGGAGAATCCTTGTGGCTTCTGCCATTGCCATCCTGCTTCTTGTGCCGCCCTGTCGATTCACATGGGCGACTGCCGTGATGTTGTCTGACTGGATCAGCACCGGCTGGTGTAGGAGCAGGGATTTTGCTTGACTTAGGGTATTGTAAATGGCCCTTAGTTCCAGAATATTTATGTGAAGGGAAGTCTCCTGACTTGACCATAGTCCTTGGAAGTTTCTTCCCTTTGTGACTGCCCCCCAGCCTCGTAGGCTGGCATCCGTGGTCACCAGGACCCAGTCCTGTATGCCGAATCTGCGGCCCTCCAAAAGATGAGCACTCTGCAGCCACCACAGAAGAGACACCCTGGTTCTTGGGGACAGGGTTATCAAGCGATGCATCTGAAGATGCGATCCGGACCACTTGTCCAACAGGTCCCACTGAAAAATCCTGGCATGGAACCTGCCGAATGGAATTGCTTCGTAAGAAGCTACCATCTTTCCCAGGACCCGCGTGCAGTGATGCACCGATACCTGTTTTGGTTTTAGGAGGTCTCTGACTAGAGAAGACAACTCCCTGGCTTTCTCCTCTGGGAGAAACACTTTTTTCTGGACTGTGTCCAGAATCATTCCCAGGAACATTAGACGTGTCGTCGGGACCAGCTGTGACTTTGGGATATTCGGAATCCAGCCGTGCTGGCGCAGCACTTCCTGAGATAGTGCTACTCCCACTAACAACTGTTCCTTGGATCGTGCCTTTATTAGGAGATCGTCCAAGTATGGGATAATTAAAACTCCCTTTTTTCGAAGGAGTATCATCATTTCCGCCATAACCTTGGTAAATACCCTCGGTGCCGTGGAGAGTCCAAACGGCAGCGTCTGGAATTGGTAATGGCAATCCTGTACCACAAATCTGAGGTACTCCTGGTGAGGATGGTAAATGGGGACATGCAGGTAAGCATCCTTGATGTCCAGGGATACCATGTAATCCCCCTCCTCCAGGCTTGCAATAACCGCCCTGAGCGATTCCATCTTGAACTTGAATTTTTTTATGTATGTGTTCAAGGATTTCAAATTTAAAATGGGTCTCACCGAACCGTCCGGTTTCGGCACCACAAATAGTGTGGAATAGTAACCCCGGCCTTGTTGAAGTAGGGGTACCTTGATTATCACCTGCTGGGAATACAGCTTGTGAATCGCTGCTAGCACCGCCTCCCTGTCTGAGGGAGCAATCAGCAAAGCAGATTTTAGGAACCGGTGGGGTGGAGCCGCCTCGAATTCCAGCTTGTACCCCTGAGATACTATTTGAAGGATCCAGGGATCCACCTGTGAGCGAGCCCACTGATCGCTGAACTTCATGAGGCGGGCCCCCACCGTACCTGGCTCCGCCTGTGGAGCCCCACCGTCATGCGGCGGACTTGGTCAATATTTTCTGACGGTTTATCCGACCACGCAGCGGCAGCACTGCACATCCATGCTGACGCAATAGCTGGTCTAAGTATAATGCCTGAGTGTGTATATACAGACTTCAGGATCGCCTCCTGCTTTCTATCAGCAGGTTCCTTAAGGGCGGCCGTATCCTGAGACGGTAGTGCCACCTTTTTAGACAAACGTGTGAGCGCTTTATCCACTCTAGGAGGTGTTTCCCAACGTAACCTATCCTCTGGCGGGAAAGGGAACGCCATTAGTACCTTCTTAGGAATTACCAATTTCTTATCAGGGGAAGCCCACGCTTCTTCACACACTTCATTTAATTCATCTGACGGGGGAAAAACTACAGGTAGTTTTTTCTCCCCAAACATAATACCCTTTTTTGTGGTACCTGGATGTAAATCAGAGATATTTAACACCTCTTTCATTGCCTCAATCATGCAGTGAATGGCCTTCATGGGCATTAAATTTGACTCCTCGTCGTCGACACTGGTGTCAGTATCCGTGTCGACATCTACTTGTGCCATCTGAGATAGCGGGCGTTTCAGAGCCCCTGATGACTTTTGAGACACCTGGACAGGCACGAGCTGAGAACTCGGCTGTCCCGCAGTCGGCATGTCGTCAAATTTCTTATGTAATGAGTCTATACGTGCACTCATTTCTTTCCATAAGCACATCCACTCAGGTGTCTGCCCCCCAGGGGGTGACATCCCTTCTAAAGGCATCTGCTCCGCCTCCACCTCATTATCCTCATCAAACATATCGACACAGCCGTACCGACACACTCCACACACACAGGGAATGCTCAATATAGAGGACAGGACCCACAAAAGCCCTTTGGGGGGACAGAGTGAGAGTATGCCAGCACACACCAGAGCGCTATATAAGGCAGGGACTAACTGAGTTATGTCCCTTATAGCTGCTTTTTAATATAAACTATATACTGCGCCAAATTAAATGCCCCCCCTCTCTCTTTTTTACCCTTTTCTGTAGAGTAGTCTGCAGGGGAGAGCCAGGGAGCTTCCTTCCAGCGGAACTGTGAGGGAAATATGGCGCCCAGTGTGCTGAGGGAGATAGCTCCGCCCCTTTCCCGCGGCCTATTCTCCCGCTTTTTTCTGGATTCTGGCAGGGGTATTTACCTCATATATAGCCCCTGGGGCTATATATTGAGGTATTTTTGCCAGCCAAGGTGTTTTTATTGCTGCCTCAGGGCGCCCCCCCCCCCCCCAGCGCCCTGAACCCTCAGTGACCGGAGTGTGAAGTGTGAGAGGAGCAATGGCGCACAGCTGCAGTGCTGTGCGCTACCTTGGTGAAGACTGATGTCTTCATGCCGCCGATTTTCCGGACCATCTTCTTGCTTCTGGCTCTGTAAGGGGGACGGCGGCGCGGTTCCGGGACCGAACATCAAGGCTGGGCCTGCGGTCGATCCCTCTGGAGCCAATGGTGTCCAGTAGCCTAAGAAGCCCAATCCGGCTGCAAGCAGGTGAGTTCGCTTCTTCTCCCCTTAGTCTCTCGCTGCAGTGAGCCTGTTGCCAGCAGGTCTCACTGAAAATAATAAACCTAAGACTATCTTTCTTCTAAGAGCTCAGGAGAGCCCCTAGTGTGCATCCAACCTCGGCCGGGCACAAAATCTAACTGAGGCTTGGAGGAGGGTCATAGTGGGAGGAGCCAGTGCACACCAGGTAGTCCTAAATCTTTCTAGAGTGCCCAGCCTCCTTCGGAGCCCGCTATTCCCCATGGTCCTTTCGGAGTTCCCAGCATCCACTAGGACGTTAGAGAAATAATAATGCCCTAAATACACCATTTCTAACCCTTGAACATCTCCGGATTTAGGGCTGATACTGATGGTGGTATCTGATCATAATTCAGACGTTGTGTCCGGCCACACACAAAGCTCATCGGCCCTGGGCACTCTCCTGCACCTGCAAGGATCAGTCAGCATTTCCCCCAGACGGGGCAGAACTCTGCATCCCAGCCACCATCCTGATATCAGGAGCCATGTGCAAACGCGTGCCGTGCAGGGATATTTGCTCATAGAGGTCCATGGCGTCAGTTTTAGTGCATCTGTTACACACCTACCATTACATATTAGTGGAACCCATGTATAGACCTATAAAGTGTATGGACAGGCTTCTCTGCACAAATACACTGAATTTACTGCAAATCGCAATCATAATCATATAATGACACACACAGCAGGCCATACACAGACCACAGCACTTTCATACCCTCCAACATTTTACACATAAAAATCGGTACAAATTAGAAAAGGGGGCGTGGCTATGGGTAAAGGTGCGTGGCCACGCACCTTTTCCTATACTTTCAATGGAAGTTTGGAGAGCCAAAAATCGGTACAGACCGAAAAAAAAAGGTCCTGTACCTATTAAAAAGGTGCAGCTGGAGGGTATGCACTTTCTTATGTAAATATCTGCTAGGCTGACAGGAACAACTACTGTCATAACATACAACAAAGCACACCGTTCCGTGTTTACTAACACACATCCTACCAACATTCCTGAGCCTATAATATCGACCGTATATAGACCACGCCCCTTATTCCATGTGACCGATGAGTCAACACCCATTTTACTGACTCACGAAAAGTTGGGGTTACTCTTAGCAACCAATTGTGCATTACCATGACCGTATTCTTAAAATCACAATTGGTTGCTATAGGCAACAACATCTTATCTACATAAATTTCCGCCATTGTGTTTGCGGTTGGATTCATAAACCTTAGGCTGCAATATGATCATAAGAACTGCAGCATAGATCAATGCAGAGACAGCCCTTCGCACTTCTATGAAACTCAGCAAATAATACAGCAACCTATCCCATTAAAGCAGGGAGGTATTTTGTGGGTTGAACCAATATTCAGCCAATCAGTACACTAAGAATGTGGGACATATAACCGCCTCGTGCCTCGTGCAACTTGCTCCCTGTACATGGATGGGCTTGGCACACTGGAATATTAGTTAAGCCCAGAAATTGGCCACCTGTGCTGCGTGTAGGTGACTGGGACGACAAAAGACACAGGAAAGTATTCAGATAGGTAAAATAAAGACAATATAAGCTCCGCCCCCGATTAACTCAAACTCCACCCTGCCCAGGAGCTGCAATGGGGATAATCTTTGCCTCACTACGAGGTCCACAAATCAGGTCTCTCCCACATTTGGGAGGTGCAATCATAGTTTTAATAAATAGTCGCCTGATGCACAGGTAACTGTGGATGCAGTGCTGACCAGCAACTAATCAGATTCTATGTGTCATTTTTCTAGTACAGTTTTGGAGCTGAAAGTAAACGCCTCATTTGTTGCTCAGGGTAGAGTTTCGATACATTGGAACTAAACAGTAAACTGGAGACACAAGTACTTAGGTTTCAAATACACTATGGGGGTCATTCCGACCCGATCGCTCGCCGCAGTTTGTCGCAGCGCAGTGATCGGGTCGGAACTGCACAAGCGCCGGCGCCGCAGTACGCCGGCGCATGGCAGCCGTCATTGTCTAGCGATCGCCTCTGAGGTAGGTGGTCGCTGGGCGGGAGGGGGCTGGATGGCAGCGTTAAGCCGCCGTTTTAGGAGGAGCGGTCCGGCCAACGCAGGCGTGGCCAGACCATTGAAGGGGACGGGCCACGGTGACTGCGTGATGTCACACGCAGCGGCTGCAGGCCGGGGAGCGACGAGTAGCTCCCGGCCAGTACGCTAAAGCTGCGCTGGCCGGGAGCTACTCTTGAAGTGCAAAGGCATCACAGCTGTGCGATGCCTTTGCACTTCTGCGGGGGGTGAGGGGGGGGGGGGGGGGGAACTGACATGCGGGGCAGACTAGCCCTGTGCTGGGCGTACCCCCCACATGTCTGTGTGAATGATCGTAGCTGTGCTAAATTTAGAACAGCTACAATCAACTCGGAATGACCCCCTATAGTTCTAGTAAACTGGCACATACACGTAGCCTGTTACATCTCATTCCAATTATGGGAAATATAAGATTGTGCTTTAAAGATTGTAAAGATTGGGTGAAAAACAAGACTTTGGAAAACCATGATAATAGGCGTCAGAGCTCAGGGTTGCGAGAATAGTTTTCCATTTTCTCCTCCATGTCACACAATTGCTGGTGTGAAGTCAGGTTTGTAAAGCACCTGACATTGCAATGAACACGAGTTACCGTAGCGCAGCAATGGGGTAGGAGAATTCTATTGCAAGTCCTTGGTTAGCATCACAATGACGGAATTCCGATGCAATGAATGAGAATTGATACAGTAACAGTATTCAGCCATTGTCACCGAATGCGTCGCCTTTTACATACCTGATAAGTTGCGATGGCCTCTCTGTCGAGTGCCCTCGTCACCGAAACCTCTCCGGTATTTTCATTTATTCTGAATAAGCCCTTGGGTTCCTCATCCACGCCCTTTCCAAAAATGCGTAGCCTTGATCCCTGTATCCTGTCGCTCACCACAACCTGGAAGAGAAAATGACGCCAGTTTAATGACTGAGTCACAAGCGATTAATACAGCTTACGTGTATACAGCAAGACATCTCATTGTGTATCTTCCTAAAATGAGAAATGGCAAAATGGACCGTGGCTTACAGCGGAAGGATCCAAGTCCAACTAGTGGCCCGTGGGCCAGATCCAGCCCTACATTTCATGTTGTGACAGTATTTAAACATAGATGATTCATGCAGGGGCATTTAAAATATAGGGATGTATTTATCAAACTCATTTTATCCTTAACGTATGCGGTGATAAGTAGGGAGCCAAGAGGGGGGGCGCGGGAATATAGGTGGTCATTCCGAGTTGTTCGCGCGCTAGCAGTTTTTAGCAGCCGTGCAAACGCTATGCCGCCGCCCACTGGGAGTGTATTTTAGCTTAGCAGAAGTGCAAACGAAAGGATCGCAGAGCGGCGGCAAACTTTTTTGGTGCAGTTTTAGAGTAGCTCAAAACCTACTCAGCGCTTGCGATCACTTCAGACTGTTCAGTTCCTGTTTTGACATCACGAACACGCCCTGCGTTCGCCCAGCCACGCCTGCGTTTTTCCTGGCACGCCTGTGTTTTTCCGAACACTCCCTGAAAACGCCCACTTCATGTCACCCAGAAACACCCACTTCATGTCAATCACTCTGCGGCCAGCAGTGCGACTGAAAAGCTTCGCTAGACCTTGTGTGAAACTACATCGTTCATTGCAATAGTACGACGCGCGTGCACATTGCTCCGCATATGCATGTGCAGAAGTGCCGCTTTTTTTTGCCTCATTGCTGCTGAACGAATGAAAGCAGCTAGCGATCAACTCAGAATGACCACCATAATCTTATATTGATCCTCTAGTTTATTAGTATCTACCTCGCCCTAATTCTTCTCTACCCCTATAGCAGGATTCCCTCCTGTACCCATGATATATTTGAAAGCTTCTATTGAGCCCCCACTCGCCTCCTGCACTCCCAACTGTGCACTTCCCAAATCTAGCACTACTGTGCAGGACGCAATATGCAAATCACCAGCCTTCCGAGGCATTGAACATACAGACGCAGTAATGGGGTACTCCTGGGAAGACAGTCGGGGACAAGTTAAGAGGGGAGAGGGGATCTTTCTATAATTTAGAGCCCCATTCCTAAAATATATTAAATGACATTTAATTTTAAACATGACTTATATTGTTCCCAAACCATCCAATGCATCATCACCCTTATTAAATGAAATTCCTTATCAGTGCTTTTCACAGTGTTATTGGTGGTACTGCACATGCTCCGTAGCGGAGCGCAGGCATCTACGGGCGAATCCAAGTCATACGCATCTCAGTCACACCTACACGTGCACTGAATGAGCGTAGCGGGGTGTGTACGTAGGCTGATTGAGCGCTAAGTTGAGTGGGAATTGCGGACTATGCGAGGTCGGGGGGTATTTGCATAGATTTGTCTGACACCGGATGGATCTCCTGCGCCAGGTAGTGCGCGCTGATGATGACGATGGTTATTTGAACCACAACTCTGCATAAGGTCGAATCCCCGCTGTTCTGTCTGAGCACGCAGTGGAGGTGTAACTGCGTCAAACTAGGGTGCAACTTGTAACTCCAGCCAAGGGACAGCAGAATAACACTGTAGGTGACCGTGTCTGTACAATACAACGTTATAATATAATTCACCTTGTTTCTGTTTTATGTAATGTTGTTTATAACAGATTTACAGACTATGGTGTTTCTGTATATTACTGGCCCTCATCATCATCTTAGGACTGACATCATATACAATACATACAGTAGGATAACAGACACAAGGTATTATTGCAGGAAGACATTATACAGTATGTGTCAATCAATTCTATATTACCGGAGACCTCTCCAAGGACGCATTCTATTCAATAACCCTGACAATACACAGCGGCGTAACGCATGCTGAACGTCATTAATAGAGCCATGCACTGTTACATGTACCGTAGGTAGATTACGCTGTCGCCGTGTGACTGTGCGAGAGGCCCTGCTTTGTGGGACAACACGACGGATGTATTTGTAAAACGCCAGTTGGTACGCTACACACACGGCCGGGAACTGAGGAGGACGACATGTAAATGATAGTCCATTAATGAAGGAGTCCTTGTGTTCCGCAATTACTATTCATCAACGCCATGCCTTGTATCTTATACCAACAACTTGTAATACAGTAATACCCCTTTAACACTGCGCAAATTACCTGGTATCAACCCGGCGTATTGCTGGGTCGACACGGGTCGGCGTGCAGTGTGAAAGCGCCATGGCGGAATTCCCGGGTCACCTGACCCGGTAATTCAACCCGGGAATAAAGCAGTGTTAGTACCGGGTCAGTGGCGGAGTAAATGGGTTCCCGGGTCAATGCGACCCAGGACCTCTTCACTAGATCTGCTACTGGCGTTGCCCCCCCCCCCCCCCATGGCAACCCGTCCTTCCCCCAATGGCAACCCGTCCGGCACATTGCTGGGTTAGGGAAGCCTGCAGTAGCGTCCAATGCCGGATCCCACCCGGGAAGGACCCGTTTCCAATTCCCGGGTGGGATCCGGCATTTGCGGTGTGAAAGGGGTATTAGAGGACACTTCTACATGTACTGTAAGCAAAAGAACCCCTAAAGCCCCAAATGGGTGTTTTTCTATAGGACCCATGCAGGTGACCTATGGGCTCCTAGCTGCCATGTCACAGGATGGGTTTGAAAAATGACAGCTAGGAGCGGATTGGCCGGTACTTTATCTCCAGCAACTTTATCTCCATCCAAGTCTTTAGTACATAGACCCCTTAAACCGTTATGGTATTATTTATGTTTAGACCACGCCCGTCTTCCTATGCTTTATTATTAATGCATACTGATCTATAGTGGAAGTATGAGTCGCTCAACCGATATACCCGAGAATAGAATCTTTCAATTCATTAGTAACTAAAAGGCGCTATTGAGGCATGAGGCACCTTACAAGATGGTCCTCAATATGGTTCCCTGGCAATGGGTCCACTTCAATTGCCATAATCACTGCAAAAGGCTACACTAGTACATTCCCCTTGTATATACTGAATTGATGGGGTCTGCACCTGGCCCTAAAAGTGTATCTGGTCCGCAGTCTAGAGATGAGCGCCGGAAATTTTTCGGGTTTTGGTTTTGGGTTCGGTTCCGCGGCCGTGTTTTGGGTTCGACCGCATTTTGGCAAAACCTCACCAAATTTTTTTTGTCGGATTCGGGTGTGTTTTGGATTCGGGTGTTTTTTTCAAAAAACACTAAAAAACAGCTTAAATCATAGAATTTGGGGGTCATTTTGATCCCAAAGTATTATTAACCTCAAAAACCATAATTTACACTCATTTTCAGTCTATTCTGAATACCTCAAACCTCACAATATTATTTTTAGTCCTAAAATTTGCACCTAGGTCACTGGATGACTAAGCTAAGCGACCCAAGTGGCCGACACAAACACCGGGCCCATCTAGGAGTGGCACTGCAGTGTCACGCAGGATGTCCCTTCCAAAAAACCCTCCCCAAACAGCACATGACGCAAAGAAAAAAAGAGGCGCAATGAGGTAGCTGTGTGAGTAAGATAAGCGACCCTAGTGGCCGACACAAACACCGGGCCCATCTAGGAGTGGCACTGCAGTGTCACGCAGGATGTCCCTTCCAAAAAACCCTCCCCAAACAGCACATGACGCAAAGAAAAAAAGAGGCGCAATGAGGTAGCTGTGTGAGTAAGATAAGCGACCCTAGTGGCCGACACAAACACCGGGCCCATCTAGGAGTGGCACTGCAGTGTCACGCAGGATGTCCCTTCCAAAAAACCCTCCCCAAACAGCACATGACGCAAAGAAAAAAAAGAGGCGCAATGAGGTAGCTGTGTGAGTAAGATAAGCGACCCTAGTGGCCGACACAAACACCGGGCCCATCTAGGAGTGGCACTGCAGTGTCACGCAGGATGTCCCTTCCAAAAAACCCTCCCCAAACAGCACATGACGCAAAGAAAAAAAGAGGCGCAATGAGGTAGCTGTGTGAGTAAGATAAGCGACCCTAGTGGCCGACACAAACACCGGGCCCATCTAGGAGTGGCACTGCAGTGTCACGCAGGATGTCCCTTCCAAAAAACCCTCCCCAAACAGCACATGACGCAAAGAAAAAAAGAGGCGCAATGAGGTAGCTGTGTGAGTAAGATAAGCGACCCTAGTGGCCGACACAAACACCGGGCCCATCTAGGAGTGGCACTGCAGTGTCACGCAGGATGTCCCTTTCAAAAAACCCTCCCCAAACAGCACATGACGCAAAGAAAAAAAGAGGCGCAATGAGGTAGCTGTGTGAGTAAGATAAGCGACCCTAGTGGCCGACACAAACACCGGGCCCATCTAGGAGTGGCACTGCAGTGTCACGCAGGATGTCCCTTCCAAAAAACTCTCCCCAAACAGCACATGACGCAAAGAAAAAAAGAGGCGCAATGAGGTAGCTGTGTGAGTAAGATAAGCGACCCTAGTGGCCGACACAAACACCGGGCCCATCTAGGAGTGTCACTGCAGTGTCACGCAGGATGTCCCTTCCAAAAAACCCTCCCCAAACAGCACATGACGCAAAGAAAAAAAGAGGCACAATGAGGTAGCTGTGTGAGTAAGATAAGCGACCCTAGTGGCCGACACAAACACCGGGCCCATCTAGGAGTGTCACTGCAGTGTCACGCAGGATGTCCCTTCCAAAAAACCCTCCCCAAACAGCACATGACGCAAAGAAAAATTAAAGAAAAAAGAGGTGCAAGATGGAATTGTCCTTGGGCCCTCCCACCCACCCTTATGTTGTATAAACAGGACATGCACACTTTAACCAACCCATCATTTCAGTGACAGGGTCTGCCACACGACTGTGACTGAAATGACGGGTTGGTTTGGACCCCCACCAAAAAAGAAGCAATTAATCTCTCCTTGCACAAACTGGCTCTACAGAGGCAAGATGTCCACCTCATCATCATCCTCCGATATATCACCGTGTACATCCCCCTCCTCACAGATTATCAATTCGTCCCCACTGGAATCCACCATCTCAGCTCCCTGTGTACTTTGTGGAGGCAATTGCTGCTGGTCAATGTCTCCACGGAGGAATTGATTATAATTCATTTTAATGAACATCATCTTCTCCACATTTTCTGGATGTAACCTCGTACGCCGATTGCTGACAAGGTGAGCGGCGGCACTAAACACTCTTTCGGAGTACACACTTGTGGGAGGGCAACTTAGGTAGAATAAAGCCAGTTTGTGCAAGGGCCTCCAAATTGCCTCTTTTTCCTGCCAGTATAAGTACGGACTGTGTGACGTGCCTACTTGGATGCGGTCACTCATATAATCCTCCACCATTCTTTCAATGTTGAGAGAATCATATGCAGTGACAGTAGACGACATGTCCGTAATCGTTGTCAGGTCCTTCAGTCCGGACCAGATGTCAGCATCAGCAGTCGCTCCAGACTGCCCTGCATCACCGCCAGCGGGTGGGCTCGGAATTCTGAGCCTTTTCCTCGCACCCCCAGTTGCGGGAGAATGTGAAGGAGGAGATGTTGACAGGTCGCGTTCCGCTTGACTTGACAATTTTCTCACCAGCAGGTCTTTCAACCCCAGCAGACTTGTGTCTGCCGGAAAGAGAGATCCAAGGTAGGCTTTAAATCTAGGATCGAGCACGGTGGCCAAAATGTAGTGCTCTGATTTCAACAGATTGACCACCCGTGAATCCTTGTTAAGCGAATTAAGGGCTCCATCCACAAGTCCCACATGCCTAGCGGAATCGCTCCGTGTTAGCTCCTCCTTCAATGTCTCCAGCTTCTTCTGCAAAAGCCTGATGAGGGGAATGACCTGACTCAGGCTGGCAGTGTCTGAACTGACTTCACGTGTGGCAAGTTCAAAGGGCATCAGAACCTTGCACAACGTTGAAATCATTCTCCACTGCGCTTGAGACAGGTGCATTCCACCTCCTATATCGTGCTCAATTGTATAGGCTTGAATGGCCTTTTGCTGCTCCTCCAACCTCTGAAGCATATAGAGGGTTGAATTCCACCTCGTTACCACTTCTTGCTTCAGATGATGGCAGGGCAGGTTCAGTAGTTTTTGGTGGTGCTCCAGTCTTCTGTACGTGGTGCCTGTACGCCGAAAGTGTCCCGCAATTCTTCTGGCCACCGACAGCATCTCTTGCACGCCCCTGTCGTTTTTTAAATAATTCTGCACCACCAAATTCAAGGTATGTGCAAAACATGGGACGTGCTGGAATTTGCCCATATTTAATGCACACACAATATTGCTGGCGTTGTCCGATGCCACAAATCCACAGGAGAGTCCAATTGGGGTAAGCCATTCCGCGATGATCTTCCTCAGTTGCCGTAAGAGGTTTTCAGCTGTGTGCGTATTCTGGAAACTGGTGATACAAAGCGTAGCCTGCCTAGGAAAGAGTTGGCGTTTGCGAGATGCTGCTACTGGTGCCGCCGCTGCTGTTCTTGCGGCGGGAGTCCATACATCTACCCAGTGGGCTGTCACAGTCATATAGTCCTGACCCTGTCCTGCTCCACTTGTTCACATGTCCGTGGTTAAGTGGACATTGGGTACAGCTGCATTTTTTAGGACACTGGTGACTCTTTTTCTGAGGTCTGTGTACATTTTCGGTATCGCCTGCCTAGAGAAATGGAACCTAGATGGTATTTGGTACCGGGGACACAGTACCTCCAACAAGTCTCTAGTTGGCTCTGCAGTAATGATGGATACCGGAACCACGTTTCTCACCACCAAGGATGCCAAGGCCTCAGTTATCCGCTTTGCAGTAGGATGACTGCTGTGATATTTCATCTTCCTCGCAAAGGACTGTTGGACAGTCAATTGCTTGGTGGAAGTAGTAAAAGTGGTCTTACGACTTCCCCTCTGGGATGACCATCGACTCCCAGCAGCAACAACAGCAGCGCCAGCAGCAGTAGGCGTTACACGCAAGGATGCATCTGAGGAATCCCAGGCAGGAGAGGAATCGTCAGAATTGCCAGTGACATGGCCTGCAGGACTATTGGCATTCCTGGGGAAGGAGGAAATTGACACTGAGGGAGTTGGTGGGGTGGTTTGCGTGAGCTTGGTTACAAGAGGAAGGGATTTACTGGTCAGTGGACTGCTTCCGCTGTCACCCAAAGTTTTTGAACTTGTCACTGACTTATTATGAATGTGCTGCAGGTGACGTATAAGGGAGGATGTTCCGAGGTGGTTAACGTCCTTACCCCTACTTATTACAGCTTGACAAAGGCAACACACGGCTTGACACCTGTTGTCCGCATTTCTGTTGAAATACTTCCACACCGAAGAGCTGATTTTTTTGGTATTTTCACCAGGCATGTCAGTGGCCATATTCCTCCCACGGACAACAGGTGTCTCCCCGGGTGCCTGACTTAAACAAACCACCTCACCATCAGAATCCTCCTGGTCAATTTCCTCCCCAGCGCCAGCAACACCCATATCCTCCTCATCCTGGTGTACTTCAACACTGACATCTTCAATCTGACTATCAGGAACTGGACTGCGGGTGCTCCTTCCAGCACTTGCAGGGGGCGTGCAAATGGTGGAAGGCGCATGCTCTTCACGTCCAGTGTTGGGAAGGTCAGGCATCGCAACCGACACAATTGGACTCTCCTTGTGGATTTGGGATTTCGAAGAACGCACAGTTCTTTGCGGTGCTTTTGCCAGCTTGAGTCTTTTCAGTTTTCTAGCGAGAGGCTGAGTGCTTCCATCCTCATGTGAAGCTGAACCACTAGCCATGAACATAGGCCAGGGCCTCAGCCGTTCCTTGCCACTCCGTGTGGTAAATGGCATATTGGCAAGTTTACGCTTCTCCTCCGACAATTTTATTTTAGGTTTTGGAGTCCTTTTTTTACTGATATTTGGTGTTTTGGATTTGACATGCTCTGTACTATGACATTGGGCATCGGCCTTGGCAGACGACGTTGCTGGCATTTCATCGTCTCGGCCATGACTAGTGGCAGCAGCTTCAGCACGAGGTGGAAGTGGATCTTGATCTTTCCCTAATTTTGGAACCTCAACATTTTTGTTCTCCATATTTTAATAGGCACAACTAAAAGGCACCTCAGGTAAACAATGGAGATGGATGGATACTAGTATACTTATGGATGGACTGCCGAGTGCCGACACAGAGGTAGCTACAGCCGTGGACTAACGTACTGTGTCTGCTGCTAATATAGACTGGATGATTGATAATGAGATGAAATCAATATATATATGTATGTATATATAATATCACTAGTACTGCAGCCGGACAGGTAGATAATATATTTATTAGGTAATGATGACTGATGACGGACCTGCTGGACACTGTCAGCTCAGCAGCACCGCAGACTGCTACAGTAAGCTACTATACTCTATAGTAGTATGTACAATGAAGAAAGAAAAAAAAAAAAACACGGGTAGGTGGTATACAATTATGGATGGACTGCCGAGTTCCGACACAGAGGTAGCTACAGCCGTGGACTAACGTACTGTGTCTGCTGCTAATATAGACTGGATGATTGATAATGAGATGAAATCAATATATATATGTATGTATATATAATATCACTAGTACTGCAGCCGGACAGGTAGATAATATATTTATTAGGTAATGATGACTGATGACGGACCTGCTGGACACTGTCAGCTCAGCAGCACCGCAGACTGCTACAGTAAGCTACTATACTATAGTAGTATGTACAAAGAAGAACGAAAAAAAAAAAACCACGGGTAGGTGGTATACAATTATGGATGGACTGCTGAGTGCCGACACAGAGGTAGCTACAGCCGTGGACTAACGTACTGTGTCTGCTGCTAATATAGACTGGATGATTGATAATGAGATGAAATCAATATATATATGTATGTATATATAATATCACTAGTACTGCAGCCGGACAGGTAGATAATATATTTATTAGGTAATGATGACTGATGAAGGACCTGCTGGACACTGTCAGCTCAGCAGCACCGCAGACTGCTACAGTAAGCTACTATACTCTATAGTAGTATGTACAAAGAAGAAAGAAAAAAAAAAAACCACGGGTAGGTGGTATACAATTATGGATGGACTGCCGAGTGCCGACACAGAGGTAGCTACAGCCGTGGACTAACGTACTGTGTCTGCTGCTAATATAGAATCTAGACTGGATGATAAATTATTGATAATGAGATGAAATCAATATAATATCACTAGTACCTCAGCCGGACAGGTACTATATATATATTTATTATGTAATGACTGATGACGGACCTGCTGGACACTGTCAGGTCAGCACAGCACCGCAGACTGCTACAGTAAGCTACTATAGTAGTATGTATAAAGAAGAATGAAAAAAAAAAACCCACGGGTAGGTGGTATACAATATTATATATATATATATATATATTATATACAATTATATATATATATATATATATATATATATTAAACTGGTGGTGATTGATTATTAAACTGGTGGTCACTTCAGGACAGGTCACGTTGCAACTTGCAACTAGTACTCCGAGGCCTAAGCAGACAATCACAAAATATATTATTATACTGGTGGTCAGTGTGGTCACAACAATGGCAGTGTGGCACTGACTCTGGCAGCAAAAGTGTGCACTGTACGTTATATGTACTCCTGAGTCCTGCTCTCAGACTCTAACTGCTCCCCACTGTCAGTGTCTCCCCCACAAGTCAGATAATACACTTACAGTCACACTATCTAATCTATAAATATCACTTCAGCAAGTAGTATAGTAGTATACAGTAGTACTCCTCCTAATAATGCTCCCCGAAAATACTGTGTCTCTCTCTTCTCTAAACGGAGAGGACGCCAGCTACGTCCTCTCCCTATGACTCTCAATGCACGTGTGAAAATGGCGGCGACGCGCGGCTCCTTATATAGAATCCGAGTCTCGCGATAGAATCCGAGCCTCGCGAGAATCCGACAGCGTGATGATGACGTTCGGGCGCGCTCCGGTTAGCCGAGCAAGGCGGGAAGATCCGAGCCTGCTCGGACCCGTGTAAAAAACCTGAAGTTCGGGCGGGTTCGGATTCAGAGGAACCGAACCCGCTCATCTCTAGTCCGCACCTGGACCCACGAGTGTATCTGGTCCGCACCGGGGCCTCAAGGGGATCTGGTTCGCACCGGGGCCCCAAAGTGTATCTGGTCCGTACCAGCCCCCGAGAGTACCTGGTCAGCATCGGGCCCCCAAGTGTATCTGGTCCGTACCAGCCCCTGAGAGTACCTAGTCAGCATCGGGCCCCCCGAGTGTATCTGGTCCGCACCGGGGCCCCCAAGTGTATCTGGTTCGCACTGGGGCCCCCAAGTGTATCTGGTCCGTACCAGCCCCCGAGAGTACCTGGTCAGCATCGGGCCCCCAAGTGTATCTGGTCCGTACCAGCCCCTGAGAGTACCTTGTCAGCATCGGGCCCCCCGAGTGTATCTGGTCCGCACCGGGGCCCCCAAGTGTATCTGGTTCGCACTGGGGCCCCCAAGTGTATCTGGTCTGTACCAGCCCCCGAGAGTACCTGGTCAGCATCGGGCCCCCAAGTGTATCTGGTCTGTACCAGCCCCTGAGAGTACCTGGTCAGCATCGGGCCCCCCGAGTGTATCTGGTCCGCACCAGGGCCCCCAAGTGTTTCAGGCTTCCTAAGGGCAGCACATTACTCTTGATCTCAGTAGTAAATGAATGATAAAGACACCTACAGTATCTGTAATAACTTCTCAGCAGGCCTTTGAAACAAGTGCTGTATTACAAGCATCAACAAATAGATCTGACAACAAAGCAGTATGTAACTGGGGCTGCAGATGAAGGCTTGGGGGGCATCCAGTTGCCCATCACTGAACGGATATAAACAGGAAAACTGTAACTATTTGTTATAATAATATTTAAACCTTGCTGTATTTGAAACCTGCAGCGGCTGAAGATCAGCAGCACCCAGTACAGCCATTACAGAGAGCATTGCAGAAATACTGGGATGGAAATGATGATGTTTTGGAAATAAAACACATTAGTACAAGTCCTATATTGCCCATTTGAATCCCCAATGCGCCCGCTGGCCACTTTTCATGCGCTGTAGGGAACGTGTGTAGAAAGATGGCCCCTCTGCATCATAGTTCAGACTCAGAACCAGACTTTACTTTACAGTCACCACGCCAGATAAATGCTTCCATCGTCCCCGAGTGCTGCTAAGTTATTCATCCCTGTGGCTGACGCACATGTTCTCGGTGGTGGCAGGCTAACGGGGACGCTTACAGGCAGAACTCCGCCAAATACGTGTAATTAGGGGACTGTGCGGCAGATTTACTAAGCCTATAACTGGCATATTAATCAATAGAATTTTTTGTAAAATAATGTGAAAAAGGGTGTGTGTGTATATATATATATATATATATATATATATATATATATATATATATAATACCGGAGGGAGTCCAGTGATAATAATGCTTGAGAAAACGTTATCTGGGCTACCCTCCGGTCCCCCTACTTCTGCACAGCCTTCTCTGCCTGCTGGCAGTGAAGTCTGAGCTCCAGGGGCGTATCTACAGAGGAGGGGGCCCGTGTTCACCTTCGGGTGGGCCCCCTCCTCTGTACGGCGCTGTAGACTCCGGCGCTGCGGCCATTTTGTCTGCGTTTTCTGCCGCGACCCGAGCGCCCGCCGCTGGACTCCGGAAAGGTAAGTATTAAAATGGGTGCAGTGTGTGCGGTGTAGGCCCCCCCTGGACACACTGCACCCTTTATAGAAACGCCAGTGCTGAGCTCGGCTCCGGCCCCTGTGGTCAGCTATGTGCTGGACACGCAGGCTGGTCACTGTGTGTGCAACGCTCAGGGTGTTTTTCACAAAACATACCTCGGGCGGTTCTGTGCCAGGATCCGCAGGGACAGAGCTTTCTAGCAAGATCTGTTCCTGGTTGCAATGAATATTACATCCCTACAAATGAATTCAATTACCGGATTGCAGATTTGGGCAAAATTATCCTATCCCGTCCGCATCTTACAGTAGATGCAGAGTGTGATAAATCTGCCTTTCAAGGGCGGTATATACTAGAGGGAAAATGCGGCCAAAAATCCAAACACGGATGTTTTTGGAATTTGCACGCATTTGCCATATGTACCAAGCTCCACCGGTGGATAACGCCATCCTTATGTTGCATTACCTATGGGCTTTCTTTCGCATTGTCCCTCCCAGCACCCCCGGCAGCCGCCGCTTCGCGCAGCGCACGCGCAGACTGCTTCTACCGCAAAGGACAGCTCTCATCGGGAGGTCTGTCCTTTGCGCATTTTTAGGTACATACCAGCATTAATCACACCATTATGTACCCAGCAAATGGCGGGACATACCGCATCCACTGGCGTATCTATAATGGTTGCAAGGTGTGCGGCGCACATGCGCCCCTGTGAGTCAACTGCACGGCCGGAGAGGAGGAGGCCAAATCGGAGGCTGCACACGAGCCCGCCCCTCTCTTAATGCGCCTCTGACGACGCTGATTTGGTGCTTGGTACAACCCGCTCTCAGTCCCCAAATTAGTACTATGGTTGTTAAGTAGCAAACAGCACGTATTCGGGATTGGGGAATTTCTAGGCCCCCTTAATGATTTTTCGTTAAAAAAATATAAACCCTTAAACACAACAGGAACCATCAATCAAGGGATTAAAGAAAATATTTTTGGCTTTATAATCAGACCAATGATACATAGAAACCTCTTAATCTTAAAAGCAGGGCAATTGAAAAGTGAGAGACAATCTGCACATTCGGATGACAAACGGCCATCTTTTATATGACGCATCTTAAGGCGCGCTATCAAATTTCCAGCCGCCTATTTATCTAATGCTTAATGGCTAGAGAACTGTCATTACTTTTAAACACCGAGTTATATTTCCTTCTCTGCCGCTTTTATCTGTTCACCTCATAAATATTTTAAGCTCAAAAGGTGGTATTCATCTCTCAGGAGCAATGAGGCAATAAGCCCTGACTGGCCATGAAAGGGACGCCTCGGCCAGTGCTTTTAATCATTAAACCTTGGATTTAATCAGTCAATATGCCACAGAACAAAGCTGAAGGCAGGCGTTCAGGGGTCTGCCGATCAATAAAGCTCCGAGATACAAAATGACAAAATGTTTCCACCTTCATGCCGAAACTCCAACACGGTACAGCAAAGGCGGAACATGCACACAAAACCATATCCTCTGACACAAAACAAAACACTTAATGTGAGGTTATTGGAAAAATGGTGGGTGTCTCTATTAGGAGAGTAAAGCCATCATGCTGCTTAATTCTATTAATCCAGAGAAAGCCATTTACAATCTAACAAAAACTCACATAAGTGGATAATTGGTTAAATAATGTTTTCTATTTTCTTTGGGAAAAATATTCATCAACCCACAGTGACACTTTAAGGACAAATCCAAATAAACACTGCTGCCCCCACGCATCGTACTGCAGCCTGGCCAGTGTTTACAGTACGTACTAATGTGCGGGTTTATAGAGGTGAAGATGTTGCCCACAGCAACCAATCTGATGTACTTATTTAGCTAGCACCTTCTAGAAGATAATAGCTAGAATCTGATTGGTTGCTATGTTCTATAAACCCGCACTTTCGCAAATAAGATCCAATTGAGAAAGCACAAACACGGAACGGCCGTCCTGGAGACAGAGGGCGCCCACTGTGCACTAGCGGATCACCCCAGCAGCACAGCGATGTAGCTCTACCACAATCTAGAACACCAGCGGTCAGGGGCGGATTGGGAACTGAGAGTGGCCCTGGAAAATTCTGTAGTAGTGGCCTTGGTATTCCGTGAAACCATGGTGACCACACCACCCCTCACATGTCAACAAACAAAACAGGCCCCACGTGCGCATCGGCCCACCGGGGATCTTCCCTGCGGCCCGTATGGCCAATCCACCCCTGGTTTTTAAGGGGTAAAGCTGGATCCCTTCGAACTCTGCATCAGATCCAGCTGAGACCCCATCGTATATGAACCCAAATTACAAGGGACGTAATTATTATATTGTTTTTGTCCTGTGTGGTGCATTGGAGCATTATTTGGAGTGCTTCACACTAGGATGCTATATATGGCTCTAGCCCAGGCATGTCCAAACTGCGGCCCTCCAGCTCTTGAGAAACTACACATCCCAGCATGCCCTGACACAGCTAAAGCATTCTCTGACAGCAAAACTGTGTCAGGGCATGCTGGGATATGTAGTTTCACAACAGCTGGAGGGACGCAGTTTGGACATGACTGCTCTAGCCTTTTAGAGCGAACACTTGTATATGCTTGCGATCACTATTCACTTCTTACGTAAACAGTTACCACACTATTTTAATCTTTGTTCTCCCTGCCTATGGTCCATGATACACATTTAATATCTGGGAGTGAAGAAGGTCAAGGAAAGACAGAGTTAAGGACCCTGCTGTCTCCTACAGGAAACGTTTTACACTCAGCTGTACTACATGGTTGGTGTAATTACTCTGGGGTGTGTGAAGGATAAAAGGATTGTGGGATCCAGTGGGCGGGGCTTCTGACGCTGACTAGCAGCCGGACGATAGGTAGGGCTGGTGGGGCATAGAGTCAGGAAGCCATCTCATGTACACAAATGTGATGTTATAACATTTGTGATGAGTAAAGAAGCCATTTGACTAAGCCAATCGGTGTGAAGAGTCATTAATTTGTAAGTAGATCTTTATAAGCTTAACATATGACAAAAATAGCTACACACAAATCAGATAACGGCAGACAAGGAAAACAACAAAAGCAAAGACAGTTAAGGGCGGGGGCATGAACCAGCGAAAACCATCTGATTCTTTACATTCTAAGCAATAGAACCAGGTAGATATATCCAGGCAGAGACCTTTCCAGTCATCCATTGCAGAGACTGCAATATCTGACATGACCGTATGCTGACACTAGGCAGATGTACTAAGCAAGCCTAAACGCCCATACACACGGTGAGATTCAGGCTATGCCCGATTCTCACTATGCGACAGGGGCTAGGTCGGCACATAGTCAGTATCGCAAGCACACTCATTATGTGCTTGCGATACTGACTATGTGCGCTTTTGGCTAAGTGTAAATTTTGACTATCTCTTCTATAGAGATAGTCAAAATTGACTTGCCTGCACAGTCTATCTATGCTTGTGATGCCGACCGCGCGGGACCGCGCATCTGGATCGAATCGGGATCGCAAGGCGACTTTCACCTTGCGATCTGCACTAACTTTTCTTACAATTTTGACTATATAGTCAAAATTGTAAGAAAATATCTCCCCGTGTGTGTACACACCATTAGAGAGAGATAAAGTGGACAGATATAAAGTAGTAGCCAATCAGCTCTCAACTGTCATTTTTCAAACACAGCCTGTGACATGAGAGTTAGGAGAAGATCGGCTGGTACTTTATCTCTCTTCAAGGCTTAGATGACTTATTGTTAACAAGGACTACTTGTACTGTGAGCTTGGTATAGTAGAGTACCGTATATACTCGAGTATAAGTCGACCCGAATATAAGCCGAGGCACCTAATTTTACCACAAAAAACTGGGAAAAATTACTGACTCGAGTATATACCTAGGGTGGGAAATGCGCGGTGCCAGGGGTTTTCATGCTCAGGGTGTCATGATCGTTGCCAGGGGTTTCATGCGGTAGGTGTTATGCTTGTTGCCAGGGGGTAATGCTTGTTGCTAGGGTTGTGCCCCCAGTGCCACATATACCCCCAGTGACAGATATCCCCCCCCCCCAGTGCCAGATAAAAACATGCCCCCGTTGCTTTGCCCCCAGTAGTTATGCCCCCTCTTTCTTTCCCCCCAGTAGTTGTGCCCCCTCTTTCATTGCCCCCAGTAGTTATGCCCTCTCTTTCTTTTCCCCCAGTAGTTGTGCCCCCTCTTTCATTGCCCCCAGTAGTTATGTCCTCTCTTTCTTTGCCCCCAGTAGTTATGCCCCCTCTTTCTTTTCCCCCAGTAGTTGTGCCCCCTCTTTCATTGCCCCCAGTAGTTATGCCCTCTCTTTCTTTGCCCCCAGTAGTTGTGCCCCCTTTCTTTGCCCCCAGTAGTTGTGCCACCTCGTTCTTTGCCCCCTGTCGCTGTGCCCCCGTCGCCGCTTACAAACACACACACACACACAAAAACAATACTTACCACTGCCCCGCTCCTGCTTCCCGACCGCTTCTTCTGCTGCTGCTGTGCTGCTCCGCTCTGTCTGGCCGCCCGCTCCGGCGCCCGCTCATCTCTATGGGAGAGACGTCATGACGTCTCTCCCATAGCAACGCCGCACAGACACTAGAGGTCAATAATGACCTCTAGTGTCTGTCCCTGGAGCCGGCTGCAGCGGACGCCCACACAGCCCACGGCGTCTGCTGCAGCCGTTGACTCGAGTATAAGCCGAGGGGGGCTTTTTCAGCATAGAAAAATGTGCTGAAAAAGTCGGCTTATACTCGAGTACATACGGTAATTAAAGAGCCCAAAATGTGGGTCAGTTGGTTATCTGAGCCAAATATCACATCTGTCAACACGCAATGATCCCGGGACATTCCTACCATGTGTGTATAGGTGACCCCACAGAAAGGCCCCAGCTCCAACAAGCTGCGGGAACATCAGGACACGTTGTGTAAAACATTAGGGGCTGTTTCTGTAGTTGTGGGCAGCAACGGAAACCTGATTTAATACTTTATGCTAATGCTAGTAATGCACTTCCACCAATGCCACACTAGGTACAAGAGATCCGTGATCCACAGGCTTCCCTTCAATCCCACAAGCCGGTGTGCGTGTGCGATTTAAGAAAGGAGTGGGCCCGTGTGAAGTCTCTCTCCGGTCCCCTCTTCTCTAGCAGTCACCATATTCGTGTGGAGTTTGTGAGGCCAAACGCTATTAGACTCTAGTGCTGTCCTAAAGTCTACAGTGCAGGTCTCCGGGGAAACGGTGCGGCGTCCATTTTCCTGACAATTTCCCAACTGCATACGCGCAAAATGCCTAGAAAATGGACGCCATTTTCCTAGTGATTTTGCAGTAATGCCTCTGGGAGGGCACAAACAAAATTCTGTGGTAAGTGGAGCCTGCGAACCTACCGCAGACTGCAAAGCAAATACCCCCGGACACTGCTACAAGCCTGCGGCTGAATGAATATGCCCCATCATGTGTCTCAATGACAGAAGTGCTGTTTGAGCAAACGTGAGTGAATTGTAGAATCTTTTCCCAATGTGCATCTTCAGAGGTGATCGCACCTCATTGTGGCAAAGCTTGGACAAATTTTGGAAGGCCATTGTACCTTTGCAGTTTACACATCTATGAAATTATCATGTGGTATCGCGACCTTAGAGGAACGCCATTTCCCAGAGAGGGTCGATCACTTATTGTTTAATTTGGCAGCAAGATTGGTTCTCCTGGATCAGGAAGATCTAACCCAGGCCCGCAAAGCTGTTTGTGTCAGTGAGACACGCCGCCGCTCAGTCCGGCGGCAACGTGTCTCAGCTGTCAGGACAGGGAGGAGAGCGCGGCTATGTCGGGCGGCGGCGGCGTGTAGGACTTCAAACCAGCCGCCGGTTCGTGAGCCAATCAGAGCTCGCGGACCGGCAGCCAATCAGGAGCCGCTGTTGCCGGTCCGCGAGCTCTGATTGGCTCACGAACCGGCGGCTGGTTTGAAGTCCTACATGCCGCCGCCCGACATAGCCGCGCTCTTCTCCCTGTCCTGACCCCCTGACAGCTGAGACATGCCGCCGGATGGAGCAGCAGCAGCAGCGGTAAGCAGCACTGTGGGGGCATTTGTATACCTGGCACTGTGGGGGCATTTGTATACCTGGCACTGTGGGGGGCATTTGTATTCCTGGCACTGTGGGGGGCATTTGTATACCTGGCACCAGTGGCGGATCCAGGGGGGGGCACTCGGGCCCATGCCCCCCCTGTCATTTCTGGCCTCCGTCCCATTCTCCCCCTGTGCCGCACAGGGAGATGACGGGCGCCCGCTGAGATTGTGTTACCAGCGGGAGCTCGTCTCACTGCACAGCGGCAGCCGGAGACAGGAGCTCAGTACTGAGCTCCGGCTTCCGGCGCTGTCACTGTGCGCTATGGGAGAGACGTCAGTCATGACGTCTCTCTCATAGTGCTGAGTGACTGAGGAGCGGACGCCCAGGGAGGAGGAGGACTGCAGCGGCGCGGGAACGGGGCTCGGTAAGTATGTTTTTTTCTTCCTTAATGCAGCGGGGGCATCTCCTGGGGGCAAACTACGGGGGACATTACTACTGGGGGGGCATCAACAAGGGGCATTACTACTGGGGGGGCAAACTACTGGGGGCATTATAACTGGGGGGCATCTACTGGGGGCATCACTACTGAGGGGTCATCTATTGGGGGCAGCTACTGGGGGACATTTTTACTGGGGGCCATCTACTGGGAGTATTACCACAGGGGGGTCATCTATTGGGGCAAACTCGTAGGGGGCATTATTACTGGGGGGTCATCTATTGGGGGCAGCTACTGGGGCATTATTACTGGGGGGGCATCTACTGAGGGCATTACTACTGGGGGGTCATCTATTGGGGGCAGCTACTGGGGCATTATTACTGGGGGGCATCTACTGGGGGCATTACTACTGGGGGGGTCATCTATTGGGGGCAGCTACTGGGGGACATTTTTACTGGGGGGCATCTACTGGGGGCATTATTACTGGGGGGAATCTACTGGGGGCATTACTACTGGGAGGTCATCTATTGGGGGCAAACTCATAATGGGCATTACTACTGGGGGCAAACTACTGGAGGACATTATTACTGGGGGGCATCTACTGGGGGCAAACTACTGGGGGACTATTACTGGGGGCCAACTACAAAGGTGCCAACTACTGGCGGCGTAACTACAGGGGCATTACTACTGGTGGCTTAACTACAGGGGCATTACTACTTGGGGGCTAAACTACAGGGGGGCCAAACTACTGGGGGCTTAACTACAGGGGCCAAACTATTGGGTGATAACTACAGGGGCCAAACTACTGGGGGCATTACTACTGTAGGCTAAGCTACAAGGGGGCATAACTACAGGGACTAAACTACAATGGGGCAAACTACAGGGGGGCATTACTACTGGTGGCTAAACTACTGGGGGCATTACCACTGGGAGGCTAAACTAAAGGGGGGGGGGGTAAACTACTGGGGTCATGACTGCAGGGGAATTACCACTGGGGACATAATGACTGGGGGCATTACTACAGGCAACATTACTACTGGGGGCAATACGGGCATTGCAAAAGGGGCACCACTACTTGGGGGTCTATATAAGGGGCACTACCAGTACAGTGGACATTGCATAATGAGCGCTACAACTGTGGGCATTGTATAAGAAGCGCCACCTCACATGCACCGAAGCCGCACGCGAATGTACTTGCCCCTTCCATGGTGCCCCCCCTATCATTTTCTTCTGGATCCGCCCCTGCCTGGCACTGTGGGGGCATTTGTATACCTGGCACTGTGGGGGGCATTTGTATTCCTGGCACTGTGAGGGCATTTGTATACCTGGCACTGTGGGGGCATTTGTATACATTGGCACTGTGGGGGCATTTGTATACCTGGCACTGTGGGGGCATTTGTATACCTGGCACTGTGGGGGCATTTGTGGATCTGGCACTGCACTATTGGGGGCACATGTGTATCACGTCCCATTTCAATTGTCCACACCTTTTTTTTTTGGGCGTGCGCACACAGTACCTCAAACGGGCAGACCTACTGGGGGGTAGTGTAATTTTTTAAGTTGAGAATTTTTGTATGGCCCCCGAAGGATTTTATAAATATACAAATGGCCCTTGGTAGAAAAAAGGTTCCCCACCCCTGATCTAACCGGTCTCGTAAAACTCTAAATTGACTCTCATTCTACCAGTAATAACATTTCCTGAAAACTCTACCTGAATTGAGTTTTTAGGTTGAAAAGATGGTTTTCTAGGCGCAAAATTCCTGCAACACAATCTTCCCATTCTTCTATTGCTTTGTTGCTACACACTGTATTTAAAACCAGCTTAGACAGCAAAGGTCGGGGTAGGACTGTGAAAACCTGAGGCCACATTCTGCTGGAGAAACGTGCCGCTTGGAATATTTTGGAGTCATTTCATTGACACATACAGTAGAAACTGAACATACATGGCTTTAAGAAGTAATAAAATAATTTACTGTATAACTACAGCCTATACTTTATAACTATAGCCTGTTACTACTGGAAAACTCCATATGTACATAGCTGTGCATGGTGTAAATATGCATGAAACAATTTGCAGTGTATTCATATAACTAACACAGGATAATAATAATTATATTCACAGACGAATGGTGACGGAATGTGTTTCGTAGACAAAAATAAGATTTTACTTACCGATAAATCTATTTCTCGTAGTCCGTAGTGGATGCTGGGGACTCCGTCAGGACCATGGGGATTAGCGGCTCCGCAGGAGACAGGGCACAAAACTAAAGCTTTAGGATCAGGTGGTGTGCACTGGCTCCTCCCCCTATGACCCTCCTCCAAGCCTCAGTTAGGATACTGTGCCCGGACGAGCGTACACAATAAGGAAGGATATTGAATCCCGGGTAAGACTCATACCAGCCACACCAATCACACCGTATAACTTGTGATCTAAACCCAGTTAACAGTATGACAAACGTAGGAGCCTCTGAACAGACGGCTCACGACAAATAACAACCCGATTTTTTTGTAACAATAACTATGTACAAGTATTGCAGACAATCCGCACTTGGGATGGGCGCCCAGCATCCACTACGGACTACGAGAAATAGATTTATCGGTAAGTAAAATCTTATTTTCTCTGACGTCCTAAGTGGATGCTGGGGACTCCGTCAGGACCATGGGGATTATACCAAAGCTCCCAAACGGGCGGGAGAGTGCGGATGACTCTGCAGCACCGAATGAGAGAACTCCAGGTCCTCTTTAGCCAGGGTATCAAATTTGTAGAATTTTACAAACGTGTTCTCCCCCGACCACGTAGCTGCTCGGCAGAGTTGTAATGCCGAGACCCCTCGGGCAGCCGCCCAGGATGAGCCCACCTTCCTTGTGGAATGGGCCTTGACAGATTTAGGCTGTGGCAGGCCTGCCACAGAATGTGCAAGTTGAAATGTGCTACAAATCCAACGAGCAATCGTCTGCTTAGAAGCAAGAGCACCCAGTTTGTTGGGTGCATACAGGATAACAGCAAGTCAGTTTTCCTGACTCCAGCCGTCCTGGAAACCTATATTTTCAGGGCCCTGACAACATCTAGCAACTTGGAATCTTCCAAATCGCTAGTAGCCGCAGGCACCACAATAGGCTGGTTCAGGTGAAACGCTGACACCACCTGAGGCAGAAACTGAGGACGCGTCCGCAGTTCTGCCCTGTCCGAATGGAAATCAGATATGGGCTCTTATACGATAAAGCCGCCAATTCTGACACTCTCCTGGCTGAAGCCAGGGCCAGTAGCATGGTTACTTTCCATGTAAGATATTTCAAATCCACCGATTTGAGTGGCTCAAACCAATGGGATTTGAGAAAATCCAAAACTACATTCAGGTCCCACGGAGCCACTGGGGCCACAACCGGGGGCTGTATATGTAGTACTCCTTTTACAAAAGTCTGGACTTCAGGAACTGAAGCCAATTCTTTCTGGAAGAAAATCGACAGGGCCGAAATTTGAACCTTAATGGACCCCAATTTGAGGCCCATAGACAATCCTGTTTTCAGGAAATGTAGGAATCGACCCAGTTGAAATTCCTCCGTGGGGGCCTTCCTGGCCTCACACCACGCAACATATTTTCTCCAAATACGGTGATAATGTTGTGCAGTCACCTCCTTCCTGGCTTTAACCAGTGTAGGAATGACCTCTTCTGGAATGCCTTTTTCCTTTAGAATTCGGCGTTCAACCGCCATGCCGTCAAACGCAGCCGCGGTAAGTCTTGAAATAGACACGGTCCCTGCTGAATCAGGTCCTGTCTTAGAGGTAGAGGCCACGGATTTTCCGTGAGCATCTCCTGAAGTTCCGGGTACCAAGTTCTTCTTGGCCAATCCGGAGCCACGAGTATCGTTCTTACTCCCCTTTGCCGTATAATTCTCAGTACTTTGGGTATGAGAGGCAGAGGAGGAAATACATACACTGACTGGTACACCCACGGTGTTACCAGAGCGTCCACAGCTATTGCCTGAGGGTCTCTTGACCTGGCGCAATACCTGTCCAGTTTTTTGTTGAAGCGAGACGCCATCATATCCACCTTTGGTTTTTCCCAACGGTTCACAATCATGTGGAAGACTTCTGGATGAAGTCCCCACTCTCCCGGGTGTAGATCGTGTCTGCTGAGGAAGTCTGCTTCCCAGTTGTCTACTCCCGGAATGAACACTGCTGACAGTGCTATCACATGATCTTCCGCCCAGCGAAGAATCCTTGCAGCTTCTGCCATTGCTCTCCTGCTTCTTGTGCCGCCCTGTCTGTTTACGTGGGCGACTGCCGTGATGTTGTCCGACTGGATCAACACCGGCTGACCCTGAAGCAGGGGTTTTGCCAGGCTTAGAGCATTGTAAATTGCTCTTAGCTCCAGTATATTTATATGAAGAGACATCTCCAGGCTTGACCATACTCCCTGGAAGTTTCTTCCCTGTGTGACCGCTCCCCAGCCTCTCAGACTGGCATCCGTGGTCACCAGGACCCAGTCCTGTATGCCGAATCTGCGGCCCTCTAACAGATGAGCACTCTGCAACCACCACAGAAGAGACACCCTTGTCCGTGGCGATAAGGTTATCCGCTGATGCATCTGCAGATGCGATCCGGACCATTTGTCCAGCAGATCCCACTGAAAAGTTCGTGCGTGGAATCTGCCGAATGGAATTTGCTTCGTAAGAAGCCACTATCTTTCCCAGGACTCTTGTGCATTGATGCACAGACACTTTTCCTGGTTTTAGGAGGTTCCTGACAAGTTCGGATAACTCCTTGGCTTTCTCCTCCGGAAGAAACACCTTTTTCTGAACCGTGTCCAGAATCATTCCCAGGAACAGCAGACGTGTTGTCGGGGTCAACTGAGATTTTGGAAAATTCAGAATCCACCCGTGTTGTTGCAGCACTACTTGGGTTAGTGCTACTCCGTCCTCCAGCTGTTCTCTGGACCTTGCCCTTATCAGGAGATCGTCCAAGTAAGGGATAATTTATACGCCTCTTCTTCGCAGAAGAATCATCATTTCGGCCATTACCTTGGTAAAGACCCGAGGTGCCGTGGACAATCCAAACGGCAGCGTCTGAAACTGATAATGACAGTTTTGCACCACGAACCTGAGGTACCCTTGATGTGAAGGGCAAATTGGGACATGCAGGTAAGCATCCTTTATGTCCAGGGACACCATAAAGTCCCCTTCTTCCAGATTCGCTATCACTGCTCTGAGTGATTCCATCTTGAACTTGAATTTTTGTATGTACAGGTTCAAAGATTTCAGATTTAGAATAGGTCTTACCGAGCCGTCCGGCTTCGGTACCACAAATAGCGTGGAGTAATACCCCTTTCCCTGTTGTAGGAGGGGTACCTTGACTATCACCTGCTGAGAAAACAGCTTGTGAATGGCTTCCAATACCGTCGCCCTGTCTGAGGGAGACGTTGGCAAAGCAGACTTTAGGAACCGGCGAGGGGGAGACTTCTCGAATTCCAACCTGTAACCCTGAGATACTACCTGCAGGATCCAAGGGTCCACCTGTGAGCAAGCCCACTGTGCGCTGAAATTCGACCCCCCACCGCTCCTGAGTCCGCTTGTCCGCTTGTACAGCCCCAGCGTCATGCTGAGGGCTTTGCAGAACCTTGGGAGGGCTTCTGTTCCTGGGCAGGGGCTGCTTGCTGCCCTCTCTTACCCCTTCCTCTGCCCCGGGGCAGATATGACTGTCCTTTTGCCCTCTTGTTCTTATAGGACCGAAAGGACTGCGGCTGAAAAGACGGTGTCTTTTTCTGTTGGGAGGGGGTCTGAGGTAAAAAGGTGGATTTTCCGGCAGTTGCCGTGGCCACCAGATCCGATAGACCTACGCCAAATAATTCCTCCCCTTTATACGGCAATACTTCCATATGTCGTTTGGAATCCGCATCACTGTCACGAACCTCGGGCAGCGGCGACCGCGCTTGTCCCTGCGGGTGGCCTGGTCTGCCCGGCGCCTCTCTTCCCCTGACGGTCTCCGGCTTCAGCGGCGGGTCGGCGCTGCTCTCCGGCGGCTTCCCGGAAGCAAGGACGCCGCCATCACAAGCGAGGGCAAGGAGGCGGAGCAGGTCTGACGTCACCTGCCTGCTCCGCCAATCAGGCTAGGGCGGGGAATTTAAAATCAGATACCAGGCAGAGATCCGGTGCCTGAGTATCTTCGTTTCTCCTGCGGAAGCTGTGATTCCAGAGCTCCCTCGTCCCTGCAAGCATCCTGTGCTTCCAAGCATCCTGTGCCTCCAAGCATCCTGTGCTTCCAAGCATCCTGTGCCTCCAAGCATCCTGTGCCTCCAAGCATCCTGTGCCTCCAAGCATCCTGTGCCTCCAAGCATCCTGAGCCTCCAAGCACCTCCGTGCCTCCAATTATCTCCGTGCCTCCAATTATCTCCGTGCCTCCAATTATCTCCGTGCCTCCAATTATCTCCGTGCCTACAAGTACCTCGTGCCTCCAAGCACCTCGTGCCTCCAAGCACCTCTGTGCCTCCAAGCACCTCTGTGCCTCCAAGCACCTCCGTGCCTCCAAGCACCTCCGTGCCTCCAGTTACCTCCGTGTCTCCAAGCACCTCGTGCCTCCAAGCACCTCATCCCTCCAAACACCTCGGTGTCTCCAAACACCTCCGTGCCTCCAAAAGCACCTCCGTGCCTCCAAGCACCTCTGTGCCTCCAAGCACCTCCGTGCCTCCAAGCACCTCCGTGCCTCCAGTTACCTCCGTGTCTCCAAGCACCTCGTGCCTCCAAGCACCTCCGTGCCTCCAAGCACCTCCGTGCCTCCAGTTACCTCCGTGTCTCCAAGCACCTCGTGCCTCCAAGCACCTCATCCCTCCAAACACCTCGGTGTCTCCAAACACCTCCGTGCCCCCAAGCACCTCCGTGCCTCCAAGCACCTCCGTGCCTCCAAGGGCCTCCCTGCACTTCCTGTACTCCCAGCACCTCAGTGCCTCCAATACCACAGTGTCTCCAATATCTCAGTACCCCAGCCTTCAGTATTTCTACAAGTCTTGTCTTACAGGAGACCTTCAAGAATTCCTCTGGGCCTCCCGCCTGCCGTCTTAGTCCTGCATGAGGAAGACCTACATCCGGCCATCTCTACTACGACCCAGTGGCGGTTCCTCTTCCCGGTCATCGGAAGAAGCCCCGAGTCCACAACACTCCCAAACCAGGTCAGTGATAGTATACTCAGGCCACATGGACTCGGGGAATCGGAACACGGACTCGAGTGCCATTCAGAACCTGGCTTCTCGAGTGCAAAGTCAGGAAGCAGCGCAAGGCCAGGTGATGCAGTACCTCCAGCAGTTGTCCGGGCGTCTGGATCAGATTCAGGCGTCTCTGGCCTCAGTAATTCCGGCACCTGTTCCAGTAGTCGCACCAGTTGCCGTTGCCAGCAATGTTCAACCATCGGCCGGTGTCACTCCACGCCTTCAGTTGCCTACTCCGTCCCGCTATAATGGGAATCCCAAAAATTGTCGTGGTTTCTTGAACCAATGCGAGGTACATTTCGAGCTACTTGCACACAACTTTCCTACAGACCGGTCCAAGGTAGCATATATTATTTCTCTGTTGGAAGGTTCTGCTTTGGATTGGGTGTCTCCATTATGGGAACGATCTGATCCCATGGTTTCCAACTACACCAACTTCATCTCGTCCTTTCGAAGGATTTTCGACGAGCCCGGCAGAATGACCACTGCTTCTTCCGATTTGCTCCGTGTTTGGCAGGGCGCCCGTTCCATGGGCCAGTACGTGGTTCATTTCCAGACCATTGCTTCCGAACTACGCTGGAATAATGACGCCCTGAGAGCTGCCTTCTGGAACGGTCTTTCCGACCGGCTGAAAGATGAGCTGGTTACTAGAGATCTGCCGGATCCATTAGAAGATTTGATTTCCCTTTGCGTCAAGGTGGATCTTCGGATGCAGGAGCGTGGAAGAGAACGTAGCCGTTCGGATCGTTCCAGGTTCCGGAATCCTACTCCTAGGCCGGTGGCCTCACCCAGCTCAGATGAGCCCATGCAAATTAACCGCTCCCGACTGTCTCCGGAAGAACGACAGCGTCGTCGTGAGGGTAAACTCTGCCTTTACTGTGGAGCCGCAGATCATTTTCTTAAATCTTGTAAAGCCCGTCCGGGAAACGGGCAGGCCTAGCTTGTTCCGGAGGAGTCAAGCTGGGAGTTACGACAAAAGCTTCTCCAACTTCGGACTGCTTGCTTCCAGTAACTCTAGTCTCCAATTCTGTCTCCAGGTCTTGTGAAGCCCTATTGGATTCCGGAGCTGCAGGGAACTTCGTTTCTTCTTTCTGTGCCCAAAGTTTGGGTTTAAAGTTACGGCCTATCGAGCGGCCAATTTCACTGACGGCTATCAACGGGACTAGAATTTCCAAAGGTCTTATAATGTGGCGCACGGGGCCAGTTAAGCTGCAGGTCGGGGCTCTACATCAGGAAGATTTGGAACTCTTGGTAATCCCAGAAATGCCTCATGATCTGGTTCTTGGAATGCCTTGGCTGAAAAGTCATAATCCCCACATCGACTGGAAGTCGTCACAAATTCTGTCCTGGAGTCCCTTTTGTCACACTAATTGTCTTACTCCTGTTTGTCCGCTCCGTGTTACCTCCAAAACGGATGAAGAGCACATTCCGGAGGCATATCAAGGGTACAAGGACGTATTTTCGGAACAAGCTGCTGACCTGTTACCACCTCACAGGCCTTGGGACTGCCCTATTGACCTTGTCCCAGGGAAGACGCCACCTCGTGGTCGCACATATCCTCTGTCTCTTCCCGAGACTCAAGCCATGTCGGAGTATATTAAGTCCAATATGCTCAAGGGATTAATTCGCCCCTCTTCCTCCCCTGCCGGTGCAGGCTTCTTTTTCGTGAAGAAAAAGGACGGGGGGTTGAGACCATGCATCGACTACCGCGGCCTAAACGACATTACTATTAAGAATAAATACCCCTTGCCACTAATCACAGAGTTATTTGATAGGGTTCGTGGTGCCCGCATTTTTTCAAAACTCGACTTGAGAGGAGCTTACAATCTTATACGCATCCGAGAGGGGGATGAATGGAAGACTGCCTTTAATACCCGAGATGGGCATTACGAATACTTGGTGATGCCGTTTGGTCTTAGTAATGCTCCCGCGGTTTTCCAGGGGTTCGTCAACGAAATCTTTCGTGATATGCTGTATCAGAGCGTTGTGGTATATCTGGACGACATACTGATTTTTTCCAAGAATCTTGTCGAACACAGGACTCAAGTCAAAGAGGTGCTACACCGTTTACGAGAGAATCATCTCTACGCCAAGCTTTCCAAATGTACCTTTGAAGTAACATCTATTCCGTTCCTCGGTTATGTCATCTCGGGGACGGAGCTTCGCATGGATCCGGAAAAGTTGTCGGCCATTCGTGACTGGACTCAGCCTCTTTCCCTGAAAGCAATACAAAGGTTCCTGGGCTTTGCGAACTACTACAGGAAATTCATTAAGGGTTTCTCCACCATTGTTGCGCCCATTACTGCCCTGACGAGGAAGGGTTCTAATCCTAGTTTGTGGCCTCCGGAAGCCATTGTAGCTTTTTCTCGCTTAAAGTTAGCTTTCATGACGGCTCCAGTTCTCCAACAACCAAATTTCGAGGAACCCTTCTTCTTAGAAGTTGATGCATCTTCAGTCGGGGTTGGGGCTGTTCTCTCCCAGTATTCCTCTGATAAAAAATTACATCCGTGTGGCTTCCATTCTCGTAAATTCTCTCCAGCCGAACGAAATTACACTATTGGAGACCAGGAACTCTTGGCAATCAAATCTGCCTTGGAAGAATGGAGATATCTTCTTGAAGGGGCTAAACATGTGTTTACCATCTACACGGATCACAAGAATTTGCTGTACATCAAATCCGCACAATGCTTGAATCCTCGCCAGGCGAGATGGGCACTTTTCTTTTCCCGATTCTCGTTCATTATCAAGTACCGGGCCGGGACTCTCAATATTAAAGCAGATGCGCTTTCTCGTTCACAAGTTCCCACAGACGAGGATGAACCTCCGGAGCGGGGTTTAATTCTGAATCCAGTTTCTGTCTCGGCTGCTTTAACTACTCCAGCTCCTCCTCCTGGAAGAATGTCCGTGCCAGCTAGATTCCGCCCAGGAATACTACTGTGGGCCCATAACTCCAAGTTTTCCGGTCATCCCGGCGCTCAGAAGATGTACAAGTTTCTGCAAAGGTCTTACTGGTGGAACACCATGAGGAAGGATGTACAAGATTGCGTTAATTCGTGTCCCCAATGTACACAACATAAATCTCCTCGTCTGCCTCCTGCAGGGTTACTTCGTCCTCTGCCTATCCCTGTGAGACCCTGGACTCACATTTCCATGGACTTCATCACTGACTTGCCCTGTTCCAAGGGTTGCAACACCGTTTGGGTTATCGTTGACCGTTTTTCGAAGATGGCACACTTTGTGCCCTTGACTGGTCTCCCGACAGCACCGAAACTGGCTCTATTGTTTATCCGAGAACATTTTCGTTTGCATGGGTTGCCACAAGAGATTGTTTCTGACCGTGGAGTACAGTTCACCGCCAGGTTTTGGAAAGCCCTTTGTTCAACTCTACACATTAAACTTAAGTTTTCGTCTGCTTATCATCCCCAAACTAATGGGCAAACGGAACGAGTCAATCAAGATCTAGAGACTTTTCTTCGTTTGTATCTCTCTCCTTCACAGGACAACTGGGTGGAGTTGTTGCCTTGGGCGGAGTTTGCCCATAACCATTTGTTTCATTCTTCCACTGGGGAATCACCATTTTTCGTCAACTACGGGTTCCATCCCCGTGTTCCGGAATTTCCAAGCCTTCCGATAATAGAGGTTCCTGCTGTAGTGTCCACTCTACGACACTTTGGACAAATTTGGAGAAAGGTTCATGCTAATCTTAAGCAGGTTTCTGTTCGGTACAAGTTCTTCGCAGATAAGAAACGGCAAGCCGCACCTCAATATAAAGTTGGGGACAGGGTATGGCTGTCCACACGGAATCTCCGGTTGAAGGTGCCCACCATGAAATTCGCTCCAAGGTTCATCGGTCCTTACCCTGTGCTACAAGTCTTAAATCCCGTGGTCTGTAAACTGGGTTTGCCTGCCCATCTTCGAATACCTAACGCCTTTCATGTTTCTCTACTCCGTCCCCTCATTCTGAATCGGTTCCACTCAGCACTCCCTAGGCCAACGTCCGTAGTGGCAGAAGCTGGAGCGGAGTTTGAAATCAAAGCTATTCTTGACTCTCGTTATCTTCATAAAAAATTACAGTACTTGGTGGACTGGAAGGGTTATGGTCCTGAGGAGAGAAGTTGGATTGGGGCTACTGAAGTAACGGCTCCTCGTCTGATTCGGATCTTCCACTCCAGACATCCGACTAAGCCCGGGAAGTGTCCAGGGGCCACTCCTGGAGGAGGGGGTACTGTCACGAACCTCGGGCAGCGGCGACCGCGCTTGTCCCTGCGGGTGGCCTGGTCTGCCCGGCGCCTCTCTTCCCCTGACGGTCTCCGGCTTCAGCGGCGGGTCGGCGCTGCTCTCCGGCGGCTTCCCGGAAGCAAGGACGCCGCCATCACAAGCGAGGGCAAGGAGGCGGAGCAGGTCTGACGTCACCTGCCTGCTCCGCCAATCAGGCTAGGGCGGGGAATTTAAAATCAGATACCAGGCAGAGATCCGGTGCCTGAGTATCTTCGTTTCTCCTGCGGAAGCTGTGATTCCAGAGCTCCCTCGTCCCTGCAAGCATCCTGTGCTTCCAAGCATCCTGTGCCTCCAAGCATCCTGTGCTTCCAAGCATCCTGTGCCTCCAAGCATCCTGTGCCTCCAAGCATCCTGTGCCTCCAAGCATCCTGAGCCTCCAAGCACCTCCGTGCCTCCAATTATCTCCGTGCCTCCAATTACCTCCGTGCCTCCAATTATCTCCGTGCCTCCAATTATCTCCGTGCCTACAAGTACCTCGTGCCTCCAAGCACCTCTGTGCCTCCAAGCACCTCTGTGCCTCCAAGCACCTCTGTGCCTCCAAGCACCTCCGTGCCTCCAAGCACCTCCGTGCCTCCAGTTACCTCCGTGTCTCCAAGCACCTCGTGCCTCCAAGCACCTCATCCCTCCAAACACCTCGGTGTCTCCAAACACCTCCGTGCCTCCAAGCACCTCCGTGCCTCCAAGCACCTCTGTGCCTCCAAGCACCTCCGTGCCTCCAAGCACCTCCGTGCCTCCAGTTACCTCCGTGTCTCCAGTTACCTCCGTGTCTCCAAGCACCTCGTGCCTCCAAGCACCTCCGTGCCTCCAAGCACCTCCGTGCCTCCAGTTACCTCCGTGTCTCCAAGCACCTCGTGCCTCCAAGCACCTCATCCCTCCAAACACCTCGGTGTCTCCAAACACCTCCGTGCCCCCAAGCACCTCCGTGCCTCCAAGCACCTCCGTGCCTCCAAGGGCCTCCCTGCACTTCCTGTACTCCCAGCACCTCAGTGCCTCCAATACCACAGTGTCTCCAATATCTCAGTACCCCAGCCTTCAGTATTTCTACAAGTCTTGTCTTACAGGAGACCTTCAAGAATTCCTCTGGGCCTCCCGCCTGCCGTCTTAGTCCTGCATGAGGAAGACCTACATCCGGCCATCTCTACTACGACCCAGTGGCGGTTCCTCTTCCCGGTCATCGGAAGAAGCCCCGAGTCCACAACACTCCCAAACCAGGTCAGTGATAATCACTTGACCACTGTCGCGTCCATAAACTTCTTCTGGCAGATATGGACATCGCACTTACTCTCGATGCCAGAGTGCAAATATCCCTCTGAGCATCTCGCATATAAAGAAAAGCATCCTTTAATTGCTCTATAGTCAATAAAATACTGTCCCTATCCAGGGTATCAATATTTTCAGTCAGGGAATCCGACCAGACCACCCCAGCACTGCACATCCAGGCTGAGGTGATGGCTGGTCGCAGTATAACACCAGAATGTGTGTATATACTCTTTAGGGTAGTTTCCAGCCTCCTATCAGCTGGATCCTTGAGGGCGGCCGTATCAGGAGACGGTAACGCCACTTGTTTTGATAAGCGTGTGAGCGCCTTATCCACCCTAGGGGGTGTTTCCCAGCGCGCCCTAACCTCTGGCGGGAAAGGGTATAATGCCAATAACTTTTTTGAAATTAGCACTTTTCTATCTGGGTTAACCCACGCTTCATCACATACATCATTCAATTCCTCTGATTCAGGAAAAACTACAGGTAGTTTTTTCACCCCCCACATAATACCCCTTTTTGTGGTACTTGCAGTATCAGAGATATGCAAAGCCTCCTTCATTGCCGTGATCATATAACGTGTGGCTCTACTTGAAAATACGTTTGTTTCTTCACCGTCGACACTAGATTCAGTGTCCGTGTCTGGGTCTGTGTCGACCGACTGAGGTAAAGGGCGTTTTACAGCCCCTGACGGTGTCTGAGACGCCTGGGCAGGTACCAACTGGTTTTCCGGCCGTCTCATGTCGTCAACTGATTTTTGTAATGTGCTGACATTACCACGTAATTCCATAAACAAAGCCATCCATTCCGGTGTCGACTCCCTGGGGGGTGACATCACCATTACCGGCAATTGCTCTGCCTCCACACCAACATCGTCCTCATACATGTCGACACACACGTACCGACACACAGCAGACACACAGGGAATGCTCTTATCGAAGACAGGACCCCACTAGCCCTTTGGGGAGACAGAGGGAGAGTTTGCCAGCACACACCCAAGCGCTATAATATATATGGGAACAACCTTATATAAGTGTTGTATCCTTATAGCAGCTTAAATATATAAAATATCGCCAAAAAAGTGCCCCCCCTCTCTGTTTTACCCTGTTTCTGTAGTGCAGTGCAGGGGAGAGTCCTGGGAGCCTTCCTCACAGCGGAGCTGAGCAGGAAAATGGCGCTGTGTGCTGAGGAGAATAAGCCCCGCCCCCTATTCCGGCGGGCTTTTCTCCCGTAGTTTGTAATATCTGGCAGGGGTTAAATACATCCATATAGCCTCAAGGGCTATATGTGATGTATTTTTTAGCCATAAAAGGTATTTACATTGCTGCCCAGGGCGCCCCCAGCAGCGCCCTGCACCCTCCGTGACCGTTGGTGAGAAGTGTGTGACAAACAATGGCGCACAGCTGCAGTGCTGTGCGCTACCTTCAAGAAGACTGAAGAGCCTTCTGCCGCCGGTTTCTGGACCTTCAATCTTCAGCATCTGCAAGGGGGGTCGGCGGCGCGGCTCCGGGACGAACCCCAGGGTGAGACCTGTGTTCCGACTCCCTCTGGAGCTAATGGTGTCCAGTAGCCTAAGAAGCCAATCCATCCTGCACGCAGGTGAGTTGAACTTCTCTCCCCTAAGTCCCTCGATGCAGTGAGCCTGTTGCCAGCAGGACTCACTGAAAATAAAAAACCTAAAAACTTTTTCTAAGCAGCTCCTTAAGAGAGCCACCTAGATTGCACCCTGCTCGGACGGGCACAAAAACCTAACTGAGGCTTGGAGGAGGGTCATAGGGGGAGGAGCCAGTACACACCACCTGATCCTAAAGCTTTAGTTTTGTGCCCTGTCTCCTGCGGAGCCGCTAATCCCCATGGTCCTGACGGAGTCCCCAGCATCCACTTAGGACGTCAGAGAAAGGAAATTTAACAGTTCCCTGTGAAAGCAAGACGCTCGGGGTGTAAGAGGAAGGGGGGTGTATTAGTCACATTCAGCAGGGTTGAGACACAAGACAACTTCTTTCATCTGAGAAGGTCAATTAGGAGCACGGACTATGCACAAAGGCTTATAGCGTGCACTTCTCTTTCCTACAAAAGGAAATGGTTGTTTGTGCGCTGTATTCTGGGAACACTGATAGAAAGGGTCTGTACATTCGCTCATTAGTCCCCTGAATTGAAAAGAACAGTGAATTCAAGATTATATTCCACACAAATAGGGTGACTAAGTTCTTCCTTGCTGAAGCCTCCATAATATGCACAATATCGTATGCAATACTGGTTAATATAACCGATGCAATGTATCACACAATGCTCCTCCGTTATGATGCACAATCAATGCACAGCGCAGAAAGTCTTGCACCTGAATGGAGAGTACTCCCCACATGAAGGTGCAATCCTGGGAGAGGACTCCCTGACCTAGCACTGTATGTAGGGGTGGAGAGACGCGAGTGTGCTACATAATGTCAGAACCCAGCCTAACCCTAGCCACAACCTAACACTAACTGCAGCCTGACCCTAACCTAACCCTAACCGCAGCCTAACCCTGACACTAACCGCAGCCTAACACTAACCGTAGCCAAACACTAACTACAGCCTAACCCTAACTTAACACTAACTGCAGCCTAACCCTAGCCGCAGCCTAACCCTGACACTAACCGCAGCCAAGACTGCAGCCTAACACTAACCGTAGCCTAACACAAACCGCAGCCTAACACTAACCGCAGCCTAACCCTGGCACTAACCACAGCCTAACCCTAGCCGCAGCTTAACACTAATTGCAATCTAACCCTAACCGCAGCCTAACCCTGACACTAAGCAAAGCCTAACTCTAACCACAGCCTAACATTAACTGCAGTCTAACTCTAACCGCAGCCTAACCCTGACACTAACCACAGCCTAACCCTAGCCGCAGCTTAACACTAACTGCAATCTAACACTAACTGCAATCTAACCCTAACCGCAGCCTAACCCTGACACTAAGCACAGCCTAACTCTAACCGCAGCCTAACATTAACTGCAGTCTAACTCTAACCGCAGCCTAACCCTGACACTAACCACATCCTAACTCTAGCCGCAGTCTAACAGTAACTGCAGCCTAACCCTAACCGCAGCCTAACACTAATCGCAGCCTAACCCCGACACTAACCACAGCCAAAACTGCAGCTTAACTCTAACCGCAGCCTAATTCTAATGGCAGCCTAACCCTGACACTAACTACAGCCTAAACCTAACACTAACCGCAGCCTAAGTCTAACCGCAGCTTAATCATAACCGCAGCGTAACCCCAACACTAACCACAGCATAATCCTAACTGCTGCCTAGCCCAAACGCTAACCACAGCCTAACCCCAACACTAACCATAGCCTAACCCTAGCCTAAAACTAGCTGTAACCGAGCCCTAATATTAACCACAGCCTAATCCTAACTGCAGACTAACCCTAACCACATCCTAACCCTAACACTAAGTGCAGCCTTATCCCAACATTAACGACAGCCTAATCTTAAATGCAGCCTAACTCTAACCACAGACTATTCCTAACACTAACCACAGACTTACCTTAACTGCAACCTAATCCTAACTGCAGCCTAACACTAATTGTAACCTAATTCTAACCACAGCCTAACCCTAACCCCAAAACTAACCACAGTCTAAGCCTAACCCTAACTGCAGCCTAACCTTAACACTAACCACAGCCTAATGCTAACACTAACCACAGTCTAAGCCTAACCCTAACTGCAGCCTAACCTTAACACTAACCACAGCCTAATGCTAACACTAACCACAGTCTAAGCCTAACCCTAACTGCAGCCTAACCTTAACACTAACCACAGCCTAATGCTAACACTAACCACAGTCTAAGCCTAACCCTAACTGCAGCCTAACCTTAACATTTATCGTAATATAACCTACTGAGACTGACATAATATACCTGTCTGTGCTTCGTGGCCTGCTGACATTGGGGTGCACCTATGGAGCTATATAACCCCTACTATTAATGCACTAGATACACCACTCTTGATAAATTGATATTTAACCATGTGTGTTGTGGAGTCCTACACTTGTGTGGGAGCATTTCTATACTAAGCAATTGGTACCTTATCCAGTCTATTAAGCCAGAAGACAGGGGTGTAACAGTACATAAACCCCATGATTCATGAGACTCTGTCTCTACAGATAGGCCTCCATGTGATTTGCTACAAGAGACGCACACTACACAAGCACGGCTACAGGATAGCCAGAGGGCTAACAATCTAGGGGCAAGACAATTTCTGTATGATCCCTTTTTATGTAAGGATTGTCCACTTAGGAATTATGGGACAGATGTATTAAGCCTGGAGAAGTGATAAAGCAGTGATAAGTGGAAGGTGATAACGCACCAGCCAATCAGCTGCTGTCGCTTTTCAAACCCGCAATGGTTGGCTGGTGCGTTATCACCTTGCACTTATCACTTCTCCAGGCTTAATACATCTGCCCCTATGTCATTGGCTTAATACATCTGCCCCATTGTCTAATACTGTTCATGACTGGGGGTCATTCAGCCCAGCACCCCCCAATTTTTAGACTTTAAGCCATTAAAAGTTATAATTTAATTATTAGGGGAAAAAAATATTTTGTCTCCCTAAACACTGCCCCCTCGCAGAGTCCTCTTCCTAATATTTCCTTCTCTACATCACACATTGGGCGGTATTCAAATGATATATCACGCCCAATCTCCTTTCTAAAATGATCCCCGTTATCGCACATATCGCGCCCATAGTAATCAGGTTTATCTGTGTAAAGAGTTGGGTGCTACGCTACCCCGGGGGTAGCAAGTTGAAATTATGATACCACGGCCCAGAGGGCAAAAACAGAATGGGTGTGGAAGCGGGTGAAAAGAATTGAATACCACCCATTGACTCTGGGGCGCAACATGAACAACCCAAGGTTTGTCACCCAGGACGACGGTCATACAGGTGGCTTTGGAATATTATTATATTACTTTTATATTTATGTTTGTTAGTTATAGGAGAAACATCATTTACCCTGCTCACTGACTCTCTGTAACCCCAGTCTGTATCGTTCCGTGTGATCGCATACTTTGTCTTTTTTTGTTCATCTAAATAACATGCAACAACATAGAACAGAAGATTACAATGGCCCTGACCAAATGCGTTTAGAATATAAGGGGTTCGGGAACAATGGATACATAGAATAATTAATTCACAATTATCGCTGCTGGTGGAGAAATGACAGTATAATAAAGAGGTCAGTAAATTAATTCTGTACACCGAAGTCTGCGACAATGTCCTTATTTTAACTATAGCAATATTATTTCAAAATTATTTGAAATCATTATTTATTATTAAATTATAATTCCACTTTTAAGTGAACGCTGTCAGCTAACGTGTGAGTGACCTTTATGTGGAATTCACAGGAATCTGTACGAACAATGAGGCACTAGAAGACCGAATATTCATGAGAATGAAGGCTATTAATTCTCTAGGATCCAGACTGAATTCTTGGGCCATTTTGTGCTTCTGGAACGTAACTAACTCACTAATATAAATTGCATTCTAATCGCTAAATGTTCAGCTCACAAAATGGCTCCCGCCCTTGTGTTTAGGTGTCAGGTGCCATTTAAAGCAACAGTCTCATGAAAACTACAAATATATATATATATATATATATATATATATATAAAACAAATTACTATGGCAGGCTAAGATATATGATGGAAGCTGGCATCTTACCCATTTTTTAATCCTTTAGGCTCCTATTAATAATTCATAATTGTATACAATTATTTTCTAACTACCATGGTAACCGTAGTCACATGGCAGTGGGCAGCGATGCTTTGGAACATCGCTCTGAGCTCTGTCTGCACTATGGCATCATTCCCATATGTCTCTCCCCTCTGCCATCACACGACATGCCGAAAGCCTGTGTCTGTATGTCAGATTGACAGCCATATTTGTTTTCCCTCCAGAGATAATAGATAATAATTTGTAAAAAAAGAAAAGAAAAGAAGATTTTCTTTCAAAATCTACTGTTACTGTACCTCGTCCACGGGGAAAGAATATATTTTGGCTATACTGCTTTTGGAGATACCTCTTAATTTTTAAATTACAGCATAATTTTGTTAGATATAAAGGCCACAAGTGAGGGGAAGTTAATAAAAAGTAATTAAATGTAAATGAACACAAAAAATAAATAATAGAGAATAACAAAAATGTTTTAGTGGTACTAGTGGATACAGTCGTAAAAAACAAACAAAAAACAACAACAATGCAGGTGAACACGGAACTTTATACACAGGCAGTGATACCGTTTCCCTGTGCGACACGATGTAGTCCTATTGTTTAACAAAACTCTTACAGAAATATTATGTGTAAGTAAAGCATTCTGTGAGTATAATCATTCCCGTTGAGCAGTTCATGTACAGAGAATACTTACAGTACTTACCTTTTCTATTACTGCCTATAGAATGTCAAAGCGCATTTTTTATTCCTGAGGTTTCAGGATTTATGTAAAACGTTTCTTCCTCCGGCTCCTCTAATCCCCTTTGAGTAAGATTGTGCTTCTTGCAGATAAATGGTTATAATTCATATTTATAATGTGTGTTTACACCCTAGGAAAGCTACAGTCTGGTACCTGCACTTCAGACCCAGTGCTAATGCGCCATATCAGTAACAATGGCACCCGCAGGCTGGGGCACTTATTTCACAGGTTCCATCATCCTTGCGGCCTTCAAAGACACTTGGGGGACATGTATCAAAGCTTGAAGAGCAGTAAAGTAGAAGGAGATAAAGTACCAGCCAATCAGCTCCCGTCATGTTACAGGCTGTGTTTGAAAAATGACAGTTCGGAGCTGGTTGGCTGGTACTTTATCTTTCTCAACTTTATCTCTCTCTCTAATGCTTGATGCGTCTCCCCCATGTCATATTACAGACCGATCTGTGCAGACAATGGGAAATAATCATTCCTTAAAGAATAATGCCGCCCACAGCGGAATATCCTAAGTAAAACCTGGCCTCCGGAAGCAGAAGCAGCACTACCATTGGTGCAGCAGGTGCAAAGCACCAGGGCCCCTGAGGTCTAAGGGGCCCACTGCTGCCCAGACCAGCAATGAGGTCAGGGCAACAGTGACCCCCCCAACGACCATTTTGAGCAATGTCGGATGATGGGCGCCATTGTCTGAGGTACCTGCCCCTTACTTTAGGGAGGCAGGGTTGACCTTATGTGTGCTGGGCTGATAGAAAAGCCCAATCACCTACCAGCGCCAATGGTCACAGCCACTTACTGCCTCTAACTAACACACAGCTGTACATTATTTCTGAGTCACTGCTGTCTGTGGATTAAAGGCAGCTTACACCCGATGACAGAGCAGAGGCCGCTGTGTTACATGCCCCATGTTCCCCATATCACACAGAACATTGTGCTTGTGCCCCCTGTCACCCACTGTCTCTCCCTGTCACACTCTGCCTCTCTCTGTCACCCACTGCTGTGTGGCATATTGTGAACTTGGGTTGGGACGGAGGGAGGGGATCTAAATTATAACTTTACACGTAGGTCCACCTCTCACAAGTCCCGCCACTGCCAGGGAGGTAACTACAGTGGGTGCAGGGAGTGCCTTTGCTATAAGGACTAGAGTCTTAGGAGGATATACTGCCGCAGTGCTGCACGCTACAGTAAGAACAGGTGACATTGTCATGAATACAGAAAGTAACTCCAAACTAGTCTGGAAGTACTGTGCGCAATAATTTAATACCCTTGCCTCCTCCTGTGCCCTCCCCGAACACCCCTCCACCCTACACACACACACACACACACACACACACACACACACACTCTGTATCAGACTGACTTAGATGCACACAGGTCTGCGTGTATTCACTTTGTTGTCGATTTCATGCACATTGCGCTATGCTGTCATAGCGTTCACTCCACACCAGCTCATATATCGCCCGCAGAAGCAGATTTATCCAGCGACAACATAATCGCAGACGGTGATTTTACATTTATAGAACTAGAGAAGGAAAGCGAAATGTTTGCGCTTGTTGATAAAAAAAATTTCCATAGCAAACAGCCGGGCCGTCTCGTCCTCTATAAAAAAAAAAAAAAATACTACTAATTTTTTTAAAAAGTGAGAAATGTTAAACCCATGCCATAAGACTAAGATTTATAACCCCATAGTAAAAAAAACAAAATCTAGGAATGGAAAGAAAGAGAAGTGTTCCCAAGTGTCCCTGCGCAAGATGCATTGTGCGGGGAGATTTATCATACGCATTACGTACCTGTCGTCTCTCTTACCTTCTCGCCACCTTATCTCGCCTGTGAATGGCTCCTCTGAAAGCTCATTTGGAACACGGAAAACAAAAGCTCCGGCCGACGCTTGGAAGCGATGACACGGATGTCAGCCCCCGCTGGTGACGGCAGGGTTAAACGTGCTACTTGAAAGCTTGTAACACCATTTTCATAATCCGCTTTACACCCTTTTCCCAGTGCAGTGTATATTGCAGAGATCCAATTATAGATTTTCCTCAGCCACTGGTCCCTTTGGAAACAAACTGCGGCTGCTGCGCTTTGCATAGAAGGTCAGGGGATAAACATTTATTTTTTTGTAAAGGTAGAAAAAGTTATCTGAAGGTGGCCGGCCCTAACTGGGATCAGAGCTCCGGGTGCTTCGTTGTTCCTTGTACTGCAGAAATCCCCCTTACTCTCTACAAATCTTTGTATGTAAAATGTACATTGGGGGTAATTCAGACCTGATTGGTGCTGTGTACTTCTGGAGAGTAGAGAAGTTGCCCCTGATAAATGTTAGCAGGAAGCTGGGTGGTAGCTATGGGCAACTTCTCCACTCCTTAGAAGACCTTTGATTCGTCTTTCCTTTAAAATGACCAAGGGGTCTATTCATGAAGCAGTGAAAAGTTTGGAGAAGTGAGCTCAAGTCATGGACAATTTCAATGAAAAGACTATTCTTGTAAACAATTCCTCAGAGGAACCACAGCACCTACTTTATTTCACCTTAAATCCCTGCGCACAATTCTGGGTATAAATACGTTTCTGTCACTCCCACAGTTTGCACATTGGGGGTCATTCCGAGTTGATCGCTAGCTGCTTTCGTTCGCAGTGCAGCGATCAGGCAAAAAAGCGTCAGTTCTGCACATGCGTATGCGGTGCAATGCGCATGCGCGTCGTACTCTTACAACGAATGATGTCGTTTCACACTATTGCTTTGAGAAAGACCCAGAGCACTTGGGTCGAAACGCGTTGGATAATCATCTGGATCCCCAGGTTACGGTTAAGAACTTGGACTACAGCACCTGTTGCCCGAGGGCGATCACAGACGGTCAACCCGGGAAGACTTTCTGGTGACTATTTACCAACATGCCTGTTTGAGAGCTGCTTCATACCAGTTCTCCACAAACTCCGGGAATGAACTTATGAAGAGGCCCTTCACCAAACCAAAAGGAATGTATTGACATACTACTGTTTTTCTCACTTCACTTAGGCGCCTGCTCACTGTATTTATCCTTCATTTTGTTTGCACCATATAGTTTCACACAAGGTCTAGCGAAGCTTTTCAGTTGCAAAGGCAGCCACAGAGTGATTGACAGGAAGAGGGCGTTTCTGAGTGTCAACTGACCGTTTTCAGGGAGTGAGTAGAAAAACGCAGGCGTGCCAGATAAAAACGCAGGTGTGGCTGGTGAAACGCAGGCGTGGCTGGGTGAACGCAGGGCGTGTTCGTGACGTCAAAACAGGAACTGAATAGTCTGAAGTGATCGCAAGCGCTGAGTAGGTCTGGAGCTACTCTAAAACTGCACAAAATTATTTTGTAGCCGCTCTGCAATCCTTTCGTTCGCACTTCTGCTAAGCTAAAATACACTCCCAGTGGGCGGCGGCATAGCGTTTGCACGGCTGCTAAAAGCAGCTAGCGAGCGAACAACTCGGAATGAGGGCCATTATCACTTTGCAGTGACCATTGGCGTCAGACCAGCAGCACGTGTGTCACGACTCATAGGGATGATGACAGATACACAGGACAGCCTTAAAGACTCTGAAATGAAGAATAACTCCCGGCAGATAGAGAAACTGCTCAATCATTGTGACTGGTTCTGCACTTGCCTTGTGCCTTATCTGAGTAGCTAGATTGATGCCCGTCACCGGCTACGGAGCGCGGCTGGCAGAGTCCACGTGGATTTTCGACTTATTTTTGCAGTTTCAGGAGTGTTTCAAATTTACATGCAAAGTACGAGCCTTAAGCATATCCAATTCATCCTGGCACTTGGTTTGCTGGAGCAATTAACACCTCGGTTCCCGGAAGCTGGTGTTTGCGCATTCATGTTTTAATCCCAGATTTCCATTGTGTGATGTGCTGCAAGCCCCGTCGGGAGTGAAGGGGCAGTGGGTTTATTCCCATCCTGGATAATGCTTGGTTGCATTGTGTCATCGTTCTGTCGGGAGTTTTAAAGATTTCTGCTTTTCTGAGTCTTTGGCAGTTTGCGGATTGATTCTATTTGCTCGGTGGAAGAAAAATCAGTTTAATTAGACTTTATGGTGAGCGATTTCAGATTGTTGATGAACGTATTATTGGGTCGTTCATCATTTTTGTGCTGTATCCTGATTTAAAATCGAGAGCTTCACGTTAACAAAATATGCTAACGATAATTAAATGTTCACTGCTTCAGTAGAGAGGTATAAACTATAGATGTGAAAAGACGGATTTTCCCTCTGACCTTATTTCTCTTACATTCCTAGTCCAGGTGCGAGTAAAAAGCGGAAAATGTGCAGGATCCAGAACAATTCACAGATATAGCGCAACGGCCGTGCAGTATCTGCCACAGCGTGCATGCGCGACTGACCGACCTACCCATATGCTGGCTGCAGGAACCAGCGACGTCGACGCATCTGTTTCTGTGGCCAGACATATTGCTCATCCGATCGGCATGTGTGTACGCACGGCCGCATACTTACCAAATCGGTCGGTCAAGTGTGTACCCCACAGAGACAAATTGTAACAGGGGTAGGCAGCCTGTGGCCCCCCAGCTCCTGGCGGACTATACAGCGCAGCATGCCCTGCCACAGTTTTGCAGTTAGGGCGTGCTTAAATTGGCAGGGCATGCTGGGCTGTCTAGTTCCAAAGCAAGTGGAGCGCCACAGGTTGTATAGAAGGTGGGTAAAGGGGCCAAACATAATAAAACCATAAACTAAGGGTATAGGGGCACTTGCTCCTATCAGAGGGGTCTATTTCTGACCCATCCGTTTCCTTATGGACACAGCAAGCTGGTCACTTCCTAACGCTACTGCGGTAATGCGCCGTACTGTAGATTTGTACGTCAGCGCGTGGAAGCCAACCCCGGCCACGGCTTTTACATCTGCAGCCACATAAATCATCAAACTGGGTGCAAAAAGTCCATCTGAAACAGGCTGCCCCCCTGTGTCCAGTCGCCAAGATCGCATGGAATTCGGATAACGCTTCCAAGACACACCCATGACACGCCCACGAGACAGAGCAGCTCCGCGTGAGTGGTCCCCGCCCGGTTTCCGCCCTGTACAGGGAAAGTGCAGTCCCTCCGTGGACGGATCGCTACACACGCACTAGCGTTCTCCGGCTGAGTGCGTATGTCTGATCTGGAACATGCGCAGTTGCGGATTCTCTACAGAGATCTGTCCTCATTTTCCCTGCCATCTTGGTCAGAATGAGTCCCAATGAATAAAAGGGATATAGGAACTAATTCAAGGTTGAACACAAATGTATTAGCAAAAGCAAAGTTACAGACATCTGCAAAGTAAACAAAAATCTGCGCAAAAAAAAAAAAATTCAACACGCCCACAGTGCAAACTAACAAAAGAAAACAACAAACAAATACACAAAAGAGGAAGTCACCCTGAACGATGCACTGACGTTTTCTGTACTTTTTGCTTGTCTGTCTGGAGATATGTGTATGCACCGCCCAGGACCCAGCCACATTCATTCTGAATTCTATTCCTTTGTTTAGCTTATGTTGGTAAGTGCATCATTCAAGGTGACGCCTCTTTTGTGTATTTGGATATTATTTTTTCTGTTAGTTGGCACTGTGGGCGTGGTTGGGTTTTTTTTTTGGTGCAGATTTTCATTTACTTTGCAAATTTGCTTTTGCTAATACATTTGCGTTCAACCTTGAATTAGGCCCATAGTTCGGAGTGCATGCCAGAAAAAAATGGCGGGACCTCGCAGGAAGGGGTGTGGCCTGGCTGGAATAATGTGCCCATGAGCCATGTGCCCCCCTGTTTCTGACACACTGGGGTCCATGCCCAGGGCTCCGGGAGATACAGCAGCAAGGGCTACTGGGAGCTGTAGTTTATGCAGAGTTACTTGATTGTAATGCGGTGCGGTGGCGGATCCCGGCACCAATAATAATAGCTGCTGCTGCCCGCTGTGGTTGATGCCGGGTGTCAATACGGGTGAGGAACTGCCCAGAAGGGAACACAGGTGCTGCCTCTACAAAGTGTGATATATATATATATATATATATATATATATATATATATATAAATATACACACACATATACATACACACACACACACATAAGGGTGGCACCAGGGAAATTAAGATTACGCTAGCATGGACTGCCAGAGTGCTGGATTGATGCTGCATTATATATATATATATATATATATATATATATATATAGGCACTACTGTGTGGCATAATGTGTACAAGGGGCTTTAGTATGTGGAGTAATGTGTATAAGGGGTACTGTGTAGCATAATGTGTATAAGGGGCTTTAGTATGTGGAGTAATGTGTATAAGGGGTACTGTGTAGCATAATGTGTATAAGGGGCTTTAGTATGTGGAGTAATGTGTATAAGGGGTACTACTGTGTAGCATAATGTGAATAATGGAAATTATTGTGTGGTGTAATGTGAGTAAGGGACACTACTGTGGTGTAATATGAATTGGGGGTACTATTGTGTGGTCACGCCCCTTTTTTTGTCACGTGCACCTTCCATACTTCAAATATGGAGGAGGGGGGGGGGGCAGTGCTCTGACCCCTAGATACACCGCTACCTGTACTGTCAGTAAACCTTCCCCCTCCGCTATCCTACAGGTGAACCCTCCCTTCCAACCCCCCCTTCCCCTCCCACTACACAGAAGCAGACCGTGGCACCGATCCAGTTCCAATCCACGTATGACATTGTTGCTCAATAAAAAGGAAAATCTCCTGCCACTGAGGGTGCCGCCCTTATTGTAATTCCTTCTGTTCTATTTCTAAGCGACCGGCTAAACCTCCTAACAACATACAGTACGCCAGCTACGTACAACTAAACAGGGAAATACAAACGTACAGCGCTGACATATATCACACCAGTGGCGGATTTAGGGGGGGGGCACCAAGGCACGTGCCCCCCCTGTCATTTTTAGTGCAGACTGACATGCGGACGAGTGTCCGCATGTCAGTCTGCGGTCTCGTTTCGTCCCCTGCTGTTAGGAGGGACACGGAGGGCACAGTGCGCGCCTCTCCTGTGTCCCTCCTGTGTCTCCGGCGGCTGCTGGTCTCATAAAGGAAGTGCCGTTCGTGAGCACTTCCTTTATTACAGTGACCCGCGGCCGCCGGAGACCCAGGAGGGATACAGGGAGGCGTGCACTGTGCCCTCCGTGTCCCTCCTAACAGCAGGGGAGCGGGGGAAGCAGCGGCGGCGGCGGAGGAAGGGGGGGGACGGGGGACGCACTGGGGGGGAATATCTGGCACTGGGGGCATATTTGCAGGGAGGGGGGGGGCGAATATCTGGCACTGGGGACATATATGGCACTGGGGGGAATATCTGGCACTGGGGGCATATCTGGCACTGGGGGGGGGGATATCTGGCACTGGGGGCATATGTGGCACTGGGGGGGGGATATCTGGCACTGGGGGGAATAACTGGCAGGGAAGGGATATCTGGCACTGGGGCATATGTGGCACTGGGGGGGGGGGAAATATCTGGCACTGGGGCATATGTGGCAATGGGGGCATATATAGCACTGGGGGCATATGTGGCACTGTCGGGGAATATCTGGCACTGGCGGTATATGTGTACCTGGCACATGGGGGGGGGCTATATTTGGCACTGGGGGCATGTGAGTACCTGGCACCGTGGGGGAATATCTGGCACTGGGGACATATGTGGCACTGGGAGCACAGCCCTAGCAACAAGGACTACCTCCTAGCAACGAGCATGACACCCAGTGCATGAAACCCCTGGCAACGAGCATGACACCCAGTGCATGAAACCCCTGGCAACGAGCATGACACCCAGTGCATGAAACCCCTGGCAACGAGCATGACACCCTGAGCATGAAAACCCCTGGCACCGTGCATGGAACCAAGAGCATGAAACCCCTGGCAACGAGCATGACACCCAGTGCATGAAACCCCTGACAACGAGCAGGTATTTGAAAAGTAATTAGAAGCCTTACTGTAGGACTTAATGTGTAATGGGCATTACGGTGTGTGGCATAATGTATCACGGACATTGCGGTGTGTGTCAGTATGTGTCGCAGGCATTACGGTGTATGGTATACTCTATCGCTGGCATTGTGATATGTGGTATAATGTCTCAGGGTCATTGCAGTGTGTGGCATAATGTATCACGGACATTGCGGTGTGTGTCATAATGTGTCAGGCATTACGGTGTGTGGTATACTATATCACGGGCATTGTGGTATGTGGTATAATGTCTCAGGGTTATTACAGTGTGGCATAATATATAACGGGCATTGCGGTGTGTGGCATAGGGTATAACGGGCATTGCGGTATGTGTCACAGGCATTACGGTGTATGGTATACTATATCACGGGCATTGTGGTATAATGTCTCAAGGTCATTGCAGTGTGTGGCATAATGTGTCCCAGACATTGTATGTGCTATAATGTATCAGGGGCAGTGCAGTGTGTAGCATAATGTATAACGGGCATTGCGATTCCTGTCATAATGTGTCACAGGCATTACGGTGTGTGGCATAATGTGTCTGGGGCATTACAGTGTGTGCATATTGTGTCATGTGCATTATTGTGTGTGGAATAATGTCTAAGGGCCATTGCAGTATGTGGAATAATGTATACTGGGCATTACTATAAGGAGGAAAAATGACAAATAATGTAAGGGGCATGAATCAGGATTATTTTTCTTTTCTGTGGTGGCCAACGTCTGGGCGTGCAGATTGCAAAACTGGGGTATAAGGTAGTCTTTTCCTGCAATACCACGCCCATTCCAACGAAGCCACGCCCATTCCAACGAATCCACGTCCCTTATGGTGCCCCCCCTGTAATTTTTTTCTGGATCCGCCCCTGTATCACACAGACAATATGGGCTGGCATTACATCTGCTCATCGATTTATTCACAACATTAATAACCAGAGCTGCTATGGAGGAGAGGAGAAAGCGGGCAGATCACACCCACGCTGAGACCACGCAATCCAGCAGCGCCCACCCTTTCTCCCAACAGGTGCCAACACATGGCTCCCGCCTACTCCCTCCTGTCATGCCTAATGGATGACCCACGTGGCCAAGCATTGTCGCTGACCGCTAGGTAACAGTCTAAGGGCAGGATCTACTAAAGTGGAAATGTGAGCAAAACCCCCAAAACTGCTTTGGATGCTTTTTCCATATGTACTAAGCTCCGAATCGCAGAGAAAAAAAACAGTAACAAAATCCCCTCCAGCCACATTACTGAGCAGCTTCCCTCCCCCCCCCCCCCCCCATTCCCAGGGAAACTAACCCCCACGGCCACACAACCAAGGGGATACCCCCTGACATAGCAGCCCCCCGCATCCGCACTGCAGTGCAGGTACCACCCCAGGCAAACAACAACCCCCCCCCCCCCATGGCCACATTAATGAGCAGCTAACTCCCACGAGCAACCAACCCCCACGGCCACACAAACAAGGTGGTATCTCCAGGCAAACAACCACTCTGCAGCCTCCCCCCCGGGCAAACAATCCCCCCTACCCTGTGGCCACATTACTACCCCTCCGAAGATGCAATCCCTGGTCATGCATAGACCCTATTATTGGAGATCTCCATGCAGCCGGAGTTTGGAGACAGCAGACAGAGCAGGCCGGGACAGACTCCTGTGCATGAAATGGCCGCCACAATACAGACACACCTCCAAAATTCTCCGCTGGCGCTGTAGAGGATCTACTTCCTCCCACCAAAATCTGGTAGCCAGGCAGCAAAATCTAGGGGCAATGGCTACCTGGGCCCTGGGATTTATCAAGCCCTGCCCTCTGCGCTTCTTTCCGTATTGTGCTGCGAGAGGGATCCAATCGGATCTAGGAGCCAATAGTAAATAAATATGCACCTGTGTGAGGTACGGTAAGAGTTACACCGAAAGCCCATTTTCCAATTGACTTTTTCTTTTGTTACAGAAACGTTGACGTTTGAGATTTCAGCTCCTTATAAAGTCTTCCTGTTAAACTCACTGAAAAGAAACAATTTGGCCATAAAGCACATTTAATCCCCAACCTGAATTACTATTTGCAGCGGAGTGGCCGGGGCGGCTTGGGAGGGGATTGCGATAAGAGCGTCCTACTTCTGTTAATGAAAACCTATGAACGCTTCCATTACATTAGTCATTGTGACTGTGCCCCCGTGACTCTCCGGCATGAACCTATAATACCCTGTAGAAAGCCGCCTGCTTGTGTTCCTTTCACTTAATTGAGCGACTGATATTTTCCCCTTAAGCAGTAATTCCAGGAGAAACACGCTACGAGACAGACGGTCATTACCGTGCCCTTTACTTGGCCCCATTGTATATGGTGAAAAGGAATTATACCATAATTCAATCATGAGTTAAAAGGAATGAGAGGGATCTGGGACTTTGGGGTCTATTTACTAATCCTTGGAGAGATAAAGTAACAGCCAGTCAGCTCCTAGCTGCCATGTCACAGAAAAATGTGACAATTAGGAGCTGATTGGCTGGTACTTTATCTCGCTCCAAGGCAGTGGTGCAAGTAGAATTTTTTTCTTAGTAGTAATGGTAGGCTGCGGCGCGCAGCAAAAATGGGCGTGGTCACGTGTCATGAGGGAACATGATCACACAAAACTAGGGGAGTGGCTAGAAGACAATAGGGGCATGGCCACATTATGCCACACACCATAATGCCCATTACACATTATGCCACACACCGTAATGCCCATTACACATTAAGCCACACACCGTAATGCCCATTACACATTATGCTACACACCGTAATGCCCATTACACATTATGCCACACACCATAATGCCCATTACACATTATGTCAAGGAAATTACCCAACTGCGCCTGCATGCATATAAAATAAATAAATTGGTGATTTGAATAAAGGGGAAATCACAGTACTGTATTGGTAAAATTAATTTGACATTTATTCTTGTGAAAAAAAAAAAAAAATATATATATATAAATTGAAACGAAGGAAGATGCAAAAACAAAAAACACCTTTTATTACAGGTAAAATATATGTCAGAATGATAACAGGTCAGAAAAAATCTTCCTGCACCTGTACAATGTTGGAAAAAAAACTTTGGAAAAAACGTAGTAAAAAGATTTGAAAAATATATATAGTAAAGTTCCAAATGTCTGGTGTGAAATAGAGTGTGGCGTCCCACCTCTTTTCCACCTTGTTGTGACTGGTTATGTGGTATACTACAGATAAGGTAGATTATCCGGAAAACAAGGGAATGTTCAATTTCCAAGTATAGCCCAGTGGTAATATTAATTGTGAATCCCAGTGGAGGCAAGGTCTTAATTTATAACTGCTGTGATGCTGCGGGGTACCCCAACGTCGGTATAAGTGGGATAAGGTATTCAGGGATAAAGGTATAAAGAAACCCCGGACTCCCCGCTAGTTCTCCCCGTTATAGTCAGCCGGAGGCGCCTGCACTCACAGGTGTCTGCCGACCGCTATTGACGGGGGGACGCGGTCATGCCACTGGGGGGAAGGTAACACTGACTTCGGGACCCACAAGGGGACTGTCCGTCGTGAACCTTCCCTCCTGCGGGGTCAGATACCTTTTTCTCCTGCGCTTGATCCCGTTCTGTTCTTTCTTCCTCCGGTCTGTTCTCTCGGTGTTCTGCTTGTAGGTCTGTTCCCTCTCAGCCGCGCGGCTTCGTTCTATCTGACCCCGCAGGAGGGAAGGTTCACGACGGACAGTCCCCTTGTGGGTCCCGAAGTCAGTGTTACCTTCCCCCCAGTGGCATGACCGCGTCCCCCCGTCAATAGCGGTCGGCAGACACCTGTGAGTGCAGGCGCCTCCGGCTGACTATAACGGGGAGAACTAGCGGGGAGTCCGGGGTTTCTTTATACCTTTATCCCTGAATACCTTATCCCACTTATACCGACGTTGGGGTACCCCGCAGCATCACAGCAGTTATAAATTAAGACCTTGCCTCCACTGGGATTCACAATTAATATTACCACTGGGCTATACTTGGAAATTGAACATTCCCTTGTTTTCCGGATAATCTACCTTATCTGTAGTATACCACATAACCAGTCACAACAAGGTGGAAAAGAGGTGGGACGCCACACTCTATTTCACACCAGACATTTGGAACTTTACTATATATATTTTTCAAATCTTTTTACTACGTTTTTTCCAAAGTTTTTTTTCCAACATTGTACAGGTGCAGGAAGATTTTTTCTGACCTGTTATCATTCTGACATATATTTTACCTGTAATAAAAGGTGTTTTTTGTTTTTGCATCTTCCTTCGTTTCAATTTATATATATATATTTTTCTTTTTTTTTTTTTTCACAAGAATAAATGTCAAATTAATTTTACCAATACAGTACTGTGATTTCCCCTTTATTCAAATCACCCATTTATTTATTTTATATGCATGCAGGCGCAGTTGGGTAATTTCCTTGACATATGCTAATCCTTGGAGGCATTTGGGTTTAGCCTCTCACTCGTACTGCTGCCACCCCCGTACTACCCATATAAGTGGAGCGTTGATCACATTTGCGAGAAACCCATTACACATTATGCCACACACCGTAATGCCCATTACACATTATGCTACACACCGTAATGCCCATTACACATTATGCTACACACCGTAATGCTTATTACACATTATGCTACACACCATAATGCCCATTACACATTATGCCACACACCGTAATGCCCATTACACATTATGCTACACACCGTAATGCCCATTACACATTTTGCCACATACTATACTGCCCATTACACATTATGCTACACACCGTAATGCCCATTACACATTATGCCACACACCGTAATGCCCATTACACATTATGCCACACACCGTAATGCCCATTACACATTATGCTACACACCGTAATGCCCATTACACATTATGCTACACACCGTAATGCCCATTACACATTATGCCACACACCATAATGCCCATTACACATTATGCCACACACCGTAATGCCCATTACACATTATGCCACACACCGTAATGCATATTATACATTATGCCACACACCATAATGCCCATTACACCACACACCGTAATGCCTATAACATATTATACCACAGACAGTTATGCCGCTGACACCATTTTATATCCCACACACAAAAATGCCATTACAAATTATGTCCCACAGTAAGGCTTCTAATTACTCACTGCCAGGGGTTTCACGGCAAATAATGCAGCTTTCTGCATCTTCTCCTGCTGATGCCAGCGTTCCCAGCACTTACGGGTAATGATATAGATGCAGTGGCGTAATTTTAACATTTGCACTCCCCCTCCCCCCATGGCAGTAGTGCTGCTTACACGCATAATACTCCCCCTGTAGTGCCGCTTACACACATAATGCCCCCTAAAGTGCCGCTTACACACATAATGCCCCCTAGAGTGCCACTTACACGCATAATGCCCCACTAGTGCCGCTTACACACATAATGCCCCCTAAAGTGCCGCTTACACACATAATGCCCCCTACAGTGCCACTTACACGCATAATGCCCCACTAGTGCCGCTTACACACATAATGCCCCCTACAGTACCGCTTACAATACACACATAATGCTCCACTAGTGCCGCTTACACACATAAGGCCCCCTGCAGTGCCGCTTACACACAGAATGATAATAAAATAATAAGGACAAAAAAGTGCCATCTGTACATATAGTGACATTGATAAATACAATAGCTGGTGAAGTAAAATGTATCCATCAAAGTTAAGCACCATATGTCAGGTTCAAATACTGAATATCAAACATTACATTTTTTTTTTAAATAAATAAAAGGTTTCAACTTTCATCCCTCCCCACACTCCCTTTGGTGTACCCGCTCTCCGCTGGCATTTAAAAAGGGTCCATCTGTACCCTACAAATGAATGGGGGGTGGGGCACCAGCCACCTCTTGAGTAAGATACCAGGAGGTATAGCATAGACTTCTACAAACGTGACCTTTGATTTTGGGAGATAGGATGTCTATAAAGCTCTCTCATATATCAAAAAACTTTGTTTAAGATTCTTCATCCAGAACCACCTCTACCCTGTGCATTCTGAAAAGATAAAAAAACAACAACATAGCCTTAAAGACCATCAAAGCAGGTACAATTGAATGGTTCTATGTTTGAAGGACGGCTTTACAGGCTGCTGCACCCATCAGCAATCATCTATCCCCAGGGGTAATAATGAGCAGATATAATCCCAAAGCTGACCAGAGAAGCCTCAGCAAATGCCTTTATCTGTAGCCAAAAACTCAGAATTGAGGGGCATTTAATAATTTTTGTTCAGTTTTGGAATCAGGGTGCCATGGACAAAATGCTAATACTCTAGAGAACCATGATTCATAGAGTTTGGGAACCTCTGGGATAAATCCATTCTTCCTTCCAAGCTAGATGATAGTTCTCAAGCCATTGGCCACACAACCTTATAGCATATATAGCTCAGTTGTAACCTCTGACCAGATGGTCTTCTCTCCAAAAGCTTCACAAGTATCTTTTGTGGTTGTTGCAAAAATAACTACTTTGTCACAAAAAGTTTATGGTACATCTGAGTAGCCCTTTACTCACTACAGATGTCCACTCTTTTTATTTATTTTTATTTCAGAAGTATATGTTTCCTTCTGACAATCTAACACGCGATCGTCCAAGCATTTAAAATATCATATTTATAGCTGTGTCCTCTGGTTTGTAACAGCAACTTATCAGTCTGCGTAAAGGAGCGTTTATTTATTGAAAGTCGACATCCTGAAGGGTCGGAGTATTAATTCAACTTTGGAATTGGCATCCTATAGCTTACATTTAAGGTCCAACAAAGTTTTTTTTAACATGAGATGGACAATGAATCGACTGCTAGGGTGACATAACACATAATGTGCAACCTGCTGCAGATTAATTTTATTTTTTTAATCTGTTAAATTTAACAAAAACATTTCAGGGAGAATTCAATTGATCGTGGTAAATTTTGACAACAAACGCAGTTTGTTTGCCTGATATTTTTTTAGGCAACTCAAGTCAAAGCCTTACTTTGATGTAAAATTTATGCTATTGTGTGACAACACACAGGATCTGGGATAAGTTCTCAGATCTACATGTTTTCGCAATCGCGGCTGAGAAAACACCACACTTATCAGGGATTTTGTCTCTCCTGCCTCCAGGTAGGTGAAACAAAATCCTTGATAGTGGCGGCTATTGTGGATAATTGAATTACCTCCTGTGATCAATAAGCCGTGGTAATATACTGCAGTCAATTGAATTCCTCACTAAGGGGGTCATTCCGAGTTGTTCGCTGACTAGCTGCTTTTAGCAGCATGGCACACGCTAGGCGCCGCCCTCTGGGAGTGTATCTTATTTTAGCAGAATAGCGAACGAAAGAGTAGCAGAACTGCTACTAAATAATTCTTAGCAGTTTCTGAGTAGCTCCAGACCTACTCACAGATTGCGATCAGCTCGGTCCGTTTAGTTCCTGGTTTGACGTCACAAACACGCCCTGTGTTCGGCCAGCCACTCCACCGTTTCTCCAGACACTTCCGCATTTTTCCCTGACACGCCTTCGTTCTTTACCACACTCCCGGAAAACGCTCCGTTACCACCCAGAAACGCCCCTTTCCTGTCAATCATTCACCGATCAGCAGTGCGACTGAAAAGCGCCGCAGGATCCACAGCAAAACTGCTAAGTTTTTAGTTAAATAACTAACAATTAGCAACAAATCGCAGCATAGCAAAAATCGGCAACGAGCGAACATCTTGGAATTACCCCCTAAGTACAATATATATGTATGTATATGTGCACTAATACATCATGGGCGTTTTCGCACAGCAGCGATCAGGTCTGAGCTGCACATGTGCCAGCGTCGCAGTGCACCGACGCATGCCAGACAGCCGATGTCTGTCTTAGCCCTGCGATCGCCTCTGCCTAAAGGACAGGCAGAGGTGGCCGCTGGGCGGGAGGGGGCGGGCAAGTGGCGTTTAGCCGCCATTTAAAGGGTGCGGTTCGGGCAACGCAGGCGTGCCCGGAACGTGGGGGGGGTGGCGGGCTGCGTGACATCACACGCAGCCGCAGCGACCTGGGTAGTGACAAGTAGCTCCCTGCCAACGCGCTACTCCTGAAGTACAAAAGCATTGCCGCCGCATGTCTGTGTAATTTAGCACTTCTACGATCAGGTCTGAATTAGCCCCCATGTTCACTAGTGCACTCTACAGCCATTGTGTTACTTTCTTCTGTTAGATATCCAGAGAAATATGTAAATTGACTGAAATGTGCTTGTGTGTGTGTGTGTGTGTGTGTGTGTGTGTGTGTAGGGGGAGGGGGGTAGTACAAATGTATGTATGTGTATAATATCTAATCTGCAGAATGAATCTGTACAATATTCCACTTTACAACTGCTCATCTCTTATAGTGACATCTGCCGCAATCAAAGAATTACTCTTCAAAAGGTAAGTGCGCAGCTTGATACGGTATACTCGGCCAGTGAAACGCGTTGTCATTACAAAGCTTGGTGACCGGGACAATTCTGCACTAGTCTACAACCAACATGTTTGCCATACCTTACAAAAAGGAGAGAGTAATTATCTAGCGTCTGACTATCTCTACAAAGGGCTGAGGGATGGCGCACAGAACAACCCCCCCTTTATAGTTAACAACAAGTTTCCTGATTGTCTCAATGTAACTGGTAATTTCAGAGCAGGTCTGATCACTGCACTGAACGGCCTGGTCTTACAGCTCTGCCAATTACCACAACAGGTCATTTAATAGTTGTTTTCACTATACCATTCCGCAAAACATCCTGGTAATGACAAGAACGCGTATTGATCTTCCATCATGCAGAAAACATTTTGTGATCACAACAAACCTGCTGTCACTCTCCTCATTATTTTCTGTTTCTTACTCAGGACTTTGTACTTTATACAGAACTCTTCCACTGTCCGGATAATGACTTGTAGCCGCTGTGAAAGTGTCATGGTTGCGTGCTAGCGTGCGGCTTCTCCTGGCGTGCTTTCTAATAAAATAGCACTAACAATGACTGAGTGGGAATAGCCCAAAGTGTATGTGACACATTTACCCAACCTATTTACCGCATAGGTTTAAAGAGACTGAACAAGGGATATAGCAAAAGGAGGGGGTATATATGTGGTAGGAGGTAGCAAAGGGAGGGGAATATGTGGTAGGAGGTAGCAAAGGGACGGGGAATACGTGGTAGGAGGTAGCAAAGGGAGGGGAATACGTGGTAGGAGATAGCAAAGGGAGGGGAATACGTGGTAGGAGATAGCAAAGGGAGGGGAATACGTGGTAGGAGGTAGCAAAGGGAGGGGAATACGTGGTAGGAGATAGCAAAGGGACGGGGAATACGTGGTAGGAGGTAGCAAAGGGAGGGAGAGTACGTGGTAGGAGGTAGCAAAGGGACGGGGAATATGTGGTAGGAGGTAGCAAAGGGAGGGGGAATACGTGGTAAGAGGTAGCAAAGGGAAGGGGAATACGTGGTAGGAGGTAGCAAAGGGAGGGGAATATGTGGTAGGAGGTAGCAAAGGGACGGGGAATATGTGGAAGGAGGTAGCAAAGGGAGGGAGAGTACGTGGTAGGAGGTAGCAAAGGGAGGGAGAATACGTGGTAGGAGATAGCAAAGGGAGGGATAATACGTGGTAGGAGGTAGCAAAGGGAGGGAGAGTACGTGGTAGGAGGTAGCAAAGGGAGGGAGAGTACGTGGTAGGAGATAGCAAAGGGACGGGGAATACGTGGTAGGAGATAGCAAAGGGATGGGGAATACGTGGTAGGAGGTAGCAAAGGGAGATAGAATATGTGGTAGGAGGTAGCAAAGGGAAGGGGAATATGTGGAAGGAGGTAGCAAAGGGAGGGAGAGTACGTGGTAGGAGGTAGCAAATGGAGGGAGAGTACGTGGTAGGAGGTAGCAAAGGGAGGGAGAGTACGTGGTAGGAGATAGCAAAGGGAGGGGGAATACGTGGTAAGAGGTAGCAAAGGGAGGGGGAATACGTTCTAGAGCTGTGAGCTCCAATTTTTTACTTTTGTTTAACAGTACCCCCATACTATTTCCTGGCGGTCACATGCCATGACCCTCAGAGGATGCTTACACCCCCACTTTCCATATTGTTTCAGCTTAAAATATTTTCCAGCCTGGAGAATTTTTATTGCAAATATTACAAGGCATAGTTTTGACCTGTAAGTGATTGCCCCTTCAAAAAAAAGTAATAGATCAGCAGACAGTTATATATAGTTATACTGACATCCCGCACCTCCAATTATCTTCTGCGCCATTACATCCGGCCCTTGGTGTCTAGGACATCTGATTTGTGAGAAGTAATGGTGAGATATATATTCTTATGATTTTGACTATATAGTCAATATCGTAAGGAAAGTTAGTGCAGATCGCAAGGTGAAAGTCACCTTGCGATCCTGATGCGATGCCAATGCGCGGTCGGCATTGCAAGCCTAGATAGACTGTGCAGGCAAGTAATTTTTGACTATCTTGTAGAAAAGATAGTCAAAATTGACACAGACAAAATCGCACATAGCCAGTATCGGAATCACAGTCATTATATGCTTGCGATACCGACCAAGGGGGTCATTCAGGCCTGATCGCACGCTGACGTTTTTCGCAGCGCATCGAACAGGTCACTACTGCACATGCATATGCACCGCAATGCGCAGGCGCGTCGTACGGGTACAAAGCGGATCGTTACTGGGCGATGGATTTAACGAAAAATCCATTTGCACAGCCGATCGCAAGAAGATTTGTGGGTGGCAACTGACCATTTTCTGGGAGTGGCTGGAAAAATGCAGGCGTGTCCAAGCATTTGCAGGGCGGGTGTCTGACGTCAATTCCGGGACCGGACAGGCTGATGTGATCGCAGCGGCTGAGTAAGTTCAGATCTACTCAGAAACTGCAGCGGTTGCACAGGCGTTCGCACACTTGCAAAGCTAAAAAACACTCCCCTGTCGGCGGCGACTATGCGTTTGCACGGCTGCAAAAAGAAACTAGCGAGCGATCAACTCAGAATGATCCCCCTAGTCTCCGTCGCACAATGAGAATCAGGGTTAGCCTGAATCTCACCGTGTTTACAGTATTTATCAAATAGAGCGGTTTTTCCTTAGGACTACTAATTTTTTTTTTTTTTTTTGTGTGAAGACATAACACTTTGGAATACATTTACTAAGCGGCGTATTACAAAAGTGCGTTTCGGCAGACAATTTAAAAGCGCAACATTACAGACAGAAACGTTTGCAAATAGAACCACTCCTATTTCTAATGGTTTGCAAGAAACTCGCTCTAGAAGAGTGCGTCTAGGATCCACTCTCCTGCATTTGCTGCATCTACACTGGGCCGACTGGAAGCAGTGGACTTAAGGACTGTATTTATTTAAGTGCAATCAGCCACAACTTAGAAGAAAGTATCAGCAATTCAACCAGTGTATTAAATGTTTACGGCTTTTACCAATTTACCAACACTTACGCCAGTTTAAAGACCTTTATAGGGATGGTGAAATGAGTCATTCCACCTCAGGATGGCGTTACTTACCTTTACAATGGGATGCAGACTGTGCTGGATAGATCTCCTATTGCTCTGTGATCTGCAGCATAAACGGGATCCGGTCTGAAGATCGACAGTGTCTAGGTCGACAATGTTTAGGTCGACCACTATAGGTCGACAGTCACTAGGTCGACATGGATGGAAGGTCGACAGGGTTTATAGGTCGACATGTGCTATGTCGACAGGTCTAAAGGCCGACATGAGTTTTTCACATTTTTTTCTTTTTTTGAATTTTTTCATACTTAACGATCCACGTGGACTACGATTGGAACGGTAAAGTGTGCCGAGCGAAGCGGTAGCGGAGCGAAGGCACCATGCCCGAAGCATGGCGAGCGAAGCGAGCCATGCGAGGGGACGCTGTGCACTAATTTGGGATCCCGGTCACTCTACGAAGAAAACGACACAAAAAAATATAAAAAAAAATCATCATGTCGACCTTTAGACCTGTCGACCTAGCACATGTCGACCTAGAAACCCTGTCGACCTTCCATCCATGTCGACCTAGTGACTGTCGACCTATAGTGGTCGACCTAAACATTGTCGACCTAGACACTGTCGATTTGATGAACCACACCCGCATAAACAGGGAAATCATCACTTCCTCTATAAAGCAGCTGGTGGAAGGAGAATGATTAGTACAAGAGTGGTAGGAACTTTTCCATATTATATACCGCATAAGGGGGGTCATTCCGACCCGTTCACACGCTGCGGTTAATCGCAGCGGTGTGAATGGGTCGGAACTGCGCAAGCTCGTCGGCTACATTGCGCAGGCGCTGGGCAGCGTCACCGCGTACGAAGAAAGTAGTCGCAGCTGCCACCGCAAGAAGATTGACAGGAGGAAGGCGTGTCGGGGCATCAACTCACCGTTTTCCGGGCGTGGAGATCCGAATGCAGGCGTGTCCAGGAGTTTGGAGGGCGGATGTCTGACGTCAATTCCGGGACCTTCATCGCTGGATCCATCGCACAGGGTAAGTAACTGCAGGGCTGGTCTACTTCTGCACAAAACTTTTTTAGCATAGCAGGGCTGTACAAGCGATCGCAGCCCTGCTATACAGAAATACACTCCCCCATAGGCAGCGTCTAGTTGATCGCACGAGCAGCAAAAAGTTGCTACGTGCGATCAACTCGGAATGACCCCCAAGACACGTAGTGATACATAATGATAGTAACCAAAGATACATCAGCCCCTTATTATTTCAGGCTTCACCAGAAGAACTACAAGTACCTGTGATACACGTGTCCTCATTCACCCATCCTTTCTGCCCCATATACTGCAAGACTAAGAGCGCGGCTCGGCCACCGGTAGTGACTCCGGGACTCTTGTACCTATTTCTTATTTTAGAGTCTGTGTCGCATCGTAGCTGCAGCCAAAGCCGCATATTGTGTCCGGGCCGCTTAGGATTGGTATTTTTGTGGCAATGCAGTTGGTATAAAGTTGCAGCGTAAGAACGACCCTGCGTGGCGTGATTCATGGCGCAGGGTCACCTCTATCAGCATTGAGTAGCACGGAGCAGCTGCATGCAGCCCCAGGATATCTGTGCATGGTACATTTGCTGCATATTTGGTACAAAACTGCGTGGTGAAGGCAAGAAACGGCTTAGGTGCAAAATCTGCTGCTTGCCATTTGGCGTAATTTGAGGATTGGTGCATGTGGACACATCTGTAATAGCTTTGATAGTACAATTCAGGACTTTGGTTGCCAGAAAACACTAGAATTTATACTTTCAAACCAGGGGGAAAACATAAGGTCTCCCTCTCTGGTTTGGTTTATCACGCACTACCGTGCCTATACAATATTACTGCACCATATTATCACATAAGTCTTACATGTGTAACAAACGCACCAGTAAAAGGCGTCCGGTATATTGTGAGATGAGAATATACTATTGGCTTGGTACACTCACTAGTCCAGTCTAGCCTAGGTCTTTATTTCATAGTCTGTAAATAGACCGGACTGAATAGCAGAATAGATGCCGCTACCAACTCCGACTCTGCTGCGACCTAGATTACAAACACGGACATCGGAACTCTACGAATGATAAACTGACAACTGTCAGCATAAGTCTGAGGACGCGGGCAGAAAATCCACGAAACGCGTAACAGCTTTACGCCACCTGCCTATATACCACCTGTCTATATACCAGTATTAAGTTTATGCATTATATGGTAACCGGTCTATAGGTGGACAATAAAAGAGGACGACAGTTGATAGTACGACCACTAATGGTCGGCATGTATTAGGTCAACATGTAAATGGTCGAAAGTGCTTGTGGTCGACAGGTTCAAATTGTCAACATGACAATGGTCGACACAACTTTTTAATTATTTTTTTTTTTGCATTTTTTTCAACTTTTTCCTACTTTACAATCCATGTGGGCTATGATTGGGAATAGGAACCCGTGGCGAGCGCAGCGGTAGAAGAGCAAAGGGAGCCGTGCAAGGGGACGTGGTACACTAACCAGAGTTCCCTGTGCTTTAACGGCAAAAACGACACGATACCCCACAAAGAATATTTTGTTGACCTTTTTTGTGGCGACCAATTTCCATGTCAACCTTTTCATGTGTTGACCTTTTGTAACTGTTGGCCTGTTTCATTGTCTACCTTTTACCTGTCGACTCAATTACCCTGTCGACCATGTTGACCATAAGGGGTCCATCTTGATCCAGGACACAATATAATGCACCATATGGATATCAGGACTAAGGGGGTCATTCTGAGTTGATCGCTAGCTGCATTCGTTCGCTGTGCAGCGATGAGGCAAAAAAAGGCACTTCTGCGTATGCGGCGCAATGTACTATTACAACGAACGATGTAGTTTCACGCAGGGTCTCGCGAAGCTTTTCAGTCGCACTGCTGGCCGCAGAGTGATTGACAGTAAGAGGGCGTTTCTGGGTGTCAACTGACCGTTTTCAGGGAGTGTTCGGAAAAACGCAGGCGTGCCAGGAAAAACGCAGGCGTGGCTGGGTGAACGCAGGGCGTGTTTGTGACGTCAAATCAGGAACTGAACAGTCTGAAGTGATCGCAAGCGCTGAGTAGTTTTTGAGCTACTCTGAAACTGCACAAAAAAACTTCACCGCCGCTCTGCGATCCTTTCGTTCGCACTTCTGCTAAGCTAAAATACACTCCCAGTGGGAGGCGGCATAACGTTTGCACGGCTGCTAAAAACTGCTAGCGAGCGAACAACTCGGAATGACCACCTAAGTGTACTTCTCCTTTCTGACCTTGCAATAAATCAGAATTTATTTCATACTAAGGGACTGACTATTATTGGATAGAGCGTGTGCCGAAAGGGTTTATTTTTCTTAAAATAGATAACTACCCCAAACTGAATCCTATTATCTGGGCCCAGCTGGCGAAGGCGTGCGTCCATCACCTTTACGAATCCACGCGGCAGAACATTAAGAAAACCATTGTTCGCTTCCATCGCTCATCATATTAATTTGAGTCTCCTACGTTTAACATCCAGCAATGATGCCAGAAAGACAATAGTTGTATATCTGTAGGAATAAATAAAGTGACTAAAAAACAAAAAAATAAGGAGAAAATAATAAACAAAAACGAAATATGTGGAAATGTCAGCACATATATTATTTACAGCCCGTGTCAGCCGCCGGCGAGTCTGATCCATCACTTTATTTAGTTTCCCTTTTCACCCAGGCGGCTATCTATCAAAATTGTGGTTCAGTCTCTCTGTACTTGTCATGTGGAAATTAAATAAACGTGCTGGTGGCAGTTATGTAAAAATGCTCGCGGCGGTAGTTTAATGGGACTGTAGGAAAACGCTCGGAGTGAAGGATTTAAACGCCAGCCCTCCTCACGCGGTGCAGTCATCTAGATTAGGGAACGGGATCCCGGGTGCGCAGAAATCAGGTTTTATGGTTATTTGGTCGGAGGTGGATGTTTAAATTCACGGCAGCGGCCGTCTCATTTCCTGCACGGCTTACTTTGTGTTTAGAAGATCGCTTCTATTGTGAAACGTATCATTTATTATCATACGCCGTAATATCCCGGCCCCGTCATATAATAAATATCGTGTTATCCTCATCCACCTTCATCTGTCAGAGCTAGAGATCGGATTATGGGGATTTAAGAAAAAGCCGACGTCTCTGCGGTTCTGCTGCATGGGGGCTGTAGCCGCAGGGCGATAGTCTGGAATAGCCCAGGGCGCATTATCAATGGGACGACAGCTCCAGGCCTCACATAACTATAGGCCCATCATCATGGTAGCATAATGATGACCGGCCACCCAGCTGGCCCCGCGGTCGGCCATAAATCAAAAGGGTTAAAATTACCTTCATATTTTCCTCACAGAATGCTGCAACTTATCTACTTTTATGTATCAGGAAGACATTGTGGGGGAAATGTACCAACCCTTGGAGAGTGATAACGTGGGAAGAGATAAAGTACCAGCCAATCAGCTCCTGTAATTTTTTTCCAACACAGCCTGTAACATGGCAGTAAGTTGGTGGCTATTGTCCTCCACGGCTTAGTACATGTCCCCCGTGGTGATAGTGTAGGGATGTGTACACACCCACAGGGCACTGGCCACACCCATAGATCACTGGCCACACCTCCTCAGCTTCTAAAAATAGGCCCTTGATTATTTTCAGCCCCTATGGCCCTTAATCAGCCTTTGGTCCTGCGCCAGTACAGTAAACCCCCTCCCCCCTTTGTACAGGTGAAGTTATGACATCACAATGAGGGGCGGTATCTGTGTCACTGCCCAGGCTGCCGGGTGCCGTTCCTATATTACCGCACAAACACTACCAACACCATAATATAACACATAGGTCTGCAAACTCGGTCCTCATCATTACCCCACACAGTGCATGTTTTGCAGGAAACCCAGCAGGTGCACAGGTGTATTCATTACTCACAGACACATTGTAAAAGGTCCGCAGGTGGAGTTAATTATTTCACTTGTGATTCTCTGAGGAGACCTGCAAAACATGCACTGTGTGGGGTAATGAGGACCGAGTTTGAGAACCTATGATATAAAAGCTACAAAGGCTAAAGAGTTCTTGGTATAATTATAACTACGTACGGCGGCCATTGCATTTATACAGTATTTGTCTACAATTAACATGAAAGTGCTTTTGACGCAGAGGGCTGTGCAAGGGTGTGTACACACGGTGAGATCCTTGCTATGCCCGATTTTCACTTGCGATTTCCCTTGAACTCCCCGGAGCCCAGATAGCACAGATTTTTACTAACTTTTCTTGAGATATGGACTATGTGTGCTTACGATTTTGGCTTATGTACGATTTTGGCTTATGTGAGATGTCACTGACATGTGAGATGAACTAGATAGTACACCGATCTAGCAAGGATTGACTTGCCTGCACAGTCTATCTTTTCTCGCGATGCTGACCTGGCGGGACCAAGCATCGGGATCGCAAGGTGACTTTTACCTTGCGATCTGCACTAACTTTTCTTGCGATTTTGACTATATAGTCAAAATCGAAAGAAAATATCTCACCGTGTGTACACACCCAAAGGTTAATGTGCTTGGGCACATTGCAAGACTGCAATATCTGCAAACCACATTCACTTCTGTAATACAGCTTCAAGTAGACAACTCTCATTCTCCAGAATACAGCCCTCATTATATAGAGAGAGAGCTCCCAATCAAAATACAAATTGCAAAACGTCTCCACCGTCACAAAGGGCAGGAAATTTTCGTCCTACCAGGAGATTCATGGACTCTTCCTATCCCCAAATGGCGATGACACCCCCCCATTTTTCCCAAACGGAGTCCATCGCAGGTCAATCAATAACAGTCTGATGCCGGCCTGTGTTCTATGCCGCCTCACCCATTTGCACACATGCAGAACGGGTACTATGCACACGCAAATCGGTACTTTGTGCCGATGGTCTCAAGTGCAACCACACCTGAATGACCCCCAGTGTCATGGATTACCATGGCAACCAGCAACACAATGTACATGATGTAGTGAGCAAAGATCTTTGGAACACCCCTACAAGTATGAGCTCTGTCTGCTCTGTGTAATGTAAGATCCCCCCTTTCTCCCCTATTACATAACACAATGAGAGCTGGGTGTTTGTTGCAACCATATTTTTTTTTGCAACCTCCAGAGAGATTTTGATAAGGAGATAATATTTTGTAGAGACAGAACTTCTAAACCCAAAAGCACTCAACTTATTATCTAAAGAAAAAACTATGTATAATTGCTGCTCTAGCAGTATACGGATCTCTATCAAACACAAATACAGCCAATATATTGCTGTTTAAGATGCAATGCTTTCTCAAAGCCTTCGAGTAGGACGGACAGCTCAAAATTAAACACAAAGCCAAGTAATAAAATCAATCCATTCAAGAATCAAGAAGTAAATCCTTCAGCTGGGAAAGAAAATCAATTTAGTGAATCGAATCACCATGTGTATGGTCGGGCCGCTGGAATGATGGCGTTTATTTTAGTTATAGTTTTGTGAACTTTAACAAACTGATCACCCAGATTTTTTTGATTTTTTTTAACCCCAATAACAAAGATGAACGAAGTTTTCACATTCAAACTGTGAATACAGAAAAATAACATGTTCTACAATAGCTTGGACAGCAGCCAATTACATAACTGTTATAATGGGGTATTTTAATGATAGAACACAGCGCCCTATTGCCCCCAGTAACTGTGTTTACACCAGTGACAGGGATCGCTGCCACTTCCCTTTATATATCACAGGAGAATGCTTTACTGGCATTCGCTCCTACGCACTAAGATGCCTAATTATCAAGACTTTTTATTTTTTATGTAGTACAGTTTCATACATGAAAATATTTATTAAATTATGTAAGGAGAAAAAAACATTAAGGGGGTCATTCCGAATTGATCGCTAGCTGCATTCGTTCGCTGTGCAGCGATGAGGCAAAAAAACCGGCACTTCTGCGCATGCATATGCGGCGCAATGCGCACGTACGATGTACTATTACAACGAACAATGTAGTTTCACACAGGGTCTAGCGAAGCTTTTCAGTCGCACTGCTGGCCGCAGAGTGATTGACATGAAGTGGGCGTTTCTGGGTGTCAACTGACCGTTTTGCTGAGTGCTCGAAAAAACGCAGGCGTGCCAGGGAAAACGCAGGCGTGTCTGGGCGAACGCACGGCGTGTTCGTGACGTCAAAACAGGAACTGAACAGTCTGAAGTGATCGCAAGCGCTGAGTAGGTTTTGAGCTACTCTAAAACGGCACAAAAAAACTTTGACGCCGCTCTGCGATCCTTTCGTAAGCACTTCTGCTAAGCTAAAATACACTCCCAGTGGGAGGCGGCACAGCGTTTGCACGGCTGCTAAAAACAGCTAGCGAGCGAACAACTCGGAATGACCCCTATACACAAGCTACATAAATAAATATGAACAAAAGTAAATAACTTTTCATTCAGCGCTTTCAGGTCATTGCGCACATACTAGCTGACAACCTGACTCACCTACGCACTTAACTGTGCTGGCCCCGCCCCCCAAAAACGATAGTATCATGATGTCACATTGAGAGGGTGGGGAAAATGATAAGTGTCCAGAGCTTCCTTGCCGGATGGCTCTGCAAGTTGCAGGCTGAGACCTCGGAGCTAAAAGATGGTCAAGGCAGCTGTGCAGGCTTTAGGGTTCCGGCCTAGGCACCCTGCAAGCCCAATGCAGGTGCCATGGGGCAATAATGATGCTGCCAGCTGAATCCTGAACCCTGTCCCAGTAAAACGATTACCACATCCAGTCAGTATTGCCAAGTACCCGAATAGCGTTCAGCTATTGAACAGATTTTTTTTTATCGCTTGATATTTGTCAATTTTTTTAATGACAGTTTATTAAATTATCTCCGCAATGGGAATGTGGTTAATAAATAGCCCCCCCCACTGTCTTACTCGCGTTGGATGAAAGTCTATATTGTGATCGCTCCGTACGATGAGCTGAAGCCACAGTTCTTTCTTCTATATCCAGTGTCATCCATAACTTCTCACGCAAAACTATTTATAAAAGTGGTAAAATACAGATCAAATACTGTATCACGTATAGGGGCGTCACTGACACCTATTAAAACGGATATCTTTGGCATTTTTTACATGAAGCTGAATAAGGAGTTTATCATGTCAGAAAGGAGGGGGAGGCCGCTACGGTACGGTGGAACATAGGCAGGAAACTAAAAATATCAAAATGTCTAACTTTTACTGTGACACATGAAAGACTGACAGTTCAGGAATACTGTACCTTTCCCTCTCCTGGCAGGAAGCTTTAGAATGCCAATAAATGGATTCTTTTTCATCTTCAAAACTTGTATTTGTGTTAGTGGCTGTGAAAAGTCCAATCATCGGGTGCACAATTGCCTGATGTACAGCCGGAACACCGCTGGGAATATGTTGAATTAACGGCACTGCCTGAGATATCTTCTCCACGCACAAAGCAGTAATGGAAAGCTTCTGTGTCCCCTTTGTCTGAGCTCTGGGTCTTTAAAACTCTACAGTGGATTTTTCCAAATTTAGCAAAGATCTTTATTGGAACAGTTTGACTCGTGATATGTTGGACCCCGTGAAAGGCACATTAAATGGTTTAGAAGTGGAATCTCAGGAAAAGATTACAGGGAAACTGTGTTAAACTATCACCTGCGAAAAACCTCTCTCAGAATCGCATCTTCAAACGGTTACAAAACAAAGAGAATTGAGTGTTCTAGATTGTGAGCTCTGGAGGGCAGGGTCCCTGTCTTTCACTGGAACAATATTACTGGAGAAGAATATGAATGTTATTGGAGAGAATAGGCAGGAGCTCAAATTGTTGGACGTGGAATTTAGAGTGCACAAATATTTAGATGTTCCTTCCTTGACGAGTTCTATAGGGAACATTGTACATGGTGTGGGAAACCAGTAGAATGATGGTTGAATCAAATGTAGTCAATGAATATAGCAAGATGCAGTATTCCGCAGGAGATTGAATGAAAATTTAGATGTTGTTGGGCTTAAAGATGGAAAAAACAATACTGTTGTTATTAATGCCTTACCACAGAACCGCTGCACAAAGGGGGTCATTCCGAGTTGATCGCACGTAGCAACTTTTTGCTGCCCGTGCGATCAACTAGATGCCGCCTATGGGGGAGTGTTTTTTTTGTATAGCCAGTCTGCGATCGCTTGTGCACCCCTGCTATGCTAAAAAAGTTTTGTGTAAAACAAGACTAGGGTAAGAGTTACTTACCCTGCGCGATGAATCCAGCGTTGCAGGTCCCGGAATTGACGTCAGATATCCGCCCTCCAAACGCCTCGACGCGCCTGCGTTCGGATCTTCCTTGGAACGCCTTCCTCCTGTCATTCTTCTTTCGGTCACCGCTGCGACCGTTTTCTTCACTTGCGGCGTCGCACAAATCCGACCCGATCGCACGGCTGCTACGAAGTGCAGCGTGCGATCGGGTCAGAATGACCCCCAATAACGGGTAGGCTTTAGAATTATTCTGTGATGAAATATACACAATATAGAACAAAATGACAGCTATTATGACCATCCGGTTAGTACTTTCTTGGGCCATTTTTTGCCCTTAATACGTCTTGAATTATCCTAGGCAGTTGTGCGGGGAGGGGTGGTGAATACAAATTACGCGGTCCTGGGCTGCTGGAGGGGACTAGGGTAATAACTCCCCAACCGCAAATATCACTGGGAAGATGGCTCTGACTGTAGTGGAGGGACCCACCTCCTGATAGAGTAAGGTAGGAACCCATGTTACAATTGCGCCCCCTGTGGAGCGTGCGGTTCCGCAATTATATTATCATATAATAGAAGGATGGAAAGGTCTGCACACTGAGGTTTAGTAAGTATGTGCAGGGATGTGTGCTGATAGTTTTGGGGGATGTCCACTCCCCTTTCTTGCAAAAGGATAGGATTGGTTAATAACCCCTGGGTTTTTGTAGCCTTGTATAGCTGCCTATTGCAGTCTGTGTGATGATTTGTGTTCTGCCATAAACACATGGTAACACAAATCATCACACAGACTGCAACAGGCAGCTCTACACGGCTACAATACACCCAGGGGCTGAGCGCAGTATTACTATACAAATAGTTGAATAGTAAAGGGCATCATCACACCCTTTTTTAAGCCACGCCCCCCCCCTTTTTACCGCGTCCCGTTGTGGCTCTCCACGACCCTGCTCCCAGGCATGGATTGTACTAACTGTCGCCATATTTCGTGGGTAACGTTAGCTCTAATCGCATCTCCATAACGTTGCCTCCGCTGGCCTGAACTGACCATGCTCCCCAGCTGGAATACGGTTAATTTGCCGTCTGTCAGGATCCCGGCGGTCAGGATACAGACGCCAGAATCCCGATACCCGGCAATGCAGACAGCCAGAATACCAGCGCAACAGGACTATGCCCGCAGCGTGGCGAGCGCAGTGAGTCCGCAAGGTAATCCTTTGCGCTCGCCACTCTGCCGGAATACTGGCGGACGGAATGCCGCTGTTGGTATATTGAGGGCCCGCATCCCGGCCGCCAGTAAATCATACTGAACCCCCCTAGACTTATAGTATTAGGGACCTCCAGTGTTGTTATTGGGGTCTCAGTACCCGGAGCAAAGGAGAGGTACAGTTGTGTATCATCTGCATAGCAGTGGTAGACCAGGCCATGGCGCGTGATTATTTCCCCCAGTGGTATCATGTATACTGCAAAAAGCATGGGAGATCGCATAGAACCCTGTGGGACACCACAAGTCAATGACACAGGTGGTGAAGAGTATACTCCAGGCGAAACTCTCTATGACCTGTCAGCGAGAAATTATTTGAACCAGCTAAGGCAGTGTTCTTCAACCACTAGTGTGCCCTGTGCAGTCTTCAGGTGTGCCGCCATAGAAGCACAGCCAAGCCCGTCAGTGTGCTGCCGCTACTGAGGCCCTGGAACGATCAATACTGGTGGGTTTAGTGGTTGCAGAGCCAGTTCTAATTTTGGGCCCGGGCAGTGTTGGGCTCTTCTGGATTTCTCAGATGTGGCTCGGGTGTTAGCTATGGAGAAGCTGTGACATGACATCTTAGGAGACGCACCATGCATCACCATTATATGTGAGTGCCTTGATAATATTTATATCTTGTTCAGTGTGCCGCCAGTTGTAAAAGGTTGAAAATTGGGTTGTATGCATAAGGGGAAAATGTTTACTATGGAAACCCGTCATATTAGCACAGACTTATCACAGAATTTGATGGTGACTTGGTAGTTACAATAATCCTTTGTCAAATGATTGTTTTAAACATCAAATCTTTCTTCTACAGTAATTCTATAGTTATTATTTTATAACACTTACAGAGGAAAACGTCCAGCAAAAATGTACGCAGGGCATTCCAGCACCTATTGATTTTTTTTTTACTTTATTTTTTTTTAACCGCGTTCGTTTAAACAACTGTGCAAAATATTATATTGGATATAAATCATTCCGGCTGTAAAAATGAGTGTTACGGGGGAAAAAAAAAAAAAAAAGTGTGAAGAGGTTTGAGAGATTTATCAGTAGCAGGCCAGGACAGGGCTCTCAGGCATATAGCGCTACTCTCATGATTCAAAGTCAGACCTGTCCATTAGTGCTTCTACCTCGGAAAGGATCAAACACCGTTAGCTGCAGGTCACTGAGCTGGAAATTGATGAGCATCAGCTCTGTGCGTTTCCCTTCACACCGGTGGCTGGGCTGCAGCCTGCGGGCAGTAATAATTTACACAAACAATATTATAAAGGGGGGAACGGATTAGTCTTAAAATAAGATCTGAAGCACTGCATGAAGTAACTAGCGGAGACATTCATGAATCAAACTGCTGCAGCCAAGGCTCACTCACAGGGAACCAGCGGGGAATAGTGGGACTGTGGAGCCAGGAATATATAATATACTCACTGCTCATTACATCAGGAGCTCGTGACATCACCGAAACACAACGGAATTATTTGGGACTTTGGGGAAAATAATCACCACCCAATGACTGCAAACCCCCTTCCCCCAAATCATACTTACAATCAACACCCTGATATGCCAAACTCTGCACACATTTTGCCAAAGCCACACCCACAAACATAAGAACTTGGCAATTTTTGGGGTGCAACAATGAAGACAATTACAATTATTGGGGGCTACTGGGAGGGACTGTATGTAGCACAGGCAGCCAGTGTTACCCTCTTGTTGCTTCTACAGTATTTAGGAATTACAGTAGGCGCCTTATGCCTGAATCGCTCACAATAAATGGCATCTTTATTTATATTTTGACTGAGTGTCGTCGTTGTCGTCCCCCAACACACACCCTATTGGGGAACAATTTGGGAGGAGATTTATTAAACCTATTAAAGAGAACATATGGAGATGTTACCTAGAGCAGCCAGTCATATTCTAGCTATCATTTGATAGAACATACAACATAAAATTATAGCAAGAGTCTGATAAGTTACTATGGCCAACGCCTCCCTTAAAGGGGAATTTACCCTTTGGATAACAGGAGACTCCTTAATCTCGGGTGGCTCTCCCAGACTCCTCAAAGAGCAGGAACGTCTTCCAAAAATGGTCATTGCCACCCGCTGACTGGGTGGCTGGATGACCGCGCTATTAGAAAATCATCCACTTGGCCACTTTAGAAGGTTTCCCTGCCACCTCCATCTCTATTCCACCTCACATCCTCCTCTGCTCTAAATAAAGAGCTGGTAAGCATAAATAAAATACATAATAATAGTAAATAGATATATAATATAAACAAATCATAGAAGCCGGCATTCTGGCTGCCTCCTCCAGGAAGAGGCAACCAGGTCGGCTCAGCAGGTGGCGTGGCGTAGCAAAGGGAGGCGTAATGGGGAGTAGCAGGGGGCATGGGTGCGAGATTGCGTCATCATGGTCCCGCCCCCACAACACTATGCAGAGATTACTGGCATAGTGGGGCAGGGTCACGATGACACAAATCCCATCATCTGCATCCCCGTTGCGGGGGATTTTTCAGTGTTTAACCAGGGGGTGTGGCTGCCGGCCTGGGGACTTGCCAACTCTCCCGGGTGGCCGGGAGTGGCACCCGAATTTCGTGAGCCTCCCGGCCATTCCGGGAGAGTAGGTAAGTATGAAACAAATATGTAATAAATAAATAAATATGTAATCAATAAATATGCAAAAATAAATAAATTTCGTACATACATAACAATAAATACATAATAAATAAACAATAATAAATGTATGCATAATAACTATGTAATAAATAATAAATAAATACACAACAATAATAAATGTATACATAATAAATATGCAATAAATACACAATAATAAATAAATAAATAATAACTGCATACATAATAAATATGTAATAAATAAATAATAAATAAAGACACAATAATAAATAAATAAATACGTAATAATAAAAATATAAAGTACTACTATCTGCATTCCGGTAAGGGAGCGGCAGGAGCAAACCTGAATTTCCTGACAAGTGTCCTCAATTGAATTACTGAATAATAAAATTAAATAGAGGTCAGGGAAAACCATCAAAGCCTGTATAAAATGTTACTATATTCCAGCTTTTAAAATAAACGAAAAATACAAATCCTCCATTCAATAGTACGTTTGTGCAGGCAGACATTTTTTATCTTTCTTTAATCTGTGTACAAATTCATACTTTCCTTATAAAATCTACAAAAATAAAAACATGTTTAAACGGAAACAAAAATTCTGGATGATTGCTATCCCTGCTTAAAAATAAAATCAATGTTTATTTACAATGTTCCTGCTTACAAATGATACATATAATTATACCTGAGCTAAAGGATTGTGTAGAGGGTTTAAATAGCGATTCCATGCTGGTTTAATTCATTGGGTTTGCTGATAAATACAAGAAAGTATTTCTCTGCATCAAAAGATGCTGCAACGGAAGAAAAGGTATATCGCTGTATGGAAGTAATCCGAAAATTATTACAGGGGATGGATATAACAATCATTTCAAAGGAGCAAAAAAAAATATAATTGAATTACGTTATGCTGGAAAAGCGAGGGATAGAGGAAGGGAGGGAACTTGGGGTTCATGTGACAGGTAAATGTTGGGATCCCTAGATAGAACACAATGGGGGAGATGTATTCAACTTTGGAGAGAGAGATAAAGTGGAGAGGCAAAGTATCAACCAATCAGCTACTATAGTAACTGTCATTTGAACAGAGCCTGTAACATGGCAGTTAGGAGCTGGTTGGTTGGTTGGTTGGTTGGTTGGTTGGTTGGTTGGTTGGTTGGTTGTAAAGTACATATCCTCCAATATGCTCAACCAGCTGACTTCGGTGACGTCCCCAACCAAACTCTCTTGTCACATCAGATTGTGAAAAATGGAACGGATACATTTTACAGATGCAAGCTTAATCTATATCCTAAATCTAAGCATTTGGTGGGTACACTCCCCTACAGTATGTATCTAGCATGTAACTTTCCAGAAACCACCTCCATTAGCGTTGGGCCAGGGTATTGTGCTTTCCTCCCCAGAAACCTGCTCCATTAGCAATGGGCCAGGGTATTGTGCTTTCCTCCCCAGAAACCTGCTCCATTAGTGTTGGGCCAGGGTACTGTGCTTTCCTCCCCAGAGACCTGCTCCATTAGCGTTGGGCCAGGGTACTCTGCTTTCCTCCCCAGAAACCTGCTCCATTAGCGTTGGGCCAGGGTACTGTGCTTTCCTCCCCAGACACCTGCTACACTAGCGTTGGGCCAGGGTACTGTGCTTTCCTCACCAGACACCTGCTACACTAGCGTTGGGCAAGGGTACTGTGCTTTCCTCCCCAGAAACCTGCTCCATTAGCGTTGGACCAGGGTACTGTGCTTTCCTCCCCAGAAACCTGCTCCATTAGCGTTGGGCCAGGGTACTGTGCTTTCCTCCCCAGAGACCTGCTCCATTAGTGTTGGGCCAGGGTACTGTGCTTTCCTCCCCAGAAAACTGCTCCATTAGCGTTGGACCAGGGTACTGTGCTTTCCTCCCCAGAAAACTGCTCCATTAGCGTTGGGCCAGGGTACTGTGCTTTCCTCCCCAGAGACCTGCTCCATTAGTGTTGGGCCAGGGTACTGTGCTTTCCTCCCCAGAAAACTGCTCCATTAGTGTTGGGCCAGGGTACTGTGCTTTCCTCCCCAGAGACCTGCTCCATTAGTGTTGGGCCAGGGTACTGTGCTTTCCTCCCCAGAAACCTGCTCCATTAGCGTTGGGCCAGGGTACTGTGCTTTCCTCCCCAGAAACCTGCTCCATTAGCGTGGGGCCAGGGTACTGTGCTTTCCTCCCCAGAAACCTGTTCCATTAGCGTTGGGCCAGGGTACTGTGCTTTCCTCCCCAGAAACCTGCTCCATTAGCGTTGGGCCAGGGTACTGGGCTTTCCTCCCCAGAAACCTGCTCCATTAGTGTTGGGCCAGGGTACTGTGCTTTCCTCCCCAGAAACCTGCTCCATTAGCGTTGGGCCAGGGTACTGTGCCTTCCTCCCCAGAAACCTGCTCCATTAGTGTTGGGCCAGGGTACTGTGCCTTCCTCCCCAGAAACCTGCTCCATTAGCGTTTGGCCAGGGTACTGTGCTTTCCTCCCCAGAAAACTGCTGCATTAGCGTTGGGCCAGGGTACTGTGCTTTCCTCCCCAGAAACCTGCTCCATTAGCGTTGGGCCAGGGTACTGTGCTGTCCTCCCCAGAAACCTGCTCCATTAGCGTTGGGCCAGGGTACTGTGCTTTCCTCCCCAGAAAACTGCTCCATTAGCGTTGGGCCAGGGTACTGTGCTTTACTCCCCAGAGACCTGCTCCATTAGTGTTGGGCCAGTGTACAGTGCTTTCCTCCCCAGAGACCTGCTCCATTAGCGTTGGGCCAGGGTACTGTGCTTTCCTCCCCAGAGACTTGCTCCATTAGCGTTGGGCAAGGGTACAGTGCTTTCCTCCCCAGAGACCTGCTCCATTAGCGTTGGGCCAGGGTACTGTGCTTTCCTCCCCAGAGACCTGCTCCATTAGTGTTGGGCCAGTGTACAGTGCTTTCCTCCCCAGAGACCTGCTCCATTAGCGTTGGGCAAGGGTACTGTGCTTTCCTCCCCAGAGACTTGCTCCATTAGCGTTGGGCCAGGGTACTGTGCTTTCCTCCCCAGAAAACTGCTCCATTAGCGTTGGGCCAGGGTACTGTGCTTTCCTCCCCAGAGACTTGCTCCATTAGCGTTGGGCCAGGGTACTGTGCTTTCCTCCCCAGAAAACTGCTCCATTAGTGTTGGGCCAGTGTACAGTGCTTTCCTCCCCAGAGACTTGCTCCATTAGCGTTGGGCCAGGGTACTGTGCTTTCCTCCCCAGAAAACTGCTCCATTAGCAATGGGCCAGTGTACTGTGCTTTCCTCCCCAGAGACTTGCTCCATTAGCGTTGGGCCAGGGTACTGTGCTTTCCTCCCCAGAAACCTGCTCCATTAGCGTTGGGCCAGGGTACTGTGCTTTACTCCCCAGAAACCTGCTCCATTAGCGTTGGGCCAGGGTACTGTGCTTTCCTCCCCAGAAACCTGCTCCATTAGCGTTGGGCCAGGGTACTGTGCTTTCCTCCCCAGAAACCTGCTCCATTAGCGTTGGGCCAGGGTACTGTGCTTTCCTCCCCAGAGACCTGTTCCATTAGCGTTGGGCCAGGGTACTGTGCTTTCCTCCCCAGAAACCTGCTCCATTAGCGTTGGGCCAGGGTACTGTGCTTTACTCCCAGAGACCTACTCCATTAGCGTTGGGCCAGGGTACTGTGCTTTCCTCCCCAGAAACCTGCTCCATTAGCGTTGGGCCAGGGTACTGTGCTTTCCTTCCCAGAGACCTGCTCCATTAGCGTTGGGCCAGGGTACTGTGCTTTCCTCCCCAGAAACCTGCTCCATTAGCATTGGGCCAGGGTACTGTGCTTTCCTCCCCAGAAACCTGCTCCATTAGCGTTGGGCCAGGGTACTGTGCTTTCCTCCCCAAACACCTGCTACATTAGCGTTGGGCCAGGGTACTGTGCTTTCCTCCCCAGAAACCTGCTCCATTAGCATTGGGCCAGGGTACTGTGTCTTCCTCCCCAGAAACCTGCTCCATTAGCGTTGGGCCAGGGTACTGTGCTTTCCTCCCCAGAAACCTGCTCCATTAGTGTTGGGCCAGGGTACTGTGCTTTCCTCCCCAGAAAACTGCTCCATTAGCGTTGGGCCAGGGTACTGTGCTTTCCTCCCCAGAGACCTGCTCCATTAGCGTTGGGCCAGGGTACTGTGCTTTCCTCCCCAGAGACCTGCTCCATTAGCGTTGGGCCAGGGTACTGTGCTTTCCTCCCCAGAAACCGGCTCCATTAGCGTTGGGCCAGGGTACTGTGCTTTCCTCCCCAGAGACCTGCTCCATTAGCGTTGGGCCAGGGTACTGTGCTTTCCTCCCCAGAGACCTGCTCCACTAGCGTTGGGCCAGGGTACTGTGCTTTCCTTCCCAGAGACCTGCTCCATTAGCGTTGGGCCAGGGTACTGTGCTTTCCTTCCCAGAGACCTGCTCCATTAGCGTTGGGCCAGGGTACTGTGCTTTCCTCCCCAGAAACCTGCTCCATTAGTGTTGGGCCAGGGTACTGTGCTTTCCTCACCAGAAACCTGCTCCATTAGCGTTGGGCCAGGGTACTGTGCTTTCCTCCCCGGAGACCTGCTCCATTAGTGTTGGGCCAGGGTACTGTGCTTTCCTCCCCAGAGACCTGCTCCATTAGCAATGGGCCAGGGTACTGTGCTTTCCTCCCCGGAGACCTGCTCCATTAGCGTTGGGCCAGGGTACTGTGCTTTCCTCCCCAGAGACCTGCTCCATTAGCGTTGGGCCAGGGTACTGTGCTTTCCTCCCCAGAGACCTGCTCCATTAGCGTTGGGCCAGGGTACTGTGCTTTCCTCCGTAGAAACCTGCTCTTATAGCGTTGGGCCAGGGTACTGTGCTTTCCTCCCCAGAGACCTGCTCCATTAGCGTTGGGCCAGGGTACTGTGCTTTCCTCCGTAGAAACCTGCTCTTATAGCGTTGGGCCAGGGTACTGTGCTTTCCTCCCCAGAAACCTGCTCCATTAGCGTTGGGCCAGGGTACTGTGCTTTCCTCCCCGGAGACCTGCTCCATTAGCGTTGGGCCAGGGTACTGTGCTTTCCTCCCCGGAGACCTGCTCCATTAGCGTTGGGCCAGGGTACTGTGCTTTCCTCCGTAGAAACCTGCTCTTATAGCGTTGGGCCAGGGTACTGTGCTTTCCTCCCCAGAAACCTGCTCCATTAGCGTTGGGCCAGGGTACTGTGCTTTCCTCCCCAGAAACCTGCTCCATTAGCGTTGGGCCAGGGTACTGTGCTTTCCTCCCCAGAGACCTGCTCCATTAGCGTTGGGCCAGGGTACTGTGCTTTCCTCCGTAGAAACCTGCTCTTATAGCGTTGGGCCAGGGTACTGTGCTTTCCTCCCCAGAAACCTGCTCCATTAGCGTTGGGCCAGGGCACTGTGCTTTCCTCCCCAGAAACCTGCTCCATTAGTGTTGGGCCAGGGTACTGTGCTTTCCTCCCCAGAAACCTGCTCCATTAGCGTTGGGCCAGGGTACTGTGCTTTCCTCCCCAGAAACCTGCTCCATTAGTGTTGGGCCAGGGTACTGTGCTTTCCTCCCCAGAAACCTGCTCCATTGGTGTTGGGCCAGGGTACTGTGCTTTCCTCCCCAGAAACCTGCTCCATTAGCGCTGGGCCAGGGTACTGTGCTTTCCTCCCCAGAGACCTGCTCCATTAGCGTTGGGCCAGGGTACTGTGCTTTCCTCCCCAGAAACCTGCTCCATTAGCGTTGGGCCAGGGTACTGTGCTTTCCTCCCCAGAAACCTGCTCCATTAGCGTTGGGCCAGGGTACTGTGCTTTCCTCCCCAGAAACCTGCTCCATTAGTGTTGGGCCAAGGTACTGTGCTTTCCTCCGTAGAAACCTGCTCTTATAGCGTTGGGCCAGGGTACTGTGCTTTCCTCCCCAGAAACCTGCTCCATTAGCGTTGGGCCAGGGTGCTGTGCTTTCCTCCCCGGAGACCTGCTCCATTAGCGTTGGGCCAGGGTACTGTGCTTTCCTCCCCGGAGACCTGCTCCATTAGTGTTGGGCCAGGGTACTGTGCTTTCCTCCGTAGAAACCTGCTCCATTAGCGTTGGGCCAGGGTACTGTGCTTTCCTCCCCAGAAACCTGCTCCATTAGCGTTGGGCCAGGGTACTGTGCTTTCCTCCGTAGAAACCTGCTCCATTAGCGTTGGACCAGGGTACTGTGCTGTCCTCCCCAGAAACCTGCTCCATTAGCGTTGGGCCAGGGTACTGTGCTTTCCTCCGTAAAAACCTGCTCCATTAGCGTTGGGCCAGGGTACTGTGCTGTCCTCTCCAGAAACCTGCTCCATTAGCGTTGGGCCAGGGTACTGTGCTTTCCTCCGTAGAAACCTGCTCCATTAGCGTTGGGCCAGTGTACTGTGCTTTCCTCCCCAGAGACCTGCTCCATTGGTGTTGGGCCAGGGTACTGTGCTTTCCTCCCCAGAAACCTGCTCCATTAGTGTTGGGCCAGGGTACTGTGCTTTCCTCCCCAGAAACCTGCTCCATTAGCGTTGGGCCAGGGTACTGTGCTTTCCTCCCCAGAAACCTGCTCCATTAGCGTTGGGCCAGGGTACTGTGCTTTCCTCCCCAGAAACCTGCTCCATTAGCGTTGGGCCAGGGTACTGTGCTTTCCTCCCCAGAAACCTGCTCCATTAGTGTTGGGCCAGGGTACTGTGCTTTCCTCCCCAGAAACCTGCTCCATTAGCGTTGGGCCAGGGTACTGTGCTTTCCTCCCCAGAAACCTGCTCCATTAGTGTTGGGCCAGGGTACTGTGCTTTCCTCCCCAGAAACCTGCTCCATTGGTGTTGGGCCAGGGTACTGTGCTTTCCTCCCCAGAAACCTGCTCCATTAGCGTTGGGCCAGGGTACTGTGCTTTCCTCCCCAGAGACCTGCTCCATTAGCGTTGGGCCAGGGTACTGTGCTTTACTCCCCAGAAACCTGCTCCATTAGCGTTGGGCCAGGGTTCTGTGCTTTCCTCCCCAGAAACCTGCTCCATTAGCGTTGGGCCAGGGTACTGTGCTTTCCTCCCCAGAAACCTGCTCCATTAGTGTTGGGCCAGGGTACTGTGCTTTCCTCCGTAGAAACCTGCTCTTATAGCGTTGGGCCAGGGTACTGTGCTTTCCTCCCCAGAAACCTGCTCCATTAGCGTTGGGCCAGGGTACTGTGCTTTCCTCCCCGGAGACCTGCTCCATTAGCGTTGGGCCAGGGTACTGTGCTTTCCTCCCCGGAGACCTGCTCCATTAGCGTTGGGCCAGGGTACTGTGCTTTCCTCCGTAGAAACCTGCTCCATTAGCGTTGGGCCAGGGTACTGTGCTTTCCTCCCCAGAAACCTGCTCCATTAGCGTTGGGCCAGGGTACTGTGCTTTCCTCCCCAGAAACCTGCTCCATTAGTGTTGGGCCAGGGTACTCTGCTTTCCTCCCCAGAAACCTGCTCCATTAGCGTTGGGCCAGGGTACTGTGCTTTCCTCCCCAGAAACCTGCTCCATTAGTGTTGGGCCAGGGTACTCTGCTTTCCTCCCCAGAAACCTGCTCCTTTAGCGTTGGGCCAGGGTACTGTGCTTTCCTCCCCAGAGACCAGCTCCATTAGCGTTGGGCCAGGGTACTGTGCTTTCCTCCGTAGAAACCTGCTCCATTAGCGTTGGGCTAGGGTATTGTGCTTTCCTCCCCAGAGACCTGCTCCATTAGCGTTGGGCCAGGGTACTGTGCTTTCCTCCCCAGAAACCTGCTCCATTAGCGTTGGGCCAGGGTACTGTGCTTTCCTCCGTAGAAACCTGCTCCATTAGCGTTGGACCAGGGTACTGTGCTGTCCTCCCCAGAAACCTGCTCCATTAGCGTTGGGCCAGGGTACTGTGCTTTCCTCCGTAAAAACCTGCTCCATTAGCGTTGGGCCAGGGTACTGTGCTGTCCTCCCCAGAAACCTGCTCCATTAGCGTTGGGCCAGGGTACTGTGCTTTCCTCCGTAGAAACCTGCTCCATTAGCGTTGGGCCAGTGTACTGTGCTTTCCTCCCCAGAGACCTGCTCCATTGGTGTTGGGCCAGGGTACTGTGCTTTAATCCCCAGAAACCTGCTCCATTAGTGTTGGGCCAGGGTACTGTGCTTTCCTCCCCAGAAACCTGCTCCATTAGCGTTGGGCCAGGGTACTGTGCTTTCCTCCCCAGAAACCTGCTCCATTAGCGTTGGGCCAGGGTACTGTGCTTTCCTCCCAGAGACCTACTCCATTAGCGTTGGGCCAGGGTACTGTGCTTTCCTCCCCAGAAACCTGCTCCATTAGCGTTGGGCCAGGGTACTGTGCTTTCCTCCCCAGAAACCTGCTCCATTGGTGTTGGGCCAGGGTACTGTGCTTTCCTCCCCAGAAACCTGCTCCATTAGCATTGGGCCAGGCATACTGTGCTTTCCTCCCCAGAAACCTGCTCCATTAGCGTTGGGTCAGGGTACTGTGCTTTCCTCCCCAGAGACCTGCTCCATTAGCGTTGGGCCAGGGTACTCTGCTTTCCTCCCCAGAAACCTGCTCCATTAGCATTGGGCCAGGCATACTGTGCTTTCCTCCCCAGAAACCTGCTCCATTAGCATTGGGCCAGTGTACTGTGCTTTCCTCCCCAGAGACCTGCTCCATTAGCATTGGGCCAGGGTATTGTGCTTTCCTCCCCAGAAACCTGCTCCATTAGCGTTGGGCCAGGGTACTGTGCTTTCCTCCCCAGAGACCTGCTCCATTAGCGTTGGGCCAGGGTACTGTGCTTTCCTCCCTAGAAACCTGCTCCATTAGTGTTGGGCCAGGGTACTGTGCTTTCCTCCCTAGAAACCTGCTCCATTAGTGTTGGGCCAGGGTACTGTGCTTTCCTCCCCAGAAACCTGCTCCATTAGCGTTGGACCAGGGTACTGCGCTTTCCTCCCCAGAAACCTGCTCCATTAGCGTTGGGCCAGGGTACTGTGCTTTCCTCCCCAGAAACCTGCTCCATTAGCGTTGGGCCAGGGTTCTGTGCTTTCCTCCCCAGAAACCTGCTCCATTAGCGTTGGGCCAGGGTACTGTGCTTTCCTCCCCAGAAACCTGCTCCATTAGTGTTGGGCCAGGGTACTGTGCTTTCCTCCCCAGAAACCTGCTCCATTAGTGTTGGGCCAGGGTACTGTGCTTTCCTCCCCAGAAAACTGCTCCATTAGCGTTGGGCCAGGGTACTGTGCTTTCCTCCCCAGAAACCTGCTCCATTAGCGTTGGGCCAGGGTTCTGTGCTTTCCTCCCCAGAAACCTGCTCCATTAGCGTTGGGCCAGGGTACTGTGCTTTCCTCCCCAGAAACCTGCTCCATTAGTGTTGGGCCAGGGTACTGTGCTTTCCTCCCCAGAAACCTGCTCCATTAGTGTTGGGCCAGGGTACTGTGCTTTCCTCCCCAGAAAACTGCTACACTAGCGTTGGGCCAGGGTACTGTGCTTTCCTCCCCAGAAACCTGCTCCATTAGCGTTGGGCCAGGGTTCTGTGCTTTCCTCCCCAGAAACCTGCTCCATTAGCGTTGGGCCAGGGTACTGTGCTTTCCTCCCCAGAAACCTGCTCCATTAGTGTTGGGCCAGGGTACTGTGCTTTCCTCCCCAGAAACCTGCTCCATTAGTGTTGGGCCAGGGTACTGTGCTTTCCTCCCCAGAGACCTGCTCCATTAGCGTTGGGCCAGGGTACTGTGCTTTCCTCCCCAGAAACCTGCTCCATTAGCGTTGGGCCAGGGTTCTGTGCTTTCCTCCCCAGAAACCTGCTCCATTAGCGTTGGGCCAGGGTACTGTGCTTTCCTCCCCAGAAACCTGCTCCATTAGTGTTGGGCCAGGGTACTGTGCTTTCCTCCCCAGAAACCTGCTCCATTAGTGTTGGGCCAGGGTACTGTGCTTTCCTCCCCAGAAAACTGCTCCATTAGCGTTGGGCCAGGGTACTGTGCTTTCCTCCCCAGAAACCTGCTCCATTAGCGTTGGGCCAGGGTTCTGTGCTTTCCTCCCCAGAAACCTGCTCCATTAGCGTTGGGCCAGGGTACTGTGCTTTCCTCCCCAGAAACCTGCTCCATTAGTGTTGGGCCAGGGTACTGTGCTTTCCTCCCCAGAAACCTGCTCCATTAGCGTTGGGCCAGGGTACTGTGCTTTCCTCCCCAGAGACCTGCTCCATTAGTGTTGGGCCAGGGTACTGTGCTTTCCTCCCTAGAAACCTGCTCCATTAGTGTTGGGCCAGGGTACTGTGCTTTCCTCCCCAGAAACCTGCTCCATTAGCGTTGGGCCAGGGTACTGTGCTTTCCTCCCCGGAGACCTGCTCCTATAGTGTTGGGCCAGGGTACTGTGCTTTCCTCCCTAGAAACGTATCTGTTTTTGCTGTTGACATACTATTAAGGTTCGGGTATACACAGAAGACCCCCTAATTCCTGCCCGCTATGGATGGAGATGGTGCTGGAAATGTAAATTGCTAGATGCACTCTGCTGGTGTGTGTCCAGGAAAGGACAGGAATTGTACTGTACTTTGCAGATTTAGGAGTCTATTTACTAAGCCCTGGACGGAGATAAAGTGGACAGAGATGAAGTCCCAACCAGTGGCGTCACAAGGTGGGTGCGTGGGGTGCAGCCCGCACCCGGGTGTTACCCTCCTATGACATAACGTGCTGCAACCGAGCTCCTGTCACAATGCAGAAGTCAGCACTGCAGATGCACCAGTCTCAGGGGGTAGTCCGTATCCCCTGGACCCACAGTGTGCCGAAAACAGGGGTCAGGGCGCTTAGCCAAGCCACGTACCGCGAAGCCACACCCCCTGCTGTGAAGCCATGCCCCCTTTCATCCGCGCCCGCACCGGGTGTTTTACAAGTAAGCGGCACCTCTGGCCCCAACTACCCGGCTACTAACAGTAATTTTTCATGCACAGCATGTAACATGACAAGAGATGATTGCCTGGTACTTTTTCTCCATTCATGGCTTAGTAAATAAACCACTTAAACACACAAAAAGTAATACAAACAAAGTGTACTAGAGGCCATTGGAAGTCATGGCACCACATAATCACTGACACACTAGCCAACCTTTGGCATCCACCTAGGTTTGCTTAATGATAGCATTAGCCATACTTGTCCCAGGTTAGTTTTTCCTTTTAAATTATTGCTGCTTTAAATCTACGAGCTAAGGGGGTCATTCCGAGTTGTTCGCTCGTTATTTTTTTGTCGCAACGGAGCGATTAGTCGCTAATGCGTATGCGCAATGTCCGCAGTGCGACTGCGCCAAGTAAATTTGCTATGCAGTTAGGTATTTTACTCACGGCATTACAAGGTTTTTTCTTCGTTCTGGTGATCGTAGTGTGATTGACAGGAAGTGGGTGTTTCTGGGCGGAAACTGGCCGTTTTATGGGTGTGTGCGAAAAAACGCTGCCGTTTCTGGGAAAAACGCGGGAGTGGCTGGAGAAACGGAGGAGTGTCTGGGCGAACGCTGGGTGTGTTTGTGACGTCAAACCAGGAACGACAAGCACTGAACTGATCGCACTGGCAGAGTAAGTCTCGAGCTACTCAGAAACTGCACAGAGAAGTCTTTTCGCAATATTGCGAATCTTTCGTTCGCAATTTTAATATGCTAAGATTCACTCCCAGTAGGCGGCGGCTTAGCGTGTGCAAAGCTGCTAAAAGCAGCTTGCGAGCGAACAACTCGGAATGACCTCCTAAATCACAGGAAGCGCAGCAATTCCTGCAACTTGCAGACTATTGCGTAAGGCCATGTGGACTGATACCACAGTATGGCTGCACTGATGCTCCTATAATCCTTACATGAAAACTCATAAATGAAAGCAACTTGCAGAGATCTTATTGTTAAGTACCTGAATTTTTCATCTAAATATTTAAAATCCACTATTTCATAGCAATATTCTGCGCTGCATAAACAGCTGCCCCAAAACAGAGCAAAGGAATGACTAAGTAATGAAGAGAAATTTGTACATCAATATAAAAATCGGAGAATTGTGCATTACACGCTCTGTAGCACACTGCAAAATCCGGAACCTCATTTGTTCCCCGTGTGGTACATGTTACTATAATGTCCACAAAATGTATATAGCGATTCCAGCAGTTAATTCAGGGCGTAACAGCTACACACTCTCTGTCCATAAAGCAAAGCCAAGTACAGCCATCTGTCTAAGCATGTAATAGCACATCTGCACAATGGGCCTAATTCAGATCTGATCGCAGCAGCAAATTTGTTAGCAGTTGGGCAAAACCATGGCCCTCATTCCGAGTTGATCGGTCGCAAGGCGAATTTAGCAGAGTTACACACGCTAAGCCGCCGCCTACTGGGAGTGAATCTTAGCTTCTTAAAATTGCGACCGATGTAATCGCAATATTGCGATTACTAACTACTTAGCAGTTTCAGAGTAGCTCCAGACTTACTCTGCCTGTGCGATCATTTCAGTGCTTGTCGTTCCTGGTTGACGTCACAAACACACCCAGCGTTCGCCCAGGCACTCCCACCGTTTCCCCGGCCACTCCTGCGTTTTTTCCGGAAACGGTAGCGTTTTCAGCCACACGCCCCTGAAACACCGTGTTTCCGCCCAGTAACACCCATTTCCTGTCAATCACATTACGATCGCCGGAGCGAAGAAAAAGCCGTGAGTAAAAATACTTTCATCATAGTAAAGTTACTTGGCGCAGTCGCAGTGCGAACATTGCGCATGCGTACTAAGCGGATTTTCACTGCGATGCGATGAAAAATACCGAGCGAACAACTCGGAATGAGGGCCCATGTGCACTGCAGGGGAGGCAGATATAACATGTGCAGAGAAAGTTAGATTTGGGTGGGGTGTGTTCAAACTGAAATCTAAATTGCAGTGTAAAAATAAAGCAGCCAGTATTTACCCTGCACAGAAACAATATAACCCACCCAAATCTAACTCTCTCTGCACGTTACATCTGCCCCACCTGCAGTGCACATGGGTGGTCATTCCCAGTTGTTCGCTCGTTGCCGATTTTCGCAACGCAGCGATTAGGTGGAAAATGCGCATGCGCATGGTACGCAGTGCGCATGCGCTAAGTAATTTCACACAAAACTTTGGAGATTTGCACAAGCTCAAGCGACGTTTTATCATCGCTCGAGTGATCGTAGTGTGATTGACAGGAAGTGGGTGTTTCTGGGCGGCAACTTGGCGTTTTCAGGGAGTGTGCTAAAAAAAAGCAGGCGTGCCAGGTAAAAACGCAGGAGTGGCTGGAGAAACGGGGGAGTGGCTGGCCGAACGCAGGGCGCATTTGTGACGTCAAACCAGGCACTAAACGGACCGAGCTGATCGCAATCTAGGAGTAGGTCTGGAGATACTCAGAAACTGCAGGGAATTATTTAGTAGCAGTTCTGCTAATCTTTCGTTTGCTATTCTGCTAAGCTAAGATACACTCCCAGAGGGCGGCGGCCTAGCGTGTGCAATGCTGCTAAAAGCAGCTAGCGAGCGATCAACTCGGAATGAGGGCCATGGTTTTGCCCAACTGCTAACAAATTTGCTACTGCGATAAACTCTGAATTAGGCCCAATATACAGTATATACACAAATACAAAGCTAGATGCAACAGCCATGACACAGGGCTCGATAACTTTGGCTTCATCATGAACGACCCCCAGAGCGTCTCGTACCTTCATCAGAAGATTACTTCCACAAAGTCCATGAATTTAAAGTTAAACTTTATTCTTTAATAGATAATACAAAAATCCATCACTGAGTTGTTCCTGACAGGTGCTAGGATAGCGCAATATTTTGGCTGTCCCCGTGCCCGTCCCTGGCATACTCACAGATACATTGTATCAGGCCTTTAATATTTCTTGGCTCATGTACTTGGCCCTAGCGCCGTTAATTAGTACAAGTGAACATTTTAGAGTTGTTGAAGTGTTATCATTGGAATGGAAGTAATTAGAACCAGTCTGGCTGGTGAGATTAATCATCATAGATCTGTGTGTTTGGAACAGCATTAAAAGTGACCCTAATTGAACCATGGCCCTCATTCCGAGTTGTTCGCTCGCAAGGCGATTTTAGCAGAGTTACACACGCTAAGCCTCCGCCTACTGGGAGTGAATCTTAGCTTCTTAAAATTGCGAACGATGTATTCGCAATATTGCGATTACAAACTACTTAGCAGTTTCAGAGTAGCTTCAGACTTACTCGGCATCTGCGATCAGTTCAGTGCTTGTCGTTCCTGGTTTGACGTCACAAACACACCCAGCGTTCGCCCAGACACTCCCCCGTTTCTCCAGCCACTCCCGCGTTTTTTCCGGAAACGGTAGCGTTTTTATCCACACGCCCATAAAACGCCGTGTTTCCGCCCAGTAACACCCATTTCCTGTCAATCACATTACGATCGCCGGAGCGAAGAAAAAGCCGTGAGTAAAAAAACTATCTTCATTGTTAAATTACTTGGCGCAGTCGCAGTGCGAACATTGCGCATGCGTACTAAGCAGAAAAACGCTGCGATGCGAAGAAAATTACCGAGCGAACGACTCGGAATGAGGGCCAATAACCCTTATAACGTCGACTTTAACCCTAACTATGCCGGATAAACATAATGACCTTGGGCCAAAGGTCATTAGGGAATAAAAGGTCATTCCACAGGTTGATATCTGTAACAAAGCAAATCTTATTTATCAAACTGCTGCCTCTGTGCTTTTACTGTAGATTCATTTTTATAACCCCATAAACAGATGCTTAAGAGTAATCGGTTCCTGGCTTGGGATCTTCTCAAAATACAGAGTGGTCCATAAGTGTGGAAACGTCCTTCTAAAAAGGAAATAAGTAAGGAAATATTAAACCAGTGTCTATATATATAATATGGGAGTGGGGGAAAAGATTTTAGGGCAAATATCATTTCCTTACTCATCTCCTTTTTATAAGGACGTTTCCACACTTATGGACCACCCTGTACAACGTTGTTGGGGGACGAGCAGCCCGCAGTGACATCATCGCGCATTCTCCAATATTTCAGCGCTGGACACAGTAAGCCCAACCCCGACAACAGGCATGTCCAAACTGCGGCCCTCCAGCTGTTGAAAAACTACACATCCCAGCATGCCCTGACAAATGTTTAGCATTGTCTGACAGCAAAACTGTGTCAGGGCATGCTGGGATATGTAGTTTCACAACAGCTGGAGGGCTGCAGTTTGGCATGCCTGCCCTACAGTATCTACAACACCATGCCTTGCAGCTGCCCTGATATACCAAACCGCGGCCAAGGTCTGCCAGCTTGCCTGTAAGCCCTGCCCTATTTGTTGGCCATAAATCAGGACACAGCAGTCAAAGCTGAGGACTATTAGGAGGACATGATCATAATACTATGTGCAATAGTAAAAAAGTTTTTAAAAAATTCATAAGAAAATAAAAATAAACCACCATTGGATAATTTATGTGGCAGCCGCATATACTGTAGCACAGCCGAATACCCAAATGAGGGCTTCAGTTCTACTACTGTGGGTGAACAAATAAATAATGAATAATGTATTTGTCCTGTTATCGCCATGCAACATGACGCGGCACTCCATCCCGCTCCCTCCGATCCTCCTCTGACTGCCGACTCACCACAACCCTGGTCACCTCCTCCATACTCCAGATTATATGCACTTTGTGGTTTCATTTTCTTTGCAGTCTGTTTAATCTTTTTTTATTTCACTGTTTCTACACGTTTAAAGTAGTGATGGAATCCGAACCCCCCCGAACTTCACCCATTTTACACGGGTCCGAGGCAGACTCGGATCCTCCCGCCTTGCTCGGTTAACCTGAGCGCGCCCGAACGTCATCATCCCGCTGTCGGATTCTCGCAAGATTCGTATTCTATATAAGGAGTCGCGCGTCGCCGCCATTTTCACTCGTGCAATGGAGATGATAGGGAGAGGACGTGCAGCGTTCTCTCAGTTTCTGTATTCAGTGTGCTGCAAATATCTGTGCTCAGTGTGCTGCAAATATCTGTGCTCAGTGTGCTGAAAATATCTACGTTCTCTGCCTGAAAAACGCTCCATATCTGTGCTGCATTGTAGTATAGGAGGACAGTGCAGAATTTTGCTGACCAGTGACCACCAGTATTATATATCAGTACGGTACAGTAGTCCACTGCTCTACCTACCTCTGTGTCGTCAAGTATACTATCCATCCATACCTGTGGTGCATTTTAGTTGTGCGCAGTATATACAGTAGGAGGACAGTGCAGAATTTTGCTGACCAACAGTATATAATATATAGCAGTACGGTACAGTAGGCCACTGCTCTACCTACCTCTGTGTCGTCAAGTATACTATCCATCCATACCTGTGGTGCATTTTAGTTGTTGTGCGCAGTACATATAGTAGGAGGACAGTGCAGAATTTTACTGACCACCAGTATATAATATATAGCAGTACGGTACAGTAGGCTACTGCTCTACCTACCTCTGTGTCGTCAAGTGTACTATCCATCCATACCTGTGGTGCTTTTTAGTTGTTGTGCGCAGTATATATAGTAGGAGGACAGTGCAGAATTTTGCTAACCACCAGTATATAATATATAGCAGTACGGTACAGTAGGCCATTGCTATTGATATATTACTGGCATATAATTCCACACATTAAAAAATGGAGAACAAAAATGTGGAGGGTAAAATAGGGAAAGATCAAGATCCACTTCCATCTCGTGCTGAAGCTGCTGCCACTAGTCATGGCCGAGACGATGAAATGCCATCAACGTCGTCTGCCAAGGCCGATGCCCAATGTCATAGTAGAGAGCTTGTAAAATCCAAAAAACAAAAGTTCAGTAAAATGACCCACAAACCAAAATTAAAAGCGTCTGATGAGAAGCGTAAACTTGCCAATATGCCATTTACGACACGGAGTGGCAAGGAACGGCTGAGGCCCTGGCCTATGGTTCATGGCTAGTGGTTCAGCTTCACATGAGGATGGAAGCACTCATCCTCTCGCTAGAAAAATGAAAAGACTTAAGCTGGCAAAAGCACAGCAAAGAACTGTGCGTTCTTCTACATCACAAATCCCCAAGGAGAGTCCAATTGTGTCGGTTGCGATGCCTGACCTTCCCAACACTGGACGGGAAGAGGTGGCGCCTTCCACCATTTGCACGCCCCCTGCAAGTGCTGGAAGGAGCACCCGCAGTCCAGTTCCTGATAGTCAGATTGAAGATGTCACTTGAAGTACACCAGGATGACGATATGGGTGTTGCTGGCGCTGAGGAGGAAATTGACCAGGAGGATTCTGATGGTGAGGTGGTTTGTTTAAGTCAGGCACCCGGGGAGACACCTGTTGTAGAGATGAGCGGGTTCGGTTTCTCTGAATCCGAACCCGCACGAACTTCATGTTTTTTTTCACGGGTCCGAGCGACTCGGATCTTCCCGCCTTGCTCGGTTAACCCGAGCGCGCCCGAACGTCATCATGACGCTGTCGGATTCTCGCGAGGCTCGGATTCTATCGCGAGACTCGGATTCTATATAAGGAGCCGCGCGTCGCCGCCATTTTCACACGTGCATTGAGATTGATAGGGAGAGGACGTGGCTGGCGTCCTCTCCATTTAGATTAGAAGAGAGAGAGATTGACCTGATTTACTGGAGCTTAGGAGTACTGTAGAAGTGTAGAGAGTGCAGAGTTTACTAGTGACTGACCACAGTGACCACCAGACAGTGCAGTTTTATTTAATATATCCGTTCTCTGCCTGAAAAAAACGATACACACAGTGACTCAGTCACATACCATATCTGTGTGCACTGCTCAGCCCAGTGTGCTGCATCATCTATGTATATATATCTGACTGTGCTCAGCTCACACAGCTTATAATTGTGGGGGAGACTGGGGAGCACTGCAGTGCCAGTTATAGGTTATAGCAGGAGCCAGGAGTACATATTATATTAAAATTAAACAGTGCACACTTTTGCTGCAGGAGTGCCACTGCCAGTGTGACTGACCAGTGACCTGACCACACTGACCACCAGTATAGTTAGTAGTATACTATATTGTGTGATTGCCTGAAAAAGTTAAACACTCGTCGTGTGACTTCACTTGTGTGGTGTTTTTTTTTTTATTCTATAAAAAACTCATTCTGCTGACAGACAGTGTCCAGCAGGTCCGTCATTATATAATATATATACCTGTCCGGCTGCAGTAGTGATATATATATATTTTTTATATCATTATTTATCATCCAGTCGCAGCAGACACAGTACGGTAGTTCACGGCTGTAGCTACCTCTGTGTCGGCACTCGGCAGTCCGTCCATAATTGTATACCACCTACCCGAGGTTTTTTTTTCTTTCTTCTTTATACATACATACTACTACATCTCTTTATCAACCAGTCTATATTAGCAACAGACACAGTACGGTAGTTCACGGCTGTAGCTACCTCTGTGTCGGCACTCGGCAGTCCGTCCATAATTGTATACCACCTACCCGTGGTTTTTTTTTCTTTCTTCTTTATACATACATACTACTACAGCTCTTTATCAACCAGTCTATATTAGCAGCAGACACAGTACAGTACGGTAGTTCACGGCTGTAGCTACCTCTGTGTCGGCACTCGGCAGTCCGTCCATAATTGTATACCACCTACCCGTGGTTTTTTTTTCTTTCTTCTTTATACATACTACATCTCATTATCATCCAGTCTATATTAGCAGCAGACACAGTACAGTACGGTAGTCCACGGCTGTAGCTACCTCTGTGTCGGCACTCGGCAGTCCATCCATAATTGTATACCACCTACCCGTGGTTTTTTTTTCTTTCTTCTTTATACATACTACATCTCATTATCATCCAGTCTATATTAGCAGCAGACACAGTACAGTACGGTAGTCCACGGCTGTAGCTACCTCTGTGTCGGCACTCGGCAGTCCATCCATAATTGTATACCACCTAACCGTGGTTTTTTTTTCTTTCTTCTTTATACATACTACATCTCATTATCATCCAGTCTATATTAGCAGCAGACACAGTACAGTACGGTAGTCCATGGCTGTAGCTACCTCTGTGTCGGCACTCGGCAGTCCATCCATAATTGTATACCACCTACCCGTGGTTTTTTTTCTTTCTTCTTTATACATACTACATCTCATTATCATCCAGTCTATATTAGCAGCAGACACAGTACAGTACGGTAGTCCACGGCTGTAGCTACCTCTGTGTCGGCACTCGGCAGTCCATCCATAATTGTATACCACCTACCCGTGTTTTTTTTTTCTTTCTTCTTTATACATACTACATCTCATTATCATCCAGTCTATATTAGCAGCAGACACCGTACAGTACGGTAGTCCACGGCTGTAGCTACCTCTGTGTCGGCACTCGGCAGTCCATCCATAATTGTATACCACCTACCCGTGGTTTTTTTTTCTTTCTTCTTTATACATACTACATCTCATTATCATCCAGTCTATATTAGCAGCAGACACAGTATAGTACGGTAGTCCACGGCTGTAGCTACCTCTGTGTCGGCACTCGGCAGTCCATCCATAATTGTATACTAGTATCCATCCATCTCCATTGTTTACCTGAGGTGCCTTTTAGTTGTGCCTATTAAAATATGGAGAACAAAAATGTTGAGGTTCCAAAATTAGGGAAAGATCAAGATCCACTTCCACCTCGTGCTGAAGCTGCTGCCACTAGTCATGGCCGAGACGATGAAATGCCAGCAACGTCGTCTGCCAAGGCCGATGCCCAATGTCATAGTACAGAGCATGTCAAATCCAAAACACCAAATATCAGTAAAAAAAGGACTCCAAAACCTAAAATAAAATTGTCGGAGGAGAAGCGTAAGCTTGCCAATATGCCATTTACCACACGGAGTGGCAAGGAACGGCTGAGGCCCTGGCCTATGTTCATGGCTAGTGGTTCAGCTTCACATGAGGATGGAAGCACTCAGCCTCTCGCTAGAAAACTGAAAAGACTCAAGCTGGCAAAAGCACCGCAAAGAACTGTGCGTTCTTCGAAATCCCAAATCCACAAGGAGAGTCCAATTGTGTCGGTTGCGATGCCTGACCTTCCCAACACTGGACGTGAAGAGCATGCGCCTTCCACCATTTGCACGCCCCCTGCAAGTGCTGGAAGGAGCACCCGCAGTCCAGTTTCTGATAGTCAGATTGAAGATGTCAGTGTTGAAGTACACCAGGATGAGGAGGATATGGGTGTTGCTGGCGCTGGGGAGGAAATTGACCAGGAGGATTCTGATGGTGAGGTGGTTTGTTTAAGTCAGGCACCCGGGGAGACACCTGTTGTCCGTGGGAGGAATATGGCCGTTGACATGCCTGGTGAAAATACCAAAAAAATCAGCTCTTCGGTGTGGAGGTATTTCACCAGAAATGCGGACAACATTTGTCAAGCCGTGTGTTCCCTTTGTCAAGCTGTAATAAGTAGGGGTAAGGACGTTAACCACCTCGGAACATCCTCCCTTATACGTCACCTGCAGCGCATTCATAATAAGTCAGTGACAAGTTCAAAAACTTTGGGCGACAGCGGAAGCAGTCCACTGACCAGTAAATCCCTTCCTCTTGTAACCAAGCTCACGCAAACCACCCCACCAACTCCCTCAGTGTCAATTTCCTCCTTCCCCAGGAATGCCAATAGTCCTGCAGGCCATGTCACTGGCAATTCTGACGAGTCCTCTCCTGCCTGGGATTCCTCCGATGCATCCTTGCGTGTAACGCCTACTGCTGCTGGTGCTGCTGTTGTTGCTGCTGGGAGTCGATGGTCATCCCAGAGGGGAAGTCGTAAGCCCACTTGTACTACTTCCAGTAAGCAATTGACTGTCCAACAGTCCTTTGCGAGGAAGATGAAATATCACAGCAGTCATCCTGCTGCAAAGCGGATAACTGAGGCCTTGACAACTATGTTGGTGTTAGACGTGCGTCCGGTATCCGCCGTTAGTTCACAGGGAACTAGACAATTTATTGAGGCAGTGTGCCCCCGTTACCAAATACCATCTAGGTTCCACTTCTGTAGGCAGGCGATACCGAGAATGTACACGGACGTCAGAAAAAGACTCACCAGTGTCCTAAAAAATGCAGTTGTACCCAATGTCCACTTAACCACGGACATGTGGACAAGTGGAGCAGGGCAGGGTCAGGACTATATGACTGTGACAGCCCACTGGGTAGATGTATGGACTCCCGCCGCAAGAACAGCAGCGGCGGCACCAGTAGCAGCATCTCGCAAACGCCAACTCTTTCCTAGGCAGGCTACGCTTTGTATCACCGCTTTCCAGAATACGCACACAGCTAAAAACCTCTTACGGCAACTGAGGAAGATCATCGCAGAATGGCTTACCCCAATTGGACTCTCCTGTGGATTTGTGGCATCGGACAACGCCAGCAATATTGTGTGTGCATTAAATATGGGCAAATTCCAGCACGTCCCATGTTTTGCACATACCTTGAATTTGGTGGTGCAGAATTTTTTAAAAAACGACAGGGGCGTGCAAGAGATGCTGTCGGTGGCCAGAAGAATTGCGGGACACTTTCGGCGTACAGGCACCACGTACAGAAGGCTGGAGCACCACCAAAAACTACTGAACCTGCCCTGCCATCATCTGAAGCAAGAAGTGGTAACGAGGTGGAATTCAACCCTCTATATGCTTCAGAGGTTGGAGGAGCAGCAAAAGGCCATTCAAGCCTATACAATTGAGCACGATATAGGAGGTGGAATGCACCTGTCTCAAGTGCAGTGGAGAATGATTTCAACGTTGTGCAAGGTTCTGATGCCCTTTGAACTTGCCACACGTGAAGTCAGTTCAGACACTGCCAGCCTGAGTCAGGTCATTCCCCTCATCAGGCTTTTGCAGAAGAAGCTGGAGACATTGAAGGAGGAGCTAACACGGAGCGATTCCGCTAGGCATGTGGGACTTGTGGATGGAGCCCTTAATTCGCTTAACAAGGATTCACGGGTGGTCAATCTGTTGAAATCAGAGCACTACATTTTGGCCACCGTGCTCGATCCTAGATTTAAAGCCTACCTTGGATCTCTCTTTCCGGCAGACACAAGTCTGCTGGGGTTGAAAGACCTGCTGGTGAGAAAATTGTCAAGTCAAGCGGAACGCGACCTGTCAACATCTCCTCCTTCACATTCTCCCGCAACTGGGGGTGCGAGGAAAAGGCTCAGAATTCCGAGCCCACCCGCTGGCGGTGATGCAGGGCAGTCTGGAGCGACTGCTGATGCTGACATCTGGTCCGGACTGAAGGACCTGACAACGATTACGGACATGTCGTCTACTGTCACTGCATATGATTCTCTCAACATTGAAAGAATGGTGGAGGATTATATGAGTGACCGCATCCAAGTAGGCACGTCACACAGTCCGTACTTATACTGGCAGGAAAAAGAGGCAATTTGGAGGCCCTTGCACAAACTGGCTTTATTCTACCTAAGTTGCCCTCCCACAAGTGTGTACTCCGAAAGAGTGTTTAGTGCCGCCGCTCACCTTGTCAGCAATCGGCGTATGAGGTTACATCCAGAAAATGTGGAGAAGATGATGTTCATTAAAATGAATTATAATCAATTCCTCCGCGGAGACATTGACCAGCAGCAATTGCCTCCACAAAGTACACAGGGAGCTGAGATGGTGGATTCCAGTGGGGACGAATTGATAATCTGTGAGGAGGGGGATGTACACGGTGATATATCGGAGGATGATGATGAGGTGGACATCTTGCCTCTGTAGAGCCAGTTTGTGCAAGGAGAGATTAATTGCTTCTTTTTTGGGGGGGGGTCCAAACCAACCCGTCATATCAGTCACAGTCGTGTGGCAGACCCTGTCACTGAAATGATGGGTTGGTTAAAGTGTGCATGTCCTGTTTATACAACATAAGGGTGGGTGGGAGGGCCCAAGGACAATTCCATCTTGCACCTCTTTTTTCTTTTATTTTTCTTTGCGTCATGTGCTGTTTGGGGAGGGTTTTTTGGAAGGGCCATCCTGCGTGACACTGCAGTGCCACTCCTAGATGGGCCCGGTGTTTGTGTCGGCCACTAGGGTCGCTTATCTTGCTCACACAGTCAGCTACCTCATTGCGCCTCTTTTTTTCTTTGCGTCATGTGCTGTTTGGGGAGGGTTTTTTGGAAGGGACATCCTGCGTGACACTGCAGTGCCACTCCTAGATGGGCCCGGTGTTTGTGTCGGCCACTAGGGTCGCTTATCTTACTCACACAGTCAGCTACCTCATTGCGCCTCTTTTTTTCTTTGCGTCATGTGCTGTTTGGGGAGGGTTTTTTAGAAGGGACATCCTGCGTGACACTGCAGTGCCACTCCTAGATGGGCCCGGTGTTTGTGTCGGCCACTAGGGTCGCTTATCTTGCTCACACAGTCAGCTACCTCATTGCGCCTCTTTTTTTCTTTGCGTCATGTGCTGTTTGGGGAGGGTTTTTTGGAAGGGACATCCTGCGTGACACTGCAGTGCCACTCCTAGATGTGCCCGGTGTTTGTGTCGGCCACTAGGGTCGCTTATCTTACTCACACAGCGACCTCGGTGCAAATTTTAGGACTAAAAATAATATTGTGAGGTGTGAGGTATTCAGAATAGACTGAAAATGAGTGGAAATTATGGTTTTTGAGGTTAATAATACCTTGGGATCAAAATGACCCCCAAATTCTATGATTTAAGCTGTTTTTTAGGGTTTTTTGAAAAAAACACCCGAATCCAAAACACACCCGAATCCGACAAAAAAAATTCGGTGAGGTTTTGCCAAAACGCGGTCGAACCCAAAACACGGCCGCGGAACCGAACCCAAAACCAAAACACAAAACCCGAAAAATTTCCGGCGCTCATCTCTAACCTGTTGTCCGTGGGACGAATATGGCCATTGACATGCCTGGTCAAATTACAGAAAAAATCACCTCGTCGGTATGGAATTTTTTTAACAGAAATGCGGACATTTGTCAAGCCGTGTGTTGCCTTTGTCAAGCTGTAATAAGTAGGGGTAAGGACGTTAACCACCTCGGAACATCCTCCCTTATACGTCACCTGGACCGCATTCATCATAAGTCAGTGACAAGTTCAAAAACTTTGGGTGACAGTGGAAGCAGTCCACTGACAACTAAATCCCTTCCTCTTATAACCAAGCTCCTGCAAACCACCCCACCAACTCCCTCAGTGTCAATTTCCACCTTACACAGGAAAGCCAATAGTCCTGCAGGCCATGTCACTGTTAAGTTGTTGCTGTTGTTGCTGCTGGGAGTCGATCGTCATCCCAGAGGGGAAGTCGGAAGACCACTTGTACTACTTCCAGTAAGCAATTGACTGTCCAACAGTCCTTTGCGAGGAAGATGAAATATCACAGCAGTCATCCTGCTGCAAAGCAGTTAACTCAGGCCTTGGCAGCCTGGGTGGTGTTAAACGTGTGTCCGATATCCACCGTTAATTCACAGGGAATTAGACAATTTATTGAGTTAGTGTGTCCCCGGTACCAAATACCATCTAGGTTCCACTTCTCTAGGCAGGCGATACCGAAAATGTACACAGACCTCAGAAAAAGAGTCACCAGTGTCCTAAAAAATGCAGTTGTACCAAATGTCCACTTAACCACGGACATGTGGACAAGTGGAGCAGGGCAGACTCAGGACTATATGACTGTGACAGCCCACTGGGTAGATGTGTTGCCTCCCGCAGCAAGAATCGCAGCGGCGGCACCGGTAGCAGCATCTCGCAAACACAAACTCGTTCCTAGGCAGGCTACGCTTTGTATCACCGCTTTCCATGAGAGGCACACAGCTGACAACCTCTTACGGAAACTGAGAAACATCATCGCAGAATGGCTTACCCCAATTGGACTCTCCTGGGGATTTGTGACATCGGACAACGCCACCAATATTGTGCGTGCATTACATCTGGGCAAATTCCAGCACGTCCCGTGTTTTGCACATACATTGAATTTGGTGGTGCAGAATTTTTTAAAAAACGACAGGGGTGTGCAAGAGATGCTGTCGGTGGCCCGAAGAATTGAGGGCCACTTTCGGCATTCAGCCACCGCGTGCCGAAGACTGGAGCACCAGCAAACACTCCTGAACCTGCCCCGCCATCATCTGAAGCAAGAGGTGGTAACGAGGTGGAATTCAACCATCTATATGCTTCAGAGGATGAAGGAGCAGCAAAAGGCCATTCAAGCCTATACATCTGCCTACGATATAGGCAAAGGAGGGGGAATGCACCAGACTCAAGCGCAGTGGAGAATGATTTCAACGTTGTGCAAGGTTCTGCAACCCACGTGAAGTCAGTTCAGACACTGCCAGCCTGAGTCAGGTCATTCCCCTCATCAGGCTTTTGCAGAGGAAGCTGGAGAGATTGAAGGAGGAGCTAAAACAGAGCGATTCCGCTAGGCATGTGGGACTTGTGGATGGAGCCCTTAATTCGCTTAACCAGGATTCACGGGTGGTCAATCTGTGGAAATCAGAGCACTACATTTTGGCCACCGTGCTCGATCCTACATTTAAGACCTACGTTGTATCTCTCTTTCCGGCAGACACAAGTCTGCAGAGGTTCAAAGACCTGCTGGTGAGAAAATTGTCAAGTCAAGCGGAACGTGACCCGTCAACAGCTCCTCCTTCACATTCTCCCGCAACTGGGGGTGCGAGGAAAAGGCTAAGAATTCCGAGCCCACCCGCTGGCGGTGATGCAGGGCAGTCTGGAGCGAGTGCTGACATCTGGTCCGGACTGAAGGACCTGCCAACGATTACTGACATGTCATCTACTGTAACTGCATATGATTCTGTCACCATTGAAAGAATGGTGGAGGATTATATGAGTGACCGCATCCAAGTAGGCACGTCAGACAGTCCGTACGTATACTGGCAGGAAAAAGAGGCAATTTGGAGGCCCTTGCACAAACTGGCTTTATTTTACCTAAGTTGCCCCCCCCCTCCATTGTGTACTCCGAAAGAGTGTTTAGTGCAGCCGCTCACCTTGTCAGCAATCGGCGTACGAGGTTACTTCCAGAAAATGTGGAGAAGATGATGTTCATCAAAATGAATTATAATCAATTCATCCGTGGAGACATTCACCAGCAATTGCCTCCAGAAAGTACACAGGGACCTGAGATGGTGGATTCCAGTGGGGACGAATTAATAATCTGTAAGGAGGGGGATGTACACAGTGAAAGGGGTAAGGAATCGGAGGATGAGGAGGAGGTGGACATCTTGCCTCTGTAGAGCCAGTTTGTGCAAGGAGAGATTGATTGCTTCTTTTTTGGTGGGGGCCCAAACCAACCAGTCATTTCAGTCACAGTCGTGTGGCAGACCCTGTCGCTGACATGATGGGTTTGTTAAAGTGTGCATGTCCTGTTTATACAACATAAGGGTGGGTGGGAGGGCCCAAGGACAATTCCATCTTGCACCTCTTTTTTCTTTCATTTATCTTTGCATCATGTGCTGTTTGGGGACAATTTTTTGAAGTGCCATCCTGTCTGACACTGCAGTGCCACTCCTAGATGGGCCAGGTGTTTGTGTCGACCACTTGGGTCGCTTAGCTTAGCCATCCAGCGACCTTGGTGCACCTCTTTTTTTCTTTGCATCATGTGCTGTTTGGGGACTATTTTTTAAATCTGCCATCCTGTCTGACACGGGTGTGGTATAGCTCATAGACAGTTAAAAGATAGACAGTCATTAGTTAGACACTGTATGGTCGACAGTCAAAAGTCAGACAGGGTCAAAAGTCAGACAGGGTCAAAAGTCAGACAGTCAAATGTCAGACAGGGTCAAAAGTCAGACAGGGTCAAAAGTCAGACAGGGTCATAAGTCAGACACACAAAAATAATATTTTTTTTTGTGTTTGTAAACATTTTTAACCCAAAATTGGTGAAATTTGTCCGCTCGCCACGCTTCGGGCTCGGTGTCTCATTCCGCTCCGCTTCGCTCACCACAACTTTACTAAAATGTAATAGTTTGTGTGACATGGATAGTAAATGAGGCAAAAGTTGTAAAAAACAGAAAAAAATAACTTTTTTTGTGTCTGACTTTTGACCCTGTCTGACTTTTGACCCTGTCTGACTTTTGACCCTGTCTGACTTTTGACCTTGTCTGACTTTTGACTGTCGACCATATAGTGTCTAACTAATGACTGTCTATCTTTTAACTGTCTGTCTATAGACAGGAACCCGTCTGACACTGCAGTGCCACTCCTAGATGGGCCAGTTGTTTGTGTCGGCCACTTGGGTCGCTTAGCTTAGCCATACAGCGACCTTGGTGCAAATTTTAGGACTAAAAATAATATTGTGAGGTGTGAGGTGTTCAGAATAGACTGAAAATGAGTGGAAATTATGGTTATTGGGGTTAATAATACTATGGGATAAAAATGACCCCCAAATTCTATGATTTAAGCTGTTTTTGAGGGTTTTTTTGTAAAAAACACCCAAATCCAAAACACACCCGAATCTGACAAAAAAAATTCAGGGAGGTTTTGCCAAAACGCGTCCGAATCCAAAACACGGCCGCAGAACCGAATCCAAAACCAAAACACAAAACTAGAGATGAGCGGGTTCGGTTTCTCTGAATCCGAACCCGCACGAACTTCATGTTTTTTTTCACGGGTCCGAGCGACTCGGATCTTCCCGCCTTGCTCGGTTAACCCGAGCGCGCCCGAACGTCATCATGACGCTGTCGGATTCTCGCGAGGCTCGGATTCTATCGCGAGACTCGGATTCTATATAAGGAGCCGCGCGTCGCCGCCATTTTCACACGTGCATTGAGATTGATAGGGAGAGGACGTGGCTGGCGTCCTCTCCATTTAGATTAGAAGAGAGAGAGAGAGAGAGATTGACCTGATTTACTGGAGCTTAGGAGTACTGTAGAAGTGTAGAGAGTGCAGAGTTTACTAGTGACTGACCACAGTGACCACCAGACAGTGCAGTTTTATTTAATATATCCGTTCTCTGCCTGAAAAAAACGATACACACAGTGACTCAGTCACATACCATATCTGTGTGCACTGCTCAGCCTAGTGTGCTGCATCATCTATGTATATATATCTGACTGTGCTCAGCTCACACAGCTTATAATTGTGGGGGAGACTGGGGAGCACTGCAGTGCCAGTTATAGGTTATAGCAGGAGCCAGGAGTACATATTATATTAAAATTAAACAGTGCACACTTTTGCTGCAGGAGTGCCACTGCCAGTGTGACTGACCAGTGACCTGACCACACTGACCACCAGTATAGTTAGTAGTATACTATATTGTGTGATTGCCTGAAAAAGTTAAACACTCGTCGTGTGACTTCACTTGTGTGGTGTTTTTTTTTTTATTCTATAAAAAACTCATTCTGCTGACAGACAGTGTCCAGCAGGTCCGTCATTATATAATATATATACCTGTCCGGCTGCAGTAGTGATATATATATATTTTTTATATCATTATTTATCATCCAGTCGCAGCAGACACAGTACGGTAGTTCACGGCTGTAGCTACCTCTGTGTCGGCACTCGGCAGTCCGTCCATAATTGTATACCACCTACCCGAGGTTTTTTTTTCTTTCTTCTTTATACATACATACTACTACATCTCTTTATCAACCAGTCTATATTAGCAGCAGACACAGTACGGTAGTTCACGGCTGTAGCTACCTCTGTGTCGGCACTCGGCAGTCCGTCCATAATTGTATACCACCTACCCGTGGTTTTTTTTTCTTTCTTCTTTATACATACATACTACTACATCTCTTTATCAACCAGTCTATATTAGCAGCAGACACAGTACAGTACGGTAGTCCACGGCTGTAGCTACCTCTGTGTCGGCACTCGGCAGTCCATCCATAATTGTATACCACCTACCCGTGGTTTTTTTTTTCTTTCTTCTTTATACATACTACATCTCAGTATCATCCAGTCTATATTAGCAGCAGACACAGTACAGTACGGTAGTCCACGGCTGTAGCTACCTCTGTGTCGGCACTCGGCAGTCCATCCATAATTGTATACCACCTAACCGTGGTTTTTTTTTTCTTTCTTCTTTATACATACTACATCTCATTATCATCCAGTCTATATTAGCAGCAGACACAGTACAGTACGGTAGTCCACGGCTGTAGCTACCTCTGTGTCGGCACTCGGCAGTCCATCCATAATTGTATACCACCTACCCGTGGTTTTTTTTTCTTTCTTCTTTATACATACTACATCTCATTATCATCCAGTCTATATTAGCAGCAGACACAGTACAGTACGGTAGTCCACGGCTGTAGCTACCTATGTGTCGGCACTCGGCAGTCCATCCATAATTGTATACCACCTACCCGTGGTTTTTTTTTCTTTCTTCTTTATACATACTACATCTCATTATCATCCAGTCTATATTAGCAGCAGACACAGTACAGTACGGTAGTCCACGGCTGTAGCTACCTCTGTGTCGGCACTCGGCAGTCCATCCATAATTGTATACTAGTATCCATCCATCTCCATTGTTTACCTGAGGTGCCTTTTAGTTGTGCCTATTAAAATATGGAGAACAAAAATGTTGAGGTTCCAAAATTAGGGAAAGATCAAGATCCACTTCCACCTCGTGCTGAAGCTGCTGCCACTAGTCATGGCCGAGACGATGAAATGCCAGCAACGTCGTCTGCCAAGGCCGATGCCCAATGTCATAGTACAGAGCATGTCAAATCCAAAACACCAAATATCAGTAAAAAAAGGACTCCAAAACCTAAAATAAAATTGTCGGAGGAGAAGCGTAAACTTGCCAATATGCCATTTACCACACGGAGTGGCAAGGAACGGCTGAGGCCCTGGCCTATGTTCATGGCTAGTGGTTCAGCTTCACATGAGGATGGAAGCACTCAGCCTCTCGCTAGAAAACTGAAAAGACTCAAGCTGGCAAAAGCACCGCAAAGAACTGTGCGTTCTTCGAAATCCCAAATCCACAAGGAGAGTCCAATTGTGTCGGTTGCGATGCCTGACCTTCCCAACACTGGACGTGAAGAGCATGCGCCTTCCACCATTTGCACGCCCCCTGCAAGTGCTGGAAGGAGCACCCGCAGTCCAGTTCCTGATAGTCAGATTGAAGATGTCAGTGTTGAAGTACACCAGGATGAGGAGGATATGGGTGTTGCTGGAGCTGGGGAGGAAATTGACCAGGAGGATTCTGATGGTGAGGTGGTTTGTTTAAGTCAGGCACCCGGGGAGACACCTGTTGTCCGTGGGAGGAATATGGCCGTTGACATGCCTGGTGAAAATACCAAAAAAATCAGCTCTTCGGTGTGGAGGTATTTCACCAGAAATGCGGACAACATTTGTCAAGCCGTGTGTTCCCTTTGTCAAGCTGTAATAAGTAGGGGTAAGGACGTTAACCACCTCGGAACATCCTCCCTTATACGTCACCTGCAGCGCATTCATAATAAGTCAGTGACAAGTTCAAAAACTTTGGGCGACAGCGGAAGCAGTCCACTGACCAGTAAATCCCTTCCTCTTGTAACCAAGCTCACGCAAACCACCCCACCAACTCCCTCAGTGTCAATTTCCTCCTTCCCCAGGAATGCCAATAGTTCTGCAGGCCATGTCACTGGCAATTCTGACGAGTCCTCTCCTGCCTGGGATTCCTCCGATGCATCCTTGCATGTAACGCCTACTGCTGCTGGCGCTGCTGTTGTTGCTGCTGGGAGTCGATGGTCATCCCAGAGGGGAAGTCGTAAGCCCACTTGTACTACTTCCAGTAAGCAATTGACTGTCCAACAGTCCTTTGCGAGGAAGATGAAATATCACAGCAGTCATCCTGTTGCAAAGCGGATAACTGAGTCCTTGACAACTATGTTGGTGTTAGACGTGCGTCCGGTATCCGCCGTTAGTTCACAGGGAACTAGACAATTTATTGAGGCAGTGTGCCCCCGTTACCAAATACCATCTAGGTTCCACTTCTGTAGGCAGGCGATACCGAGAATGTACACGGACGTCAGAAAAAGACTCACCAGTGTCCTAAAAAATGCAGTTGTACCCAATGTCCACTTAACCACGGACATGTGGACAAGTGGGGCAGGGTCAGGACTATATGACTGTGACAGCCCACTGGGTAGATGTATGGACTCCCGCCGCAAGAACAGCAGCGGCGGCACCAGTAGCAGCATCTCGCAAACGCCAACTCTTTCCTAGGCAGGCTACGCTTTGTATCACCGCTTTCCAGAATACGCACACAGCTAAAAACCTCTTACGGCAACTGAGGAAGATCATCGCAGAATGGCTTACCCCAATTGGACTCTCCTGTGGATTTGTGGCATCGGACAACGCCAGCAATATTGTGTGTGCATTAAATATGGGCAAATTCCAGCACGTCCCATGTTTTGCACATACCTTGAATTTGGTGGTGCAGAATTTTTTAAAAAACGACAGGGGCGTGCAAGAGATGCTGTCGGTGGCCAGAAGAATTGCGGGACACTTTCGGCGTACAGGCACCACGTACAGAAGGCTGGAGCACCACCAAAAACTACTGAACCTGCCCTGCCATCATCTGAAGCAAGAAGTGGTAACGAGGTGGAATTCAACCCTCTATATGCTTCAGAGGTTGGAGGAGCAGCAAAAGGCCATTCAAGCCTATACAATTGAGCATGATATAGGAGGTGGAATGCACCTGTCTCAAGTGCAGTGGAGAATGATTTCAACGTTGTGCAAGGTTCTGATGCCCTTTGAACTTGCCACACGTGAAGTCAGTTCAGACACTGCCAGCCTGAGTCAGGTCATTCCCCTCATCAGGCTTTTGCAGAAGAAGCTGGAGGCATTGAAGAAGGAGCTAAAAGGGAGCGATTCCGCTAGGCATGTGGGACATGTGGATGCAGCCCTTAATTCGCTTAACAAGGATTCACGGGTGGTCAATCTGTTGAAATCAGAGCACTACATTTTGGCCACCGTGCTCGATCCTAGATTTAAAACCTACCTTGGATCTCTCTTTCCGGCAGACACAAGTCTGCTGGGGTGCAAAGACCTGCTGGTGACAAAATTGTCAAGTCAAGCGGAACGCGACCTGTCAACATCTCCTCCTTCACATTCTCCCGCAACTGGGGGTGCGAGGAAAAGGCTCAGAATTCCGAGCCCACCCGCTGGCGGTGATGCAGGGCAGTCTGGAGCGACTGCTGATGCTGACATCTGGTCCGGACTGAAGGACCTGACAACGATTACGGACATGTCGTCTACTGTCACTGCATATGATTCTCTCAACATTGAAAGAATGGTGGAGGATTATATGAGTGACCGCATCCAAGTAGGCACGTCACACAGTCCGTACTTATACTGGCAGGAAAAAGAGGCAATTTGGAGGCCCTTGCACAAACTGGCTTTATTCTACCTAAGTTGCCCTCCCACAAGTGTGTACTCCGAAAGAGTGTTTAGTGCCGCCGCTCACCTTGTCAGCAATCGGCGTACGAGGTTACATCCAGAAAATGTGGAGAAGATGATGTTCATTAAAATGAATTATAATCAATTCCTCCGCGGAGACATTGACCAGCAGCAATTGCCTCCACAAAGTACACAGGGAGCTGAGATGGTGGATTCCAGTGGGGACGAATTGATAATCTGTGAGGAGGGGGATGTACACGGTGATATATCGGAGGATTATGATGAGGTGGACATCTAGCCTCTGTAGAGCCAGTTTGTGCAAGGAGAGATTAATTGCTTCTTTTTTGGGGGGGGGGGTCCAAACCAACCCGTCATATCAGTCACAGTCGTGTGGCAGACCCTGTCACTGAAATGATGGGTTGGTTAAAGTGTGCATGTCCTGTTTATACAACATAAGGGTGGGTGGGAGGGCCCAAGGACAATTCCATCTTGCACCTCTTTTTTCTTTTATTTTTCTTTGCGTCATGTGCTGTTTGGGGAGGGTTTTTTGGAAGGGCCATCCTGCGTGACACTGCAGTGCCACTCCTAGATGGGCCCGGTGTTTGTGTCGGCCACTAGGGTCGCTTATCTTGCTCACACAGTCAGCTACCTCATTGCGCCTCTTTTTTTCTTTGCGTCATGTGCTGTTTGGGGAGGGTTTTTTGGAAGGGACATCCTGCGTGACACTGCAGTGCCACTCCTAGATGGGCCCGGTGTTTGTGTCGGCCACTAGGGTCGCTTATCTTACTCACACAGTCAGCTACCTCATTGCGCCTCTTTTTTTCTTTGCGTCATGTGCTGTTTGGGGAGGGTTTTTTGGAAGGGACATCCTGCGTGACACTGCAGTGCCACTCCTAGATGGGCCCGGTGTTTGTGTCGGCCACTAGGGTCGCTTATCTTGCTCACACAGTCAGCCACCTCATTGCGCCTCTTTTTTTCTTTGCGTCATGTGCTGTTTGGGGAGGGTTTTTTGGAAGGGACATCCTGCGTGACACTGCAGTGCCACTCCTAGATGGGCCCGGTGTTTGTGTCGGCCACTAGGGTCGCTTATCTTACTCACACAGCGACCTCGGTGCAAATTTTAGGACTAAAAATAATATTGTGAGGTGTGAGGTATTCAGAATAGACTGAAAATGAGTGGAAATTATGGTTTTTGAGGTTAATAATACCTTGGGATCAAAATGACCCCCAAATTCTATGATTTAAGCTGTTTTTTAGGGTTTTTTGAAAAAAACACCCGAATCCAAAACACACCCGAATCCGACAAAAAAAATTCGGTGAGGTTTTGCCAAAACGCGGTCGAACCCAAAACACGGCCGCGGAACCGAACCCAAAACCAAAACCCGAAAAATTTCCGGCGCTCATCTCTACACAAAACCCGCAAAATTTCCGGTGCACATCACTAGTTTAAAGGCAGAATTTAGTATCCCTCAAATGTACCAGAGAAGAAAGCTGGAGCTACTTCAGGAGCTACTGGACATCAAGCCCCCAGTCCCACTCTCCAGTTATTGGACGCCACATATATACGAACGCCAGTGGTGGGGAGACGCTACTATTTACCCAGGCCCAGGTCTGATGGAGGGGCTCAGTGGGGGCCCAGGTCCCCCCCCCCCCCTTCTTACCTGTAGCTTTTCTCCTCAACCTAGCACACGCTCCTGTGTGCTGGGTTGCAGTGCGGCCAGAGAGGCGCTTAAAACACACATTTTTCTGTATTTTATTCTAAGGGTGCATAGCCACGCCCCCTGTGATTAGGCCACGCCCCCTGAAAAGTACCTGGGGCCCAGACAGGCTCTCTACTGCCCTGGTGAATGCCACCTATGCACTGCTTGCTCTGCAAACAGACCAGTAGGTGAGAGGGGGACTCCCAACCTTCTTACCCCAACATGGGACATTGCGGGCCGTGGGTGGAGTGGCAGGACAGTGCATGAAAAGTGACAGATGGGCGGAATGTCTTATCGGAGCCTGTTTCCCAATGATTTATATTAATACATCTAAGTGAATTAAGGTTCCTTATTGCTACAATAAGGATAATTAATATCCTGAGGCACGGTGTATTTTATAACAAATATGCCCCTTACGGTATTTTTGGTTAATGTCTATCATAAGTACAGTGCTGAATACACTGTATGACACCTAATAAACAATACTACTACTACTACAAGTACTACAGCCATGCTTATATTACATAGGTATCGTCAGGCAAAGGTATATGGGGAATCCTTTGTAAATATTGCTTGCAGTGCATTTTCTAGACTTGGGTTAATGCGAGGGGATCCGGTCTGAAGATCGACAGTGTCTAGGTCGACAATGTTTAGGTCGACCACTATAGGTCGACAGTCACTAGGTCGACATGGATGGAAGGTCGACAGGGTTTCTAGGTCGACATGTGCTAGGTCGACAGGTCTAAATGTCGACATGAGTTTTTCACATTTTTTTTCTTTTTTTGAATTTTTTCATACTTAACGATCCACGTGGACTACGATTGGAACGGTAAAGTGTGCCGAGCGAAGCGGCAGCGGAGCGAAGGCACCATGCCCGAAGCATGGCGAGTGAAGCGAGCCATGCGAGGGGACGCGGTGCACTAATTTGGGATCCCGGTCACTCTACGAAGAAAACGACACCAAAAAAAATAAAAATCCTCATGTCGACCTTTAGACCTGTCGACCTAGCACATGTCGACCTAGAAACCCTGTCGACCTTCCATCCATGTCGACCTGGTGACTGTCGACCTATAGTGGTCGACCTAAACATTGTCGACCTAGACACCGTCGATTTGATAAACCACACCCGATGCGAGAGACACCCATGTGTATCCAATTTCGTGCCAAACTTTTTCAGTATATTAACTCCACTTTCAAAATAAAATAAAAAGCAGATTATATAAAGGTAATTGTACTGTTCGTTCTTTAACTTGTAAGCAATTTCACTTGAATAATACTGGCGGCTTTACACGCTGGACTCACGGCTCCGTAGACTGCAAGCTTCTGATTCTGCTGACCCAGTCAGTCATTAGGTAGTTTCACTCGTTTTATCTGGATTTGCAGATGAAGCAAATATGATTTAATCTCATCTCTTCTTTGCATTTTTGTCGCATTATCCTGCACCCAGTCCTGCGTAAAAGTGCTGACAACGAGCACAGTACAAAATAAATAAAAAAGGAAAACTCGCAGAGATAATTAATTTTCCGTCCCGTAAAACTTACTGAGAGCGATCGGTGCCTGATGCGCTTTGTAGAATTCTAGTAAAAGGTAAAAGATCAGGGAATAATGGTTTCTGACTCATTTCTGCCGTTGTGGCAAAAAGCCTGACACAGAACAGCACGCGATCCGCACGCAATCCACCAGTGTTCACGTAAATGAGCCATTTTTATGTAACTGATCCACCAGTGTTCACGTAAATGAGCCATTTTTATGTAACTGACTTTTATGCAGCATGATTGTCCCAGCGCGCCAGATGACGGCGTTCACTTACCGAGTTCCGGCAGCACTCGGGTCACAGTCGTTAACCTTACTCCAGCGTTCAGCCTTAGTGCTACCCGGTGATCTTCCAGTGTACTCCGTTCTTGTGGGGGGTAATTCAGAGTTGATCGTAGCAGCAAATTTGTTAGCAGTTGGGCAAAACCATGTGCACTGCAGGTGGGGCAGATGTAACATGTGCAGAGAGAGTTGGATTTGGGTGGGTTATATTGTTTCTGTGCAGGGTAAATACTGGCTGCTTTAGTTTTACACTGCAATTTAGATTCAGTTTGAACACACCCCACCCAAATCTAACTCTCTCTGCATATGTTACATCCGCCCCACCTGCAGTGCACATGGTATTGCCCATCTGCTAACAAATTTGCTGCTGTGATCAACTCTGAATTAGGACCTTGGTTTCAGCGTTCCCTGTGCGCCATTCCCGGTTCCTGCCATCCTAGTGTTTTCTCCCCGTCTCCGTACCGGTTTCTGACCTACCAGTCTAGCTCTGGACCCTGTCTGTGTCAGTCCGTCTCCATGTTTAACATCTCCCAGCAAATCACTATACTAGTCCCATACTTGGGAACCCAGACAGGGCCACGCCCTGCGTGTCGGGTGCAGCAAAGCCCAAACCTCCTTGCGGGGGTCCCTGGTGAACACCACCGCCATGTCAGACTCCGTGCCTGTGTACTGGGTCTCTGCCAATACCTAAAGTGCAGGTTGCATCCGACCTCAAACCAGCCGAGAGTTTGTGACAGCGTTACACAAAGACGCTGTTGCAATCAATTCAGACGTCGTCAGAAATGTGGCAGAATGTGTGAAGTGACGGACAATCCTTGGCGGTGAGTGGGAGGTGGCTGGTAGCAAAAATAGTCCATTCAGTGGGCATCTTATAGGAGTATCGTGAGTGTGCCATTGCAAGAGGCTGTGTTCCCAGATGTACAGCCGCAGGCAAAGGAGGCCAGGGTCAGGGGGAGAAACTGCACCTGCCAGAGGGTTGCTGCAAGTATCGATGGTGCAACGGGTGGGGGCCTATAAAGACGCACCAATTGCTATTAGACCATGCACGGACGTAAAAGTGGGCATCGCAGTTCTTGCACATGCGGTCAAACAGATGTGCACAAGGGGAGGAGTTTGCAGTGGTGTTTGCATAAAGTCGCTAATGGGTTGCCATACCTCCCAACATCAGCGGTGTACAAGGAAGGTCATTTGTGTACCGAGGGCACGCGCCAGATATTAGAGGGCGTGGCTAAGTCGGGACAGCCCCCAGCCCCTCTCCCAGCCAGCACCATGTGTGTGGACGATGGGTGCATGTGTCCATAATCCAATCTCCTCTGCAGCGATATCAGCTTGTGTACCCCCAACCTCACCTCGTCCACTGGACACTGTGGCCCGGAGGTGGGGCAGCAGGACAGTCCCAGAAAAACTGTACTCTCCCGCTGAAATCAGGACCGTTGGGAGGTACAGATGCTGCTGCCACATCACAGTCATCGATTTCCAAAATAAAATGAGATGGGAACGTGTTCAAACTTTCAGTGAGTAAAAGTATTGCTGATTTATGATGCCAAACGGAGAGCGAACTGCAGCTGTCCTGGCCTTGGCAAACCTGGCCGAGCATCCATTTTGTCTGACTGCAGAAACTCTTAGTAGTGTTTTAATAGCAAACTATTACATTATATATTGAATTTTTTTTTGCAAACTCTAAGTTATTGCAAACTTTGTTGCAATTTGGAGATCTTTGAAGTAGTGCGGCGTAGAGAATACTTTCAGAGTGAAGCAGAGAGGCCTCCCTTCCAGCCTTGGGGGCCCATTTGCTGCTGACTGCAGGAATTTCACGCAGACACCAGGAGGAGACAGAAGCTGTCCCTGTACAGAGCTGGTTCCAGGGTCCGAGCACTGTGAGGTAAGTTCTGTGCCCATGTGATGCCCTACACAGTAAGAGGCATCATTATTCAATACGGGTGGCTGGTTGTTTGGCGTTACCTGGCAGCAGAGCGTGCCACAGGAGTTTTACACGTGACTGTCATGTGATCAGCTCATATATAGTCATGTGACCCTTGGTAACTAATACACACTGACCTGTTGTATCTCCGTAATTTTTAAGAAGCAAATGCCTTTGTGCAGGTGTGTCTGGACCATTTTTCGGAGCGGCTGCATGACATCACACGCATGACGTCACACGCAGCCGCTCCGAGAAAAATAAAAATGGCGCCGGATCACCTGCCAGCGCAGGCAGGGGCTGACCTCAAATTTACCCATTTGCAATTTAATTGTGAACGCACCGCGGGACGGTGACACACATGCTGGGCAGACCCCAGCATGTGAGGAGATGGACGCAGATATTGCTGCGGAAGATCTGCGTTCATCTCTGAATAACCCCCTCTGTCCCTGCTGGCACTAACAACCCATTGATTAGGCGCTGTATACATATCACTGGTACATAACACAAATATTAATGCATACCATACTGTATACCGTCATACCAGTACAGCAACATAAATCCACAAGGAAGTGCGTAACGTAATAATATAACAGGATGTATCAGTGTGCTTCTACTGTAACGCACAGATACGCCACACCGCCTATGCATGGCGGCTCTTTCTCATACATCTCGATCAGAGATGTTTCATTCATCAGCGGTCTTTTTCATTCTAATAGTAGTTTTTTATTTTTTTAAGTTTAAGCTTATTAAGCTGCAGAATCAATTTTCAGCGCTTTCTTTTATTTTCTAGCTGTGTCATCTTTATATCTCACTGACAAAGGCTGGGGCAGAGGCGTGTGTAAATGTACAGGGAGTAAATCCTGCACCTTCCAGCATAATGCGGCTGCCAAGCGGTGGTGTTAAATAAATATACTTTTCAAATTACATTAACTTGTTCCTCCCCTGCACGAATACTGTAGAAATTAGATTAACTTGTATCCTTCCCTATATTTTACCAATAGATCAATATGTATCCTCTCCTATCATTTACAAATTAGATCAATATATATCCTCCCCTATACGTTACCAATCAGATCAATATAAATCCTCCCCTATATGTTACCAATTAGATCAATATAAATCCTCCCCTATATGTTACCAATTAGATCAATATATATCCTCCCCTATATGTTACCAATTAGATCAATATATATCCTCCCCTATACGTTACCAATTAGATCAATATATATCATCCCCTATACGTTACCAATTAGATCAATATATATCCACCCCTATACGTTACCAATTAGATCAATTTTATAACCTCCCCTATACTTTATAATCAGATCAATATGTAACTTCCCCTATACTTTATAATCAGATCAATATGTAACCTCCCCTATACCTTACCAATTAGATCAATATCATGTAACCTCCCCCTCCCCCTAAACTTTATAATTAGATATACATGCAAGGGCGTATCTACCCATTGGCCAGGATGGCACTCGCCAGGGGCGCCAGCCGAGCAGGGGGCGCCGCCTGACAGTGCCACCCTCGGCTAATGGGTGGAATCCCTTAAGCCGTAGTATCTGGCAATACCTGCTGTGCCGAGCTGCCTGTGCATTGCCTGGGATAGAGGGCGGAGGATCGCTCAGTAAGCAGGAACTGGCGCCGGTGTCTGGCACCGCAATGCACTACAGGGCAAAAACTGCAAATAAACTACAAACTACAACTCCCAGCAACCCTTGCCTTCAGCGCGCGCACACAGTGCCACTATCATTTTTTTCTACTCGCACCACTTGGTACGGCGCTGCACTGCACTTCTTTGCACTACTATTTGATTATACTACCTGGCCTTGGGTGGCATTGCCTCCTCAGCCAGGCCAGGCACTGCTGATGTGTAAAGGGAACTGCTACTGTGTGGGCATAATGTGTAAAGGGAACTGCTACTGTGTGGGCATAATGTGTAAAGGGAACTGCTACTGTGTGGGCATAATGTGTAAAGGGAACTGCTACTGTGTGGGCATGATGTGTAAAGGGAACTGCTACTGTGTGGGCATAATGTGTAAAGGGAACTGCTACTGTGTGGGCATAATGTGTAAAGGGAACTGCTACTGTGTGGGCATGATGTGTAAAGGGACCTGCTACTGTGTGGGCATAATGTGTAAAGGGAACTGCTACTGTGTGGGCATGATGTGTAAAGGGAACTGCTACTGTGTGGGCATGATGTGTAAAGGGAACTGCTACTGTGTGGGCATAATGTGTAAAGGGAACTGCTACTGTGTGGGCATGATGTGTAAAGGGAACTGCTACTGTGTGGGCATGTGTAAAGGGAACTGCTACTGTGTGGGCATGATGTGTAAAGGGAACTGCTACTGTGTGGGCATAATGTGTAAAGGGAACTGCTACTGTGTGGGCATGATGTGTAAAGGGAACTGCTACTGTGTGGGCATGATGTGTAAAAGGAACTGCTACTGTGTGGGCATAATGTGTAAAGGGAACTGCTACTGTGTGGGCATAATGTGTAAAGGGAACTGCTACTGTGTGGGCATGATGTGTAAAAGGGTTACTACTGTGTAGCGTAATTTGAATTGGGGGAACTATTGTCTGGTCATGCCCCTTTCTCACAAGATCATGTCCTTTTTTTGCACATGCACCTTCCCTATTTCAAATATGGGGGGCACCAGTCCCTTACTTTGATAGGGGCGCTCGGACCCCTAGATACACACCCCTGTATACATGTATCCTCCCCCACACTCCCCTATACTTTATAATTAGCTGTACCTGTACCCTCCCCCCTCCCCTATACTATACAAATTACAGAAGTGCTGTCATACAACTAGTCTCAATAGGTCATACATTGCCAGAAACCAGCACAACGGAACCCGGCTTGAGAAACAGGTGTGTGCCCCAATAGATTAGTGGGTTATAGGTGCCAGTGGTGCCCCGCAAGGCCAGGTGCCCCAGACAGCAGCCTGTGCAGTCTCTTTGTTGATCAGACAATGGTTGCAGCTGTATACAGTGACATGTACCCTGTCTCTTGATGTATTGATTGTTACATACAGTTTTAGTGTAGACCAGTGTGCATATACTGCAGCACTAAGGGCTTTATTCATCGATGGTAGAAAGCTGATAGGATAGAAGGGTGTGTTACACAGCTCGGGCCCCATTCACCCTAAACATGTGAGGGGTCAATAGAAGTTATAACATGACTATCACCAGGGATAACTCTGCATCAGTAAGTGTCATTGTCCACATGTCGGGGACCTTTCATATCTCCTATATATTTGCCTTAATCTGTGACTCTGTGCTCGTAACGCTGGGCGGAGTCACAGAGCTGGGCGGAGTCAACTGCATCTGCTGCAGGGAGCTACCCCATACCCTGTGCCAGCAGCAGTCAGGTGCAAGACCCTACCTTACAGTATAGGAGGTGAGGATGGCCACTAGCTAGGGATGGACATCGATGGTCGATGTTTCCGAACCATCGATGTTTTCGTTTCGATGGTAGTGTTTTTAGCATTTAATGGTGCCCTCCCGATGTTTTTCACCATCGAATGATAGTCATTCGATGTTCTTCCGATGGTGGCTTGTTTTTTTCTAATTCCAAATAGCTATGCCTCCCCTTGCTGCTGTGTCTATCAGGGAAACTTCCTAAGTCCGTTGGAGGCTGTCTGTTTCAGACATGAGCCTGCTCAGCCAGTCCCCTCACCCCCTCCCCTCTCTAGGCTGCTGCTAGGCAACAGGGCCCACTGCAAGCTCTGATTGGCTCTCACTGACTCAGAGAACCAATCAGATCCCAGACCTTACCCTGCAGCAGCAGAAGCCACAGACACACGGAGCTCAGGAGGATTCAGAGGAGACAGAGTGACCTCACAGATATTTATATCACTCCAGCTATACACCAAAACTGATCAGGGGGAATAATTTAGGAGGGCTATGGACAAAGTCCTTGCTTGAGTATGTTTTGGACTGTGGGAAAAACCAAGAGAAAACACAAAAAACATGGAAAGAACATACAAACTCCACACCATAATCATCGGAATTGGTCCCATGTGAGACAGCAAAGCAAACCGTGCACTGAGCAAGTTGCCATCCACATTATTGTAAGAAATTCCCAGCCGGTACGCCGTACCGCCGGGTTGTCCACAATACTGCATTCCGCTGGCTTTGTTCTGTGTGAGGGGAGGAGAGCGCAGCGCAGCGCCTCCTCTGCCCCTCAATTCTCTTGGATGCCCAGTCTCACTCTCCATCGGCGGCGGCGTGGTCAATCTGAATAAGGCACCGGTTTACTAGCCAATCAGAGCTCATGGACCGGCAGCCGCAGCTCCTGATTGGCTGCCGGTCCGCGAGCTCTGATTGACTAACGAACCGGCGCATCATTTCAGATTGACCCCGCCGCCGTTGGAGAGTGAGACCGGGCATCAAAGAGAATTGAGGGGCAAGAGAGACGCTATGCTGCGCTCTCCGCCCCTCACATAGAAGAAACAGAGCCAGCGGTAAGGGGTGGGGGGCAATGAGCGCACAGTGGGACAATGTATATCTGCCACAGGGGGGCATTGTATATCTGGCACTGTGGGGGCAATGTATATCTGGCACTGTGGGGACATTGTATATCTGGCACAGTGGGGGCAATGTATCTCTGGCACTGTGGGGGCATTGTATATCTGACACAGTGGGGGCATTGTATATCTGGCACTGTGGGGGCAATGTATATCTGGCACTGTGGGGGCATTGTATATCTGGCACTGTGGGGGCATTGTATATCTGGCACTGTGGGGGCATTGCATATCTAGCACAGTGGGGGCAATGTATCTCTGGCACTGTGGGGGCATTGTATATCTGGCACTGTGGGGGCATTGTATATTTGGCACTGTGGGGGCAATGTTACTTCATCATTGGGCATTGTGTGTGTATATTATATATGTATATTATACACACAATGTCCAGTGATAAAGTAATATGTTGCTCAGAGTCTGGCCCTGCCCCCGATCCCAATTCCCACATTGTAAACGAAAATGCAGGCTTTTGCGCATGAACTAGTCATATAAATAGTTTTCACCATCGAATACTTTTGATGTGATGGTTAGTAACCATTGCATCGAAAGTTTCAATGGTGGAGCATTGCCATCATATGATGGTTTGCTTTCGATGTCCATCCCTACCACTAGCTGCCGGCTGCTGTGCCTGTCCTCCCCCCCTCCCCCAATCACCTGTGACAGCGGGCTGTGTGCTGTGCAGTGCGGGTCCCGAAAAGGGGGCGGAGCTACGGCGGCACGAGGGGAGGAGCTACACGGAATAGAGGGGCGGAGCTACACGGGACCAGACAGCTGAACAGTGGTGGAATCAGCATTGCAGTGACGGCCAGCCAGACTTGGTAAGTGGAGGGTGAGAGAGAAATGTGTGTGTGTGTGTGTGTGTGTGTGTGTATAGTGGTGTGTGTGTGTGTGTGTGTGTGTGTGTGTGTGTGTGTGTGTGTGTGTATAGTGTGTGTGTGTGTGTATAGTGGGGTGTGTGTGTGTATATATGGTGGGGTGTGTGTGTTTGTATATATGTGTGCATTGTGTGTGTGTGAGGTATGTCTGTGTGTGCGCACTTTATGGACACCACTGCTGGGGGGGCCATTACATGCAAGTACGCTACTACTATAGGGGGGGGCATTACGTATAAGGACGCTACTACTATAGGGGGGGGGGCATTACGTATAAGGACGCTACTACTATAGGGGGGGCATTACGTATAAGGACGCTACTACTATAGGGGGGGCATTACGTATAAGGATGCTACTACTATGGGGGGGCATTACGTATAAGGACGCTACTACTATAGGGGGGCATTACGTATAAGGACGCTACTACTATGGGGGGGGCATTACGTATAAGGACGCTACTACTATGGGGGGGCATTACGTATAAGGACGCTACTACTATAGGGGGGGCATTACGTATAAGGACGCTACTACTATAGGGGGGGCATTACGTATAAGGACGCTACTACTATAGGGGGGGCATTACGTATAAGGACGCTACTACTATAGGGGGGGCATTACGTATAAGGACGCTACTACTATAGGGGGGCATTACGTATAAGGAGGCTACTAATACTGGGGGGCATTACATATAAGGACGCTACTACTGGGGGGGCATTATGTATAAGGACTCTATTACTTCTGGGGGGCATTATGTATAAGGACGGTGCTACTACTACTGGGACGCTACTATTACTGTTGGGGAGCATTACATATAACTGCTACTACTACTGGGGGGGGCATTATGTATAAGGACACTACTACTATTGGGGGGCATTACGTATAAGGACGCTACTACTACGGGTAGGGCATTACGTATAAGATGAATAAGATTGTGCTACATTGTGGCGTAATTTTAAATGGGGGTACTATTGTGTGGCCCATGCCCCTTAGTTGTGAGACCACACCACTTTTCCCGATGCACAACAAAGGAATATAGGAGGGCGTAAAATTCATAGTTTGCAGGGAGGCGCCGAACACCCTAGCACCGGCCCTGGCCAGCAGTAGCAAAAGTACACCACGGCCACTGACACTATCTGCAGGGAGGGGAACAGCGCTGATATGGAGGGTACTTGCAGGCAGCGAGTCGCCGCCCGCAGCTCCTCTCCCACCTACACACCATACCTGCCGCCTGACACCCACACCCCAGGGAGAGGGCGCTAGCTCAGGCACCGCTAGATCAGCATCTGCAGCATACACACAAGGGCTGCCATGCTCAGCGGCAAGCGGTGCGGAGCATGTGCAGCGGGACAGCGCCAGGACGGGACACGCACTAATCAACATTGCTGCTGGGCCGGAGCTCCCTCCGTCTGCAGCCTAAGGACGCGCGCCGCACCTCTCCAGGGAAACACCATGCCTGCCCGCCCACAGGGCTCCGGACGCTTACCTATGCTCCGCGATCACAGCAGCTGACGCTGCCATGCAGGATGGAGGAATGACGCCCGTCAGACGGGGCGGACAGTGTGCGGCGGAACGGGGCCAGGAAGGAATGCTGACCACGACCCATTGCTGCTGGGTCTGAGCTCCCTCCCTCTGCAGTCACCATCTCACAGCAGCAGCCTGGAGGTTAGTGGCCACCACGACCCGCACATCCTTAGCTCACACATACCTCACACATACCTCACACATACCTCACATATAACTCACACATGAGAGCAAAGGTACACACACTGTGACATCACACCTGTAGCCCGCCCCTATATCTGCTAAGTACTCCCCGTCACTATGCCCTGTCACCCTCATCCTGCTCTCTAACTGCCTGTCTGTGTACTGGCCTTCACCCCTCTTACACCATCACCAACCCTCACTAACTACCACAGAGACTATGTGCACTGATATCTGCCCCTCCACCACCTGCAGCGCCCCTGGACCCCTCCCCATCCCCCGCAAACCCCCGCACCTGCCCCTCCACCACCCGTGGCACCCCCACCCACTGCGCCTTCGGACCCCCTACCCCACCCGCAGTGTCTTCCAAACCCCTCCCCCATCTGCAGCAGCCCCTCCCCCATCCGCCACACCCCGCATCTGGCTCTCCCCCGTCCGCTGCACCTTTGGATCCCCTACCCCACCCACGCAGCAGGCCCTTCCCAATCCGCATCGCATACACCATTCGCAACAGCACCGCACCCGCCACTCCCCCACCCACGTTACCCCCGCATCCACCCCTCCCCCACCCACCGCGTCCCCTGGACACCTCCCCCATCCACTGCACACCCGCACCCACCCCTTCCCCATCTGCAGCGCCTTCGGAACCCCTCCTCCATCCGCAACAGCCCTGCAGCTGCCATCCCCCACCTGCGACACCCCTGCTCCTACCCCACCCACAGCGCCTTCATACCCCCTCCCCCATCCGCGGTCCCCACTCCCCAAACCCCTTCCTGTTGCAAGGGACAACGCCCCCTTCACCATCGGACGCCCTATCATTGTGCAATATTCAAACACTAACAAAACTAGGAATGCAGGTAATACTCCATGTATTGAACCCCAGAAAGGCGTGCAGGGGTTAAGGGGGCGTAGCCCCTTCCGACGGTGTGAAGAGCGCCCGTAGGGCGCGATGAAGCACCTAGTTTATCAATATATTCCTAAACCCAAGATGTTTCGCTGCTGCCTTAAAAAAACATAAAATAAGGAAGTTTAATCTGAGGAGATACTGTACGCTTGGACCTCAAAGCAACCAGCGTGTGGCGCCAAAAAGCAGGGGGGGAGATGTAACCAATAGTAACACAAATGTGGGCGTGGCCACACAAGCGAGGGTCGCGCATTTATCATTCTAACGAAAGATCGGCTCAAGCATTTACACAGATGGCCATATACTGTACAGTATATACATTTTATATACATTATATAAGAAAGGAGGTCGTTTATGGGCCACCGCCGGTCAGGTAACTACATCCCAGTGCACTATTGCTGTTGTGTGGCACATTCTCCACTTGTTCACTCAATTTATTCCCAGGCGCCTAGATTTCTGCCGAAGTGCATGGCGCTCGCAGAGACGCAGAACAGGAGAAGATGGGCTGAGCGCGAGGAGGTTTCTTCTTTTGCGGCTGCACAGGTGCGTCTGACTTTCCAGAGCCACTAATAAGGTTAAACCGAGCAACAACGTAATACAAATAACTGCAACGTTTAATACATTTATTTAACAAGTGTGCCTCTGCAAATTCCTGTGCCGCCATGCAATTCTTTCAGTTTGCAGAGGTGTCTCCAGAGAGTGGAGAGGCAACGATGCACAACTACACACCCACAGTAATGACGGGGGTCATTCCGAGTTGATTTTCGCAGCGTAGCGATCAGGTAAAAAAACCGGCAAAACTGTGCATGCGTACGGGTACAAACAGCATCGTTGCTGTGCAATGCTTCTAGCGACGATTCCATTTGCACAGCCGATCGCAAGGAGATTGACAGGAAGAAGGCGTTTATGGGTGTCAACTGACCGTTTTCTGGGAGTGTTTGGGAAAACGCAGGCGTGTCCAGGCGTTTGCAGGGCGGGTGTCTGACGTCAATTCCGGGACCGGACAGGCTGAAGTGATCGCAGCGCCTGAGTAAGTTCAGACCTACTCAGAAACTTCACAAAATGTTTTTGTACCGCTCGGCTGCACATGCGATCGCACACTTGCAAAGCGAAAATACACTCCCCCGTGGGCGGCGACTATGCGTTTGCATGTCTGCTAAAAGTAGCTAGCGAGCGATCAACTGGGAATGAGGGCCGATGTACCTACATTTCCCATCTGCAAATTGGGTTGGAGGCTACACTTGCGCTAAGATTCCACGCTCTCCCCTCCAGGTACCCGTTCATATATAGGGCAGCGGTGAAACACAGAGACCTCACAACTTTCTCACCACATGACAAATCTGTCTCGTGGTGAAGGCTTGGCATAGCTAGGACCTAGGCTTACATGTAATAGCTCTAAGCCTATGTTGAAGCATCAAAGCACACCCCGCAACCTAACCCTAGTTTCCTTCCGCAGTAATCCTGGGCTCTCTACCTATACATCCCAGAAAATCATACCTAGCATCCAGAAGGACAGACGTTTGCTTTCAGCACGTGAGGCTCATAGAAAGTTCTTGGCCACAATTTAGAATGCTACGCTCTTGGCCGGCTGTCGCCGTAAGATTAAAGGTATAAGGCAGCCGTGCAGTTAATCACGCAGCCTTGGCGCTGAAAAGAAAGGGAGAAATGAACAAGAGATACAGTAAAAAATGAAGTTTACGGATGATTTCAGAGTGGACGAGGGCCACAAGGAAAGCCTTGGAGGGGCCAGTGCCGTCCGTGGGTAACCAAGCTGGATGTCACAGCTCTAGTCATACCTGAAAGGTATTTCATCTCTAATTTATGATACACTTCAATAAGAGGATGCACAAATGTGTAATCCAGCTCGGATTCGCCCGGCAGCTTTACATTTCAGTAAACAACTTGTGTACTCTGATGCAATGCCAAGTTCATTTCATGCCTAGCAGAACAACTCTCTAACACCACCCAGGACAGATGCCCAGCTTCCCTTAATTAGTTAGGCTTACAGATTACTCTAATGGGAAACAGGACGGGCTACAGACAAATCTGCTATATATCTCTGCTCTGCTCTGCAAAAACCACCTCTCCAACAACTGAGCTCTACAGGGGAGGAATCCAAACCACCCCACTAAAGGGCTCCCAACACCGCTGGATTTTGCATGCAAGGTGGATACATACAACTGAATGTTCCCGATAATACGGCCTGACAATCCTATAGGATCAGGTCTCAGTGACGTAACTGGCTGCTGGAGAACTGCAACTATATTCTTATCTTAATTGTACAAACTGGTAATGAATATATAAAAGGCTGCGATCATATACTATACTGCTAAGAAGGCAGTGGATTTATGGTTTATGTCAATGGGGTCAATTCAATTTTGAGAAAATTGCAGGTCCACAATATCATCTTGCAAACCCATTGAAATCCCTTGATTTTGCCCCAAATTCACCCATATATTTTAGTTTGCAGCCACGTAGGGTTGCATATTAAACTACAAAATTTATGGGCTACCATAAGTGTGGATTCGGTGCGCACTAAACCGCTCTGCATTGCGGGCATCACCCCTAACTGAATCAACCACTATGATTTGGCAGTAAAATGGACTTTCATAGAAATATGCCACTGTGCATTGATCTTATTTACATCTTTGTCGGCTCCCGCAGCAGCTTTTGTTCCACCTGCGCCGCGGCTAGGCAGTGGGGATTGTTGATGCCGGAGGGGGCAGGCGGACTGGCAGCAAGACACAGGACGCTGCAGTAAAAGGATTTTTTTTTCCCCCTATCTACAGCGCAGAGACTTGCTGCAGATGCAGTGGGCCTATTTTGGGGTGTGGACCTGGAGCCAGGCCCGGCGACAGGGGGGGTCAAAGGGGACAACCCTCCCGGGCCCCGAGCTTCAGGGGGGCCCCATCCAGGCCCGGCGCTACCTGCTCAGCGAAGGGATGCAGTGCAGGGAGGCGCTGGGACGGAGAGGCGCTCCCCCTGCTCTGCATTCCTTCCCTGCTGCGTCGTCCTGTCCCCACTGCTGCTGCTGTGCCTGTATGACAGGCACTGGCAGCGGCGCTTGTAGCATTAAAATCCTCCTCCCTCCGCTCCCCTCCCCTCACCTGTGTGACAGGACAGCGCTGTGTATGGGACAAAAGGGGGCGGAGCTACACAGGACGGAAGGGGCGGGGCTACACGGAACTGAAGGGGGCGGAGCTACA